>NC_142136.1:972142-1586785 GCF_024610735.1 Ursus americanus
CAGGCCCGTGGTGCCTCTGTTTTCCTGGTTTGCCCAAAAGGAGGGGCTGACGCAGCGGCACAGGCCTCCAGGCCCCAGGCCCAGGGCTTGTGGGCTCCTAGTGACCCCCTGTGCCTCTGCGGAGCTTCCAGGACGCAGACCCTGGGGCTCACGCAAAGCCAGAAAACGCTGTCCTCTAAACCACGTCCCCTTCAGACCCATGACGTGGAGCTTACAGAGGAAGCTGCTGGTGGAAGGTCTTCCCTCTGCAGACACGGGATTCATTCATCCTAGAAACGTGCGGCAGCAGCCCTGGGGGGTGCGGGGGCAGGAAGTGAGTGGTCAGACACCACTGCCCCAGACGTGGGGCCGTGGTGCACACGCTACACCCCTAGCCCTGGCCACGGTCAGCGAAGGGCCAGGACAAATCCCACACTATTAATGGGATAGACTGGACTCTTTGCTCCGAACACCCACGGAGCTGATCCGTGGCCCATTTTGAGTTTTTCCCCACGTGTCGTTCTCGGAGGGACACCCCTCACCCACCCGCCCTGAACTGTGACCACCCTTATACCCTGCAGCCCCATGTCCGAGGCACTCACGCCCATCCCGTCCTGCCCTTGTGGCTTGTGTCTACTGCGCTCACACCTGCTCCAAGCAGGTCCTTGGGCAGCTGCCCCAGAGGCCTGCCCCAGGTGGGCTCTCCCTGCTTCTGGTCTTCAGCTCCCGCTGCAAGACCAGTGCCCAGAGCTGGCCCAGCACATGCGTGTTAAGTGGCTGTGGTCACAGGTGGGGGAGTCGAGAAGTAAGGAGGGTGCAGAGGCGCCAGGTACATGGGCATTTTCTCTGTAGCGCGTTGTCCAGGCCCGGGGGCCGCTCTGGAGGCCCTGGGGGTGCAGTTCCGGCTCCTAGGAGCAGGTGTGCCCCATGCCAGGGTCACTGCCCCACGTGCTCACCGTGCCTGGCCCTCCACTGCTGTGTCCACTGCTACTGTGCTCTTTCCTTGGTGCCCGCCAGGGCTTTCTTCTCATACACGAGCCGTCCAGGCGTCCGAGGACCTGAGGCTCTGTGTCTGGCTTCCCCCTGTTCCTGGAGCTGTGTTCTCTGGGGTGCAAACGTGTGGGGAGCCTGGGCTCCAAGGCAGGGCTGTGGGGCCTGAAGGACACGCGGGCCTTTCCGGCCAAGTCTCCAGGGTCAGAGGCCAGCTCTGGGAACTGGTCAGCCACCGGAGCCCTGCAGAGCCTCAGACGATGGCCTGGGGACGGCACTCCATACTGTGGGGACAGCTGAGCTTAGAGCCCGGAGTCAGGGCTGGGGACGCATTCGACACAGGGCTGGCGGGTGGGCGCACCGCTCTGGGGTTCCCGGACGTCCACCCTGATCAGCTGATCCAAGTTACTTTTCTCCGGAACACTGTCCCAGGGCCGTATTGTGTTCAGCTTCGTGTGACGGGCGGTGAAGCCACTGGGGCCAGAGCTCCGCGCACAGAGCCCGCTGTGGGGCCAAGAAGGTGTTCCCCTAAGATGGAAACATTGTTCGCTGGGTCGCTTTGGATAGTCAAACCTTTTTCGCTAACAAGGAAGACACCTTCAGTAGCTCTGCCCCACAGTCTGCCCCGGTAGGGGATGGGTAGGAGGCAGAGATCGCGGAGAATCGAGGAGGGTCAGGGCTCACAGGGTGGGGTGAGTGTGAGTTAAGCGCTACGGTGGCTGCCCCGTGGACTCCGGCCTTGTGGGGCAGTTTGCGTGACTGTATCCCATTGCCAGCATTCCTGGCTGTGAAGATGTTTTCCCTGAGAGGGGTTTTGGGGCCTCCGTCTATCTTCCCCGGGGAGAAGCCTGGTGACTGGGAGGCCCGGTCTCTCCGGGGCCAAGGGTACAACGACCCGCAGAGGCTGCCTCGGCCTGAAGTGACAGGCCCTGTACTTCACCAAACAGGGCTTGCTGACTTAAGGGAGGAAATGCAGCGGTATTGGTCAAATTCTTCACCCCTAGCCCCAAGGACCCCGCAGCCCCGAGCACCCGCTGCCCCGGGCACCCCCAGCCCCGAGCACCCCCAGCCCTAAGGACTCCATAGCCCCGGGCACCTTGCAGCCCCGGGCACCCCCAGCCACAAATAACCCCAGCCCCGAGCACCCCCAGCCCCAAGGACTCCTTGCAGCCCATCCCGGCTGCTGCACCTGACTGATACGGGGGCTTGGCACTAATCCGTTCTCACCCTGGGCTACAAGAAAAGCTGAGCCAGGCACGGTGCAATCTCATGGGCAGACCTATGTCCCTTAACCCTACAAAAATACTTGCATGACTTGAATATAGGGCCCAGGCCCTGATGACAGGGACGCAGAAGGCAGAGCCAGAGCCCACTCCAGCCAGTTTCTGCCAGAAGACGCGGTGGGAGGCCTGCTTCCTACACTGGGGCACCAGGCACGGCCCCTCCCAGCACCACTCGCCTTGTCTCATCACGGCAACCTGGGCAGGCAGGTGTCTGCTCTGCGGGCAGCAGGTGAAGCTGGACACAGTGGCTGCTGGGTCCTCGGGCCCCTGTGTTCCTCCTGCAGCCTCCCTCCCACCCTCCCACCCCTCCCCTGCACCACAGCCCTCCTCCGGATCCTTCCGCCGCCGCCGCTGCTTCTCCTCAGATGGTGCCGCCCCGGGTCAGGGCGTTCCTCCCTCTTCCCCTCAGGCTTCCTTCCCATCTGATTCCAAACCGGCCCAGCAGCCCAGCAGCTTGGGGAGCCCTGTCAGCACAGACCCAGCCTCCTCGTCAGACAGCGGGCACCCCGACCCCACCACCCTGACCTGCTCTCAGCTCCCCTTCCTCTTTCACATCAGCTTCGTACTTTCTCTGTACGTTTGTCAGGGCCCGGGGGAGGAGGCCAGTGAGAACCTGGTGACCTGGCTGCCCCCCCCTACTGAGCAGACACGCCCCCAGGGACCCCCTGCCCGGTCTCCATGAACTAAACAGAAAGGCTCTGTGTGCCTGATTAGAAAAACACATATGCTGCAGGAACCGTCACCCCACGATGAGCTGCTTCCTCCTCCAGGCAGGGCCTGGGACCCATCGCTCCCCTCCAGAGGGCACGAGCTGCGACCTGGCGTGACCTGGCAGGAGCCCCGTTCTCCTCCTGGATCAACAACTTCACGTCACACCCCTAACGAATCCAGGTGGGCGCTGGGGCTGGGCACATACGGCAGAGAGCAAACACAGCTGGAGCCTTCGGTTAATTAAAACGCCACCGCAGGCGTGGACGCCAGCAGGGTGAGGCTGATTCCCTCCATGGGACGCCCGTGGGTCCAGGAGCGAGTGGGCCTCACCCTGGGGAGCGGGCGGCAGGTGTCCAGGACCCAGACAGCGGCTCAGGGCTCTTCCCGGCCCGGAACGGCAGCAGTGGCCCCCCACTGTCAGGAGGGCCCAAGTGGCATTTTGTGTGCGGACTGAGCAAGGTGCAGAGAGGTGACCCATGTTTTTCAGGGCTGGACCACGGTGGCCTGGGTCTCAGGACCCACCGAGGCTCCCGATGAGAATTCTGGATTCCGAACCCAAACACCGAGCTGCATGTCAGTTTCCTCATTGGAGAGGTTCGGGACGGGGTGACTCCAGTGGCCCACGGAAGCCACAGCATGTCTGGAGGTCTGAGCGGGAGTTTCGTGGGGGTGGCGGGAGAGGGAGGAGCCGGCGACAGGCAGGCAGGGCCTCGCCCGCACCAGCCAGGAAACGGCGGGTGGCCGCAGCTGGGTGTTGGCGCACAGTGGAGCCTCGGAGCGGGCGCCAAGGGGCCTGTGCCCACAGGCCCTCAGATATGCATCTGAGGAAGAGGTCCACGGCCACGGAGAGCAGATGGAAGGATGGATGCGGCCTCAGGGGGACCCCTCAGGAGGGATACCGTGCACTCAAAGCTGTTCCCAAAATGAGTCCCGTCTCATGGGAAGGGCAGGACAATGGTGTCCCAGGGGCTCCGTGGGCTCCTGCGGGGTCCCACGGGCTCACGGCTCATCTGGACACACAAGGCAGTTCCAACGGCAGCACTGGGAGTGTCCTCGGCCGTGACCCACTGTCCCACGTGACCCCAGGGTGGGCGGGCAGTGCACACAGTTGGGGCTTTGGCCTCCCTGGGCCCCACCCTCCTTCCCTGCAGTCCCCCGGGGCACAGACGGCAGCTAGAGGCAGATCCCTCCCCCGACACCTCCAGCTCTCCCTCCTGGGGTCACCAGTGCAGGGACGGCCTCCCAGCCCAGGGGAGCGGCTGGCAGCTGGCCGCAGCCTTGCGGTGACCTCGAGGGAACGAGGGAACGAGTTAGGTCTTCGTGGGCAGAGTCTTAGACCACACAGGTGGCTGGTCTCCGCCACGGACAGTGAGAGGGACCGGGGTGCCGGTGGCCCCTGAGCCAGTGGTTCCCTCCCCACTGTTCCCAGCACTCACCCAACAAGCAGCGCCGTATACCGGCATGGACTGAGGCTGAGGGTCGCATGCTGGTGCCGGCTGCTCTGTGGGAACCCTACCCTTTGCCTCCCCGTCGTCAGAGGCTCCTGTAGACACTTTGGAGCCCTGGCGGCAGGGGGTGGGGTGCAGACCAACGGACGGGGACCTCTTGCATCAGAGGACGCAATGCGGCATGAGGAGGAGAGGTGAGGAGGGCGGGGCGTCCCTGACACTGACCTTGGGCAAACTGCAGGGGGCCCCACGGTTCTCCAAGAAATGTGCCATGGTGCCCATCTTATGGACGGAACGACTGAGCCCCTTTGCCTCAGTGCATGGCGAGGTGGGGGCCCACTGGGGATGGGAACCCAGCCAGCAGCCTCCAGACACCACCCAGGCACACTGAGCCCGTGCCAGCTGGTCTCAGATGGCGCAGGCTGTCTGTGGGGTGAGGAGGCCTTCAGAGTACCCCAGAGAACCCACAATGCCATTCTCAGGCCTGCCTTCATCCTGAGATGACCCTCAGGCAGGGGTCTGGCCACGGGACAGGGCCTCACCCACGTCCCCAAGCAGTGGGACGAGGAGAACAGCTCCCCAGAGCGAACAGAAGGCTTGAACCACAGTAAGGAGGCTCCAGCCTCAGGCGCGTCCCCCAGTGCCATCCACACTCCCGCTGAGGCACAAACCTTCACGTCAGATCTGCGGTGTCCAGGTGCACCCATGAGCTTCTTCCCTGCAGGGGAGGGGAGGTGGTGGGCAGCGCTCAGAGCGCGTCCCTGGGGGCCTGGCTGCCAGGGGCTACAGAGCCTCCCGCACTTCCGAGCGACCCCTCCAGGCTCTGGAATCCTGCCGTCCATTCTTGTCTGTGTCAGGACTCCTGTTTTGTCCTCACCTCCCCAGCCCCCAGGTCATAGTTCTGTTTTCTCTGCGTGTTGCGCTCTGCTGACCAACCATGAACTCTATCTTCATAGACCCGATTCAGCCCCTTAAAGACCACCCTAATCGGGACTCCAGACTTCCTTGTCCCCGTGCTGCTTTCACCAGGCCGGCTCGTCATTCCTGGGAAGCTGAGCTGCCCCCGGCTGCGGCCCCGGGACCACACCAGACTCCCCCGGGGGCTCCCTGGGACCTCGCCACCACCCAGCTCCGGTGGGACGTCTCCTGGCAGGCATGTCCCCGCCAGCGCGCCAGCCCGAGCGTGGACGCCCTGCAGACCTGCAGGAGGGCCGCTGCGCACATAGCTTCCACAGGCCGGCCACGTGTGGCCATGAAGGGACTGTGACCCCGGGAAGGACAGAGGGAACCTGAGAAGCGGTCACAACCAGAACCGCCAGCAGAAGCTTCTCCGGGTGGTGAACCACCAGACGATCCTTGTTTTACCCCAGAAATCGCCCGCGGTGCCCTGTCTCGCGTGAGGCACGGAACAGCCGCAGTCGGGTGGAGAGGCGGCCGGGGAGGGGCCCGCGGCGGTTCCCGCGGCAGGGCCGGACAGACGGAAGCTGGCCACGGCGCGGCATCTTCCGAAGGGTCTCTCATGGCTTTTGAACGAAGCTTCTACTTCGAGATCATGGTAGAGCCGCGTGCAGTCGTGGGAAGCAAGGCAGACCGATCCGTGGGGCTCGTTTCCCCGGTGGCAACGCAGGGCTTCAGGACCCGGCCACGCCACACCTGCTTTTCCTCTGTAAGTGAGGCGGTTTATGTGGCGGTTCCGTTTTACAGACGAGACTTGTCCACAGGCTGCGGCTCCCGTGTTCCCCGCTGCCTTACCCGCCCTCCGTTCCCGGTATTTGTGATGTCACCAGCGAGGCTGACCCGCCACCTTCAGACCTACGTTCCAGCTCTCACGGACACTTCCGGTCCTAAAATAGGGCTCCCTCACCCAACCTCCTGCTCTGATGTCCCTCTCCTTCCACCGCACCACTGCCCCCCAGTCCCCCAAATACACCCACACTCCGTCCCTTCTCCCAGCTGTCTCTCCCACGGCACCCGCCCCTCCGTGGCTACCGCTGTGGCTCAGAGCCCTGTGGCTCAGAGCCCGTGGCCCATGGCCTGCACTGTCCCCAGCTCCCGACCCAGTCTGTCCGGATGCCACCTGCTTCCACACGCACATCTCTGCCTGAAGCTCCCGTGTCTCCAGTGAGAAGTCGAGATCCTGGACCAAATCCTCATCTGCCTCTCTGACCCCTGTCAGGGCCACCCGGAACCCCGTCCGCACCTCGCTGCTCCCGTGTTCATATAACACGCGTGCTCCTTTACCCGATGCCCTGAGCTCGAGCATGACGCTCGGCATGTGCTGGTGCCGACGAAGCAAGGCCGGGTGGTGAGCGTTTTAGAATCTGTGCCGCCCTAAGCGCTCGGCAGACCCGCAGACGGGAGACGCGCACCAGCTGGGGACTCAGCATCTCCTTCTGTCTTGCTCAGAGCTCAAAGACAACGTCAAAGTCGTGCTCTTAACACCAGAGCGTAAGCGAGCTTTTGCTGTTTTGATGTTGTGTCGAAACGATAAAAAGAGACTGATTAACAGAGTGGCTGAGGGGGGGCTGAAGTTAAGTAAAGTGCCATGTGCCCCCCCAGAAACGCACACCAGAACGTTCCATGCCAGTTCCATGAAGAAGACCCGGCTGAGAAGCTATCTTACACCCCGTTCGGCTGGCTCCTGTCACAGGTCCTGCACATTCCCCAAAATCTGCCCTCAAGAAGCGACGACTGGACATTATCAGAGGGACGGACAGGCCTTGCGGCAACAGCTCGGCTTATTGTCAGGGGCACACGGGTTTCTAGTAATAAAAGTAATACTTTCCTTGTTTTAAATATGCCGAGATTACCAAAGAGTGTACAACATGAAACCCAACCAACCGTGCTCACGGCCTGAAACCCCAAACGTTGGCCAAGCACTGCCAAGGGGGCTCGTGGCTGGGACCAAGACAAGCTGGACCCCTCGGGCGGGCACCTCGGCGGGCGCGCGGGTGCCCCCAACGGCCACCTGCTGCCCCCCGCTCCCGCGGCCCCCGCAGCGCCCATGCAGCTGAAAGGCAAATGTCAACTGCATTTTAAGCTGTCCGTTTACGACGCCTTTTTCATCCAGTCCGTACACAACTGTCTGATAGATTTCTGGAATGTTTAACAACTTCTGGTCACATCCCAACATATTAATGAAGTTGTGCTTAAAAAAAACCCTCCCTTTCTTCCTGCACAGAATGGGAAATGCACCTGGAAAATGGGCTTGAAAGGTGTCCATGCCATTCAGGAAAATGCCCTAAGACCGGGGAATTAGGTCAGCCCCACGTGGAGCACAAGGTGCCGAAGAGGACGGCCGCCAGCCAGCTTTCCCTCGGGTGCTCACTGAGTCCTGCGCCGACGCCCGGCCCGCTGTCGGGTTTAGCTCAGACCGTGCCTCCTGGAGCAGGCACACCTCGGCTCCCGTCCCCATGGCCGCCAGGTGTGAGCAGCCGGCAGGTGCCACGGGCCCGGGTGCAGACCTCGTGGACTGTCATGTGGCTGCCAGGGGCCGCTTCTCCCAGGGCAAGCAGCAGGTTTCCAGGAGTCCCGTTTCAGTTTAGGAATCTCGTCCACGGACTTCTCAGTACCCCGGGCAGGCTGATGATGGCCCCTTTCCCTGCAGCACCAAGCCTGGGCCCGGCCCACAGCAGACGCTCTGTGTCCGCTGCCGAGAGATGCAGAGCAGCCCTTCTCAGGCCCCGGAATGTCTTACGAATTTGTTTGTTCTTAGCTTAATACAGAAACCCGTTTGTTTTTCTGAAAACTTGCTCCTACAGAGAAGTCCCGGAGAGTACTCTGAGCACCTCTTTCAAGCGATCTTGGAAACTAAAGATTTCTTCACACGAGTAAATTCCTCACGGGCATTTCGAACGGCAAACGGGCCGCATTGATGCCTTCCACCTCGACCAGCCCGGAGCCACATGCAGGACGAGCGTCTGCTGCTTCTTCTCAGCACGCTCTTTACTCTCTGTGTCTGAAAAACCTGCCTTCTCTAGAGATGTGGAAAAGCCATCTCCCTGCCTCCGGCCTACAGATGCCGCAGGATTTAGGGCGATGATTCCACGACGAGATTTACACTTGCGTTGCCGACGTGGTTCCTAAACCCTCTGGGTCTTCCAGCACAGGACGGTGACAAAGAGGAGCTCCGTCACTCACGCTGTTGCCGGGACGGCGAGGCTGACTACAGATCCCAACCACGGGGCTGACGGCCGCACCACAGGAAAACATCACCGAACTGAGTCCTTGCACCTCGCACAAAAGGCCCCAGACACTGATGCAGAAAGTCCTCCGCGGGGTCCCTGGGGCTAGCGGTCCGTCCGTGTGCCACCATGCCCACGGGCACGCACAGCCACGCAGGAGGGCTCACGCACGCCTGTTGGAGGCGCTAACTTGACCTCTCTGCCCGCCATATTAGGGAAAACGCGGAAGCAGCAGGGTTGAGAGTGCCCTGTGTCCCGGCAGAAGCAGCCACACCCAGAGCCCCAGCGCCTCCGTGACTGTGGCTCCGCGGATGTTGGGGCACGACCCCCCCCGCCCCGCAGCATCATGACGATGGTGACAAGGCTCACTGGGGAATCTTGTCCCAGCTCGACGGATGCCACACTTTCTAACACACTCGCGCGTCTCTGTCCTCAGAGCGCCCGCGTCCCTGGAAAGGTCCGGCTCTCACAGCACTCCCACCTGACAGCACCTTTGGGTGGCTGTCCGGTCAGGCGTGGGCTCCCACATGCTGCGCAGCCGCCCTGGGCCACCTCCTGGGGCCCTGCTCCCGGGTCAGCATGTGGGGCCGCCTGGTCCCGGGGCTCCAGGAGGGCGACCCCTGTCCCGCCACCCTGACTTCACTCCCATTTCCAGGAGAGAGCTCTGAGCCACGTGGGAAGAAAGGTACCCGCGTGGCCTCCCAGCCGCGAGGCTGCCGCTCTCAGTCTCAGGAGCCACAGCACAGAGGTGGCAGGAGCAGAATGTGGACACTGAGAGGAAAATGAAAGAGGAAAAGGACTGAGAATAAACCAAAATTCTGCTGCAGGTGAGCTAGGAGGCCCTGGGGGGCCGCAGCATCCACCCTGCGGCATGGAAGGGTGCCAACTGTTTGGATAGAGGAGCTTCCAGAAAGTGTGGCAGGGGTGGCGGGGACATGCTGCCCCCAGAGACTCCTGCCCACCTGGACCTGGAGCACCCAGAACGCCGCCCTGGCCACCAGCACCCCTCCGGGGACAGCCCCATGCCGTCGCCCTCGTCTGGGGAAGAGCGCAGGCCCACGATGTCCAGACCCTGGGCACCTGCCCATCACACCGCAGGCCAGGCAGCTCCGGGGACGGTCCTGCCGCGCGGGACAGTCTGGGGCTACGAGCGCCATATCCACAGGTCCTGAGCCGACTCACATGGAAGGCCCACACGGTTCTGTGACTTACTTTCTTGGCACAACACAAATGGAGACCCTGGCCACGAGCGGGCGGCTCCCATTCGCGGGGGCCCTCCATCCCTGGGGGGTGTGGCCGGGGCCGTGCAGGGCTGCTCTGGACACCAGGTGCGAAGCAAGGGACACCTCTGCCCGCTGTGCTGAAGGCTGTCTTGTCCACTCTGGGCTTGGCCCACTCACTGACTTCGGCCCTTAACCCCCCACGGACGCGCCCACCCTGAGTGAGCCTCAGTTTCCTTGCAGGGAGAAGCGCGTGATTATTGCACAAATGGACCCCTGGAGTCCAGGCTTCTGCCCCCACTCCACTCGGAGGCCAAGCCCCTCTCTGAGTTGAGCCATGCTGGCCCTCGTGGGGGCCCTCGGGGAGACCCTGCCAGGTCCATCACCTTTCTGTGCCCCCAGCTTAGTGCCCACCACCACCGTCACGTCACAGAAACAACAGCAATGGGGCCAACTGTGGGCCCCGAGGCAAACCCAAGGGCCTGCTCACATTGCCCGCCAGCGCCCACACTCCTGACGGCCCCCCAGACGAGCAATGTTTCTGACAACTACGACCCTGCCCTCCATGTCTGTGGGTTCAGATGAGACACCGAGGCACAACTTTAACCCTTGCAAAGCTCTCCATCCGCAAGGAGAACACAGCCCCCAGGCCCAATGAAGGACCTGTCCTCATGGGGCTGTGACTCCCCAGCCTGGTCACAGAGACCTAAGACGTCTCTCGCCACAGACGGGACGGCAGTCGGCCAGGAAAGACGCAGCATCCCTCACCACACCGCGGCAGGGTTTGTGAACCTCGGGGGTGAACGGAAAAGTCTGTCTGCAGACGGGAGACCTGCTCAGCCCCCGTGCATGGCCAGGGGCCCCAGGGGATTCGCTGGGCTCTGTGGCTCCCCAGAAAGCTGACCACAGAAGCACCTTTGTGTCACCAAACCATGCTTGACCTACAGTGCCACCGACCACCCGCTCAGGCACCTGTGTGTCCCTCTGTCAGGGGATCATCGATACCAAATAGCCGGCAGCTTCTGTTCTGTCTGCACGTTACGTGTAGACCTTTGCACGTGGAGCACGAGCGAGGTCGGCTCAGCTCCGATGGGCTCGGTGCTGGCCGAGCTCCCTGCTGTCCAGTTTGGGCCAGCCTGGGAGCGGACCCTCGCTAGCCTCAGGAACGTCCCTGGCTTTAGGCAGCCAATGGCGGGACTCGGAGTCACCAAATGATGACTTAGGATGAAGGCTCATCTGCCCCCACACCCATTCCCTGGGCTGCTCCCTGCTCCGAGGGGTACTGATCACAGGTGACTCACGAGGACGTCCTCCCTTCTGCAGGGCAGATGCGTAAGAACACGCTGCAGGAGGCACGGCTGGCACCGCGGGAGCCCTGTGACCCACCCACGGACGGCAGGTTCTGGGACCCGGGGACTCACCCTCCGCGACAGACAGCAGCCAGGAGCACCACTCGGAATAGACATAGTAGCTTTTCATCTCCGCCACGGAGATTCGGGCCGCGCATCTGTCCCCCATGGCCCGGCAGCACCAGGGAGACGCTCTCCCCTGCGCCCGGTCCTGCCGCCCTCTGTGCTTGCCCGCGAGCCTCTCCCACTGAACTTTGCTCCCTAAATCTGCGTGAGGGACCAGCTGAATTTTTACTTCCGTTTCACCCGGAGCGGAGACAAAGCCCTGGAAGGTGATTACCCTCCTGCCGCCGACATCTGCTGACCCCACCCCGCGTGTGTACACGAGGCCCGGCCGCCTGGCCAGCTCTGAGCGCCAGAGCAGAAAGGAGCGTCCGGACCCGCCTCGGCCTTCATTCAGGGGGAAGGGACACGTCTGCTGGTGCGACTCCCCACGCTGCTGTGACAGCGACGGGATGGTCAGATGCAGGCAGGTCCATGCCGCCTGCAGAGAGAGGCGTGCGTGCTGGAAGCCTCGAATCCGACATGTCCAAGGTAACCCCTCGTCCCCACCTGCTTCCATCTGATAAGGTCTGAAGCTCCAGACACAAGTGACTATGTTTGGGAACAAACAGAGGCGGAGACCGTATTTGCCGAGGAAGGTAAGCAGAGCCAAAACACAGGCACCTGTCCCAAGGCCCCTCCCACACCGTCCAGCTTGCTCGGTCTGTGGGTCTCTAACGAGTCTGCGATGCAACGCGTGAGCCCCACCTGGACACGCTCTCTCTCGGAGTCCAGCCAAGGCTTGAGCCGCCTTGTGCCACCATCACTGCCTGCCCTGCCCCGCCCACCACAGGGTCTGGCCTCCACAGGAACGGGGGAAGGGCGCCCCAGTCCCTGCCCAGGGGCCCAGCTAGTGGGCCAAGTCCAACACCCCAGTCAGCAGGTGCCCAGTGAGGCTCCCTGCTACGTGTTGCAGTCCAAGCCCTAGACAGTGGGTGCCTGGGACCAAGACCCCGCAAAGACCCAGATGCCTCAGCCCCGGACCCATCCCCAGGCCTAAGCCAAGCCCTCCCCAAGCAGGCCGGGGGCAGGTAGGTCAAAAGCAGTGACTTCAACCAAGTTGCCCCATATATAAAATGATGAAAACAACGATAATCAGCAGATTTCTCTAGAGCACGGAACCTCTCCTTACCAACACGTGTGAGCCCGTAAGCAAGACTCTCAGCACAAGACTTCCTTAAATAAACACACTTCAGATAAAGCAGGTCACTCTCCTCGCTCCTGCAGGTCTTAGCAGACCTCGCCTGAGTGTTCTGGAAAATCCGAGACAAAACCACGCTCTGCTTCCTGAAGTTCCCGAGAAGCGGAAAGCCAGGTTTGCAAATCTGGCTTTTCTGAGAGCCGCTATGGGCGAGACCCAATGGATCCAGTGGCCAAGTGTCACCGCACTTAGCCCCACACTCACGGTCCCTGAGAGCTCCCTCGCCTGCGGCTGTGGCCTCGCCTCCCACGCTCACCTGTGACCTGGCCGCTGGTCACATGGTCCCATGAGGTGTGGCCAGCGGCCCGTCTCACTGAGAGAGACGGTCTAAGTCACAGCCCAGACTCCAGCACAAAGCCCTCCGGGAACAGCAGGGAGGGACACACAGCTGTCTGGCCTAGTCCAGAAAGGGCCTCATCGCAATTTACTGTTACGTTTTCAACCTTTGAGGTGCACTGATTTTCTAAAAGAGAGGAAACATGGCGAAGACGTCACCTCTGAGTGCTCCAGTGTTTCCCGTGTGAACGGCTGACCTACTGGTTTCCTCTAGAACTCCTTCCAGAACAATTTTTTGTTTTTGCATATGACCTTGTGGTCATTTTTCCCCTTTTCGCATCAGCTAGCAGGAAGCTCAAAGGGAAATTTTGTGATCACTTGCTGTGATCGATTCACCCAGGTGCATCAAATGTATTTATTTGCTGCTTTTAAGTAATTCTGGCTCTGTTTAAATTCTCCATGCCAACCTGAAGCATGTTTCCATAGAGAATTTTTCACTTCTAAGTAAAACAATCTGTGTTCTCTGCTTGTTGACACTCAGCCGGAAGTGTCCCAGTGCAGAGTGCAGACAGGACGCCCCTCCGCAAGTGCTCAGGCGCCACCGTAGGTAGCATTCCGTGTCTGCAGCGTGGCAGCTCCCCGTGGGACAGCATGGAGGTGACATCCCAGAGGCTACCCCAACCACCACTCGATCAACAGCACATCTGTTTCTGGGGATCAGCGAAAGCTGTGACCTCACAATGACGCGCTGTCCCCACGTACTCCACTGTACCAGAAGTCTGGCCGGTGGTCAATCTCCCGGCCTGATGATGCTTCTTTCGGGGCTCGAACCACGGAATGTCGCTGGGCTGCCTGGTGAGGTCTGTCCACAGGGACGCAGAGGCCAGCCCAACCCAGATGCTCGCACACAGATGGGTTTTGAAGAAGGAACTGGGACAAACTTGCGGGCAGGAAGGAAAGCCAAGGCAGGACTGCTTCTCTGGGAGCAAGAAGTTACCCAGCAGGGACCCAGGGGTGTGGTGGCCACACCGGCAGCTCAAGGAGACTTAGCCGGGAGATGCCAGGGAGGCCAGGCTGGACAGTGAGGAAGGCCAGAGGGCAGGACCGTGAGGGAGGCCGGGGGGGCGGGTTGATGAGGGAGGCGGGGAGCAAGAGAGGAAGGAGGCCGGGGGGCAGGACGGTGAGGGAGGCTGAGAGGGCCGCATGGAGGCTCGCTGACCCAGGGCCTCACGAGGCACTTAGCACTTAGCTGCCCGTCACCCACATTGGTCTTAAATACCAGCACACGCAGCCTCAAAGGCTTCGAATGAGCACTAAGGAGTAAAGGAGAAGCCTGTCAGGTCGGCAGCCCCCCTTCCCTCTGAGAGGACACCACTGGGACTCTAAATCCACTGTCCAGGCCACAGGACTGACGTGTGGGACAGGCTCAGGCCCGAAGTCACCCTTCCCCATGCGGCCTCCGGGTGTCAGGACAATAATCCCGTCCTCCAGAGTCGGGGGTCCTCCGGGCCACCCTCCCGGAGACAGAGCACAGATCCCCCAAGGCCAGCGCAGGTCTGGTCAGACGAGTTAGGGAACCCCCACGTGTGTCCGCTGACCTCCAGACAGTGGGCTAGGGGTGGGGGGCAGGCCAGGAGGGGCTCAGATGCAGCGTCCACGCCCCCGGCGAGTGTGGGGCAGGGGTCCATATGGCCCATGGTGACAGCCCCACTCACTCCACAGAGTTGGCGGAATCCACGAGAGGGTTGAGGCCGTTATTTTAACCTGAACACGTGCACGGATGCAGGTGAGCACGGGACGACCGCCAAGACCCAGGAACTGTCAGGCTCTCAGGCCGTGGGCTCCATCCTCGCCCCAGAGGGAGCAGAGGGAGGCCTTCTGCCCACGGCTGAGTCCACCCCCGCCAGGGGCCGTCAGCCCCACCAGGCCACACGCTCAGCCCCGCAGCTTACGCACTCACTTCGCCCACCCTCTGGGGACGCTACGTGGCCAGCGCCACGCTCCACCTGCCTAACGGGGGGAGATGCTGGGCGATGCTGTTACTTCTGATGTCTCTCACCTTACAGACATCAAGGGCATCTGTGCGAAGGGTGCCGAGGTCACAGAGCCTGCTGCTGCCCCAAGGTCAACAGCAAACCTCCGGTGTCCAGGCCCCTGAAGGAGGGAGGGGTTCTCCCGGGAGAAAGGACAAAAATCAGGGTCAGGCTCTCGCCTCCAGTTCGAGCTGCTAGGGCACCCGGCTCCGTAGGAGGTCAATCCGTGAAGACACGACATCGAGCCCCATGAGAATTCCCACTCCTTCAGAGGGGCATGCGCTCCCCAGAGCCCGTGCTCCTGGCAGGGCACCGTTGCCCATGTCCGGCAGCGAGGAGGGAGGCCGGGAGGCCACCAGGGCCAGACGCTGGGGCAGGATGCCAGAGGCCCTGTGGCAGGCCCCCAACCCCCAGGACACCCCCAGGCAGCAAGGGCACCATGTGCGAGACCCCTCCTGCGCGTCTGCCCACGTCTGCCCACCCGCTGAATGGACCCCCCGGCCCCCGGTCCCACGCCCAGACAGCGCCACCGCGTCCCGCCTCACCTGGCTGTGGGTGCCTCGAGGCCCCCCAGCACTGCCGGGGCCGCAGCCGGAGCCGACGCTGGAGGCCCCTGAGAACCCCCCGAGGTGCTCCCCTCGCGGCCATCCTGTTGTCTTCCTCCAGGGACGTGCACGGCCAACAGGCTCTTGCAAGGGTCGAATGTGGCCCCGGAGCCAGAGCTGCACGGTTCCCACCGTCCTGCAGGCCTCCACCGGGGACAGTCGAAAACAGGCGGGTGCCGGCGGTGTGGGGGAGGGCGCCCCGCCCGGCGCTGCACGCTGAGCTGGGCACACGACCTCCAGTGACCTTGGGTTTACCAAGTCCTGAGGAAGAACAACAGAGCGTCCAACCAGCTCACAGAGTCCCTGGCCTCCACCTCCAGGCCTCGAGCTGCAATGACTGTGGGCTCGGACAGTCCACCCGGGAGCCCAGAAGCACCTGACGGCAAGGGCCCGTCCACAGAGGCTGCCGCCGGCTCCCTGCCTATCCCCTGCCAGGCAGGACGCAGGCCGCAGAGCGATCTATTTGCAGGTCTTGGGCGTTTCCTTCCTCGGAAGGGGGCTTGTGCGGCCGGGGCTCCCAGTGTCAGGGACCTGCTCCAACTGTGCCCGAGCCAAAAACACCTTCCGAGCTCAGGAAGTCTCAAGTTCAAACAAACAACTACAAGGCGGGAGGAAGGGAGGGGAAGCAGCCCCAGGCCTTCTTGAAATAAACTGGTAAATTCCTCCATCGGTGACCCCTGCCTGTGTCCCGCTTGGGAGAAAGGAAATGATAACACTGCTTTGCTTGGTGAGTGACACTTCCCAGCGATGCCCAACGCGCCCCTGGCCCGACGGCTCCAGACCCTGGTGCCCACACCGTGTCTGAGGTGGCGAGCACCCAGCACTGCCTGGACCGTCCCAGAGCGTCCTGCTGCGTGGGGGTCGCAGCGGGAACGTCTCCGATCCTCACCCCTCCCCTGCCGGGCAGCTCATTCAGTGCCACACAACAGGGGCTCCGAGGGCCTGAGTATTGTACGCTCAAGGTTGCAGGATAGAAACTGACAGAGGGTCAGCGCTCGGGTCTGTCTGAAAGGCCACGCTCGGCCCCACGCACCATGGGCACCCCTTTATCGGCCAACGCGGCTAGAGCAGGCATCGCTGGTTCACCGCAAGATAACGTGTTTGTTTCATTTTGGTCCCTTGGCGCCCACCCTCCTCCCATGAGCGTTCACAGGCTGGAACTGGAGACTGTGGGGCCAAGGGGACTGTGTCCGTCTCGGCCCGGACGGGGCAGCAGCCCCGGTGTTCACGTTCGCCTCCCCTTGGTCAGGAGCAGACTCACACCTCTGAGCAGGAAAGGTGCCGAGAGCACGAGGCAGGTGCTGGCACCCCTCACCTCCACTCCACCGGCATGCCCGTCTGGGCGGTCACCTGCCCCGCGCCGGCCTCCAAGTCCCCGGGAACACAGCTGGCGAAGCTGGCCCCAATGCCGCACCCGTGAGAAGCAGCAAGGAGGAACCAAGCTGGGGGCCTTCCCCCAGAAGCAAGGGAAAACCGTGATCCGGCCTCACTGCCGTCCATCTCGGCCCCTTCACGCTGGCTTCCTAGCAGAGGCCATCCCAGCGCGCATGCAGGAGGAAACAGATGCACGTTTGATGTGGCGCGTCCAGGACGCGAGCCCTCTTCCTGTGACCAGGGACCGGGCCCTCAGCTCCGTGCAGCCCACGGCGCCTCAGGAAGGACGTGTGGAAACATGGCTGCTCTGTGTCCACGGGAGCTGCCCCCACTAGCAATGCGTAACTGCGATGAGCTGCCCGTCTTGGGTTGTTCTGAGGCTGGCACCAAATTTCTCCCCGTGTCTGTCCTCTCCCCACAAGCGTGAAGGTGTGCATAGAAGAGCATGAGAACAGCAGCGTCAGCCCACTCACCCAGCGGCTATAAAGTCAGACACGCACGTGTGCACGCACGCAGACAGCCCATGGCTCAGCCTTCAGCACGTGGGTGCGGCTGACCCAGGGTCTCCTCCTTCTCCAAATATGTCTTAAAGATGTTGGCAATGAAAACCTTTTCCAAAAATCAGTTCTGAGACACAGACCTGCTCACAATCTCGTGGTCTCTCTGTCTTGTATGTTCACAGCCTAGGGTTTGGGAAATATCTTGAAACCACAGATCTTCCCAGGCTTCGGTGGGCATTTCCCCCCTTAAGCTCCCCGGTTCCAAAACGCAAAGCACCCAAGTTCTCGGTCCCAGGCCCCTGCCACCCAGGTGTGCTGAGCGCAGCCGGGGGAGGCTGCAGGCATCGGCAGGTCGCTTTAAAACTGGACTGACCCTCTGGGAACCCCGAGAGTCTATTTTACTCAACATGACCTCCAGCTACTGTCAAGAAATTCCTATCAATAACTGGCATGGTTTTTGGCAGTGAAGAGTTTTAAATTAATCACATCCAGGGAGCAGGGAGCTATCTAGTGCAGATCTTAAATGAGACACTGGGTGCATGGAAACTCAGCCCATGGAGGCGGACGCCTGGCTCACGGCTGCGTGAGGCTGCAGCCAGCCTTCAGGACTCAGGTACAACAGGCTCTTCTCTCTTTTTCTTTTTAAGACAGAGAGTAGAGAAAACAGCCCACATACACCCACCTGGGTCTGTGGATTTCCACCAGGCCAGCCCACACAGGGGCAGCCCGGCTGCGCCCGGGAGCCAGGGCCACCGAGCACGCTCCCTCTTCCCGCTCTGCCTTCTCCTCACTGCCTGGGTCCTTCCCGGGTTTTCCCCTCGACCTAGCGCCTGGCACCCCGGCCTGGCGCACAGACGGTTCCTTCTCCCTGCCGCAGACGCTCTCCCCGCAGTCGGGCCAGCACTGAGGTCCACAGGCACCCACACCCAGCAAGCCCTCCTCCTCTCAGCGCCGGGTCCCAGCCCCACCGGCCGGCACTGCTCCGGCCGCTGCTGGCAGCCCCACCGGACGACGATTCCCAGCAGAGCCCTGCTGCTGGTCAACACTAATTGTTCCCTGTTTAATGGGGGCTTTGTGTCCCTTCCACTGACAAAGACAGGAAGCTCTGGGAGCTGGGCAATCAAGATAACCCGTGAAACACGCTACAGCTCTGACCCGCCGAGGCCGCTGCAGCCCGGGAGGGACCACGTCGCCGGGCAGCGTGCGGAGCTGCTCACTCTCGAAAAGGAGCTTTTTGAATGACACGCTTAACTTTTTAAAGTAAAGGATACATCGCCGCTGACCAATCATGACAAAATCTAGAGACTGTGGCCAAGTTATACGAATTTAGAAACCAACTAACACCCAACAGGGGACAGGGCGGTAAGTGGTGTTTGCGGTAATTTTAAATAAACGTTTTCCCCGCTCTGGGAATGCCGCGTGGCGCGTGAGACGGGGGCCTGTACTTTCCGTGTGAAGTTCTGACGTTTGTCAGGTTACGCGGGGGTCTGTGTCTGGAGATTGTCCACAGAGAAGCTTCCGGATCGGGGAGGACCTCAGAGTCTTGTTCTGCTAGGGTGGACGTGCCGTGTCTTCCTGGCACGGCCAGAACAGAGCAGACGCTCCCTACGCACGGCCGGTGAATGCATGAACGAGGGATCCGCCCACACAGCGGAAAACAGGACAAGTTTTAGCCCTTTGAGGGTTGGTGGGAGCACAAAACTATACGACTGGTAAACCATGGAGACCTAGTATCTTCTGTTCAACAGCTTCCTATATTTTGTTACCGTTTAAACATCAACTGACGTGTTCTCCCTTCCTAACGAGTTAGACATCAAAATGCTTAAAAACTGCCTTTCAAGATTAAGTGGCATTACAAAGGCGAAGTCGTCCTCGGGGCATCGGTTCACCATTGGTTCACCTAAAATCTTGCTAAAAATATCACCGATGGGATTTAACACTAGTCCTTCCTTCTGCAAAGACAAAAAATTGTTTTTCACACTTCGGGGACTGGACTCACTTGGACGCGACTAAAAATTGAATGACAACAGGCCAGAACATTCGCTCAAAGTCCAACTTAGTTACACAAAAGCCACTTAGTCTCTAAAATCCAGAAAGAACGATCGGCTCTATTCTGTTTTCAAATTTACAATAAATTTTCTAGAAAGCCTCCTGCCAGGGTTGACCCTCTCGGTGTCTGTGTACCTTTGGGGACTGAAGCTGGAATAAATTTCCGCTGGGGGAGGGAAGGCGCTGCCCCTGGGAGGCCCCTCCACAAAGAGCGGGGTGCCAAGGCCCAGACCCGGTGTGTCCCCAAACCAGCACCGCCCTGGGGAGCCCACGTCCGCCCGCTCAGACGCTCCCCTTTCTTCCCCTCGCCCAGAGCACCCCCGACGCGTGATGACGGGGTCGCTAACGGAGTAATAGAGCAGCACCCCTGATGCGCGGCTGCGAGCCGGCCGCTGGTCGAGCAGGTGCTCACGTGACCACGAGCAGCCCTGCCGAGAGCTTCCCGCCTGCAGGCAGCCCTGAGTGCCCGCTCTTCACGTCAGCCCTGCACAGCCCCTGTCCTCACGGACCCACGGCGCAGACGACGACAGCTGGGCCCCGCAGTTCCCGTCAGTGACCTCCGCCTCCCCGAGCACAGGCTGGCTGCCCGGGGCGTCTGCAGGGCAGAGAAGCCCATGCACACTTCATCCAAAGAGAACCATGAGAACATGACGGCATTTCCGCTTTAGCACTTGATTAGAATCCGGATTCCAGAATTTTTGTGCGTGTATCAGCCGCTCGAGCTTGTTCACATTTGGGAAGAGACGACGATATTTCCAAAATCGGACGTATAAGATGAACGGGTCAGATACATTCTCAGGTGATCAGAGATGGAGTTCGAAATCCTATTCTAACGGCGTGAGTCCATCTGCAAGGATCACCGAGAAGCAGGTGCAGAGACGACAGTGCTGGTGCAGAAGCGCCTTCGGGCAGGAAGGAGGGGCCTCCAGCTGCGACGGCGCCGTGCGGGCCGCGGGGAGACGCGGCAGGTTCACCAAGGGCCGCCTCCCGCTCTGCAGCGGCTTCGGAACACTCATCTGGTTCAGCTGTGAGGCCGGGGGCCCGCAGGACCGGGAGAGCTGCTCTCCTCCACCGAAAACGTGTTCTTCAGGAACTAGAGCCTGCCTGACGAGTGGCTGCGTCTGGAAACCTGTGACTGCCACGTCTACGATTGTTATTAGAACCACACGAGGGTCTCTCGGGTCATGTTCTGTATGTTGACTGGCCCCTGAAAGTCTGATGCTGGATGGAATTCTCTTATTCGGCTGGCGCAGATGACAACACCAAAGGTTCTCTCGCCAGGAGCACCTGCCAGACGAGCAGCTGCGAACACGAGAACCCCCACCTGTGCCCACGGGAGGCCCGCATCCACGGCAGCAGCACCTGCGTCCACCCGGAGCGGCCTGTGTAGGCTCAGAACCCTGGGGCTCCCCGGGGTCTGCAACTGGCCGTTATTCTCAGGGAACCACTGACACAGTCGGGGTTCAGAGCTGATCCACGAAGCAGTGAGCAAATCGTGTGAACAGCACATCATGGAGTGCCACACGGGGGCTGCCTGGTAACGGGGGGGTGAGGTCCGGAGGCGGGAGGTCCAGGAACGGGTCCCAGGAGGAGGGAGGGCAGCAGCACGGTGACAGTCACCTGGACATGTTGGACACAGGCGGGCCCAGACGGACGCCCGACGACCAGAAGTGTGTTGAGTGCCCGGATCTGGTGTCCCCCAAGGCACACGCGCTGACGGGGAGCCAGCGTCACGTCCGTTGTCTGCTTCACTTACGCAAAGGATGATAGGGGACCGATGCAGGAGCATGAATGTGACTGATTCCTGCGAATCCAAGGTCGTCCTCTTCCAGACGCTAGAACCGTCTTTTGGGATTGCCTTCCGGGTCCCCTCACACCTTAGTGTGTAGTCAGGGTCTTCTAGACGCCCTCTCCGACCAAAGACCCATCAGCTGAACTTCACTGTTTGCAGCCATGTCCACTGAACGTGGACACCTCAGATACATTTACAAAATATTCTGAGCAGGGGAAGCGATTTGATAGCCGCTGGATCTGAGCGCTGTTGGGCCCGCTGTGGGTCCCCAGCTTGCCCGTCCAAGGCACTCGCCAGCTCCGCTCCGTGCCCAGGGCCACACCCACGGGGAGCTGTGTTTCGAGTCCTTAGGAGAAATATTCCCTTTTGGTTGAAATCTGCCTCCTGTAATTTCAACTTATTGATTCACCCGGAGGCCAAGAGAACACCTCCACCCCCTCCGAACGGTCAGAGCTTGCAAGGCTGGAGGGCAGGGCCGTGCTCCTGGGGGGCCCTCTGCTCTCCAACAACGGTCAAAGAGAACATTTCAGTATGTATCTTAAAAACGAAAAGGCAGTGGAGTCACCCTGAGGCTGCGTCTTTTCCCACTGGATGGCGGGTTGCTCAGACCACAGCAGGTGCCACGTTAATGCTGCATGACAACCCGCCCCCAATTCAGTGTCACGGACACGTTGTACCCCCTGCACACAGCTGAGGGGGGGCGGGCTCTGCTCCACCTGCCTCATTCTGGACCGAGGCCGAGGGGCAACGGCTGCCCCGGGCACGTCTCCCGAGGGATCGGCAGCAGCCGGAAGGGGCCGCTCACTGCAAGCACATCTGAGCACCAGATCTGCCAAAGCAGGTCCCACGGCCGAGTGCAAGTCACAGATCACAGACCTGTGTCCTGCCCCCCGGCGGAGGGGGCGGGAGGAAGCGGTCACTGGAAAAGACCCAAACAGTCTCATCAGCCCATCTCGCTCTCTCCCCCTCTGTCCACCGAGGACCGTGCAGGACACAAAGAGAAGCCTTCTCAACTTGCAGACGGCAGAGTAGGAAGTTCCTCTGACGTTCGCAGACACGGTCGGCTATGAAAGCAGCGTGTCCGCGGAGGCTGGAGATGACTGCGTCCCTCTGTGCTCTCCATGCCCTCCATCATTTCTGCTTCGTCCGAAGGTCAACGTAGCCAATGATAGTTTCTCGAGCGCACATTTTCTTTCCAAAAAATCAGGGAAGTAGTCACAATTCTCCGATCTTAGGGGTTTCATCTTTTGCCGCAGGCCCTCAATTCAGGCCGACACGTGCTGTCGCCCGTTGCTCCTTCAGCACGTACGGAGACAAGTGCCAGGCCCAGGACAAGAGGTCAGACAGGGCATCAGTGAGCCAGGGATGTGGCAACGCAGCCGGAAGACAGGCGGCACAGGGGGGACAGCGCCACGCCCAGGGGTGTGGGCAAGGCTCCTGGGAGCGGCCCTGGGGCTGGTGCCTGAGGGAGGGCCCCGAGTTAGCAGACAGGCAAGCAGGAACTCCAGGTGGGGCGGCACGGGCACACGGAGGTCCTTGTTTTCCATCTGATTCGTCTCCGGAGGCCACTGAAGTAGCGAGCTGCCTTGCTTCCGCTGGCCGCTGCCCTGCGCGGTGGTGCCCTCCCGCACCTGAGCCAACATCAGACCACCCAGCCGGGGCGGGCCCGAGCATCTGCATTTCCAACAAGTGTCTGGGTGACACCTGGTGGGAGACCACACCCTGAGAACCCCCGTCAGATGTGGGGAATCAGCAACAGCTCCAACAGACAATTCCCAAGAAGCATAAACCACTGATTTCACCCCGAGTTTCTCTCTCGGATCTCTACAACCCAGTCCTGACTCCCCGCTGCCGGAGACGCAGGCACTTCCGGTGGACGCGCTTTATTCACGGTTACCGGCAGTCCCCGAGGTCATTGTCACACCCACCCAATCACAGATCTGAACTACGTTACCGTCCCGTCTCTCCCTCCACACCCATTCCACCTGCCTGAGTGGCGGTCTTCCTGAAATGGCTCAGCACACTTGAAGCTGGATCCGAGTAAGCAGCTCCTACTAGATTCCAGCACTGAGGCAGAAGCCCACGGGCATGCGGGCGGCGTGAACGTGGCTGACAGAGACCGTGCTGGACGTTAGTTTGGCGGGAGGCCCCAGCCACTGCATGGAAAGGCCCCGGATTCAGCGTCCTGGGCAGTTCTGCGCGCCCAGGTTGGGTCACCCCGGGAGGACTGTTTCCTCGGACAGGTGCACCGGGGTGTCAGGCCACAGTGCTCTGAGGTCGTCCTGGGAAACTTCTGATCCCCTGAGAGCCCCGTCTTGTGGCTCTGGTCCCTTAGCTCCCAGCCCGCTGCCACGCTAACCCCGTCTCAGCCACATACCACCTTCCCAGGAGGGGCAGATGGCCCCAGAGCCGCAAGTGGCCAGGATGGCGCAGGTGGGGGCCGGCGGGCCACCCTGTGCGCCTCCTTCTCACCCCGCGTCCAGCTCGGTCAGCTCCACCTTCAGAACATGCCCAGGACCCCCCGTCCACACTGCCTGCCACCCACCCTCTCCCAGGCCAGGCGGTGGCCTCCTGGTCACACAGCAACTCCACCTTCCCAGCAAGCTGCTGGACCAGCCTTTAGAAACCACAGCTCTGCTTACGTGTCTCAGAGGCTCTGATTTCCCGGAGTCGAGCTGAGGATGGAGCCGTGGCCCAACCTCATATGCAATCTGGCTGTTAGGGGCTGAACTGTCCCCCCCTAACCCCCCACCATTCCACATGTCCACGTCCCAACCTTAGGACGTCAGAACATGACTCTATTGGGAGACGGCGACTTTAGAGGCTGAGATAAAATGAGGTCACCAGTGTGGCCCTACTCCCACGTGACCAGGTCCTTATAAGAAGATCAGACACAGCCACACAGAGGGACGACCGTGTGAGGACACGGCGGGCAGACGGCCATCTGCACACCTCAGGAGAGGCCTCGGGAGAGACCAGCCCTGCCAGTGCCTTGGCCCCAGACCTCCAGGGTCCAGACGGTGGGAAAGAAGCCTCCCACCTGTGGTTCGTTACGGCGGCCGGGGCTGACGAGTGCACGGGCCCAAGCCCTCTGCCCTCGCATCCTACTCTCCCAGCCCCGGCACCCCTGGCCTCCTTGCCATTCCAACCTCACACACCAAGGGCTCCCAGACCCCATAGTGCAAACACAAAAGCCACATTATGCCCAGAAGGCACTTGCCAAAACTAAATACCACACAAAAATTCTTAGGCTAAATTTGGCATTTCTGACTTAACTACTTATTTTCACATATTAAGCAAAGCAGACACCAGCTCCACACAACTTTGCATAAAGGGAAGCTGGGTGAGGACGTGCACACTACAGTTTCTCTCTGTGACGTGGGTCCTGCTCTGCCGTGTCACGGGCTGACTCTGTTCAGACAATTCACATTGGCTCAAGGTCACTAGGGACACGGACGGCCATCAGACAGCATCGGGGACCAAACCCTCGGCATTCCACCGGGAGGATTCTTGGTGACCGCAGCACGTGGTTCTGGTTTCCAGAAGCATTCTTGTGACACAGCCCAGGTGTGAAGCCCGCCAGGACGGCCACCTGCTCGCCAGGTAGCAGCTACAAGGACAGGCAAGGCAAGGCTCATTCCCAGCATGGACTGACGTGACCCAGGGAGAAGGGGACAGCAAACAGAGGGCTCCTCCAGGGCAGGCCTGGGGCGGCCGCATCGCACACACTCCGACACACGCCAGGAACTGGGGGCCATGCAAGCTTTCAAGTAGGTTTACCGTCTGTGTGCACCCACATCCGTGTCTCTGTCGGTCGGCCCCCACCCACCTGCCCGTCCACCCTCATCCCGCCGTCTGTCCGACGTGTCCTCATCCACCCACGACAAGAGCTAGTATCTTGCTCGAGGCCCGTGAGCACAGGAACTGGCCGCAGACTTTAACATCCTCCCCCCGCAGCTGCTCCCGAGTTTGCTTCCTGCACCAGCACCACCAGCATCGCCAGAGACCCGGAAACTGCAGCGTCTCAGGCTCCGCCACGCACACTTCCTGAACCAGGAATCTGCGACGATTCCTTCCAGAAGGTTCAGAGGCCCTGGCTGGACGACCACTGTTCTGCAGCCGGCTCCTGTTTATTTATTTATTTATTTTTAAAGATTTTATTTATCTGACAGATAGTGAGAGAGCACACACAAGCAGGGGGAGGGGGGCAGAGGGAGAAGCAGGCTCCCCGCGGAGCAGGGAGCCTGACGCAGGGCTCGATCCCAGGACCCCGGGATCACGACCTGAGACGAAGGCAGATGCTTCACCGACAGAGCCCCCCAGGCGCCCCCAGCCATGTTTAAACCAACTACAGATCCATCTCTCCCTCAAGTGTTTCTTGTTTTTTCCGCAATTACTGTGAATCTAAAGAGAAAACCAAAGTAACGAAACTGCTGGGAAGGGAGCCCTCACACAGCAGGGGAGCTCTGCAAACCGCTCCTGGCCTTGTGGTCAAAGATCAGATTCAAGAGCACGCCCCCCGTAAATTCTCAAGGTCAGCAGACACAGGTCCACGACCACGTGGCGGCTCCCCCCCAACCGGCAGACCTGCGCGGACCCGGGAGCAGCACATCAGTCTGAAGGACGGACGAGGCAGCCACCTGTCCAGGCCAGCGCACAAAGAGAAATGCCTGTCAGCTGGGGTGGAGCCGCAGAGGGAAACAGGCACGAAGCCTTGGAAAGGTCACTGAGTGCCAGCCCTGCCCTCTGACCTGGTCCTCAGGGGTCGGGCCCCAGCCCCGAGGCACTACACCAGCATACAGACCTGTGTCCTGCCGTCTGCCGCTAAGTGCCGGTGACCCTTGGGGCGCCACGCCGCTCTGACCTCTGCGGAACGGCGGTTCTGGACAGACCGGGAGCTCCTCTAAGGACAGGCGAGGGGTCTGGCCCGGGCTGGGGAGTAGGCTGACGTTGACCTAGATTCCGTCCCCATAAGGGAAGGTGTGCGTGCCCCACAGTCCGTGGACGGCACTGCGTCAGTGGCGCGGGATACACACCCGCTCCACGTCACAAAGCCTGCCCTTAGGGGCCTCGCACGTAGCCGGACGGAAAAGGAATTCATGCTGAAGGAGCCGAGGGTGTGAGTGGGACCCAGGCAGGGGTGCTGTCCTTCCCCCACTAAACAGTCCTAGGTATTCAAGCGGGTGTCTGTTGACCTGGATTTGAGAGCGACCTAGTGAAAGCCTCAGCTGTTGGGAGCCCAGACGTGACAGAGGACACACGTGTGGGACTTGCCACTCAGTGCGAGGCCGTGGCCAACAGGAACGCTCGGCTCACAGCACGATTCCATGAGCAGCCAGGGCCCTTCCTGCTCTTCTCAGCCTTTTCACAATTCGAAATGCACATGCGTCTTTCCGAGCTCGCTCGCTCGCAAAGAAACCTCCATCCCTAAAACCCAGGCAATGACATCACTCTTGGAGCTGTTCCTGCTCCGTCACTCCGACTCCAGAGCCTGAGCAGGGGCGTGAAGAGCAGGGCACGCAGGGGTGCTCTGCGGGTCTGCAAGCCACCGTGCCCTTCACCCCGTGACACAGGCCATACCCCACACCGAAGCAAAAGGCAACCGAGTTTCAGGAAAAGGGAGCTCTCTCTGGGAGTAAGAGGCCAGATGGCACACGATGGCTTTATTTTCTTTTGACCCATATGCAATAAATCCAGCAGCTTTAATTACAAAAATCACCATTAAACACGGAATGCGTCCAAGAATCTTGGTTAGACCATCACACGCAATGACGTTTAACCCCGGCTTTGCTCTCAAAACCCAGTGGGGTCTCCCACTTACGAGAGAGGGAGGAAGGGTACCACCCCTAAGCCAAGCAACAGACTCCCCTCTCTCAGGAAGCACCAGGCCGCGAGGGAATGACACGCAACACCGCATTCGGCAGCATCAGGCAAAAACTCGGCAACTTACTTTCACACGGCTATTTCCTCTTCATTTCAAGGGAACTAGTGAGTGCGGACGCCCTGCTCCCGCCCAGGGCAGCATGGAGACCCAGAGGTGGCCGATGGAAAGCGGAGAGCAACACCCGGCCGGCTCAGCCTTCTCTCAGGTCTAAAGGAATCCATTCAAATTGCTCCTCAAAGCTCATTTTAAGTAACCTTTTAATTAATACACAAAACGGAGGTCCGGTTAGGCTCCTCCCTCTTACCTACACCATTCCCAAGTGCTTGTCTTAGATTTTAATTTAATAGAAGCACCTGATTAATTCAGGTTTTTCCTCCTGAAAAGGAGCTGCCGACAGCCCCACCCCTGCTCCGGGCTCTAGAAGCCCTCGACCCGCAAATACGGGTGCGTTCTCCAAACGCCCTGACGTGCAGGCAGCAGAAGGGGGTCTCGGCCGGGCTCCGCGCACCGCGGGCGCTGCCCTGGGCAGCACGTTACCTAACCTAGGCGGAGCGAGCGCGGGCGGACCGGCCGCGGAGACCTGTCAGCCGCCGCCCGATGCCCCTCGCATCTGCTTCCTGCCGCCACTGCGGGGAACAACACGAAGGCTGTCATCCAGAAAAGAGACGCGTCCCCTACGACTCAGCACATGATGTCAGGCTCAAGAACACAGACCCAAGGCCAGC
This sequence comes from Ursus americanus, assembly GCF_024610735.1. Taxonomy (NCBI): domain Eukaryota; kingdom Metazoa; phylum Chordata; class Mammalia; order Carnivora; family Ursidae; genus Ursus; species Ursus americanus. The sequence goes on from NC_142136.1 coordinate 999,848, forward strand.
AGCTCCTCCTACCCGTGTGCCTGCAAACCGCATGGAGCCTCTGCACCATCTCTTCCAGAGCCATCTCTTCATTTCTCAGCCAAAACCTCATCCTCCGACCGAACAAGTGACCCTCCGCAGCTCGCTTCCCTCCGCGGCAGAAGGTGCCTGATGGGTGGGGTCGAGCGAGTGGGGAGGGGGCACGGCCGCGCCTCCCTTCCTGGGATTGGTTCCCGAGCCCCGCCAAGGGGGCGCGCCCTGCGGCAGGGGGGCTGCTGGGCGGAAGCGGAAGCGGCGCGCCTGCCCCGCGAGTCCCCACGGCCACCCGGGAACCGTGCGTGTGCGCCCCCGCGCTCGCCCGGGAACCGTGCGTGTGCACGGCCGAGGTCACCTGGAGCCCGGCTTTGCGCCCCCGCGCTCACCCGGGAACCCGCGTGTGCACGGCCGAGGTCACCTGGAGCCCGGCTTTGCGCCCCCGCGCTCACCCGGGAACCCGCGTGTGCACGGCCGAGGTCACCTGGAGCCCGGCTTTGCGCCCCCGCACCCACCTGGGAGCCCTGCGTGCACACACCCCCCGCGGCCACCTGGGAGCCCTCACAGTACCAAGTGTACTCCCCGCGCAAAGGCACAACCTGCCCCCTGTCCTAGCAGACCCGGTCTCTGCGCCTTCCCTCGGTTAGAAGGAGGAGCTGCCGGGCGCGAACAGAGGGTGAGGCGGCCGCCAAGGTGGCGCCGGAACCTGCTCCCCCCACTTTACCTCCGGCTGCCCTGGGGCAGGTGCAGAGGCCGCAGCAGCCGAGCGCACGCTCTCTGCGCCGCCGCATGACGCCCAGCTGCCGCAGCTCACTGGGTCCACAGCGGCTCTCCGGTGGGTCCGCGGGTGGCCGAAGTGGGCCGCCAGTTCCCCCAGGTAAGGCCACTGGCCTGGGGACACAGGGGCGGGGAGGGAAGTGCGCCGGGCACTCGCTGGGGCCCTCCGACCTCCCCACGGTTGGCACGAAGCCACTGGATCCATTTTACACCTCAGCGCCCTGTAGATGGGAGTCTCGGTGCACGGGGCTACGGCTGCCACCTCCGAGGACTGGGGAACAGGTGTGCGGGCATTATGGGCCCGGGGCGGGGCCTGTGGTTGGCATTACAGGTAGCATGCCCTTCCTTACAGAGTATTTCAGGAAGAAGCGCCCATTTCCACACATGGTTTAGGAAATGCAAGCATGGAGCGGCTGAGGGTTGCCCTGCAGCAACTGTCCACATGAGGACACCAAGGGGGGCCCCAGGGGTCAGCAGACGAAGGTGTAGCAGCATTTGCCCTCCGAGAGGGGTTTGGAGGGCAAGAAAGATCTGGAAACTGCTGCACCATGAAATGAAGGTGAAGAGCCCCAGGTGCCAGGTGCGGGTAAAAACACTTCTCTCTTTTTTCTTTGTTTTCCATCAAAACCACCAGCAGCTCCGTATGGTTCAAGCAGAGCCCGGTGAACGGAGGTGTCTAGAAAGGTGTCACCGCAGAGCGGACAGTGAGCCCTCCCCTAGTCCTGGGCTGCCCTCTCAGGAGCAGACCCCGCTGTGCCGGACCCACGCACCCTGCCTCCACTTCAGGGCAGAGCCTAAAATGTCTACAGGGCAGGCCCTCCCCTCCCCAAGTGCGGTGGGCGGCACCCGACGTCCTGCTGTCCCAAAGGCAACAACCGTTACTCGTATGCCCGACACCCCCCACTTTTCCTCCGCCCAAACCAGCCCCCCAGCCCCTCTCCTGGATGGGACACCCCTGCCCCCAGGCAGCTCCACCTCCTCCCTCGCCTGGTTCAACCCCTTTGGGGCACAGAAGAGTCCCCAGGCGGTGCTCAAACTTGAGATGCAGTGGGAGCCCCAGGGGCTTGCTGACCCCACATGGCTGGGCCCCCCACAGTGCTTCCCATCCAGTAGATGTGGGGTGGGGGCGGAATGTGCCTTTCCAGCAGGATCCCCGGCGGTGCTGACGCTGCCGCACAGGCTGAGAACCCCGGCGAGCCTCGCCCATCTTTAAACCAAAACTAAGTGGAGGGCTGGGAGACCCTCTGCCCCTGCTCTCGCCGACTCCTGTGCTGTTCGTGCAGGGGCCCCACTCACACTCAGCTTCCTTCCTCGACCCCGTGCCTTCCACCCTGTCCCCTGAAGTGCCTCTGGCTGGTGCCATCCCCGGACCAAGCCGCTCACTCCAGCCGGGCTTTGGGGCTGAGTCTGCTGCCCTCTGTGCTGGCTGCTGCTTATGGGTCCACGTGGCCAGGCCTCGATGCCCAGATGTTGGCTCAAACACCAGGCTGGATGTCATTTTGAGGTACTTTGTAGATGTGATGAACATGTAAGTCAAAGACTCTGAGCAAAGCAGATCTCTCTCTCTGGTGTGGGTGGGCCTCGTCGAATCAGTTGAAGGCTTTGGGAGACAAAGAATGACTTCCCCTGAGGAAGAGGGAATTCTGTCTCCAGACTGACGTCAGACCCCACCTGCGGCATCGGCTCTTCCTCGGGTCTCCAGCCCACACCTGTCCTGCAGATTTCAGATTTACCAGCCCCACTGCCATGAGAGCTAGTCACATAACAAATCCCTTTCTCCCTCCCTTCTCTTTCCCTCTCTCTTCTCATTCCTATCAAACCTTACTCTCTCCTTAAATTAGGGCACAAATGGTGCTTTCTGTGAAAATCATTTCATATTTGCCTGAAGTATAACAGTCATAACAATACCACCCAACATTTACTGAGCCCTTAGGGTCCTCCGGGGAGCCTCCTAACCTCTTCGAACTCAGTCTTCACAAAGAGGTGGGCACTGCTTTTATGCTGTTTTATAGACTACGGCACAGAGAGGTTAACTTGCCCAGGGTCACACAGCTGGTCGGTGGCAGAGGCAGGATTCAAACTCAGATGCAGATATAAACACAGACCTAGACAACCAGTGTTTGCTTCCGAGAAATGTCGTGCGCTTTCAGCTGGACTGCCGTCCCCAAAGTCCCTGATAGGAAATAAGGGACAGGAAGGTGTGTAAGGTCCCAAGCCCAAACTGGCCGGTGGGTCCGAAGGGCACAGACCTGCTTTCTATTGCTGTCTTGCCCCCTCCCAGAGAGGAAAAACAGGACATGACTGTTCTCCCACCCCACGAGGCCAGAAGGCACCCAGGTGGGAAGGCGGGCGTCATGTTACACCTGGATACCAAACACATCCTCTTAGCAACCATTACGGAAAGTTAGCCATGAAAGGAGGTGAGAAACAGGAGAGCTGGAAGGGTTCTGAGAGACCAGGCCCTGGGGAGCCTGCCCTCCTGAGACAGGTGCGGTGCTCTGGGGGGATGGGGAGACACTCTGGGCTGGAAGTACCGGCTGTCACCATGTCCGTCCTGCGCTGCCCTGCCCCACAGCAAGGGGGCAGCATGGGGAAGGGGGGACTTGGAAAGAATGCTCTGAAGAAATCCACACCCATTAACAGCTGGGGCGTGGGGCAGGTGCACCCTGGAGCAGGGACGGCCACAGGCCACTCCTGAACAACTGCACCCCAGGCAGAGCCAGGCTGAGCGAGGCAGGTGGGCTCCCTGCCCCTGAGGGGGCCACTCTCTGCATGGGGCTGGCCACTAACAAGGACACGCACCCCTATGGCTTGGTGGTGAACAAGCTGGTGAATGAGGCCCATCCAGGGGCAAAATCCCCTGTGGAATTGATGGGAAGCCACATGACAAGGTCCAAGACGTGGACAGCCTCCGTTCCTGCAGTGCGCTCTGGCACCCGCCACCACTGTTCACAGACACCAGTGTTTGTAGCAGTGTGGCTACAGTAGTGGGGCAGGGATAGGGTACTAAGGGAAGGGGAGGAGAAGGGAGGGGGCGGGAGTGGGGGGGAATACAGGAGAGAAGAAGGGAGGGGAAGAGGAGTGGGGGGGAGAAAGGGAAGAAAGGGAGAAGGGAAGGAGGTGCCAGGGAGGGGAGGGGAAAAGGAGAGGGGTGGGGGGAGGGGAAGGGGTGACAGGGAGGGGAGGGGGAGGGGTGGCAGGGTGGGAAGGAGGAGGGGAAGTGGGGTGGCCTGGAGAGGAGGGAAGGGGTAGGTCAGGGAGGGGAGGGGGAGAGGAGGGGGTGGCAGGGAGGGAGAGAGGAAGGGGGTGTCTGGGAGGGGAAGGGGAGAGGATGGGGTGGCAGGGTGGGGAGGGAAGGGGGAGAGGATGGGGTGGGGGCGAGGGGAAGGGAGGAGTGGCACAGAGGGGAAGGGAGGGGAGGGAGGGGATGGGGGGATGGCAGGGAGGGGAGGGGGGTGGCAGGGAGGAGAGGGAGGGGATGGCAGGGGGAGGGGGTGGCAGGGAGGGGAAGAGAGGGAGGGGGTGGCAGGGAGGGGATTCGAGGCTGAAAGCAGTCAAGCCGCTCACAGTAAATGGGTAACTAGCAGCTTTCCTGGTCACAACAGCAAACCACAGAGCGGTTGAACTACAGCAGCAAGTTGCAAATACCCAAACTCTGACTCCATTTATACCAAATTCAGAAACAGGTGCAACGAAGCTACTAGCACCAGAGACACACGGCGTGGCCCCCAGACCCTCAGCTGGGAGGCTGCAGAAGCAGGTGGCTGTCCCCGAACAAGCCTGGGGAACAGGGTGCAGTGCCGGAGATGCCCGCTGTCCAGCCTTACCCATCCCACAACAGGCTTCCCAGAAGGGGGGGCTGAAGGAAGCCGGTAGGGCCCCCAGAGAGGAGCAGCCAGGAGGGACTTCACAGATGGGCTGTGTCTGGAGGAAGGGGTGGGGGGGGGACGGGGAGGGGACCGAAGTCCTCAGGATGGGGCCCTGCCAGTAGACTCCTCTCAGACCAAGCCCCGGGCACTGCCCCACCCTGTTCCCGGCCCTCAGGGCCCAGCAGCATCCCCACCAGCACCCAGGATCCTCTCCCACCAGCTCCCTTTCCTCGAACCCTGGCCCAAACACAGGACAGAAGAGGCAGAGTACAGGGGCACCTGGGTGGCTTAGCGGTTGGGTGTCTGCCTTTGGTTCAGGTCATGATCCCAGGGTCCTGGGATCGAGCCCCGTGTCAGGCTCCCTGCTTGGCGGGAGGCCTGCTACTCCCTCTCCCACTCCCCCTGCTTATGTTCCCTCTCTCGCTGTCTCTCTCTGTCAAATAAATAAATAAAATCTTAAAAAAAAAAAAAAGAAAGAAAAGAAAAAGAAAAAGAGGCAGAGTACGAAAGGCAGGATTCCTGGGGGGGCCGAAGGAGATGCCACCCCACACTGTCAGAATGGCTTTGGTCAGGAAGACATGGGGTAACAGGCGTTGGCCAGGATGTGGAGAAAGGGGAGCCGTTGGGCATGGGTGGTGGGAACTCAAGCTGGGGCAGCCACTGTAGAAAACAGTATGGAGGGTCCTCAAAACGTCAAGATGAAACTATCATATAATCCAGCAGTTTTACTTCTGGAAACACACCCAGGGAAAAGCAAAGCACTAACTTAAAGAGACACCTGGGCAGTGCACCCAGTGGTTCTGCCATCTGTCTCTGGCTTTAACGGTGTTTGGATGGAACAGACCCAGGGACGCCCCTTCCACCAGCCTCTGACCACCCTCCAACCCTGGTTCCAGTCACAACCTTCGGAGCCATCTCCCCGCCACCCTCAGCCTCTGGGACCAGCCAGCACCCTCCTGTGAGCTCAGCTCCTTGTCGCCCATCACCCAGGAGCTTCCAGATCCGTCCAAATTCTTCCCCCCAGGTGGAGACCACCGTCAACTGCCTGGTCCACGTGCACCCGCCTCCCTCTGGACCCGTCCTTGGACCGCGATGACAGGGCTCTGCAGGGCGTGGGTCACTTCTTCCACCAGCAGGCTGAGGAGAAGAGCAAGGGCACCGAGTCTCTCTTGAAGGGCTGCTGCACCCTCCCCCAGGATGCGGAGAAGCCGTCCCCAGATGAGTGGGGTCAAACCCGGGACGCGTGGAAGCCACCCGGTTCTGCAGAAGAGCCTGCGCCGGGCCCTTGTGGGTCTGCACGTCGGGGTTCTGCCCGCACACAACCCATCTCTGTGACTCCCCAGACGAGGAGGTGAACTCATCAAGAAGACAGGAGAACCCAACTCATGTCCGCAGGCCGGCCGGCCCCCAGCTGGGCCGGGGGAGCATCTCTTCGACAGGCTCACCCTCAAGCACGACTGGGAGCCTCTGGAGCCCTGCAGTCTTTGGGGGGCCCCTGTGGTGTCCCCCTGGTGCCTGAGCCTCTCCCTGCCGCCACGAGACCACCCTTTAACCCCCCTGGAGCCTTCTCCCAAGCCGTGGACCACATGCAAACAATAAAGGTTTCTGCAGCAAAAAAAGGGGTACCTGTACCCCATGTTCATAGCAGCACAATTCGCAGTAGTGCAGACACGGGAACAGCCAGGGCACCGTGCATGCGCAGGGGGCCTCACTCAGCATCGAAAGGACCCTCTGCCATCGGCAACAACAGGGCCGGACCCTGAGGGCGTCTCGTGAAGTGAAGAAGTCCGAGGACAGACCCTGTGTCCCGTCACTCGTACATGGACTCGGGAAGCTGGACTCGTGGACACGGAGCGAGCAGCAGCGGTTCTCCGGGCGCCGGGCGGATGCCACGCACAGGCCACACACTCCCCGTGAGCAGGCGGAAGGCCTCGAGGCTCCCACGTGCAGAAGGGTGGCTACCGTCCACCACACGTGTCACATACTCGAGAACTGTTAAGGAAGTCCATCCTGAATGTTCTCACCACAGAACAGAAGTGGTGAGCATGCGACATGTCAGAAGCGTTAACTAACCTCGGATCGTGGCAAAATACACGCCTAGCCCACATCACCCCGTTGCACACCTTCCGCTCCCCCAGGCTGCGTGTCCACCGCATCTCTGCACCGCATGGGGAGAGCAGCAGCCGTGGGACCCGGTGAAATAGGGCAGCCACACGAAAGGACTTAGGAGCCCCACAGCCAAGGGCTGGAGAAGACGGGTCTACACCGGCGAGCAGGCGTGGAGGCACCGGGGAAGGCGGGCACCACGCAGGGTCAGCAGAAGGGGGGCCACGGTGGTGGGCCTGGTGCACGAGCACAGGCGGACCCCCCAGGACAGTGCAGACAGGACCCGGGGACAGCCTGGCAGGTCAGGGCACACGGGTGTGCAGCTGTGTGTGCGCGTGCCCACACGCCTCCCACCCTGCTCCCACGGGGCAGACTCCGGAGGGAGGGCAGAGGGGATGGAGGCTGAGTGTGCCCCGGGCAGGACGGAGCCCAGGGAACGAAACCGCAGCTGTGGTAGTGACCAAACACAACAGACGACCTGGGGGTCAGAATGAAGCGTCGCCAAGGCCCCCTCTGCTCCGCCCGGAGAGGGACCAGGATGCTGGGAGGGAGGGTGTCCTGCAAAGGAGGGCGGGGGCTCAGGAGGAAGGCCTGGAGGAAGGGAGGCTTCCCCACACTCACTTTTGTCTTGGGGAGCCCGTGCCCCGCTCTGAAACGCCATTCCCCTGGCCAGCAAAGAGCCCAGGTCCCTGAGGATGCGGGCTGGACGTGGCCGTGGGGTCATGAATTCTGAGAGGAGACGCGAAATTCGGTGTGTCTACGTCAGTCACACGGGAGCAAGGCTGGCTCGCGCTCTGTGTAACGCACTGGGGGAATCTCAGCCAGATCACCCCGCAGGCCATCAGTGGACGCTAACTGACCGGGGCAAGGACCTGTGACACAGGAGTGACCTTCTAGAAGGACCCTAACTGGAAGCTTCTGGAGGCTGAGCCCCCAAGTCAGCGAGATCCATGCGGGAGACGGGCTCCTTCCGGCTCATTCCACTCAACGCCGCAGGCTGGGGGCTGACGAACCACAGGGATTTCTCCCAGCCCCGAGGCTGGAAGTTCGCGGTCAAGGTGCCTGCGCGGTCAGGCTCCGTCAGGCTCCGCGAGGATCCTGTCCTGGGGTCATCCTGCTGTGTCCTCACAGGGGGCAGGCGAGGATGCCCTCGGGGTTCTCTGCTAGCAGGGCTCCACCACATGACCTCCCCAGCTCCCCACCTCCCCGAGACCCCGCCTCTAAATGCCGTCTCCTTGGGGATGAGGCTGTGCACCTGGATTCTGGGGACACGACATTCACAGCACACCTGCTTACGTGTGTTTTCTTCTCATGACGACGACACAGTAACGCAAAGTTGCTTCCTTCCTCTGACTTACAACTTTCAGCCCCATTTTACGTCAAACGTCTAACAGACCAGATCTTTAGAAGTGCCGTCACACGTGTCCCCTGGGCACACGTGGAGGGCAGTGGCGGCTCTGGCTCGCCAGAAGACCCCTTGCTGGGGACGCCAGGAGACTCAGGCTCCCCATTAGGGGAAGGGGAAGGGGCAGAGAGGACCATGCGCAGAAGAGCCCATGGGCCTCATCGCTGTAACCCAAACTGCAGGGGGATCCTTGGGGTCCCCGCCCGAGCTGCCGCCACAGCCTGGACATGGCAGGAGGGGCCCCCGAACACAGGCTGCAGAGAGCAGAACAAGGACCGTCCCTGTCCTCGTCCTCAGAACCTGTGGTCGTGTCACATGGCGTGGACACAGGGACTCGGGAGATGTGACGAGCTGAGAATCTCAAGACCGGGAGATTGTCCAGGATGCCTGGTGGGGCCCCACGTATCCCAGGGGCCTCACGGCCACAGGGGTCAGAGGCAGGGAGCGTGGCTTCTCCCGGAGCCTCCAGAAGGAACCCACCCTGCCCACACTTTGGTTCTGGACTTCCGAGCTCCCGAACTGGGGGTCACGAGGACGGTAAGCGTGTGGAGTCCGAGCCACTGCGTGTGGTCTTTTGTAACGGCAGCAGCAGGAAGGTGACGAGGCCATGCACACATACGCGTCTACAGAGCCGTGGCCGTCCCACCCCTCGGGGCAGAAGCCACCCCACCGCTGGGGTCCCCGAGGCCCCTCTGGACGGGCGACCACACACCGACCTCTTACAAACCCCACAGGGTCAGCAGGAAGAGCCCTCGTCTGTGCCCATGGACGCATCTGCCGTCCTGAGACACACACATGCGACACATGTGAATTGCTCCCCCGCCACCGTGTAGACATCTGTGATTACTCAGAAAACCGAGTGAGGCTGCCTGTCCCTGCTTCATATTTTAAATTCGATCTCACTGCCTCGTCGAGGAGTGTCAGGGTGACAGAGCCTGCGGGGAAGCGCGGGAGCTCCGAGCAGCTGGGCAGCTGTGCACCTTGCGGCCGCTGGAGTCCCTCCTGGCGCGTCCCTGTGTCCCCGCCAGCCCAGTGACGCATGCGCGCTCCCAGTGAGGAACCAGCACCGAGGGGGTGAACGCATGGACACCGAGGGAATGTTTTTAACGGCTGTGATTGAAGGAAGCAAGGCCAGTTTCCTTCTTCGTCTTGTTTCCTTCTGTTGTTCGGGGAGCCCGCCTCAGAAAGCCCCGCGGGACAGCTCGCCCAGCTCGGGAGAGCAGAGGACGGCTGTGCGCAGGGAAGAGCAGCCCTGGAAGGAGCTCGGGCCGGAGGCTCTGCCAGGAGTGGGAGCGCGTGCTCCTCCCAGCGCCACTGGCTCCGGGAATAAGGGACGCTCTGGCGTCAGACGTGCCCTGACCCCGGCTCACTCCTCCAGTTCTTTCCAAAGGAGATACTAGAGGAAAAAGAACCAGCAGATATTTAATTTTATAAAATTCTCCGAGTTTCCTTGTACTGCTAATACCTCCAGGTAGGAATGCAGTTGTCATATTTTTGGGAGGAGACACCCTGTGCTCAAGAGAAGCTTCTCACAGACCGCACGGGGCCACGGCAGCCTCCCCACTTCCTGCTGATGTCCCCGCCCCCCCCCACGCGGCCTTCATGTCTGACAAGACGGCAGGGGCCACTCCACCCTCTCACATTAGCGTTCCCGGCAGCGCTGCCCTCACGGCTCCGGGTCCACCCACACCTGCACGTGGCAGAGTCCAAGAACGTCCCCATGACCTGCAGGGCCCCACAAGCCCGGCGAGCAGATGCGGGCCCACGCGGTGGGGCACAGGTCCTCCGGGTGCACGAGCGGTGAGCCGCGTGTGAGAACACAGGAGGCAGCAGGCGGGCTGGGCCCCGGTGTAGGGGTGTGGCTGGCAGGAGCAGGAAAGGAGGACCACTGGCAGGGAAGGCGAGCGGAGACAGGACCGGGCCACGGGATGGTCAGGATGGTCGGTGCCTATGTCCGCTCGCAAGACTCTATTCCCATCACCCAGACCAACACTCATCTGGGGGCCACGGCGCAGGCCTTTGGAGGTGTGGTGACCAGACGTCTCTGAGGAAAGCAGATCGGCCGCCCCCCAGAATGTGATGGGCTACGTCCAATCAGTGGAAGCCCCAAGAGCAAAAAACCAGGTTTCCCCAAGGACAGGGAATTCTGCCTCAAGACCGCAATGTGAACACACTACCAGCATCTCCACCTGCCCTGCACACTTCAGACTCGCCAGGTCCCACCATTGCATAAGCCCATTCCTTGAAGCAAACCGTAAATGGATGCAGATTTATGTCTGTGCGTGTCCCAGGGGCCCATCTCTCTGAGCGCTGACTGGGACGGGCCTGGGGATGAGACCCAGGAGCAAACTGGTGTCCCAGGGAGACCCGCGGGGGAGGGCGCCGCACACACGTGCAGCCGTGAAGGGATTCAGGGGAGCTGGAGGCTGAATGTGAAGGAATTCTAGGAAAACCTCAGCCAACTTATCTTGCTACTGTTTTCCCTTCGTGTTTACGCAGCACGGATGACCTTCAGTCTTCCGAAGTCACAGGGGCTATTCAAGCACAAAATAAAAACTCCAAATGATAAGAAAAAACCTCGTTTGCACTCACGTTGGCAGGACATGTGTGGAAGCTGGAACGACCCATACCGGCGGGGGGGAGGGGGGGCATGGCCCCTGGGCGTGGGGACACCGCGTTCAGAAGTGTACGTAAGGCACAAGCCATAACCTGCCTCGTGGATGGAGAATGAACACCGGCGACAAGTGTGAGCACAGCCTGGAGATGGACAGGTTAGCGAGTCTGCGTCGGACAACAAGCTGCGCTCAGCACCGCTGGGCCTCTGCCCCCACCTGCAGTGGGACTCAGCCCGATCTCCCGGGTCCTAGACCACCTCGGTGCTGCATATGTAAAGAGCAGAGCCTCTCCAATCGGCAGGCCTCGTAGCTGGACTGCTGCTGATTCACGAACACGAGCGTTAGCTCCATTTCTGAAAACACATGTCCTCTGAGGAGAAAAGCGCCAGGGAACCCGGGAGCGCGCGGCGGTGCCGGGACTGCAGCTGCAGGAACACGGGCCGCCCGTCCGTGAGCAGCAGGGGCCCGGGGAGGACCTTGCACACGCACCGTTCTGCTCCAACGCCAGGGCCGCATTCCCCGGTAGCGCACCATTCAGCCTTGGCTTCTTGCTTTCTTTCTCTGGGAGGTCAGCCTGTGAATAAGGCTTCAAACCCACCCTCACGGAGCCGTCTGCCCTGGGCAGTGAGAGTAGGAACGGGCAGGGAGCACGGCTGCCTGGCAGCCTCCGAGGGCAGAGGAGCCCACACTGCGTCTACAGGGCACAGCGGGGGCGCGTGTGACCAGAGCCTCGGCTGTGAGGACCGAAGGGTCCGTGCACGGGGGGCTGGCAGACCGCACGGTCAGATCCGCACGGTCAGATCCACCAGCGAGCGCTACAAACATGTCAGCTGTTCCATCACAGCGGAAACCGAGGTTTCGGAGGTCACTACAGCTCAGTTCTGGAGGACGCAGCTTTCCCGCGCCCTCCGCCAGCGTGAATCTTGACGTCTGGCACCGCAAGCGTGGTCCTTGGACAGAAGACACGCAGGCTGAAATGACAGTATTTTTAAAAAGGCAAATGCTTAAAGCCGCCTCACAGTTTGACTCACAACATTCTCCCCGTATTCCCTGAAATAAGTTCGGGTTTTAGGTACAGAGCCGCGTCTCCTCGGAGCAGGACTCCCGGCGCTCCAGGCGGCCACGCGGGCCCAGCGCCAGCGCCACGCACTCACGGCTCCATTTGGCTAGTTTGGTTCCTTGGTAATCGTGCCCCCTGGGAAGCAGGAAAAATCAATCAATATACTGTGGCATCTGGACTTCATTCCTACATGTCACGTACTTTCTAAGAAACCAAATGAAACTAGAGTAAAACTACTGTTGGCCTTCAGGGGATCTGGCTTCCAGCCCTCGGGGGCTCGCGCCACATCCGACCTCAATTCTGGCAACTGGAGCTCGTTTTATTCTCCAAAGCGTCTGGGGATTTCTTGGATACACACCTCTCTTTCTCTCTTTCTTTCTTTCTTTCTTTCTTTCTTTCTTTCTTTCTTTCTTTTCTTTCTCTCTCTCTCTCTCTTTCTTTCTTTCTTTCTTTTTTTTAAGATTTTATTTCAGAGCGAGAAAAAGGGAGCGAGAGAGAGTGCGAGTGAGCGGGAGAACATGAGTGGGGGAGGGGCAGAGGGAGAAGCAGGCTCCCCGTGTGGGGCTGGATCCCAGAACCCCAAGATCATGACCTGAGCCGAAATCCAGAGTCAGACGCTTGGCTGCCTGGGCCCCCCGGCGCCCCCAGATCTATAAATGTAAGGCCCGCAGGGTCAGGATGTGTGTCTGCCCCAGCAGGGAGCCACTGATTCCGGGCGTTGAGGGTCACAGACACATCGCTGACGCTGGGTGCTGGAGACAGCTGTGTGTGGTGACGGGCACGTCCCTGCAGGAGACTCTGCCCGGGCTCCCGGGTGGGCTGGGGGGCCAGACCCCAGCCTGCGCACTGACCAGGCAGGCGGCCTGGAAGACGTTACTCAGTTTCCCCATCTGTAAAATGGGGATCACACGGCGCCTACGTCACTGTTGTTTGGAGATGAAGTGTGTGTATAAGTAATTAGAACAGCGCCCGACACACGCTGGCTACTAGAGCCTAGTAAGTATTAGCCACGACGTAACCGTCGGCGGTAAAACCCAGGGTGGACCCCAGGGAGAGCGCATGCCGGTACCCCTGCGGACCGTGTCCCTGTGTGTCAGAGCCTGTTTGTGACTTCCCGTGGCGGTCCACGCGGACCTGGCGCTCCCTCCCAGTCCCGACCCAGCACAGACCTGAGGTTTGCTGTTTCCGCTGTGCCGTGCACACTTCTCCGTTTACCCGTCACGGCTGGACCGCCACCAGGTGTCACAGGCCATGTGCTGGGAACACGGTGCTAGCAACGGACAGGATCCTCACCTTCACGGCGCATTCCCTGTCAGGAGGGCCAGCCGGCCCGTATCCTCGTTAACTCCCCCTGACTTCCGAGGCCCCGCCACGGCACTGGCCCAGGTCGGCACACAGGTTACCGTGTGCAGCTGTGACAGCACAGCGAGGGACTGTTTTTCTCCTAACCCAGCAAACCAGCAAAGACCGACACCTGCTGCTTACAGAGCAGTGCGCCCAGCCTGGCAAGGAGCACACAGAACACAGCATAGGCCCCTCAACGGCTTGTCCCCACGCGCAGCCCACCCCGAAGAACCCAGGTCCTGGGGCAGTCGCCCCGAGGGGCACGTCAAGGCTCCGCCAGAGGAAAGCAGTCATTCAGGGGCTCACCCTCCATTCAGCCCCGAGGACACCTGAGTCAGCAGGGGAAGGAGATGAAACCGGACAGAAAATAGAGGTGGGTACCAACACCTTTCTTTCTTTTAAAAAAATTATTTAAATTCAATTAATTAACATATAATGTATTATTAGGTTCAGAGGAAGAGCTCAGTGATTCATCACTTACAACACCCCGTGCTCACTTCATCACGTGCCCTCCTTAATGCCCATCCCCCAGTTGCCCCATCCCCCACCCCCCTCCCCTCCAGCAACCCTCAGTTTGTTTCCTATGATTGAGTCTCTTATGGTTTCTCTCCAATTTCATTGTTTTATTTTTCCTCTCGTCCCCTATGATCCTCTGTTTTGTTTCTTAAATTCCACATATGAGTGAGATCATATGATAACCGTCTTTCTCTGACCGACTTATTTCGCTCAGCATAGTACCCTCTAGTTCCATCCACATCGTTGCAAATACAAGATTTCATTCTTTCTGATGGCTGAGTACTAGTCCGTTGTACGTATGAACCACATCTCCTTTATCCATTCATGTGTCGATGGGCATCTGAGCTCTTTCCACAGTTTGGCTAGTGTGGACGTGGCTGCTGTGAACACTGGGGTGCAGGGGCCCCTTCGGATCACTATATTACTGTATCTTTGGGGTAAATACCCAGTAGTGCAATTGCTGGGTCATAGGGTAGCTCTATTTTTAACTTTTTGAAGACCCTCCCTACTGTTTTCCAGAGCGGCTGCACCAGCTTGCATTCCCACCAAGAGTGCACGAGAGTTCCCCTGTCTCCACATCCTCGCCAACACCTGTCGTTTTCCTGTCTTGTTGATTTTAGCCGTTCTGACTGGTGTGAGGTGGTGTCTCATTGTGGTTTTGTTTTTGTTTTTGGGTTTTTTCAAAGATTTTATTTATTTATTCGACAGAGAGAGACAGCCAGCGAGAGAGGGAACACAGGCAGGGGGAGTGGGAGAGGAAGAAGCAGGCTCCCAGCGGAGGAGCCTGATGTGGGGCTCGATCCCAGAACACCGGATCACGCCCTGAGCCGAAGGCAGACGCTTCACGACTGAGCCGCCCGGCGCCCCCATGTGGCTTTGATGTGTGCTTCCCAGACGCCGAGAGACGTGGAGCCTCTTTTCATCTGTCGGGCGTTGTGTGTCTTCTTTGGGGAAATGTCTGTTCATGCCTTCTGCCCACTTCTTGACTGGATTTTTTGGGTTTGGGTGTCGATTTTGGTAAGTTCTTCATAGATTTTGGATACTAACCCTTTCTCTGATACGTCATTTACAAACTTCTCCCTTTCTGTCGGCTTTTAGTTTTGTGGACTGTTTCCTTTGCTGTGCAGAAGCCTTTGATCTTGATGAAGTCCAGGAGTTCGTTTTTGCCCGTTCCTCTTGCCTCTGGAGACGTGTCTAGCCAGAAGTTGCTGTGGCTGAGGTCGAAGAGGCTGCTGCCTGGGTTCTCCTCTAGGGTTTTGATGGATTCCTGTCTCACATTTAGGTCTTTCATCCATTTTGAGTCTCTTTGTGTGTGTGGTGTAAGAGAATGGTCCAGTTTCATTCTGCATGTGGCTGTCCAGTTTTCCCAACATTGGATATTCTTTCCTGCTTTGTCGAAGATTAGTTGACCGCAGAGTAGAGGACCCGTTTCTGGGCTCTCTATTCTGTTTCACTGATCCATGTGTCTGTTTCTGTGCCAGCACCATACTGTCTTGATGATGACAGCTTTGTAATAGAGCTTGAAGTCAGGCATCGTGATACCCCCAGCTTTGGTTTTCTTTTTCACCTTTCCTTCAGCTATTCAGGGTCTTTTCTGGTTCCACAGAAATTTTAGGATTATTTGTTCCAACTCTGAAAAGTGCTGATGGTGTTTTGATAGGCGCTGCATTGAAAGTATAGATTGCTTTGGGCGGCATAGATATTTTAATGATATTTGTTCTTCTAATCCATGAGCATGGAACGTTTTTTCCATTCCTTTTGTCTTCCTCACCGACACCTTTTTTCTCGTTTGCATGTTTTAAACAGATGTACTGAGGTGTAAGCGGTACACAAACAACCGCACGTCTTGACTTCGTCCCTCCTGGGGCGTCGCCCTCAGTGGCGGTCACAGACACGCCGCGGCCTCCAGGGGTGTCCTGTGCCCTTGCGCTGCAGGCACCCTTCCGGGGACCAGCTTCCTTACACGCTTCTAGCTCTTACTGAAGGTGGCGCTGTCCAGCCGGCCTCTAGAACTCACCTCGGATCCAATGGCCGTGCCCTCCCCTCCTGGCCCCTGTGCCCACCTGCCTCCCCGACCACGTGACTGTTGGATATGTCTCCCAGCAGGAATCCCTGGCCACTGGTCCATCTCCATCTGCTTACTGCTCTCCGCCTGAGGCCCTCCAGGGTCTCCAGTGTGGCCGCAAGTGGCAGGATTTCCTTCTGCTCTGGGTCTGGACGGCTCAAGGAGGCATGGAGAGACTGACCCCAGGCATGAGAACGTGGCTGGTGGGGTGCCAGGGCGTCCCCAAGGTTGGGGAAAGGGCCACCCTCTGCAAGGAGCAGAGGCCCTGGCCACCTTTGCGCCTCTGGGAGGTGTCAGCTGGGGCATCGCAAGGGGACCCCGAGAACAGCAAGGGAGCCTAAAGAAGCCAGAAGGGAGGGGACTGGCAACGAGTCCTGGGCAAGCTGGGGGCACTGCGTTTCTTGGCGGCACGGTGTGAGGCCTGGGAAACAAGTGTGTGGAGGGTGGAATGTGGCCCCTGGCTCCGGGCACTCACGGTCTCACTGGGTGATGGGATGAATGCGGGAAAGCTGACTTCAGTGGGGACCTCACTTACGCTTAGAATCGCCAGGTGACCCCACAAACATGGCCAAACAAGGCACTGTTCGGAGCCAGAGCGTGTCAGGGAAGGGCACTCGAAGCCTCCGTCCCTCGGCTGCTGCCTGTTTCCGGCCCTGCTCTCCCAGCTCTGCCGGGCACTGGGTCTGACGTGCAGGCCTGACACCAGGGGCAGGGACCACGTCTGGCCCCAGCAGCCGGGCTCAGGCGGGGCGTGGACCCAAGACGGCACCAATCTCCCTCCAGGGGCTGTGGCAGGAGAGATCTGATGTCTAACTTTATGGCTCTGCCACGGCGAAGCCCTGAGTACAGCGCTCCCCCTCCACGCTGTGTGGTTGGTGGCACCGTGTGTGTCTGTTAGGGGCCACCTTCTCCGATGGACACGGACACCAATGGCTGAAACTTCTGTAGCTTCCAGTGTCCAATGGCCAACCCTCCATGTTCCTACAGGAGATCAGAGCTGAAAATATACCTTCCAGCTCACCAAGAACGCAACTGTAAGTACTGACTGCAAACAGGGCTCGCGGTGAAGCAGGTGTTCCAAGGTGAGCAGAGGGGCTCCGGCTATTGCCGAGAGGGGTACACCGGGGACGAGCCGAGGGCAGCCCGCCTGGACCGTCTAAGTGCCGGCTGCTGTTGGTTAAAACAGAATCTACTCCCCAAGCAAGCGTGTAGATGTCGTCTGCCTGGTTACTTTCTGCACGGAGCGCCCGTGTGCTCTCTGGCCGGTGGATTTGACATTTATTGGAAAGGAAACTGGTAACAATAGAGCCCAGTGATGGGAACGATAACGTGGCCTTGGGGACCCGCAGAACCGCGTCGTCCCAGCTCTGACGCAGATGACTGTGTATGTCCCCGCTCCGTGTGACTTCTGTCCAAAACGGTAAACACCGGAACACAACGATTCATAATTAGGAAGTCGGTTTATTACTTTGTTCAGAAAATTATTAGTAACAACTTTCAGTTTGATTTAATCTTACATTTTCAGATTTTTCCCCTCAAATGTGCACCCAAACAATCTATAAAATACTGAAAAAGGCCAGAGGGGAGGCAGGACGGTGTTGAGGACTCGAGCATTTTAAAGAAAGTGGAGACTCCTCTCCTTCCTCCCTTCGAGGGACGTGGTTAGCAGGGACTGCCGCCAACACGGCGCCTGCATCATCACGGACATCCCCAGAAAACCACCAGGGGGCCGGGCGTGCGTGTGAAACACCCACCAGCAGCAGGGGTGCCCACCGCCCAGGAGGGGGGCAGGCGGGTGTGTGTCTCGAGCTTACTCCACGCTGAGGCTCCGACCGAGGCTCCAAAAGGAAGAGGACGCGAAGCACGTGGCGGCCCAGCCGTCACCACGGGTTGGTCTGCTGCCTTCTGCCTTCCTTCCCACAGCGCTGATCTTTAAACAACGTGATTTAATTTTAGAAATGCCATTTACTCAAGCCTTAACTCAGTACTTTCCAAAGCTCAAGTCCAAGGTCACTGAAATTGAGTTACCCTACCTGACGTCTAAGCTTTCAGATCTGCACCTACAAAGCGGTAGCAAGTATTTACTTTTAGCCGGTCAAGGTGAGAGCTGGCTAGTCTCCTCACCTTCCACTTCAGATACGATCCTACGACTTGGTGAGACCCTTCCAGGGCAGCCCTGTGTGTGGGCTTGTTGGCAGGGCATGAATAGGGCTGCGGATGATGACTTCTTTTACATAATTGTTGATTCAAGTGCAGTTATAAGAAATAATCCAGACAGATCCTGTGTGCCCTTCCCCCATGACAGATGCAACGGGCAAAACTGCGTTGGATGTCACAGCACGGATACAACACAGATACAGTCAACAGAGCATCCCATCCGAGTCCCTACACGGTCACACCCGGCTCCTTCCCGTCCCACCCCTGCCGAGCCCCTGGCAACCACTGATCTGTTCTCCATTTCCATAATTTCGCCATTTCAAGAACGTTCTAGAAACGGAACCCTGCAGACAGGCACACCTGCTTTATTGTGCTCCACGGATACGGACTTTTTACAAATGGAGGGTTTGTGGAGACCCTGCACGGAGCACCTGCCAGCCCCGTTTTTCCAGCAGAACGTACTCACTTCGCGTCCCTGTCGCACTTTGGTGATTCTCACGATATTTCAGATTTTTCATTATATTTGTTACGGTGATCTGTGATCAGGGATTATAACTTGTCAGAAGTTCAGATGATGGTTAGCACCTTTTAGCAGTAAAATAGTTTTTAATTAAGGTATTTTTGGACATAATGCTATTGGACACCTGATGGAGCACAGCGTAGTGTGAACGTAACGTTTATGTGCACAGGAAACCAAAAAGTTCACCCGACGCACTTTTCCGTGGGATCGGCTGTACTGCGGCGTTCTGAGCCGGCCCGTGTGTCTCCGCGGAGAGCCTGTGCGCGATTCTGGGGACTGGCTCCCTTCACCAGCTTCATTCCATGGAGACTGATCCAGACTGTTGTGTCCACTTCCTTCTCGCTGCTACAGAGCAGATAATGTTCCGTGGTGTGGACAGACCACTGGGTGTTTCAGCCGCTCACTCACCGAAGGACATTCGCGTTCTTTCCAGGTTTGGGCTATTACAAACGACACCAACAAACATTCACGTGCATGAATCTGTGTAAAAGTCTTCATTTCTTGGGCTAAATGCCCAGGAGTGCAGTTGCTGGGTTGCAGGACAGCGGTGTGTTTTAACAGACACAGGCGAAAGCTCTGCAGAGTGGCCGCTCCATGCTGCATCCCCGCCAGCAGCGAAGGGGTGATCCCGCCTCTCAGCACCCCCCCTGCACTGGGGGTGCCACTACTTTCATTGCAGCCGTTCTGGTAGGTGCGTAGTGGTATCTCGTGTGGTTCTATGTGCATGTCTGTAAAGGCTAATGGTGATAAATATCCTTCCGTGGGCTCTCCTGACGTCTGTAATCTGCCCCAGTGACTGGGCAGGTCTGATGCCCATTTGCCAACTGGACTGCCAGTTGTGCCGGTGAGCTTGCAGACGCCCAGGCTCTCATCAGATTTGTGATCTGAAGATCTTTTCCCGCAGGCTGCAGCTAGTCTGGCTACCCTCTGAACAGAGCCCTTTGCAGAGTGTACGTTTCTAATTTTGACAAAGTCTAATTTGCCAATTTTTCCTTTTATGGATCATGTTTTTGGCATCAGGTCTAAGAACTCTGTGTATTCCTAAATCCCAAATATGATCTACTCTATTTTTCCCAAAAGTATAACAGTTGTACACTTTGTTTAAATCTGTAATCCACTCTGAGTTAATTTTTATGTGAGGCATGAAATTTAGGTCGATCTTTGTTTTTGCCTCTGGATCTCCAATCGCTCTAGCTCAATTTGTTGAAAAGCCAATCTTCCTGCACTGATTGATTTCCCACCTTTGCCAAAAATCAGTTGGTCCCACAGGTGCCGGTCTGCTTCTGAGTTTCCTATGGCATTCCAGGGTCTGTCCCCCTGCCGGGAAGCACCCTGCTGCCCCAGCACACACAGCAAATGATGTCTTGATAGCAAGTGCACTGGCTCCTCCTTTCTTCTCCCTTCTCAAGATTGTTGTAAGGATTTTAGCTCCTCTGACTTTCCATACAAATTTTAGGATCATCTTGTCCATGTCCATAAAAAACCTTTCTGGGATTTTGCTAGAAATGCAGTGAATCAGTGTGGCAAGAACAGACATGCTACGCTCATGTGAACACAGTGTGTCTCCCCTTCACTGAGGTCTTGAGTCCCTACATAAGCACCTGCGGGGGCGGCACACAGCCCCACACAGCTTTTGTTAGCTGTATCTCAGTGTTGCATTTTTTCGAGTAATGTAAATAATATTGCATTTTTACTTTTGGCATCCACGTGTCCACTGCTGCAAATAGAAACACAATCGACTTGAGTGTTTATCTTGTATCCAGCAGCCTTGCTACCTGCTCTTGTATAGTTCCAGCAGTATTTCTGTAGAGCCTTTGGGAATTTTATAATTGAATAATTGTGTCATCTGTGAACAGACTGCTGATTCCTCCTTGCCGAGCTCCATGACCTGTATTTCCTTCTCCTGCCCTCCGCGGCTGATGACGAGCAGTGACAGCGCATGCCTGACTGTCCCGCTCTGTGGGTACTCACTAACACATTAAGGAAGTTCCCCTGTATTCCTGTTTTTCTGAATGCGTGTTGAATTTTGTCACATACTCTTTCTGTACTGATTGAAATGATGGTGTGATTCTTCTTCTTTCATCCGCTGATGTGGTGGGTTCCACTGATAAATGCTGAAATACTGAACCGGCCCTGCACGCCTGCAATAAACCCACCTTGGTCACCATGAATAACTCTTTTTACGTATTGCTGACTTCTATTCATTAACATTTTGTTATGGACTTTTGTGTCCATATTCATGAGCAATATTGGTCCGTAGGTTTCTTTTCTTTGTCTGGCATCAATATAATATTAGCCTCATAAGACAAACTGGGAGGGGCCTCCTTTTTATTTTATGGAAGAGACAGCGTAGGACTGATGTTACTTCTTTGAATGCGTGTTGGAATTCTTGAGTGAAACCATTTAGGTCTGAAGATTTCTTTGTGGGGGGTTTTAAAACCACTAACTCAACGTCCTTACTCGCCAGCAGGCTATTCAAACAGTCTGTTTCCTACTGAGCGAGACGGGCTAGTTGTGCTTCTCAAGAGGTGTTTCTTAGTCTTCAGTTCAACCATGAGAGGTCTTGGTGTGATTTTGGGGAGATTTATTCTAACTGGGGTTCTACCAACTTCTCAAATGTTTGTGTTTGTGTCTTTGGCCACGTTTGGGTAGTTTTCCGTCTTCTCTCCTTCTGTGACTCCAGTGGCGTGAATGTCAGGTCTTTCTGACCTGGTGGTTAGAGTCCCACATGTCCCTGAGGCTCTGTCATTTTCTTCCCAGCCTACTGTCTCCCTGCTGTCCAGATTGGGCAAGCTCGGTTTTATCCTCACGTTTGCTGGTTTTTGGGGTCTTGAGCGCATTGGTTGATGGTTTTTACTTTGGTTATCATATTTCTCACTTCAAAAATTCCCATGTTTGGGGCACGTGGGTAGCTCAGTCAGTTGAGTGTCTGACTCTTGCTTTCGGCTCAGGTCATGATCTCAGGGTCGTGGGATTGAGCCCTGTGTTGGGCTCTGTGCTCGGCGGGATGTCTGCTTGAGATTCTCTCCCTCTGACCCTCCCCCCACTCATGCACAAGCACGTTATCTCTAAACAAAACCAACGAAACATTTAAATACAGTGAGACGAGCACCCACCATCAAAAACCAGAAACAGAAGAGCACCTTAAAACCAAAGTAAATGGATGGAAGTAACACAAGCAGAAGTCGGAGAACGAGAAAACGGGCAGATAGAGAAGACCCACAAAACTGACGGAACTCTAGCCAGACTGGTTGAAAGGAGGGGTTTCTGATTTCTAATGATGCTCACGATGTCACCGGCCGTCTGCTCCCCAGAGTGAAGGTGCACACAGGCCGCGGTGCAGAGCCTGGACACAGAACGCACTCCACCAGCACCCGCGAGTTCCCTGCACCCCCCCGGCCCAGGAGCTGCCAGGGCAGCCGCCACGCTGGGGTCTGCGGAGAGGAGCCCCTGAGGTGGGGGGTCTCCTGTTTTGCTGCTGGTGTTGAGAACAGCGTGGCCTCCACGTTGCTCTACAGCAGCTGGTGCCCCCGAGTCCTGCTCCCTGCTTTTCTACACAGCACACACCTTTACGCACGGCCCACAGCTCAGCTCCGTGGTCAGGAGCCTGGTGCCATTGGCCCCTACCCCTCCCCGGCCTCACTCCCCCTCCAGCGCCACCACAGCCAGCCCTGGGCAGGACCCCACACAGCCCTGGGCCCCGCTCCCGGGCTGATGGCGCACGCGCGTCACCAGCACCACGTCCTTCTTCCTGAAGGCCGCTTCCCATACAAAGTGATTTCCAGGTACCCACGAGGACGCCTCAGCGCCGACCCCGGCTCCGTGCAGAGCAGTCCACGGGCGGCTGCGTCCTCAGGGGCCGGATCCATGCGCGTGCAGTTCCCTGTGGGGCTGGCAGGTCGGGGCTGCCTCGAACACCGCGGTCCTGGCGGCACTGACATGAGCGGGAGGTGATTCGGGCCCGTGCCCTGGGGCCAGCATGAAGCAGACGGCTCTCGGCTTCTCCTGCTATTCGCCGGGGGCACACAGAGGTGCTCAGGTGGGGTGGGGCTCCCCAGAGCCTTCAGAGGCAGCCAGAGCCGGGCTGGGGCAGAACGCAGGGTCCAGGCAGCGCAGGCCGTGGGCGGAGGGCCCGGGAAGCGGGCACTGATGCCCCACCACTCAGACGGGACATGTTTGCTCAGCAGGAAGGGCATTTGCGTGAAGCGCCAAGGCTCCTCTATCCCGTTGCGACATTCCTACTAACTGTAAACACTGAACCTCTCGGGGCCTTGAAGGAGCGTGTGAGGTGCCTGCTGGCCACACTGCTCCCAACACCCGAGGCTGCCGTGGGCCACAGAGGTGGACGGAAAGTGCCCCCCCCCCCCGATGAACGAGGACCACGGGAAATCCCCTCTCTGTGTCCCCTCTCAGTCCCCATCTCCTGCACCAGAGCCGTAGGAAGAACCCAGGTCCACCCAGACAAACTCAGCTCACGCCAGCAACTCCACCGTGCTCGTGGGTAACTCCACGCTCTTGGAGAAGTCCTGATTGCCCCGCTCCTCTCCACGCAGGGTCTGGGGGAGGGGAGAGGGTGTCCATGCCCAGAGCTGGTGCTCAGTGGCTGGCACGGCCCAAGGGTCTCCCAGGCCCTGCTCTGGAAGGCTGGCCCCCCCCTCGATCCCCTCATTCCACACGGCATCCCACCAGGGTGCCCCTCAGAGGCCCATAGAAGCTTGCAGAAGGTGCACTCAGGCTCTCACTGCCTGACCCTTCCCAGAACCTCTCCGGCACACTGGACTGTTGAAGACACTGGGCCCCGACCCACTTGCCCTCCATGCCCCTCGCCCCGATCCCACCCAAAGCCTGCCCGGCGTGCCCCCCCACTCCTCGGGGCCTGCCTGGCATGCCCCCCTGTTCCCCGGGGCCCTGCTATGGACTGCAGCCTTGAGAAGCAGAAGCCCCTGATCCGGGGCACACGCTAGCCCCGCAAAGGTACCGCCCACCTTTCACGCCCTCCATGGAAAGGCCTCCCGAGCAAGCCCGCATTGGGTTCTATACGCCCAGGCGTACGTTACACAGACCCAGGGGCACGCACCTACTCGTGTGTGCAGGGGACGCGTCCACAGCAGAGGATGGACTGCTGCAGCATCTCGTGCAGGCCGACTCTGACCCCTAGGGGACAGCCTGGGCTGTCACAAGCAGCGGTACCACCGGCCTCTGCTGGGCAGAAACGGGGTGCAGGCTGGCCCCACAGCGACCCGCCATCCACCCAGAGCCCGTCAGGCTGGGGTGAGGCCCTGGGGCTGGAAGCTGAGGAGCACAGAAGGGGGCCAGGGACCTGGGCCCACCACGCGCAGGGCACTCCTCCCGCTCACACTGAAAAGACAAACACACGACTACAACATGGGCAAGAGAACTGAACAGATGTTTCCGTGAAGAACACGTAACATGGCCGGTAACCACGCGAAGGGGCTCCGCATGGCCCGCCGTCCAGGAGACACAAAGCCAAACCACAGCGAGACACCGCATCACACCCACCAGGACAGTAAAAGAACTAAATAAATAAGACGGCCAGAAGCAGGTGTTGGTGAGGATGTGGAGACACCGGAGCCTTGTGCGCTGCCGGTGGGAACAGAAGGTGCTGCAGGTGCGTGGGAGGCAGTCTGGCGGCTTCCGACGGCTAAACCTGGAGTCACAGCACACCCAGCACCTCCTCCCCGGGCGTGCACCCAAGAGCCGCGAAGACACGTCCGCACAGAAACTGCTCGTGAACGTTCATGGCGGCAGGATTGACGATGGCCCAACGCAGGAACAACCCACATGTCCACACCTGACCATCAGGAGACGCGCCACGGATCTGCGCAGTGGGATGTGGTTCAGCCACAGAAAGGGACAGAGCCCCGGACACAGGCCGCGCCAGGACGAACCTTGAAGACATCACGCTCCTGGAAGAAGCCAGACTCATAGGCCTCGCACGCTGCGCGTGAGCGTTTCCACACAACACCCAGAACAGGTAAATCCCCATGGACCGAGTGCAGAGCCATGGCTGTGGGGGATGGGGCGCGACTCCTCACGGGGTGGGGCTTCTTTCAGGGGTGTCGACAGTGTCCTCAAGTCCATGGCGACAGTGGCCAACTCCACCAACAGCCTGAAAACCACTCAGCTGTACGTTTTAAAGGGGGTAAAAGTACCCCACGACTGAGCAATTGCACCACTGGGCGTTCGCCCCAAAGATACAGTAATATAGTGATCCGAAGGGGCCCCTGCACCCCAGTGTTCACAGCAGCCACGTCCACACTAGCCAAACTGTGGAAAGAGCCCAGATGCCCATCGACACCTGAATGGATAAAGGAGATGTGGTTCATACGTACAACGGACTAGTACTCAGCCATCAGAAAGAATGAAATCTTACCATTTGCAACGATGTGGATGGAACTAGAGGGTACTATGCTGAGTGAAATAAGTCGGTCAGAGAAAGACAGTTATGTGATCTCGCTCATAACAGATGAACATAGGGGAAGAAAGGGAGACAAACCGTAAGAGACTCTTAATCATAGGAAACAAACAGGTTGCTGGAGGGGAGGAGGGTGGGGGATGGGGCAACTGGGGGATGGGCATTAAGGAGAGCACGTGATGGAGTGAGCACGGGGTGTTGTATGCAACTGATGAATCACTGAGCTCCACCTCTGAAACTAATAATACAGTATATGCTAATTAATCGAATTTAAATAAAACTAAATTTAATTTTAAAAAAATAAAGGGGGTGAAAGTCTAAGGTCTGTGAACTATGCCAAAATGAAACTGTTAGAAAAAGTGAAGTGAAGGACAGAGGAGGCAGTCTTCAGTCACGGACATGCACACACGCTGACACTCTCACACTCACCCACACGCACAGTCACACACATCACACACACACACGCACTCACACGCACACAGCCCCGTCTGGGAGACACTGAGCTGTCACACAGACCCCTTCAGCTACTTTCTCTGTGTGTCCGGAAGCCGGCCAAGCAGCACCGGATGAGGCCGTGCTCCCCGAGGCGTCCTCCCAGCGGGACGGGTGGCCTGTGGCCAGTGTCTCACCTGCAGGAATCCCTGAGCGGAAGCTGCCAGCACTCCGTTCCCCGGCGAGCCTGTGCCCTCAGCCTGGCTGGAGACCCGCAGGTCCCTGACGCCTGCCCAGACCCTGACCCCTGTCTCCTGCACATCTGCTCGTCTGACCACCCTCACCGTTCTGAGCCCAGCGGCATCCCAAATGTGGAAGGTGTGCGCCAGGCCCACCTGCTGGTGTGCGGCGGGGGCGGGGGGGGGGGCAACCCCGCCCACTCAGCTGCCTGGGGAAGGAGGGAATTTGGAGCTGTCCCTGATGGGGCACAGGCTGCTCAGGAACTGGATGGTCCAGTAGGTGAAAATCAGGTTACCTACCGCTGAGTCCAGAAACACTGCGTCCTACATGTGACCAAACAGCATCTGTGCCAGATTATTAATACAGACGGAAGCAGTCAGCAGCTCCAGCGCCAGCACAGTCCCCCGCGATGCCTGGCCGCACCCTCCCGTCACACGCCAGCCTCCAGGGCTGACGTTCACACACCCAGAGGGCCACGGGTCTGCAGGTCTGAACAGCCACATCCTACTCACACTATCGTTAAATACCCACAGCTGAAGAGGCTGTGGGTCAAACCGTATGTCAAACAAGCACTTGTTGCCTAGTTGCTAATAGCGAGAAAGTGAGAGCCTGTGTGCGGGTCCCTGCGCTGTGGCTGCACGCGCCCCCCACCCTGCACACTCCCGAGGTCATCCCCTCTCCTGGCTCGCCTGCACTTCTCCCTGGGACCCCCGGCCACGTTCCTTTCAGTGTGCATTGAGGTTCAGTCTCGGTGCTGTGCCGGGGGCGGCCGGACGTGGTCATGTGTCTGCCACCGTATCACGCAGAGTGGCTTCCCTGCCACGTGCTCTCCGTGCCCCTCTCTCTTTAGCGCCGGATTAAAGCACTAAATGTGCTGGATGCACAGCGGGGTTTGGCGCACTGGGCGATTCCGAGGACAGCTGCCAGAAATGGGCAGGTGCAGGGGTCCGTGTGGATGTAAATTTCGGGCTCTACTGGGGAGATAGCCAGGAGCGCGACTGCTGGGTCGCGTGGGAGAGCACGCTCAGTTGTGCAAGAAACGTTGCTTCACCATTCTGCATTCCCGCTGCAGTGACCGAGCTCCTGCTGCTCCTCACGGACCCCGGGGAGGATGGAGCCAAGAAGCAGGGCTCACGTGAGCGGAGGACGGGCTCACAACAGCAGGAAGCCAGGCAACGGGCTGCCAGCCCGAGGACCGGGCACAGGGACGGTGCCGGGCTCTCCACCCCCACGCCCATGCGTGACGCAGACTTCCTCACCCCCCAATTGTGGATGGGGGCACTCGGGGACGCCGAGCAGGGGCTGATGGTCAGAGCAGACCTCAGGGGCTTGTCTGCTGCCGGTTCTGACACCGTGTGCGTGAAGCCAAAAGGCAAAGATAAGCTCTGCCTACCTCACAGACTTCAGCAGGGGATCTACAGGGCTCACCTGAGTTTAAAATCAACTCCCTGCTGTCCTGTCCAGAGGGATTTTGCTAACACACCGCGGTGGGGGCCGGAGTGGCAGGCCCCCATACATGGCTTTGTCCCATTTCCTGGCCTGTGGGGGCAGAGCCCCAGCAGGATGAGACCCCCGACCGCACCCCACGGCAGGCTCCAGTCAGCACCCTGAACAGACAGCTCTGCTGCGGCGGGGGTACCAGGAAGGAGCACCAAGGACCCAGGAACAGACCTTGGCCACCGACGGGAAAAGCAGAATCAACTAACAGAACTCAATCTGGAGGCAAGGAAAGCGGATGTGGAAAGACTGCGCCTCCCAGTCTCCGGGCAGGACGCGGCCCGCGGACGTATCTCACGGGAAAGCAGAGAGACGCCCGAAGACCAGAGCCAGGTGAGCCTCTGGTGCGCACCTGCATGGAGAGTCGGCTGAGGCGATTCCCAACGCCGGCCTTCCGAGAGTCGGTCCCGGCGGAGGCTGGTTAGCGTCTCCCGGGTCTGCGTGCACAGGTCCCAACCTCAGACAGCCACCTGCGGGCCCAGAGAGCTGGCCGGAGGGTGGGGGTGGGGACCCTCATCCACTCACATGCCCAGACGAGCCGCTCGATACAGAACACTTCCTGACGGGTGCCTGACACACACACATGCCCGTTCCCAGTATGGGCCGGTGTCACAAAGCTTCCAGAGACTTCTCTAACATACGGTCCTCTCCTGGTGCAGGAACCACACCCATTTCATTTCAGGCACATCGTTGTCTGTGCGCCCCGGGCAACAGGACAGTCCACTCGAGCTATTAAAAGAACCTCGAAATGCCAACCCTCCCATAAAACAAACACTGGGAGCAGGAGAGTCATTGTGACTTTTTCTTTGGGGAGGGAGGGGCAGAGAGGGAGAGAACCTCAAACAGATGCCCCACATCATGACCTTTTAAGAGGGGGAGTCACCACTTCTGTTGGGAAGGTCTGGAAACAGTTCCCGTGCACTCCAGATTGCGTCTTTGTGAGCCACAAAGAACCGTGGCCTGCTTGATGGAAATCACGTCCGTGGAGAGTCTCAGGGAGGTAACGCGGTAACACAGAATTCCTTCCGACCCCGAGAGCGGCCGCACTCAGGAGACAGCGGAGCACAGTGGGCAGGGGTCTCCAGCACGTGGGCTACGTCACAGAAGAATGTTCCGTAAATCAGAGAAGTTCCAACATACGCAGAAACAGCGAACACGTGAGCTGCCACGGCGTCACCAGCACATGGCCCGGCTCTGTCCACGTCCCGCCACCTGCCGCGCACCTGGACGAGTCCACAGCAAAACCCGTACATCGGCTTATCTCCGTGTGCGCAGCCGCCAGTCTGCGTCCCTGAAACAGGGATCTCCGTACAACACAAGCACGACACAATCCATCACACGTGGCCACAGCGAGCTCACGGTTCTCCCCTACCAACCCCAGTGTGGGGCTGCTCCCCAGGTCGACAGCTCCCTGGACTCACATGACCCTCGTCAAATCCCGCCTGTCCCTGACATCTCCGCAGGCACCTGGCCCCATTCCACAAGAGGCTGTAAGTCCGCATGTGTATTTAACCACGGCTCAGGAATCCAGCTGGGCCCAGGAGACACACAGCGAGGTCACGTGGGCTTCTCTGCCGACCCTGTCCCCCAAATGCCTCGCTCTCCGGTATTGCAATAAGCTTCCTGCGTCCAGCCTCAGGACCCGAAAAAGTCCAAAGTGTATAAGGGACAGCTCCAGGAGGGGCGGGAGGACTCGGCACAGAAACTTCAGACGCTGGGAAATGTGGTATTTCGTGAGAAGGCACACCGCTACATGGTGTGTCTGTTTATTTAAGAAGAGAAAGACAGAAAGTCATTCCACTCACGTAACTCAGCCACACCGAAGCACCTGACCGAAGAGACGTGACACGGAGAAGTCGTACTGGCTCCCGGGACCCTCGAAGCACGAGGACACGTAAGCCCGCGTGTCGGTTACACGTCGTGGTCTACTTGGTGTAACGAGGACTTGCCCTCCAGGGTCCCAGCTGGAGGGAACTGAAAGCCGCTCGCTCAGCACCGAGAAGGGGTTTTAGACCAGCTACGGCAAGGCTGTGAAAAACCAACCTCTAGGAACAATGACAATCAGGATTTCCATAGTTCACATGCTTTCCGTGTTTTTCAAAGCATTTCAAAGTATTTTTTAAGACGGTATTTTTACGTGGTCTCTATACCTAACAGGGGCTCGAACTCACAACCCCGAGATCAAGAGTCGCATGGTCACGGACTGAGCCGGCCGGACGTCCGTCAAAGTATATTGTCAAAACATAACAGTGCTTCCTAACACTTTTGGTATGAAAATGTCATTTTTTTAAAAGATTTTATTTATTTATTTATTTGACAGAGAGAGAGACAGGCAGCGAGAGAGGGAACACAAGCAGGGGGAGTGGGAGAGGAAGAAGCAGGCTCATAGCGGAGGAGCCTGATGTGACTCGATCCCATAACGCCGGGATCACGCCCTGAGCCGAAGGCAGACGCTTAACCGCTGTGCCACCCAGGCGCCCCGAAAATGTCATTTTAATATAAAAACTGCCAACTCTTATCTTTTAGAATGCATAGCTGGGGAAAGGCCACAGACTAAAAGTTGTAATGTATAATTGTGTACCTTTAAATGAATCTGAATTAATCAACTAGTCTACACGCATCGAGAGAGGATAAAAGTACAGCACAGGCTACACTGAGTCCAAACACCAATGTCAGAGATCTGAGACCCCTTCCACAGAGCATGTGTCCAAGGATCAGGGGCCAGGAGTGCCAGGGGCAGGGCGCATGGCCGATGGGGGTGCACGTGGGGAGGACGGGGTGCACCTGGGAAGGGCCCATGGGGCAGGGCGGCAGGACCGGAGCTGGGGGGTTGGGCACTGGTGCCAGGACTGAGAACTCCGGTGACTGGGGGGGAGCTCAGCTCCTTCACTGGGAAGATGGGTCCCCATCATGAGGACCTGAGTCAGTGCTTCCGTTAGGTCTCTTACCTAGAAGGCTCTCGAGTCCCACTTTTGCTAAATGAATTAATATTGTCTAACTATCCAGAACACACCACCTGTCTTCGTAGTGTTTGCATCCGTAGTGCATCTCAAGGGAACTGACCAGAAGAAGCACAGCAGGTGAATGACAGGGTCACCGTCTCTCCTTATCTGGGTCTCCCTAGTCAGCTGACAGGAGAGGTTCCCCACGCCGCACGTGCCCCAGACTTGAGTTTTTCAAACCGGCCTTTTCCGGGGCTCGGCCCCCCTCACCCCTCTCCCAGATGTCTCACTGACAAAGATGTGCCCTCCACACGCAGCCCAGCAAGGACGAGGGTCTTGTGAGCCCTCAGCCTGCCGAGGGTGGGAGCCCCTTCAAGTGGACGGCCCTTGCGTCTTGCTCTCTTTCCAACGTCCCAGATTCCCAAACCCTAAACTTCAACGGAGCTGGTTTCCAAAAGTGATGTTCAGATAAACTCCTGCCGTCCCAAAGCCACTTGCTCAGCCTCTGGAGAGCTGCCGGCTTCCTGCCCTGGGCTGAAGTTTTAGGATGGAGGGGGGTGCTGTCTTAAGTACTTTTCCCATCCCTAACATACGTACTGGATGCACTCCTTGATCCAGCGTGTCTCCTTGATTTGTGATTGCTAAGAATTACGAGATGGATTCGGCCTTTGAGAGGTTGGTGCTCAAACGGGAAAAGTGACAAACACTCAAGTAATTATCTCATCAACAGAAAAGTGGCAAGTTCTCTGGACAGATGTGATTAGTGTCCCTGGGTCCTTCCACTAAAGGGCAGGAAACGGGGCACAGGAGAGGTTGTGTGAGCTTGACCTTGGTGGGGTGTTAGAAAAGATTTCCAGAACATATTACACTCAAACATCACGCTGCAGAGAAGAAAGAAATGGTAATTAGATAAAATCTACATCCTATTAGAAGAGTGATATTGTGGGGCACCTGGGGGGCTCAGTGGGTGAAGTGTCTGCCTTCAGCTCAGGTCATGATCTCAGGGTCCTGGGATTGAGCCCCACGTGGGGCTCCCAGCTCAGCAGGGAGTCTGCTTGTCCCTGTCCCTCTGCTCCCCTCACTTGTGCTCTCTTCCTCACTGTCAAATAAATTAATTAAAATCTTTTAAAAAAAACACAAAAACGGTCAGGTAAACCCTTGAAAGGAGCTATGAAGTGAAATGAACCAGATAAAAAGTTAAAATATGCCCCAGAGCCCCAGAAACTAAAGCTGAGGCACCAGAAATTGAAACGCAAACAGACCAATGATGCGGAACAGAAATTCCAGAAACTGAGTCAAATACACACGGAAGTTTAATATATTTTCATGGTGGCATCTCCGATCCGTGGAGTGAAGACAGAGAGTTTAATAAATGGTATCAGGACCACCAGGTTAGAAAAACAAAGTGGGATCCATACTTGAGACAACACAACAAAATAAACCCAAAGGGGTTAAAGGTTTAGATGTAAATAAAAGTCGTAGAGGGAAAATGGGTGAATTCCTTTACAACCTTGGAATGCCAATGCCTTTTAAACTATAACTCAACATCCAAAAGCCACAAAATACTGGAATTCAACTACATTTTTAAAATGGCAAAGAAAGTCAAGACAACGGCAGTCTGAGAAAAAGTACTTCCAACGCAATCACAAGGGCCAATCTCCCAAATTTATAAAGAGCTCCTAGAAACGGTCAGAGACAAGCAAGCCAGTGAGAAGATGGGCAGCAAGAGGCGTAAGCAAGTCTGAAACCAAGCAGGAGGCTCTCGGGGTCTCTGTGGGACAAGCGCAGGTCACACCTGCGCAGCGGGACGGCCCTTCTCTGCCCTCAGACTGGCCAACGCGGGATGGAGGACCAGCTCCCGGGAGCCGCTGCGGAGAGTGGACGGCTGCACAACGGGGTCCGAGCACAGCCGCCACTCGGAGCAAAACCAGGAAAGCACTTGCCCCCCCTCCGCCTTGGGAACCCGGAATCCACACACCAGCACACGTACAAAACACCATCACCCGAGGTCACTAACCGCAGCGGCGTTTGCAATAGCGGGAAAGGAGAAGATCCCAAGCGTCCGCCAAGGAGTACTTGGTCGCACAAATTCACGCAAACGTGAGCTGTTTGAGGTTGAAATGTGTTGTACGTCCTAGGCCCATCCCCTGGCGCGGCACTCGCCTGTGTTCCTCTCCGCGAGGACCTGCCAGGACGCGACGGCAGGTGCGGCGGATCTGAAGGCTGGCACGAAGAGGCTCCCAAGACCCCAAAGAGGACAATCTGACCCATTTGAGCAGCTGTGATGGATTAAAATATATCAAATATTTAATTTTCTTACTTCTGTTAGAAACAAGACAGCAGAACTAAAGCAGACGCTGGTGCTAAGCCCCTGTCACCAAACTGAGACTTAATTACAGCTTCGGTTCCCCTGGAAACAGGGTGACCAGCACCAGTCAGTTGGGGACCCGCCAGATGGACGCCTGAGCAGTGACCCTGCGATCACCACCCGATTTCCTCCCAGAGCAACTTCCTCGTCGCCTCTCCTGCTCCTAAGGAGTCTCTCACCTTGTCCACCTGCTCGAGCCCCTTTCCACCTGCTGGGTGGGACGCTGCCTGGTTCAGGACCCTCCAGCAAAGCCAACGAGATCTCTTAAACGTATTCACTTCCATTTTATTTTGTGAGAGTTTAAAGTGATAGTTTGAAAGCCCTTGGGAAGATGCTAAGCGGAAACTCACTGTCCTAGAAACCGGCAGATAGAAGGGAAAGATCCAGGCCCGTGTACCTCCCGTCCTGCAAACCGTGCCTCGTGGCAACGAGGACTTAAGGGGGACACTTCTGTGCATTAGGTGAATTCCAGCTGATAAGAAGGGAATTCTCGAGAGAACGAGGACACTGCAACTCTCGAGAGTTACTTGATAAATCCGAGCAACGCTCACCGCCGGCCGCTAACATCCCAAAAGACAGGCCAACACCACGTGCTCGTTGGAAGGGCATCGCCATGACGTCTAGTGGGCACCACTAGGGCACCCCAGCCCCAGGAGCTGGCTGAGGTTCCGATTTCTAAGAAGACACAGGTCAGTGCCGCTCTCAGGCACAACGGCGGGCGGGCGGGGGTGTCAGCGGGCTGGGGTGCGGGAGGGCGTCATCTAAACAACGGAGCCGCATCACCAGGCTCCTAACACCGTGATTTCACTTTTCCCCAATCCTTGTTGGTATAAATCATGACGGTCAGGAACCGTGTGGCCCCGGGATCACCTTAATCCTGCAGCCCACGTCCTAAAGCACATAATTACACAGAAAACCACTAACTTTCCGCAAAAATGCAGAATCAGTCCTGCTGCTGGCGCGTTACAGTGGAGGCGCTGCTGGGGGGTGGGTGCGTGGGGAGCGGGCCTCAGAAGTGAGCAGCCTCCCGGGCATCCCTGTCCCCGTGAGGGGCTTTTCCACCGGAGTCCTTCTTCCAGGTTCTGCGACCTGTCACGTCTGTCATAACTAACGCCAAGTCAATTCCACGCGGGAGAGTGTATCTGGGAGGTCCCAGGGGAGCAGAGAACCGCGAGGCTCCCAGGGCGTCGCGGGCCATCGGGGGCTCCTCTCGCCGGGTCCCGGGGGGCTGCCTGAGAGCCGCAGGCGTGCTTTCCACGGCGACGACCAGCGCACCAGCTGGCCCCGACATTTGTGGATCCGTGTGCAGCAAACACGCTCCCTGCAGACGTGAGACTCCGGCTAGCTTCCTCCATAACATGCGTCCAAGGGCCAAGACCAAGGACCAGGAAATGGTAGAAGCGCGGGCTTCGTCATTTAGCACATCACCTAAGTTCTGTTTCCACAAACACATTTTCTCCTGAGAACATGGCGCCTGGGACGCGAAACCACCAAGGCACGCGGCCTCCAGGCAGCTCCGCACAAGCAGCTCGCTCCGCGCCAGGCGCCCGCGGCTGGGGCCCACACGCCGGGAAGGGCAGTGACCGCCCCAGAAGATGGCATGAGGCTCGGGAGACACACTACAAGCATCCGTGTGACCAGGCACCGCGTGATTCACCTGCCCTCCACGCAGCGGAGGCCGCGGGCCACGCCGGAAATCATGGAGACCGACAGATGGCAGCTTCCTTCCCAGCATCGGGTTCCTGGGGTCATTTTCACTCTTCCCAAAGTGCATTTCACTGTCCCTGCGAAGTTGTGAGGGCCACGTCAGGCCGGCCCAGCCCCTCCTGCAGCTGGGCCGCCGCCTGCCGCGGGGACGCCCACACCTCCCACACCGCCTCACGCCCTCGGCACGTGCAGGGATCAGGTCCAGCCGCAGGAAAGCCCTGACGTTTCGAGGGCTTTGACGACACGACGGCAACTTCACGACTCAACCTCCTGTTGCCGACAGTAACCATTCGCTTTGCACCCCCGTCAAGAATCGGGTTTTATGGACTTTTATCCTCAAAACGTTGCCCAGTACCTGTTCCAGCATGATACTCCAAGGTTTGCTGGCGTCACTGCAGACCTGGCTAACACACCAGAGCAGATATCACTGTTGGAAGAGCACACCGCGGAGCAATGGCATCCAATGCCAGGGGGCTCGCGGGCACCAGCGGTCAAGCCTCGCAGACTCAGCACGTCCGCGGTGACGAGGAACTGCCACCCGTGACACGTGCACCTTCCCGTGCTCTCACACCCGAGGTTTCAGATGACAGAGGGCCTTCAAACCCACCCACCGTTCGCAGCCACGCCTTCCCCGCCGGACGCCCGCCTGTTCGCGGAGGCGCTCAGCACAGGCTGGAGTGGCAGGAAGGTCGGCGGGGAGTGACCACGGACGCTGGGGCTCCACCCATCCCTGCTGGCACGGAGTAGGCCGCGACACACAGAAGGCGGAGAGCAAGGACTCCAGAGCCGGACAAGCTCGGAACCTCCGCTTGCTGAGATGCACGTGTGCATGCGTGTTCCTGCGTGTGCGGGTCTGTAACACATCACCGGCACCTCTAAGACGCCTGCCTTCCCGGGAGCGCGGTGCCGGTTCATACGGTTTGTTCACCCCCCACCGCTCCCGCGAGGACACAGTCTCCCACCTCAGTCCCCGCCTCCTGCCTCTCAGTGTCCTAGCTGCTCACTGGGCTCCGTCCCATCCTGCGTCAGCCGTTTGGCCAGAACCGGACGGGGAGGGAAGGCCCGGGCCTCGTTACTCCCTGGAACACCAGTGCCCCCACTCTGGGACGGTCAGCCCGGTGCCCGGGTGCTTGACAAAGGCCAGCCCTGACCAGTCATGGACCAGGTTCGTTGGCAGAGACAGCAGCACCCACAGGGCATCGTTGGGGGGGGCTCCGAAAGGCTGGGCCGGAATGGAGAGGTTAGCAGAGACCCCTCGCCCGTATCCAGGGTCAGCGTGGGCCCCCAGAGAGACACCATGCAGAAGAGCATCGGCTGTTACTTGCTCCCGGAAAGACAGCTGTGGCCCCAGGGAAGGGGGGGAGGGACACACGGCTGGGGTCCATTCCAGACTCCAGCCAAGACTTGAGCCCGGGACTGGCCCAGGAAGGAGACCCTGGCACTGACCTGAGGTGCTTTCCCCTCCACCGAGCGGAGAGGCGGACTGACCCTCCATGGGGCCATCTCACAGCCACTGTGAGCAGTGGCTCATGGGCCCCCAGGCCAGGCCACAGGCGGCAGGCCTCCGGAGGCCATCAGCGGAGCGCTCCACAGAGGGAGGCCTTTCCCATGCGGCTGTGGCAGTCAGGGCAGGCTCTGGACCACCAGTGGGCACCCGGGAAATCTGAGACTGGACAGAGGGTTACAGACCCACTATGCGCACTGGAAAACAAGCTAATCAGGGTCTGCCCCACACTTGCCTCATCCCCTCGGCCACCAGCTCCCTGCTAGCTCCACAGGGAGCAGGGACAACGGGAAGGGCCTGGAAGCAGGCTACCTTCCCGTCCACTGGGAAGGGGCTGTGGGGCCCCAGCGGGCCTCGTCCATAGAGCAGGACCCACGGCGGCCGGGGAGGTCTGCAGCTTCGGGGACAGAGGAGGAAGCAACAGCAATGCCAGTGAGAGCGGAGCTGGCTGGGCATGGCTCTGACCCTGTCCCCCAAGCATGCGACACCCTGGGCTCCTCGCTGCTGCCCCTGGGCATGGTGCCACCATCACCACACCATGGGGAGCCTTCCCACTGCACGCTCCGGGCCGCTGAGCGACAACCAGAGTCCAGCCCCGGTGTCCCACTCTGGAGCCTCAGACACTGTGGCCCAGCTGAGCACGGAAAGACCAGATAACCTTCCATCCGTGAAAGTCAGAGCTCCCGTGTCCACGCCACGTAACCACGCTCTCACTAAAGCAGGAAGCACATGGCCTTCCCAAGTGCCCTTCCCAGGGCAGGCGTGCCGGGTGATGGGCAGTGCCGTCCCCAGTCCTGTCGCCAGCCCTCTCCTGCCCTCGCCTTCCCCGGAGGTGGCCGTCCCACCTCCCCGCTCCCAGTGCGTATAGCACCAGACAGCCGGGGACCGCATCCGGGCAGTGAATCAGGACACGCCCCGTCTCAGGGACACTGACTTCAGCCTCCCGCTCTCCAGAAGTCACGGACAAGGGAAGGGACAAAAATCAAGTTTCTAAACCGCAAGAGTAAACAGAGACGCTGGTGGGGCCACCACACCAGAAGGAACCACCCACCGGCCAAGTTCAAATGCCCGAACGTGTTCACACGTGCAAGGGTCCGTGATCGGAGCTGTGGCTCCGGACCGCTGGTCTGCGGTGAGCACGAGACACCGCCATCGGCAGGACAAACACACGCAGACACAGACTCGCAAATGCCGAGTTGCAGAGACGGCACAGCTACCCTGCTCACCTGGGGCACCCACAGCAGCGCGGAGACCCAGACCCGGCCCGCGAGGGACACAGCCCCTGATGGACCCGGCCCGCAAGGGACATGGCCCACGAGGGACACAGCCCCTGATGGACCCGGCCTGCGAGGGACACGGCCCACGAGGGACACAGCCCCTGATGGACCCGGCCCACGAGGGACACGGCCCATGAGGGACACAGCCCACGAGGGAGGCCAGGGACGCCTCTGCCCAGCAGTCCACTTACAGCAGAGGCCAACTCAGCGCAAGACCGAGGAAGTTCCGAATTCAGAGCAAGGGGGTGCGCTTCCTGTGCTCCCAGAAGCCTGCCTGGCTCCGGTCCAGCCCCGGGTGGACGTTTGCCATCCCATCCGTGCTGTCCCCCGGTGGTCAGGATGGGGAGCAGTGGCAACAAGAAACTGAGTGCAGACGGTCCTCACACCAGGGATCCAGCCTCTGGCTTCCGTTATGCGACGGCCAGGAGCTCGCGGGAAGGCACCCGGGCCTGGACCGGGGTCAGGCTGGGCCCTGAGGCACGCGGGGCTCTCAGCCCGTGTGGGTCACGCTCGCTCTGTCCTCCGGGCACCGGCCACTGACCTGCTGAGCGCTGAGAGCTGGGTCCCACCAAATCCGACAGCAGCTCCCATGGTTTTGAGAACCGAGGCCAAGCCTGCGGGCGGCTGCCCTCCAGCCGCCCTGTGCTCCATCTGTGACCCAGATGGACTTCTCTCCTCTCGTGTCAAACCGCTCATTGGAGCAACCCCCAGGACCAAGTGAGGAGCGTCTCAGGAGCCCCTCACCGGGCGTGGGCAGGTAATAGCCGCGGGCTTGCAGCCGGACGTCGCAGGGATGCCGCGGGGACACCACGGGGATGCCACGGGGACACCACGGGGACACTGTCCGCCCAAACCCAAAACACATTTGTCTACAAGGACAACAAGAGCTACGTGCAGGACGTTGAAACTCCGGGTCAAACGAGGGTTTAAAGCCGTCCCTACCTGGGGGTGAGTGTGACCCCTCCGCTGGGTCTCTGACAAGCCTGAGGACGTCAGGTACGTCGATCTGAGGGTCACCTTCTTCCTTTTCGGCCTCATCGGCTCGTCTCCGGGAAGAACGACGGTTGTGTCCGGTTTTCTTGCGCAGGACAAATCTCCAGCAGTCAAACATGAGTCTGCAGTGCGGGAAACAGATTTTCAAAGGAACATGAGCTCACCCTGCCCGAAGAGAGCGGACTCGTTTCTCACACGAAGCCCAGACAACCAGACACAGGCTCTGTAGCGTTTGTTCAGAAACGGAGGGAGTCTGTTTAAACGGAAATTCATTCTCCTCCATGAATTTCTACGGCCTCAGCGTTCAGTGAAACAAGCAACCTTCTTTTCTGACACTGACCCGGCATAAAGGTTTGCATAAACAAAAATATTACTTACTTCTGCTTAAGAAAAACAAAGACCTAGATTTCCCCCTTGACATTTAGGCTCTTGTTTCAAGGATATAAAAATCCCCGATTCCCTGGTTTCAAGGTCACGGTCTAATTCACAGAACTGGCAAACTTTCAAAACCCCTGCTGACGGCTTAGTCAGATTACCTAAAAGCATGTGAACCCCTCTGAGCAGAGAACGTCCTCCCGAGTTCCAGAACAAACATTAAGGTACGATCCATGAAAATCCAGCCAAAGAAACCAAAGTCAGGTGTTTGGGGGGCGGTCCTGAATGTGCACAGACAGTTGGTAAGGACACTTCAGACAGAAAGTGCCGGAAGTCACGTGCGGGC
Organism: Ursus americanus; assembly: GCF_024610735.1. Taxonomy (NCBI): domain Eukaryota; kingdom Metazoa; phylum Chordata; class Mammalia; order Carnivora; family Ursidae; genus Ursus; species Ursus americanus. Next base: position 1,038,411 of record NC_142136.1, read on the forward strand.
CCACGGCCCACCTTGCAGGTGGCTCCCACCCCGAGATCGGTGCTTGTGTTCGAGCACGTGTGTGGTCTGTTACGACTCCCCCCGTTGACTCGGTCCTGGCAGGCCCCGTCTTCAAGAAGAAAGATGGAAAAGATTGGACGTGAACAAGCCTCGTTTGGAGTTCCACAAACAGTATCACCTTTCCACCTCACGGTGTATGTTCTGCCGGATGCGGTCGTTGGGTGGGTTTGTCCCGGCCTCAAGCCACGCCCCACCAGGAGGAGGCCACCGCAGGGCCGCACACCACCCTCTTCCGTTCCTCCACCGAAGCCCCTCGGGGTCCCAGCTCAGGCCAGCCACTCTCCCCCTAAAGTCTCTGCCTGACCGCCTGGCGCCCCGGCGGCCAGCCCACCCTCCGCGCTGTTCCCAGGTCTGGCTGCCGTTCAGACCCCCGCGGCAGCTTCGGAAGCCCGCCAGTGCCCGCGCGCACCGAGGGAGGGGTTTGGACGAGCGGGGAGCCGAGGAGGAGCCTCTCCTGTCTTTGCAGGGAGTAAGGAGCCGCCACCAGACTGGGGGTGACTCTAGCTGGCAGACACACAGCCTGGTTCCCAAATGCAGCAGGCACCACCAACGCCACAGCCCTGCCCAACGAGCGCCCCCATTTCCGCCCCCTCTTCCTGCCAACGCACCCCGCTCAGGGTGCCTGTCCCACAGTGTGCACCTGCCCCTTTGTTTTTATTTCCACGCTGCTGCTCCCAACTTGCTTGTTACCTACGCGTGTCCTTCATGTCACTTCTCCGGGCATGTGCTTCGGGGCCCTGTGACGCTTTCTTGACCTCTCTGCCCAGCACCAGAGTGAGGAGCCTTCATGCCGAACCCGAGGGACAGGAGCCACTCTCCCCCGAAAGGCACTGGGGGCACTGCATTTGGGGCTCGTCCCCGGATACTGTGCCACTTTTCCAGGACAAATGAAACCGTGCTCTAGGAAGGGCGCAGACAGCGGCCGCAGTCAGACAGAATCTAATGATTTCCTATTGCCTCAGTCTGGCCGTCACATCAAAAAGTAGGAGGCACATTTCCCTGGTTAAAACAAAACAAAACCCAAAACCCTGTTTTTTCCTCCTTTCTTCCAAATTCTGCTCAGAGACTCTCAAACACCAGCAGGCTGATGGTAATCTTAAACCTCCGGACGGAAAAGAAAAGGCCCTGTGTGTGAGCCCACCTTTGTTCCCAACACCGGCCCAGGAGAGCTGGGCTCCAGCCCCTCCAGCCCGGCCTGCAACCCGCCCCCCTGTGGGACATTGCAAGTGTCACTCCTCGGTCTCCTGTCTTGAGACCCAAGTAAGATGAGCCAAGGTTTGCTTTTAATGAGTTTGTTCTCAAAAGCATGACCTCCGCCCCCCCTTGGCTGAAGGACGCATGAGGCCATCCCCACTTCCACTGGCAAGGCCCCGGCCACCCTCCTCTCCTGGTGGGTCAGCCCTGTGCACCCCGAGGACAGCTGGCGCCAGAGGCCTGGGGGGTGGGCTCCTGCCCCAGGACTGTAGTTCTCCAGCAGCTCTGGATACTGCCCCCCACAGGACGCTCCCAGGCAGAGAGGCACAGGACGGGGGGGGGGGGGGGGGGGCATCCAACAGTAGTTTCCCACAGCTAATGTCACCCCAAGGGCACAGAGCTCAAACCCAGATGGCAGGCCCGTTCACTTTAAAAATCTCCAGGCTGGAGGCGCCTGGGGGGCTCAGTCGGTTAAGCGTCCAACTCTTGGTTTTGTCTGAGGTCATGATCTCAGGGTCCTGGGATCGAGCCCTGTGTCAGGCTCCACACTCAGCAGGGAGTCTGCTTGAGATTCTCTCTCCCTCTCCCTCTGTCCCTCCTGTCTGGGCGTGCGTGCGCACTCTCTCTCTCTAGAATAGATCTTTTTAAAAAAATAATAAACAAACAAACAAGAACGTCCAGGCTGGCATAACCACCAAGCATCGAACGGTTGCTGCCCTCTGGCTCTTCTGTCTCCCGCTGAAAAGGCCCCGATAGGCAGCGAGGACCCGGAGCAGTGACAGCCACCAGGTCTGGTTCTGTCCCTCTCTGGAGTCCAGGCGTCCCCCTCACAGCACACAGGGGACTCAGGGGCTGGGTGGCAGGGATGTGGCCAAGTACAGCGGAAGATCCAAGCCAACCAGCGTCACCCGCTCCCCCTTCTGCTGGGCGACCTCCTTGCACACCTGCTCCGTGCCTCAGCTGAGGGCATCAGGCAACCCTGCCCTCCAGGAGCTCGGAGCCCGGGAGAGCGGCCCGTGCACCCGACATCTGGGCTCGGTATTGCTCGCACTCAGTGCCGTCACTGGACCCTGCGAGGGCCCCATGAAGGGACTGCGCATTCTCACTGACGAGACCGCTGCCTGCGGACAGGAAATCTGCCTCTGCCTCCCCCAACACCAGAGAAATGCACTGAAAATGCAAATATCACAGCCGGCAGCATTGCTGTCACTCATGACAATTGCACTGTCAGTTATAAGTTGCCATTGTTAAATACATAGTATCATAATTTAAAAGCAAAGAGGGTGGTTCTAGAAGACAGAAGTGGAAGGTGGAGGGGCATCGTCCTTCCCCCTCCCCTCCCCCCACTAGACCACAAAGTCGAGCTCTCCTAGCATTTCCTGGTAACCATGGAGTATCGGACATCCTACCGTGGGCTGAAAGTTCCGGAAGTTTCACTCAAGGAGGTCAGGAGGAAGCGGGGTTATGTCCCCATCTCAAATAGGAGCATGCCACAGACAGGCTACGCCAGCCTGGAGCCCATGGAGAGTCTACGAGCCCCTGGGCAGCCCACAAGAGGGGGCCACCCTGGCCTCTTCCAGTGGCCACGCCAGCCGCCTGCGAAGGCAGCGCCAGACTCCGCCCACTCCCTGGCCCTCCCACGAGCAGGTGCTTGGCCTGTGGCCGCTTGTGCAGGTGTTCTGCCGCATCTTCTCCCGCCGTCTCCAAGGGACGGGGCCCCACGAGTCTCCCGCCTGCAGAGCTCCGCTACCGTTCTCGTGAGCAAATCCAAGAGACGAGTGGAGCAAACGCTCGTAACTGCTTCTCCAGGAGCCTCGTCAAATCATACGAGGGCCACGAGGTCAGGGACCCCGTGCTGGTGGTCAGGCGCCTTCAGGGCCGGCTTGTTTGCGGCCCCCACACACTCTGCACTCCTCTGCTCCAACTGCAACGTTCTCTCCACGTCCCAGAAGTTCAACAGCCTGGCCGCCGAGAGCTCTCCTTCCACGGAGACTGTGATCTCACCTCGACACGCCCAGATGCTGCTTCCCCAGATACAGTCCCTAAACTGGGAAGCCTGAAGCTCAGAGGGCCAGAGGGTCATCTGCAGGCTGATGGTGCCGGCCGGTGAGCACCGGGGAGCCACAGCAGGGGCGGGAGAGCTGGAGACAGAGAGGGCTTTCCAGGGGCACAAAATCCTCCCCACTGTCAGGTGCTCCTGGCTCCACGCTCTGCAGGGCATCACCGTGACCCCTGCAGGGCGGCCTCCTTCCAGCTTCCTGTAAGTTCTCCTGTAAGAAAACCTTGTCTCTCTCTACCGCTCTGAGAAAGAGTCACCCCAGGGACCGAGCAGCGCAGAGGGCTGGGGCCAGCCTCCGGGCCCCAGGCCCCTCATCCCGGGCTGTGGGCCCTACGTGACAGCAGCTCTCTGCGCCAACCACTCCTTTGCACAACTGGGTCAGGAAGCCGGGGCAGATGTCACCCCATCTCATGTGAGGCAGAACTGATGCCCACAGAGGCAACACGAAGGCTCCCAGGAGCATCAGCCAGGCTCAGACTGTGACATCAGGGTGGGAGGGTGCGGGCCAGCCCAGGGGGTGGGGAGCAGAGTCCTGAAAAGCGAAGTCCTAAGATAGAACCGGATCACCCCAGCGAGGGGACCCTCCTCACCAGCCACCCAGGTGGGGCAGGACTGTCCCCTCCCCCGTGGTGGGAGCCGAGGGCATGGGGCCCAGGACGCTGGGCAGAGGAAGAACAGCCCGGGCGTGAATGCGGGTCTGGGAACCAGCTTGGGGACCATCTTCCCACGGATTTGCCCAGAAGGCCCTCTGGTGCAAGGGCTCCTTCCCCAGGGCCCGCACCCCCTCACCGACCTGCCAAGTGGGGTCCTCTGCCTGCCGCAGCGGGGCCTCGACACTCCACGGCCAGTAGCCCCTGGGGACGCACTTCTATTTTTGTGGTGCCCCTGAGGCTCCCGGCGCCACACATCCGGGGGCCTCCCACGGCATCCCCCACACATCCTGCTGTGATGCCCGGGTCACCTTAACCCCTTCCTGGTCCAGGGCTGGCGGGCAGCCTGCTAGGGGCAGCGGAGGCCTCTCGCCCCTGGACAGAGCTGTCTCCAGGAAGGACTGAAGCTGTGCTTGCTCGGGAGAAAGGTCTGCTGCTCCCCAAACTCCCTCTCCTAAGTGTGCAGAGCGGGTCAGGAGGAGACGAGGAGCAACAGGGCCCCTTTTCAGAAAGCGGTAGAACAGCCTTTGAAGTTGAACGAGAAAAGCCGCTCTTCTTTTTAAACCGTAGGAGTCTCTCTCGAGTAGCCCTTTTGAAAGGCCGCTAGACTGTGGGTCACCCGCCTTTCCCGCTGCTGGGCTGGGGGACCCAGGGAAGTAAAACGCCGGTGGGGGCCCTTCTCCTGCTGCCCCCATGCGGACCTGCCCGGTCACCGGTCCCAACAGCTGTCCTGACACCTGACCGATCAGCAGGTGTGGCTGGGAAGAGCTTGGGATGTGGCTCTTCAGGGTGCGGGGGGGGGGGGGCGTGGGTGACACCTGCCACGTGTGAGACGACCCCTGACAATGGGGAGGGGCGTCTGTGCACATGGAGCCCCTCGCCCTCCAGCCGGTGACTGCAGGGACACACTCCCAAGGAGACCAGGGTCGGCCCGCCCACCTCCGGTCGCTCACCAGCTTCCCCCCATCCACCCCTTCCACAGGCCCCCCCACCCCAGCGCACCTGCTGGCCTGGACAGTCCTCCTGTGTCCTCCACTGCAGGTGCCACGCCTGAGGCCCCAGGCCATGGGGGGGAAGGGAGGAGGAGGGGGAGGGGTGCAGGGGAGGAGGCCGGTGGAAAGAGGCGGGGAAAGGTGGGGGCGGGACGTGGTGGAGGGGGAGGAGGAGGGAAGGGAGGCGTGTGGGCGGAAGGAGAGGAGGAGGGGAGAAAGGGGTAAAGGTCTGGGGCAGGGGCGGGACCAGGAGGCAGGGGAGGGCTGCGGGAGGGGGAGGAAACATCCCAGCCCTCCCTTGCCTCTCCATACTTGTCAGGTGGTCAGGGATCCTGCCAAGGGGCTGGGCTGCTGCCCCTCCGCCTGGGGTCGCCTGGACCAGATGCAGATCGGGCATCCCAAGGGGACACAGCTGGACATGGAGCTCTGCCTGGAGGCTCTCCCCTGCGGACTCCAGTTCCCAGGCTCACCTGTAAGACAAGGGTCCCGCCAGCCTCCGAGGGAGCTGCTTAAATCAGCCAGAAGGGAGCTGGGCCTCATCCAAGACCCTCCACCCACTCTGGGATCCCCCGGCTCCCCAGGACCGGCTCAGGAGAAGGGGCGGTGACCACAAAGCCTGAGCTGTGGCCTCACCCGCGTGCAGTGCGCCAGGCCACCTGCGTGCTGTGCTTCTGCGGAGCAGGGCCTGCATGGGGCAGACCGCGGGGGAGCACAGCCAATAGCGGGGAGCCAGGACTCGGGCCCTGTTGGAAGCACTGCCCCTGGTCACGACCTAGGGCCCGGGGTGTGCAGGAGCTCCGTGCACCGCGCGATACTGAGCAGGCTGAGGGCATCCGGGCACCTGAAACCCACAAGCGGCTATGAGGATGAAACATGGAGAACGCCGACTCCAGATGAGCCTCGTTTCTGCCGAGGCTTTACAAGGGCTGTGTGTAGCGGGTCAGAGCAGGCAGCTGGTTTCAATAAAACCACGGCGTTTGCCAAGAGGCAGCTCTAAGTGTGGACACAGCGTCCTGGGGTGTGGGGGTGCTGCTTGAGACCCACAGGGCGGGGCGACCCGACCTGGAGGGAGGGTGCCCAGCCCTAACCCCCCAGGAGCTCTTTCCTCCTCCAGGTGTGGCCCTGGAACGTCGTGGGGCTTGCGGAGGGTCCGTGTGCACCCCGCGAGCTCCCTGGTGGCCAGTGCGCTGGGGCAGCTCCGCGGGACACGTGGCCTCCGCTGGCCTAGGATGCGGGCTCTGCAGGTGCACAGTCTCCTGGGAAGTCCCGGGGCACTGGGTGGGCACAGTGTGGGCCCGGACAGAGAAGGCAGGGCTCACACGGAAGGGGGCAGGCTGGCTCCGGAAGGAGGGGCTGCTTTGAGGGGACAGGAAATTAGACAAAGGGGAAACCCCTCTGCCGGTGGAGCTGAAGAGATGGGAGAGGCTGGTCCCCGGCAGCGCCCCAAGAACCTTTGGGAGTCAGGGACCAGATGGGTTCCTTTTCTCCGAGGGGCCACAGCGAGGTCACGGAGCTGCAGCGTGCCAACGCCTTGTCCCCCACGACTGCACGGCAGACTCTCCGGTAAGAGAGTCTCCCGGGCTGACTGTAGGAAGTATCATTTAACAGAGCCGTGAAGGTGCAAAGGGTTAGCTCAGCGGGATGTCCAAACAGACCGCACCACTGGTGCAGAAAAGGAGGGGAAACGGCTGGTGACCCGTGTGGTGACCCCGGTCGGAATGAGTGCAGGCTGCCGGCTCACATCCCACAGGCCAGCGGGGCGCGGCTGCAGACGACAGGCAGGGATTCCCAGCTAGGACCCTGCACCGTCATCTCCATTACGCGCACCAGCACGGGCTCAGACTGGCCCAGCAAACCCAGGACATCCTTCCTCCTCCATGAACGCGGTCTGCTCCGGCGCGTGGTCCCCAAGGCAGTGAAAACAGAGGACAAACCCGCAAGCTTTCTGTGCTGTTCAGAACATGTTAGGGCTAGTTCTAAAGTTGAGGTAATTCAAGAGGAAATGAATTCTCCCGAGTACAAAAGCCGGCCAGCTCATCCCTGGTGGGGGCAGCGCCCTGCTGGCGTCCTGCTCATTATGGCCAGATGAGCCCTTTGTGGCTTTCAAGCTCCCCAAGCCTGAAGGCCCGGAGGCACAAAGAAATCGCCATCACAAATGTGGCTCCAGAAAGTGCAGCACGGAGCGGAAACACGAGGGGTAACTGCACCGTGGGTGAGAGGAGATTGCAGGCCGCAGGGCACACGCCTGGGGCCCCATGTTCTGAGCTCCGGCGGCAGACGCTGGCTGGGTCTGAGGTGGGAGTTGACGTTTGCCGCATCTGGAATGCTGATTTACTGTTTGAAACTAGCACTTGAGATTAAATCGTTTATGTAAAAGCATTGCTCTCCCAAAATTCTCTATTTTTTTTAAAGATTTTATTCATTTATTTGAGAGAGCGAGAGCACGAGCAGGGGGAGCGGCAGAGGGAGAAGCAGGCTCCCCGCTGAGCAGGGAGCCCAAGGCGGGACTTGATCCCAGGACCCTGAGATCATGATCTCAGCTGAAGGCAGACGCTTCACCAACTGAGCCACCAGGCATCTCCCCCAAAAAATCTCTATTAAGAGAAAGTACTAACAGCTCAGGTGGTAAACACTCGGCTCTCCACGTCGGGCTAAGAAGAGGCACAGGACAGTCCTCGTCCCCCTCCAAGAAATGGGTTCCCCTTAGGGTGACTCTGCCCTCAGCACACTGGGTCCAGGGTGGGGAGGGGACAAGTGGGGACACGACCGCAGCAAATCGGGGGGCCTGTTGGCCATCCTTTGGGGAGCTGCCTAGCGTTTCAGAGAACCAACCTTGTAGCGGGGAGGATGGGGTGCGCTGGTCTCTTCTCCGGCCCCAAGTAGGCTGTGAGTCTGCCTGGACCCTCACAGCGGCTGATGTCCCTCCCTGGCTCGCTCCTCCTGAACTAAGGTGGCCTCGGGCAGACGTTCTTCACCGCGCCAGCTCCTGCCATGATGGGGGCCTTCCCGCACGTCCGTTTCTGGAAGCAAATGGTCAGGGCTGCTCTGCCCGACCACAGCCAGCAGCCACCCCGCAGCCCAGGAAGCCCTGCTCAGATGGGCAGGTGCGGCCATGAGCCCTGCAGGTGCAGGGATTAGTCGGGCAGCGGCGTTCTCACTGAGCCCTGCATCCGTCCCAGGCCCCGCGCAGGCCCCGGGCGTTCACGGGCGGCCAAGGTGCAGTCCCCAGGGCCAGACTGCTGTGAATACAGATACGGCAGGGGAGCACCCCTCCCCACCCTCTTCCCCTGCCCAACCCTCGGGGCCTGGAGTGCAGGGTGTCCCGGGCCATCCCAGGGGAGTGGGAGACGAGCCCAGTTCGGATGGGCCGAGAAGAGAATGGGGGTACAGAGCTGGCTAACGGAGACCCCTCCTGAGGGTGTTTAAAGGGGGACTGAGGAATGCACCCCAGCTGATGCCCACGGAAGCTTCGTGCGGAAGGGCCGCTCGGTGGACAGGGAGGCACCTTGGCCAGCCAAGGGGATGGCTCGCCCCGGGCCAGCTCTGCTCCCTTCGAGGAGGAGGAGGCCGGGCCCTGAGGGGCGGGTCGGACCTGAGTCCCACCCTTCCATGTCCCGGGCTCTTGCTCCCTTCCTCACTCGGGCTCTGCTTCAACCAGGGGCCCCGGGCTGGAGCCTGGCTTGGCCTGGGCTGCGTCCTCACAGCGGGGCTGTCGCCTCTTCGCACCCTCCCACTCTTGGCTGCTCGCTCACCTCTGCACGTGCCTGCACATGCAGCCTCTCTGCGTGCCCAGCCCTAAAGCCGACGAATCCCCCAGCAGGTCCCCCAAAGCAGGGTCTTATGGGTTGAATTTTGTCCCCTCAACAAGATACGTTGAGGCCCTAACTCCCAGGACCCCACAGTGTGAGCTTATCCGGAGACAGGGTCTTTACGGAGGCACTAGGCTAACGTAAGGACAGGCCCAGTCCCCAGTGCGACTGGTGTCCTTCTTTACGAGGGACGTTTGGACACAGACACACTCACAGGGAGAGGCCACGGGGAGACAAAGCATGGATTCAAGGGGACGTGTCTGCAGGTGGACGACGGCCAAGGGCCACGCCCTACGCCCACCAGCCGCAGGATGGAGCCTGGAAAAGACCCTCCCTCACGGCCTCAGGAGACCCACCCGGATCCAGACTGAGGGACAGTGACTCCTGTCCAAGCCGCAGCCCGCGCTGCTCCGTCCCGGCACCCCAGGAAGCAGGCCGCCAGCAAGCCGCTCACCAGCTGTCCCTTGAGTGCTTCTGGAGCCGGCTGGTTTCCAGGTAGAACGGCCACGTCCGTGCTGCCCGATTATCTTTCCACCCCGTCCTGTCCAGGTAGGACTTCCGCCCCCGGAACCACGTGCTCCGGCCACAGATGCTGACGGCGTGACGGGATGTCACCGGTCAGCATTTCAGCCTGCGTGGGCCCTCCCGGGACACAGATTCTTTCTGCTCCACTGGTTTCTAAAGATCGGGAACAGCATTCACAGCCTAAGCTAATTAAAACATTTATTTTGATATTTCATTTTTTGAGTCTCTAGTAGGTCTTTAAAAATTCTAAAGATATTATAACTGAGATTCCCAAGAGGATGTGTTTGTTATTAATTATCTTAAAACCTTTCTCCTCTCCTTGAATCTTGTAAAAACCAAGTGAACAAAACCACGGATGTGACTTTTTTCAAATTACGATTTTGTGTGACTAATTTTAAAGGTTAATCCATATTCTTCACAGGCAATACATCAAGGAATCCATATTTCTTATGAAAGTTTTAACAAAGAACTTGGGATAGCACCTGTACGTGGCCCCTCGAGTGTCGGGCACAGCAGTTCTGTGGCCCCGGGACACGGTGATCCCCGGTATCTTGCCGACGGGTCAACAGAGCAAACAAAATGATGTAAGGTACATGACAGGTCACCTCGAGTAATGTGCTGTGCGGCGCGAAGCATCCACTTCTCTGGACGTTGAGGTATCTTCCCAAGATTGGCTGCCATTAGTCATGACACCTGTCCACTCACTGTGGGGTTGGCGTCCTCAGTGTACACAAAATTCCTTCAATGATTCATAGTTGATGGGTTCTCGGGTAACAGGGTCAGTGAGGACAAGTGAGGGCAGCTCTGTGATGAGTTAGACATTTGGTAGTCGACTCATTGTTCCTGAATTATTCCAACGAGCGTCTGAATCCTAAAAATGTACAAAGGCGAGCGTTTTCCCTGGGGAATTAATAGATGGAGCATTTTAGTGGGATCCCCTTGATGCAGGAAAGAAACTGGGAAAGACTGTGTTCCCAAGATTTTGCATAAAGAGGGAGCTCCGTGGGGCGCCTGGGTGGCACAGCGGTTAAGCGTCTGCCTTCGGCTCAGGGCGTGATCCCGGCATTATGGGATCGAGCCCCACATCAGGCTCCTCCACTGGGAGCCTGCTTCTTCCTCTCCCACTCCCCCTGCTTGTGTTCCCTCTCTCGCTGGCTGTTTCTATCTCTGACGAATAAATGAATAAAATCTTAAAAAAAAAAAAAAGAGGGAGCTCTGTAGCATGTGGGTGCTGGTTGTCAGGGTGCGGCCGAGTAAACGTGTGTGTTCACGGGACACACGTGACTGGTGCTGGCTGCTAGACCCGCGAGCCTCCTGCCAGCAGCACAAGGCGCGACAGTCCCAGCCGCCAGGGTGGCCGAGGCCGGTGTGGACCCTGCACAACCATGACAGGTGCCAGAGGCATTCACTTCCTGTTGCCTCCACAGTCCCGTGTCGGCCGCTGGCGGCAGTGACAGCCACCTACTGGGCACGCTACTCGGCACGGCCTACGTGCTTGCGTCGTGCTGCACAAGGGCCGGGACCAGCCCCACACTTGGAGCCGCACGTGGTGGAGCCCTAGGTCCCTCCCAGAGGTGTGGCGAGGACTGGGAGGTAGCCGTAGCGTCCCCAGCCTGACTCCACCCTCGCCCCCTAACCGGCTCAGAATCCCAGGGTCTGGCGTCCGGTGGTGTGGGTCTGAGGTTGGTCCTCACACGGGGAGCTGGAGGGTCGGCAGCGGCCGGGGGGCAGGAGGCGAACCACCACCCGAGGGAGAGAGGGGCTGCCCCTGGGATCTGACTGGGCGGGGAGGGGACACACAGAACCAGCCCGCTGTCTGTCCTCCCGGAGCCGGGTGTGAGCACGGCTGCGGGGCCCCTCCCGGAGTCTGGACGGGAGGAGGGAAGAGCGGGAGCAGGGCAAGAGGGAGGCTGGGGGAGGCGTGTGGCCGCAGGCAGGATGGTCAGAGGAGCGGCAGGTGGCGACGGGCGGCTCAGCGGGCAATCCCATGATGCCCATCTCCCGTCCTGAGGGCCTGAGCCCACGCCGCGGCCTCGGTGAGTACAGGTGCCACCGGTCATCCAGGGGACGCCTGCCCACCTTCAGCCTGAACACAGGATGAGAGGTTCGCCCTGCAGCTTCTGGCCCCAGAGACTGAAGCCCAACTGCTGATTTGTTTGTTTATAAAGAAAACAAACCAGACATTTTTTCTTCTTTATTGCAAGCAGATTCAAATCTCCTACTTAAACGATCTGCAGAAAAGTCCAATATAATTAATTTTAAGTCATACTTTACAGAAAAAAAAGTTAAAAACAGTGGCATACAAAATAAACTTTATAGAAGTGTAAGATTTGGTTTAATCACAATTTAATTTTTCAAAGCGGGTTAATGAATCATTATCAATTAAACATTACTACCTGGAGGCTGATTTATTATCTTAACTGCACCTACTATGTTCAATAATTTAAAAATAAATTCCAGTATTTATGATGATGACAACTATAGCTACCATTCATGTTAAATACATTTTGAAGATTCTCTTTTATTCACTACATGATGGGCATTTTAAGTGACAATGCAGACACACATCATAATTTTAAGTCAGAGACAATATATGCATATTAAAATTCTGTGTATTTTGATAAGGTAAAAAATAAAGCTATATAAACTGATCTTTAGATTTTTTCTGCAAAAGTAGAATCACACTTTAGTAATACTTCCGACGCAATCTTCATTAAAGCTCTGTTTACAGACAGTATCAGAATGATTCTCAGTCCCGTTCACCTACCCTCTCACTTAAAACGATGCATTTGCCAACTGACACTTTTCCCGTTTTTAAATGGGAAGCTCCCAGAAGAAACGTAGGCGGCAAGAAAGTGCACGTGGAAATGTGACCCGGAGCTGTTCAATGAATAACGTGGACCTCGAAGGAAAGGAGGAGGTCAGGTTATTCCAGTCAGCGCAACACAGGCGAACTCAGTGGTTTTAAAGAAAACGGCCGGAAAACCCCCTTCAGGCCGCACTGGGCATTTGGTTGATGCGCGACAATTCGAGATTAATGAGAACAGCACGTAGGAGACGTTTTTTAAAGCTGCAAAATCTCACCAGGCCAAACTACAATTCTCTAAACCCGTCCTGCAAAAGCTGGGCAGTTGGGCCTCCTTCCCATGCGCAGGCACCGCCACCACGAGGGCCATCTGGTCTGCGCTCACCCTACGGAGTCAGGCACACAGAATAGTCGACCTGGGTTCTAACCGGACTTCCAAGAGGACGCCTCTTCCGCCCACTGCACGCGGCAGAGGGCCGGCCAGTGCTCCCGGAGGCTCGCAGAAGCCCCGCGGCTGGGAGGGTCCAGACGCCGCTCTCTGCCGCCTGTCTCGAGCGCAGGGCTGTCAGCCGGGGGCCTCGCAGGGAGGCGGCGTGCCACACTGTCCATCTGCTTAACACCCGGGGCTGCCGTGCCCACCCCCGGCTCCTGCCAGCACACGAAACTCGAGGTCCGAGGAGCCCTGTGTTCCCGGAGCTCCTGGCAGGGTCCCCTCAGGAAGGAGGCAGGATGGCCAGCGCCCAGGGCGCGTGTATGTGTGCGTACCATGTGGCCCTGAGCGGACACGGAGCTGAAAGCAGGAGATGGGGACGTGGTCGGGACCGCCTGTGCGTTAGTGTGACCTGCTCTGAAGGGGATGGTGTGTGGCTTCGGAACCACGTCGGGACCGGTGGGAAGTCACGGGTTAGTGATCCATTCCTGCGTGCAGTCCTGAACAAGACTTCTGAAACGAAGAACGCTCGAGGTTGACAGGACTTGCTCTCAGTCAGCGTAAGGCAAGTGAACAGGAGCTATCGTGGGTGAGGTCGACTGGGTCCCACGCGCGCACTCATCCCGGACGCTTGCCGCTCTGTCCCCCGCCCCGGGTCCACGTCCACCGATCGGGCGCAGTCATGGAGGGTTTCCTAACAACCTGACACAAGACATCTGGAGTGCATAAGGGGTTGGTGACTTTCCCAACGAGACCGCGCCATCAGAGGCAAATGGTGACCGTCTCGGTACAGGTGGAAAGAGGATACAGAACCACCCCTCAAGAAGCTTCTATTTTAAGGCCGAAGGATGGAAATCAAAAACAAAACAAAAAGCAGACGATAATCTCCATCGACTGTGAAGAATCGGGAGCGAAGTATTGTGCTGTAAACACACGTCCGCCAGCCACGGCAGCAGTGACAGACACAGGTGCGGAGAGTAAATCAGATCTGAGACCCCACACTCATCGGACGTGGACACATTCAGCCGAAACTCCCACCGGAATTTAAATGCAAAGTGGCCAAAAGTTCATCAACTTAAAAAATAAAAGCTTTAAAAACATACTTTAAAATCAGATGTGGTATGTTAACAAATGAACGAATAAAGAGATAGAAACAGCTATGAAAATACTTCGTGCAAAGGCAACTTTAAGATTTCTAAAAAAATACATTACAAAGAATTTGTTAACTAAACATACAGAGAATCTGTCCCCTACGGGTATGACGTTGATACCCATATGAGGTTCTTAAAAACAGCTGTAAAAACGCACACACCATCGTTCGCAGGGTCTAGCACGGACGGGCCGGCCAGCGCCACCCCACGCGGGAGGCCGGGCATGCGGGACGGAGACCCCGGCGCACTCTCCGTCCTTTCTCCTGGTCTTTGGTTTGCTGTTTCTACTTCCCCTGAACGTACCCCAGCTACTCTGTGTACGCAGTCAAGTCACCCCCTAGTTCAAATAAACATTTTATAGGCAAAACATCAAACTGTGCAATCTGGGCTTTGCAGAAGGCCTGGCGTGGGACGTGTTCTCTCACCAGTGTCCCTGGGGCACAGCCCGGGACCCCGCAGCGGGCAAGGGGCCCGCACGTCGTTCAGCCTCTGGGTGATGCTCTTTGAAGGCTTCCGTTTCCACACCCACACTTCGAACATCAGACTGAAACGTCTTCTCTGCAGACCGTTAAGGCTACGTCAAGGACGGTATTTCTAGAAACGAACAGCATACAGAGAAGGGACAGGGACCGTCAACGCGGCAGCCTCCCGAAGGTCCGCCCACCCTAAATGACGCCCTGGACAGCGGATGCAACAGCGCGGAGCTAACAGACAACGAGGGTTTGGTCCCGGGGTCGGCTGTGGGCAGCGATCCAGGGCGGCAATCCTGCTTCTCAGGGTTCAGACGCCGCCTCCCCGGCAGACCGGGGTGGGCCTGAAATAGGTTTTGGAAGATGGACGTGGCCCCTGGAGGCCCCCTCTCGAAGAGGACGGAGGCGTCTGCCCTGGGCTGCCGACCACAGCCTTGCCCTGAAACCAGTGAGAGGAAGCTCTCTGGACAAGAGCGCACGGGGAGGCTCGATTCGTGGGGGTGAGGAAACGATCTCAGATCTTGCACTGGGAAGGCCTGAGTGCAGCATGAGCTCTTCTTCCACACGATACTTCCTCCTTCTCCACAGGGGCAGCAGGGATGGGAAACGCTCCGAGATCCACACAGGGGATGCCAGCACTCCGTCAGAGGCACGGACTCCGTGTCGGACACGACCCCAGAAGGAAGCTTCGCTAGGCGGTGGGTTCAGACGGAAGCAAGGACGCGGTCTAGGACTCCAACAGGCTGCGGGAGCACGGGGACGCCGGGGTCTGGTCCGGCCAGTTCCAGAAGCATGAGGACCAGAGGACCCTGGACAAGGAGGCACAGAGGCAGCCCGTCCCATGGTGAGGACAAGGCCTCTGTGCTCGGGACGGTCGGCGGTATGGCCACGCCCGCTCAAGCCGGCGGCCCACCTCCACGCAGGTGTCCTTCCCCGGCGGCTCTGAGGCTGGAGGCCCTGGCCCGGGATGCAGCGGGCTGTGTGCACCCTTCTTCACAACCCAACCAGATGCCCGAGGGAAGCTGTGTGGGGCCACCAGACCCACGAGAGGTGATGACTGCCAGCCACACGCACCAGCCCTGCGCTCCAGACAAGTCCTGTTGTTCTCGTCCCTCCCTCGGGGGTGGGGAGAAGCACACACGTGTGGCTCTCAGAGGCCTGGACTGGTGGCCTGTCCACCAGTGGCCCCCCCATGGGGCGCAGGGCCGGGATGGCGATGGCTGTGCAGGAGACCGGCGAGGGGAGGCCACGTCAGCGTCACCCGTTTTGTGTGCGGGCCCGGCCACACGGCCCAGGGGCTGGGGCTCTGCGGATAGGCCAGGAGGGTGAGTTCTGGGAGGCGGTCCTGGCCGCGCACGCATGTGCTCTGTTGGAGAACAGAAAGGACAGCGTCAGTCCCGGGACCGTCCCCAAGAGCCCCGCCTAGCCTGCTCTGACGCTGCCCGTGGGGCCTCCCGTTCCAGACACGGGCCGGGCGCATGTGTTCCATCTGACTGAGGACACAGAGCCAGCATGCTCACTGCATTCTAGCCACGAACGGCTCCCCTGCTCGGCTCTATCTTCAGCTACAGACGATGTGTGTCCGTGCACAAAGTCTCTGCCAGGGGCCCCGGGGACTGGAGCTGGGGTCCACGGTCACCTCCACGCACGTGGACATGCGTGGTCTGTGCAGGTTCTTACGGCCCAAGGAAGCTGGCGACCTCAGCTACGGTCGTTAAATTTACCGGGCAGTGGGGACTGGCGAAGCCGTCCAGGAGAAATTGGTCTTAAAGGAAAAACCGTCCCTGGGCAGAGAAGGCGGTGTGCCTGTCGCACCTGAGACACCCAGCTCAGGGCGCGTTGTGAGCGTGGCTGCATTTCTGTGCCTTTCCAGGGCAGACACGGCTCCACGTGCCAGCTGGTGGACAACAGGAGACCTGGGCCAGACGTGGGCCTGCCAACGCTCCACGCCAATCACGCCATCTCCCACTGTTTTCTCAAATCTGGTCTTTCCTGAGAGACCTTTCAGGTGAAGCTCCCTCCACGTCCGAGGCTGAGGAATGAGCTCTGTTCTGGCAAAGATGCACTGAACGTGCTGGGTGGGAGGATCCCGAAAACGCGCGTGGAAGGGCGCTGGCCACGGCAGCACACGTGTGTGTGTGTGTGCGCGCGCGCAGTGCACGGCCATCTGCGGCCCAGACACACTCAGGCAGGTCACTTACCTGGGACAGAAATAGACATGTGTGTGTAAAAACCATTTTTTCATCATGAACCTGTTATCAAAACCGGCCAGCACAGCAAAGCTTTGGAGGAAAACCGGACAGTCTGAAGGGTCACGGCACACCCAGGAGCCCGCCGGGCGGCATGGCAGCACTGTTACCTATCCTTGGCTAATGGTGCCTCGGCCGTGGCAAGAGGTCCTTCACAAGTGGCGCGTCCGTGCCCGGCGCCGCGGCGACCGACGCTTTGAGCTTCGCGCTCTGCTGCAAGGCGAGGAGAAACACTGAGAGGGGCTGCGCCTGGCCCCGGAGTGCCTCCCGTCCGCGAGCACGACCTGCCTTGCCGCCGGACAAGGGGCCTGCGCCACGCCCGTGCCGGGCCCTCTGCGGGCAGTGGGCATGTGGTCTGCCGTGGAAGTCTCTGCGAGCTGGGGGCAGCAGGAGGGCGCCGCCAGGGAAGGAGCGGGTCTTCCTAACAGCCCTTCATGGGACAGAGACCAAGGGACGGGACCCGGTAAGGCGAGGAGGACCAGCCGGGGCAGCAGACCAGGGCCCAAGGAGCAGCCTCTGCCGGGAGGACCAGACCGGCTGCTCCAGCCCAGTGGCTTCTTCAGTGCTCACCCCAAAGGGGAGGGACTGCACCTGCCTGTCCCTCTGTCCCTGTCCTTCTCCCCGACCACAAGGCTAGACTCCTGAAGGGCTCAGGGGTCACAGTGCTGCAGGTCAATGCGGCCAGGCAGCCCAACACTGCTTTCTCGTCAAACCGTATTAATGCCTCAGGAACCAGCAAGGAGGGAATTTTAAGAGGTGAAGGAGTACGAGGTGTGAGATGCAGACTGTCTTCTGGCGAGAAGAAGGATGAGCTGATCAGGGGAGGGGGTGCTGCCCTTCGCAGGGATGGGATCGTACCCGGTAATGCAGAGAAACACGTGTACAAATATGTATACATGGGTCTCACATGTATACACACGAGACCTGGTGCCTGTGATGTGTTTCTTTTTAACAGAACAGACGGAAGGAAACAGCCATCGTCTGAAGTGCGGACTGGTCCAGGGTCTGTTCCTCCAAAGTTTTGCAGGCATCCGGGGGGGTTCCCAGAAGCACACGCACGCCCATGTGCGTGCCAGGTGCTCCGGGAGCTGCAGGTGTGGGCACACCTGCGGGACGCCTCATGTGGCCATGGACCCTGCAGGGCGTCCGGCAACAACCCGCCCCGAGCACCCAGAGGCGGGTTTCGAAGAGCGAGTCTTAGCAAACCTCATCCATCAACAGGGAAAGGGTGTATTTTTAGCTGAGAGTTGGCAAGATTTAATCAGTTTCATAAGCACATCCTGTGACTTCAATGTTCCTAATAATTGCAACCTAAATGTTTTCAAGTACATACCCAGTGAGATGAAATTATGTCATTTATTCTAGCAAATTCTGATGGCACCCGAGGAGAAAAATTTTGATTGCTGATGATTACCAGAAGTTAAAAAAATGCGCCATGCTGTTAAATAATAGTGTTTAAAATGTACAGAGGATGAACGGTCATTAAAAGAAAACAAAACCTTTTCTCGCTTAGGTATTTTCCTATGAACTCACTGCACTAGAAAACAGTTTCCAAGCATCACTATCTTGAGGCCTCTGTAAGGGTGTCATTTAGACACACGGACAAACAGCAGACACACGGACAGAAGCCATCCCTGGACAGCTGTGCTCTACACTGGACGCGGCTCCATGCTGCCGAGAAATAAGCCAGCGCGGCTGCTTACAGCAACAGAGGCTCTCTCTAAAAATCAGATTTTTAAAAAAAGTGAAAAGGGAATTTGGAAAAACACCTGACCCAAACACATCTCTCTTGGCTTTGTCCACGGTCTGAGTGGCTCAGCCCGAGCCTTGTCTTTTCTGCAGTGCCTTGTGGGGCCTGCACAACATTCTGTCGTGGGGGCCTCAGTTTCCCTGTCTGTGCAATGGGTACACAGAGCTGCCTGAGTGAGGAGGTCGTGCCATCAATCCGCCATTGGCTGCGGAGAGAGGGGTGGTGCTGCGTGGACTCTGCCCACATGGGCTCGAGCGACGTAGGAGCCGCCATGCCCACGCCTGTGTGCAGGGGCCACGGGTACCCACCAGCCAGTGCAATGCAGTGCAGCCCCGCACCCTGGCAGGGGGGACCCGGGACCTCCCACAGACACGGGCCACGCGCACTCCCCACACCTCAGACACGGGTCATGCCAGTAGCCCTCACGTGCGCTCACCCTGAGCAGACACGAGCCCGGGAGGGATGCTGGACGGCTCGGCGAGGAGCCAGCCCTCTGCCTCCTGCAACGAAACCCCACCATGCCAAACGACAGGAAAGCATCACCTTGTTCCGTTAGAAACTCAGACTGCTGGAGGTCTGAGAGAGCATAAAGATGGTGGACTGCTCGACAGAAAGGCACTGGCTCTTAGTCTGAAGTCCCAGAGGGGTCGAGGGGCCGCGCACATCGCGAGACAGGTGGGAGCGGTTATTTAGGCAAAGAGGTCGGAGACAAAGAGAAGGAGGAAGGGAAAAGAGAAACAAGTTAAGGCAGTCAAGCCCGTTAATCGCAGGAACCTCCCTCGCGCATCCCCGCCATCGCGCTAAGCGAACCGTGTCCTCCCTGGATGCTCCCCTTCTGGGGGGCTGCACAGGCCTCTCGTCCCCACTGTCTTTCTCCTCCTGCCCCGACACCTCCCGGCACGCCCGCCTGTTCAAGGCGGTCTCGTAAAGCTCAGAGCGAAGGCGTTCACGCACACTCACGAGCTGTCGTGCTGACGACAGACACACAGGCGTCAAGGAGGGAACCGCTAGGGATAGTGGCACTGGGCCCAGCACGCTAAAGTAGCACAGACTTCTGGGAAAGCTCACCCCCCGGGGTCCCGTTCAATCGTGGGGACTGGGGGAGGCGGGCGCACGCGGTGCCCAGACCTGGCTCCCCACAAACCCAGCGGCGGCCTGGCTGTTTCCCACCCCAGCACTTGGAGGCTGAGCACGGGGACCGTCTGAGCTTCCCAGAGGCCGTCCCTCAGGTCCTAAAGTGCGTGGACAGTCCTCCCACCTGCACGCCCACCTGTGCTCTGCAGGGAGAGCCCTGCTCGGCATTCCGCACACTCGGCAAGATCCTCCCTTCTTATGGGGGTCTGCACCTCCTCGGGCAAATCGCAGGGGTGAGGGGATGGGGGACGTCCCCCCCCCCCCCGCCAAGATCGCAGGGGTGAGGCGATGGGGGACGTGCCCTCCCTGAGATCCCAGGGGTGAGGGGATGGGGGACGTGCCCTCCCTGAGATCGCAGGGGTGATGGGATGGGAGACGTGCCCCCCCCCAAGATCGCAGGGGTGAGGGGATGGGGGACGTCCCCCCCCCCCCCGCCAAGATCGCAGGGGTGAGGCGATGGGGGACGTGCCCTCCCTGAGATCCCAGGGGTGAGGGGATGGGGGACGTGCCCTCCCTGAGATCGCAGGGGTGATGGGATGGGAGACGTGCCCCCCCCCGAGATCGCAGGGGTGAGGGGATGGGGGACGTGCCCTCCCTGAGATCGCAGGGGTGATGGGATGGGAGACGTGCCCCGCCCCGAGATCGCAGGGGTGAGGGGATGGGGGACGTGCCCTCCCTGAGATCACAGGGGTGAGCGGGGTGTCCTCCCTGAGATCGCAGGGGTGAGGGGATGAAGGGGGATGAGCCCTCCTGAGAACTCTGAGCAGCTCTGAGTGACCCCTGCTGCTGTCCTTAAGCCGGGGTGGGCATTTTGCACATCTCACTTCTCTCCTGAATCCAGAACTCACCTGTTGGCCTCAATTTGGGATTGTGGAAATTAAGTGACCCTAGTACTCACCAGAATTTCCTAATATAAATGCTAACATTTTGGGCCACATTCATCATCCCTAAAACTAATGCAATTTTACCTTTGAAGTAATGACTAATTTTAAAAGCTTTTTTAGATTTGCAAACAATAATTGTCCTGCATGGGCTCAGTCCTTCTCTCTCGACCTTTCTCCTGTTCCGGCTGACTAGCTTCTCGGGTCTGGACATAGATCACCTTGCACTTTACCTGCGTTCACGTTTCAAGCCTCAGCAGTAATACCTGGACTGACCACACCTCCCCCGCTTTCCTTCCAGCGGTCACAGCGCCTGCTCCGGCTGGGCCCCCGGGACAGTGCCCCGCGCCCCCACTGCGCCCGTGGCACGGCACCCCCAGCCCTGGAGCCCCGGCCCGCCCGTACCTGCACTCTCTCCGTGGCACTGGGCCACAGCTGCCTGCAGACGACCTTCTTGAGCACGTCGGGAAGGAGGCTGACAGTGATGAGCAGGACGATGACCAGCCAGGCAGGCCCGCTGGACAGCAGCTGGATGAACACGTAGTACATCCTCTGATAACTGAGGAACGGCCTAGAGAAGCGGCAGACGGGCTGGTCGGAGGTCAACCGGAGGACACCGTTCCCAGGAGGAGCCCGCCCGCTCCCTCCCCGACCCGCGCGGGCGTGTATGCGCCTCACGACTCAGGAACAGTGGGCTGCAGCACTTCCCACCAGGCCGGGCTGTGAGGACGGGACGGAGGGAGTTCTACAGACTCATCCCAAAGACTGAGGACGGCCCTGGAGCAGTTTCGGGACAGCAAAAAATGATTTTAAAAAATTAAAACAGATGTTTTTCTTTAACTTGGAATCGCAACCTGAGCAACGGCTACTAACAGGCAGAAGACGCCCGGGTCCGGTCAGCAGTGCTAGTCAACCAGCCAAGGCGCGTACGGTGAAAAACTGACATTGTCTTCTACGAAAACAGCACGAACGGCCTCCCTTCCAGACAAACCTATGGCTCAAGAAAGTATCTACACTGGGTTCCATGAGAGAAGCCGGAAGGGCCAATAGTGAACCTGAGTCGGTTCGGCCATTCTCACGCCCGAGGCTGAGGAGCAGGGCGCACAGGCGTCAGGATGAAAGGTGGACGAGCGCTGGGGGCAGAAGCCCACCTGGCTCAGCACCGGCAGGTCCCAAAGAACGTGCAGTGCACGGCACGGCCACTAGAGGTCAGCGATGCTCGGAGGCAGGGCAGAGCCGAGCTCACAGCTGACCAGCACAGTGGGGGGACTCCCAGGTCGCGGCATCCCGCACCTCCCCCGTCCCAGCCGCGCTCAGGAGATGCCCCGTCTCACGCGGAGGTGGGGGCACAGTGTGTGCTGTGACAGGAGCAGGCACGAAGGCTGAGGCCACCCTGACCAGGCGGGACCTCCCTGCCTGTGCGGGGCTTCAAGGGCAGCACCACGCAGGGCGCTGAAGCGTGGGGTTTTGAAGGGTACATAGGAGCTCACGGGGCAGGCTCGTCAGAAAGGACAGCCTGGGCAGAAGGAACAGCATGAGCCAAGGTGTGACGGTAAAAGCACCAGGAGGGGTACCACACACACGGCCACTTCTTGCCCTTGTTGGAGGCCACAGAGCCAGCACCACAGTTTTATCGTCCTGTTTGTTTTCCACCTGGCAGCCACCTGAACTTCCTACAGAGCACTGGGACTCTGCCGTCTCTCTGCGGAGGATCCCGGGTGGCCTCCCAGGAGCAGGGCTCGGTCTGCTGGCAGCCGGTGGGGCTCCAGGCCAGCCCCACCCACTACACCCGCTATGCCTGCTAAGCCCGGCTCATCCCCACTGTGGCAGGGAAGGCGGGCCGTGCCACGCCCGACAGGCACTTAGCCCGCGCCCCATTCCAGGACATGTGCATTTAGGACGCCAGGCCCACGACCAGGAGGGTGATGCCCGCCCAGGCCGCGGTGTGAACGACTTCTCTTGAGAAGACTCGTCTGACCTGGGATCTGAAGCAGGTCCCCTGCGGCAGCACCCGGCCTCCCCGGTCTCAGCTAGTCACCTGCCACACGGCGTGGCTCCCCACGGAGAGCGTGGGTCCAGGGAGCGGGGGCCCCTCGTCCTCGCTCCCCCACGGCCCGCGGCCCCACGCCTCGCCGCGGGATCGGCGGGAGCAGGAAGCTCCTGAGGGCCTGTGAGGGTCTCAGACTCGTACCAGATAATCCCTCCCCAGAGGAGGGAGAAGACGACGTAGAAGAGCAGGGACCCCCAGATGACAAAGTGGTTTATCCAAGTCCAGTAGTGCGTATCGAGCGCCAGCTGAAAGAGAGGCAGGCCGGGAGTCGGGGCCTCGTCTGGGCCAGAAGGAGCCACCGCAGCGTGGATCGGCAGCCGCGGGAGCGGGGGGCACAGCCCACCCTGACTCCGCAGCATCCCAAACGCCGACATAACCCAGCGGCGGAAGCACAGACTTGGAGCCTCCTGGAGGAGAGAGAAGGCAGCGCCCCCGCGCCCCGGGGACTGCGCCCCGGAGCGTCTCCCGCATGGGGAGGGCCCAGTGGCCCCGCGACCCTGACCCTGTCGGCTGTGTTCCCACCCTGGAGACTTGGGGCGACAGCCTGAGGACGCTCAGTGTGGCCCTGAATACAGAATCGGCCTTGACTTTCAAAAGAGCTAAATTTCCCACAATACATTCGTTTGTTTTAAAGTAGATTTTGACTCTGTTGGGGTGGGGCTGCTTGTCATTTTTAAAGGAATTCTAACCTGACTCCGTTCATAAAAAAGGCTCATTCCCTCATCCACCTTCTGTGTAATTCCAGAAGTTCACATATTGGGTCGCCCGGCGCCCACTAAGCTGAGTCCCCGCTTGACTTACTAAATGACCGAACGTGACCCTGGAGGGTGGCCCGGGGCACGGGGGGCTCCAGCCCGGGCACGGTTACAACGGACAGGGCGGCTGAGGAAGGGACATCAAGGGTGAGCGAGCGCTTACCTTGAGTGTGACTGTAAATACCATCACAGTGAACACCAGCGTCCCAAAGGTCCAGTTTCCAAAGATCTGTGGGGGGAACCATCCAGAGTCTGCAGTTACCGCACATCGC
The DNA here is from genome assembly GCF_024610735.1 of Ursus americanus. NCBI lineage: Eukaryota > Metazoa > Chordata > Mammalia > Carnivora > Ursidae > Ursus > Ursus americanus. The sequence goes on from NC_142136.1 coordinate 1,061,648, forward strand.
TCCCCTCCGCACTCAAGCCAAGACCACACACCTCACCGCTCTTGAGGGCCAGCACCCCAGGCCCCGAGGACACAGGGGCCGCGTCTGTTACTGACAGGAAGACGCCGGCTATCAACACCCCGGGCACCCCCAGACCCTCAGGTCCCCATGCCACCCCCGGGTGCCAGGTCAGCAATTCGGAGATGGGCTCAGGCCCTTCCTGCACTGACCCCTTGACCTCGGTCCCTGACCCTCCATAAACATCAACCCTAATGCGGCAGACGGAGAGGGGAACATCCCCGGGAGCCGGAACGCTAGTGTGCACGGTGCCGGCCGTGTCTCCCCCGCGTCGTGTTCCATGTGGAAGAGACACGACCCAGCTCTCCCCGCCTCCCTGGCTCTGCGCCTTCTGCATGCTCAAAGGAGACTCAGGGCCCTGGCTACCTCCTCTGAACCCAACTGGGACGCCTGCCTGCTCTGGAAGAAAACCGACAGCAGCAAGTTGATGGCAAGCAGCTAGATACGGGTCCCCCTGTGAGGATGGGCTTCCCTGGACAGTCCCGGGGGACAGGGAGATGGAGGCAGACGACACAGCGGCACAAAGGCCCTGGCAGCCAGTGTGAGGGCCAGAACCACAGACGCGCCAACAGCCCCGAGGAGGACGAGCCCGCCCGGCTGCCCGGCCCCCGACCCCCACCCCCCGTGGTGTTGCGCAGTCACACGTGGTGAAAACAGAGGGTCAAATCACAAGAACAAGACATTTCTCAACTACAGACACAGACACAGAAAACGAAATACCGACTCTTGGGGGAAAATCAGTCACTGGAGATTTTATTCTCTGGGAGATTTCTACGGAATCCCCTATGGACCGCCCCGCCCCCCTTCTGGTTTCTGAACCGTGTCTCTCAGAAAACGGTCCTAGTACTTCTTTACAAGCAACAGCTCTAGTTCACTAAGAATCAAGAAGCCGGAATACAAACAGCTTTCTGGTGAGTTTGCAGCAGAGAAATGGGCCTGCACGCAACTTCACGCAGGCGAACACGGAGGCCAAGTCTTGGCAAACGTTGGGCGAGATAGGGTTCTAGAACTCGCGCGAGGACACAGAGTCCCACGGACATCTGGATCTCCTTCCCCAGTCCATAGCTGTGATCAAACGGGGCTTCTGTCACTCAGACCCAGACACGGAGGCTGGTGTCTGGAGGCGACTCTCCCCCCAGGGGACCCCGGCAAAGTCCCAGGACGGTTCTGGCTGCCATGCTGGGGAGGGGGCTGCTACAGGCGTCTAGCAGGGAGGGCTGGGGTCTGCTGTCTGCACAGGGTGGCCCCATGACCAGCGACCAGAACTTCCCACCCCCAGAGGCACTCGTGCCCAGGCAAGAAACTCTGATCAAGAAGGGCTGTCTGGTCGGGGCTCCTGGGTGGCGCAGTCGTTAAGTGTCTGCCTTCGGCTCAGGGCGTGATCCCGGCGTTCTGGAATCAAGCCCCACATCAGGCTCCTCCGCTATGAGCCTGCTTCTTCCTCTCCCACTCCCCCTGCTTGTGTTCCCTCTCTCGCTGGCTGTCTCTCTCTCTTCAAATAAATAATAAAAATAAAATCTTTTTTAAAAAAAAGGAAGGGCTGTCTGGGAAACGTTTCACTTTTGGGGCAGGAAAAACTTTGAACTCTGAGACTGGAGGCAGCTTGGCAGCCATGGACAATGCTTGGCCAGCAGGGTGTCAGAAACTGCGCTGCGTTTAGTTATCACCGGAAGCTGATGCTTGCAGACAAAAGGACCGGGTGAGCCTACGTCAGGCTGGAGCAGTCTCGAATCCCACTCGCGCCCGTCAGCGGGATGTGGCAGGAAGGCCTGCCCCCGCCACTTCCCGACGCCGTGGGCCCCGTGGTCACCACCCCTGCTTGGCAGGGGACACGGAAATCTTTTTGAAGGGTCAGGTAACAGCAAGATACAGACGCGTGCGTAGCCCAGCAGACGGGTCTCACCAGCAGCACCAGGAACCGGCACATTTGTACACTGGTGACCACGGCAGACCCGGGTTATAGAGCAGTTCTCCGGATGCTCAGAGCAACGCACGGGCCTCAGCCGTGGTTCCTACAGGCACGTTGCAACGGCACACGACTGCTGTTGCTCCAGAACTGGAAATTCTGGTTGCGAGCCCCAGCAGTGAAGACGCATCTGCTCAACCTTCACCCGTGCCCTCGGCCGGCATTTCTGACCCACGGACGGCCAGTCAGGGTACCGCTCTGGGAACACCCTCTAAGTCCTCACTCGTGGCCCGGGGAGCCCTCGGGCTTTTGTTATTGGGTTGCTTGCCACTATCGCCACGGATTTTGGGGGTGGGAGGTGAAAGGGTGTCCAGAGGGTTTTGTTTTCTGAATGACATCGGTCTCCCCCGCGGCCCCGCACCTGATTCCGAACAGTGCACTGCCCTCGGCGGTGCTGACTTCCAGGGACTCCCGGCCTCATTCGGGGACAGCGGACACCTCGGGAGCGCCTGCGAGCGCCAGCTCCCCTCCCCCATCTGCCCACCCAGGAGCTTCTCATAGGAAACCGTCCTCCTAACAAGCCCTCAAACCCAGACCAACTTCATCTTCTTGAGTAAAAATATTCCACAACAAACACAACCGTGTTTTCTCAAGGTCATGGTCATAAAAACCCCACCCACGCTCCCTTCACACGGACTCCGCCGTCTGCCCTCGATGTTTGCTGACTTCCATTACCACGTCTGCAACAGAGCCTGCTGCCAACAAGGGGACGTCCATTACGACCTCCGTGTGCTCGTTTGCCCCTCGGAGGGAGAAGTAACTTTGGTGTCTGTGTAGAAAATACTCCATTAGTGAATTTCTTCTCAAGAAGTTGAGTGTTCCCTCAACACCACACGTGATCTATGCGCGTTCCTACAGGTGGCGTAGCGCTCAAGAAAAGGGGTCCTCACCTACCGACCATCGGTGGGGATGGGACTTCTGAGCCGTGACACCACGAGATACGTTCTGAGCAGGAAGGGTGGGGGTCCAGGGAGGGGTGGACATTACCGTCAGCAGACTCCTGCTGCCCATGAACCAAGGGCGTCATCGTTACCGGAGACTAGCCCTCGATGCACTCGGGTTTTGGGGTTTATCTGAATCTCTACAGAACCAGGCTACAACGCCAGCTCAGTTTTGTGGGTGACCGAACCCTCTTACCAACAAAGCAAACAAGAACGGCTCCATCTGGAGACAGGGAGGCATGGGGGGAGGTGGCTAGAGTGAGAACGCCAGATGTTTAACCCTGGCCTTGCCCTGGTGTAGTGGCCTTGGGCCACCCCAGCCTCCGGGGGCGCCTGTCCCCCCAGCGATACGGGACAGAGATGAGCACCGCTCAGGACTGGGGATCCCGCGTTTACCATTCACCGTGCCCTGACAGGCCCGGTCGTCGGGCTCCCGACCGCCTGCAGACACTACTGAGCTGCACGAGACTTCATGGCTCACACGCGTCACTGGACAAACCCTCCCATCACAGACCCTGCTCGGCACCAGCCGCCCCGTGCCTGGTTCACGGCACCACCAGGCTTCAGAGCGGCTTCTCACACGACAAGACGTGTGCTGTGTGTATTGAACCTCTGTCCGGACAGGCCAGCAAGCGGGGCCGAGGGCGGGCCCTGCAGGCTCTCAGCAAGGCACCTGCTGGCTGACTTAGACGTGGTGGTGCCGGCCGATGGTGCTTTCTCCGTCTGGTCTCTCTTTCTGCCCTTGTTTCAAAGTCTAACGAACAGTCCTGTGCACTAACAGCCCAGCAAAGGCATGCGTGCGTGCGCGGGGCTATCAGTGCTGTGGAGAAGCACCAGCCCCGAAGTCAGGATCCAGGCTCTGTGGAAGCTCAAGGCACCCTCAAGAAACAGGCCAGTCGGAGACACAGCAGCAGGCACCGGGGAACGGGCAGGAATCCCTGCATGCGCCGGAGGCGTCCAAAGCACCACGGCACCCTGACCCGCGGCAGCACGAGGAGCGGCTGGAGGGGGTCTGGCTGGGCACAGCAGGGCTCCGGGGATTTGAGCACAAGGACGAGACACTGCCTGGGCCTTGCGAGGGACCACACCGCGCCCGCCAGCTGGCACGACCACGTCCAGGGTGCACGGGCCACACGCATCTTCGTGTGCGTCCATTCCCCGCTGAAATCGGGCGGGACGGTCATCTCACTAAGTCCTGTCGAGACCGGGGCAACGAAGGAGCAGCACAGAGTAAAATCACGCCAGCGGCGTTGCACAAAAACCCCGCTGTGAGCGCTTACGCGTACGTGACTTCATCTGCGGGAACTCCAGCTGCCTCGGCGTTAACGCCAAGCAAAGGGTGACAGCTGCGTGAGGAGGCTTCTCGCAGTATTAACAAGCTAACTCGGTCCCCACGTCCCAGCTCCGGGAACCCGAAATCCTAGTTCTTCCTAAGACACATGCAAGACGCTCCCTCAGCCTCGCTGCAGGAAGTCCTGTAGGGACCCCGCAGGAGGAGGGTCCGGGGCGGGCTGGCGCCCAGGAACTATCCAAGCAAATGAAGACAAAGAATGTTCTAGAAAAACGTCAAGCTTTAGAAAAGTGAAATGAGATATTTAAAACATTTTTAATTTAGTAAAAGTTGATCTAAGCTACGATGAAAGAAAACAGCACCTCTTGGTAGTAAGGAGAAAGAAAAAGTTCGCCACGCACCAGCGAACGGCCGACCACCTGGCGGGGAAAGAGGCACCTCCGTCAGTGCAGCCGCTAAACTGGGGCGGGCGCCGGAGGGGACAGCGCCCACACGCCCCCGTGTGTCCCCAAGGCCGGGTCTGCCACAATCCCGTGCCTGGGACAGCACCTCGCGTGGAAGTTTAAGGGAAGTTCAAACGTATCAACTGAAAACCACCCCGGCCTGGGCCGGCGAGCCTGACACAGAACTCCAGAGAAGAAACACCAAGTACGAACGACCAGATGCAGACACACGCGTCTAAGGCAGCACCGGCCCCACGAGGGAGCCGGCGGCAGCTAGCGGTTTCTACCGACAAAGCACACAGAAGAAGTCACAGGTGAAAATATTTCGAGAAATATTTTATTTTTAAGGCACTCCAAAACATAAAGGACAAACCCACAGTTTTCTTACCATGTGTGTGTTGGTGGTCATTATCTGAGTGGGGAGGGAAGCCAGTGGCAAAAAGACAAAATTAAGATACGAGTAAAACACCCAGAGATGATGCAAACAAGCAGAGGGCTGCCTGGCTACAGCGAACTCTGCAATCTACTCACTGCAAAGGGAGCAAATACTTAGGTAAATACACGTGAGAAAATGCCTCAATGTGCTGAGCACGAAATTAATTCCCACAGGAAATGGGCTAGGCCTGAGCGATGGAACGGCACGGACCTGCCCGAGAGCAGCTCGAGGCGGCAGGAGTCCCGCCAGCCTGGGGCCCCGGGAAGGGTGCATCCGACAGGAGCAGAGGCGCCGTGGCCTCAGGGCGGTTTGGTGGCCAGATGCCCCAGGACCAGCCCCACAGGCTAACCGACCCACGCCCGTATGGGACCCCCACGAGGCCCAGCCCACGAGAAGTACAGGTTGCGTACTCACCTGTCCGTTGCTGGTCACCGTTGTGTTTTCAAACATGAAGTAAGCACCAAAGAAGAACACGAGGGCATCAAACACTCCCAGGAACGTCCAGTAGACGAACACCCGCCAGCGCAGCAGAGCGTTCTTGGCGATATCTCTGTGAGGACACGGGCGAGACCGCAGGTCAGGAACCCCAGACCCTCTGTGGCCGGGCCACCCCCACGCTCTGCAGGGACCATCCGTCCAGGAAGGCCCCCTCAGTCAAGCACCGTCCCAGGCTCTGCCACGCGATGGAAGTGGGTCGTGGAGAAAGGATCGTGGTCTGTCCGCTGTGGGTCACCCTGCCCGGCACGTCTATCCCCTGCCTGACCTCCGCCGCCTGCTGAACAGCCCTGTCCCTCACCCAGCGCACGCCTGGTTCCGCAAAGGCCTTGGGGCGGCCACAGCACCAGACTGCCGTTCCAAGGGCAGAGTCAGAGCACAGGGAACAGAGACATGCTTGGCAGGGGCCCGGGGCCCAGAGAGAGTCCCCGTGGGGTCAGATGCGACTCAGACATTCGGTTCTCTCCCTCCTGACGGACACGCCTGTGTCTAAAGGCAGACAGACGCGCACATCTCTGCTTGTGAACGGACCCAGGACACGAGGCCCACGCGCGTTCCCGTGTGACATGGGCTGTGGGCCACAGGGTCATGGTGCATCTCCTGGCGCAACTCTCACACCGGTTAGCGCACGGACACCGGCTGCAGGGGACCCTCCGGAGACGGGCCTAACCGCCGTCTCCCATCTCCTCAGACGCTTCCTCTACCACTGAATGTAAACACAGCGAGCTCCACGCTTGCCTGTCGCCCACGGATCACTGGGGCTGTGGCGCTTCCAGATCCCGCGTCACGGCGGACATGACGGGGCTGGGAGGCTGGCAGGTACTGTGCACTGTGTGGGCATGGGAATGCACACGCATGTGCACGCACACATATGTGCACACACACAGATGAATACCATTAACCTGGCGCGCGGGGGGATGGCGTTCCACCCTCCATGCGATGTTCTGTTGGGCATTAAGCAGCAGGGAAACTGGACAAAGGCTCACAGAACCCGTGTACCCTAAAACTACGTGACATGAGAAGTTAGCTTTCAGCAGCCACAAGAACAGTAACACGCTGAATCTGCCAGTCATCTCGTGGTACAATTCCAAAACAGCACAAAAACACCTTTTCCTCATTATTAAAAAACCCTTTTTAGCCAAAAAAGGGTCCTCTGCGATCAGATCTGTTAACTTTTCTTTTTATCTCACTGAATGGAACGTGCTTGGTTTTTAAACGATAATTTAGGCTCTAAATCCACTGGGGTCACCAGGGGACAGAAATGTGTATCCCGGGTCCTTCCATAACTACTGAAAAGCATGGCAAGACCCCAACTGGCTTAATAGGCACGTTTCAAAGGCAGCACAAATCCTCTCCCTAAATTTGAGGTCTGTTCACTTCAGCTGCGTCGCTTCCCCCGGAAGACTCTCCGGTGGCAGCGAGCGCACCGGCTGACACAGGCGCTTCTGGGTCTGAGCAGCCCGAGCGGGCACTCCTGCTCAGGGGCGGTATGCGGGGGCAGCGCGCACCTGTACAGGGAGGGGTCTCTCCGCAGCGTGTCGATGCTGACGTGCTGCTCCATGAGGCTGTACAGCAGGATCGGGAGGGAGGTGAAGCTGATGTTGTACAGGGTCAGATAGGCCGTGTCGTATAAGGTCTGCGGAGAGGACAAGCCCACCTGAAGCCCGCACCCGAGGACCGCCACAGCTGCTGTCACGCGGTGCACGTACACGCCGTTTCATCTGCAGAGCCCCACACACGCGAGCATTCCCAACTGCAGCTACAGATGGCAGGACATTTTTGACTCCTTCCTGGCGTCAACGGTCAGGGTTACGACCAGGACACACCCCAATCGGCCGCTGCAGACTCGCAACAGAAAGGGTGCTGGAAAGTCTGCAACCTTGATATGCCGCCTTCTAGCCTCCACATTCCCCAGTGTCAGCCCCTCGGACAGAAGCAGGGACGTTACGGGAAGGGGCTGCCCCGAGGGGCCGCTGCTCTCCCCGGCCGCTCGGCACCTGGGTGTGCCAGACGCCGGTGGTCAGGCACCCGGGAGAGGGTCTCAGATGCCCACTCAATCCTCTCCACTGGGGGCGGAAAGCCACCATAGCCTTTGTGGGCGGGTAAGCATGTGCTGGGAACCTCGCTGGTGGGCCACATGAGTAAGCCCACGGTAGCCACTGGGGCCTCCACGTCTGCTCCTGAACCTGCCTGTGGACCGGGCTGCACAGGGGTGCGAGGTAGAGGGCACCGCACCCCTGCAGCCTGCTCCCCCTTATAGCCTCCTCGCCCCTGCAGCCTGCTCCCTCCTGTATTCTCCCCTCCCCTTCAAGCACCCACAAGGGAAGGGAGGTAAGGCCCAGGGAGCTTCTGACCCCACACAGTAGGACGCACCTGTTGTGAAAATCCACAGAAGAACTGGTATAAAAACTGAGGGAAGATGAAGCAGACATTCTGAAAGGCAAGCCACACGCTCATTAGCTCAACAGCCTGCCGTGAGACGCGCCCACCCTCCTCAGCTGGCCCTGCCACACGCTGTATCTGCAGGAAGTGACCCCAGTGTCCTGTGTTCTCAGAAGGGCGGGCCATGAGCTGCAAAGTCTGCTCTTATTTTAACGCCACCAGCAGGCGCACGTTCCGGTCGTTCTGTGAGCGGCCAGCGTCCAGGGACGCTGCTTACAGAGGAACGAGGACGCAGGGGTGTGAGCATGGCCAGGAAAGCATCTGAGCGTGTGACGAATGAGGAGTCACCGTCAGGACGCACGGGAGAACGGCTTTCCCTCAGTCATGTGACGACAGCAAGGTTCCTTTTTTTTTTTTTTTTTTTAAAGATTTTATTTATCTATTTGACAGAGATAGAGACAGCCAGCGAGAGAGGGAACACAAGCAGGGGGAGTGGGAGAGGAAGAAGCAGGCTCATAGCGGAGGAGCCTGATATGGGGCTCGATCCCAGATCGCTAGGATCACGCCCTGGGCCGAAGGCAGACACTTAACCGCTGTGCCACCCAGGCGCCCCAACGACAGCGAGGTTCCTACTGGTTCCACGCCGAACCGACGTGCAGAGGCGTGTTGGGCCTCCCCCGTCAGGGGTAACGCGACACCCCCTCCCTCCCGGCCACTTCTGTCTCTTCCTGAGCCGCCCCTCGTAGCCCCGGAGCGGCACTCAGCACACCGTGCGGCCGCAGCACGGACGCCCTCCTACCTTATAGAAGAAATACTGCACAAGCTCGGATATCCTGATGTAATAGAGATGCCCGTGAACAAGCAGCATCTTCTTCAGGTGCTTAAATTTCGGGACCGCATAGTCGCTGTTCCTTGCGGCCTGACGACCTTCCTTCCCAATGACGCCTGCAGGAGGAGACCCGCTCTCAGCACCGGGCGAGGGCAATCAAGAAGCGAAACGAGGAGACGAGAATGTCTGGACCCACCCGTGCCCCTCGGTCCCGCCACCGGTCCCCCCTCCCCGCTCGTGGGCACCCAGATGCGGGCGGCTTACCGATGCCCACGTGCGCCTCCAGGATCATGCTGACGTCATTGGCACCATCGCCGATGGCTAAAGTAATAGGGTGCTCTTTTGAAAGTTTGATTAACTTAACAATCTGGAAAACAAACAAACGCAGAACTTATCTTCTCTGTTTTCTGTCTGCACAGATCGCTAACTAGGCGGAAAGAACACAGACGTCAATCAGTCAAGGAAGACGGAACAACGGTCAGCTTGGCGCGAACCTCCTCCGCTCAATGTGCTCTCTGCGCACAGGACGGATCCTCTCACGCTGGACGCACGGCAGAGCAAAGAGGAGCCCGCTGACGTGCGGTTACAAGGAAGTAAACTGGGAAAGGCTGGTGGGCAGCAGCTGCCCGTGACGGCTGCGCGCTAAGATTCAGCCGACGGGGTCCAGGCAAACCTCCGGGGACGGCACGTTCGGCTGGAAGACACCGCCATGCCAAGCTCCTTGCTATCGAGCATCTATTTTTTATAAATAAGCTGCCTGTCACGCTATTTTAATCCTCAAAGTCGTCACGTGTGCAAATCCAATCTGGAAATTCAATACAATTAATAATTACAAGTGTGTAATCCATTTCTTTGCAAACTTTTTCTCCATCTACGTGTCTAAGGGCCGCAGTTCAGGGTAGCAGACCGAGAAGACGAGCAGCCACGTGTGGACGCCTGCCGTTTCAAGATCAGAGTCCGAAACACTAGCGTGTGTAAATACTTGTGAAAGTCAGTCAGAAACAGATAAAAGGGACCATGTAACACATGAAAATCGAACATCGAGTCCTTAGGTTTGCCCTTCTGGATGGGATGACACAGGTTTACACGGAGCCCGACACAGAAGACGCGGGGGCGGGGGGCAGGGCAGGACCGCGGTCACGGGCGCCTGCGGGGAGGGGGTCCTGGTGCGTCTCTAGAGGCTCTGCTGAGCCCCACACACGCGGGATGCTAGAAATGCTAGAAACGACTCTTCACACGCGGCCTTCAGTGTTTTACCCTCACCCCTGCGTCAGTCGGAGAAGTGATGGGATTTCTCTCACAAATGGTTGAGGAGAAATGGGTCTCACGCATCTCAAACGCGGCTCGACACAGTGAGATGTGCTGTGGCGTTCCTGATACAGGAAGACACCCACGCTCACACGTCTTCTACAATGCTCCACAAATTACTGAAAAGAAACGTGTCAGGTGTGGGTCTCCAACAGATCACGTCAGGTGGGTAGGACAGGAGCGTGGAGCCCAACAGGCCAGAAGCTGTATTTGGGTGCCAGTTTCCAAATACATCCCTGTAGACAAGTTACCCGGTGCTCTGTGTCTCAGCGCTCCCGTGTACGGTCAGCAGGACATCGCTCATGCGACAGTGCCATTCTGCAGGGCTCGTAGCTCTGCCACTGCAACGGTGCCTCACGATGCCCTCGCACCCTCCCATCTTTCCTACGGAGTCTTACAAAGGAGGGGCCCTCTGCACGAGAGGTCGTACGGGGCCAGGCTTCCCGGCTCCGGTGGGAGACGTACCCCTCGGATTCAGCCAACTCTCAACTAATCACCACAAGCAAAGTAAAATCAGGATGGAAATTTCTACCGCGTGTGCTTCTATTTTAAAAAGGTGGTGACTTGCTAGATTAAAAAAAAAAAGTCAAGGTTGTAAGAACGAGCTGGTGGCTCTGGGTGCGCCCCCCCCCCCCCAGGGGCTGGCTGAGATGGGGCCAACCTGAGCTTTCTGCAGGGGCGCCATACGGCAGCACAGCACGGCGCTGCAGTTCCGGCAGATCTCCAGGAAGAGCTCTCGGTAGTTGCCGCAGCTCCCGTCCTCTCGGGGCTTCATGATCAGAGACAGCGCCGCCCCGTCGATGATCAGACCGTAGTCCTGCATGTCCGCGGAGAGCCTGCTCGGTCACACAAACCAGAGCCGTCACTCAGCAGCCAAGTCCGCAGACTGCCAGAGACCGCACCGGTTTTTTTTTTTGGGGGGGGGGGGGATATCTGCAGATGTTATAAATTGATGATCAAAGGGTTAAGAGACTGGTATTCCTTCTTTTATCAACACGGTCTTGGAGCGCTGCACAGAACGCCCTTGACCACGTGTAAAACTGAGTTTTAGCTACACATCTCATGCCGCCCAGGGAAAGCAAACCCTGAGCTCTCGCTGCGGTTCTGTGCGCACATTCCGCCACTTCTGCACAGAGGACAGAGCGCGCGGATCCTGCGGCCTGCAGAGGTCAGTCTTTACTCCTGAAGCCCGGCCACGGTGGCCAGCCTCAGGCTGCAGCCTCGCCGCTAACCTCCCCTGGACATCCCGCCTGGAGGACGTGAGCTGGAAAGACCACGGTCAGAGTTCGTCCCCCGGTCCCCCCGAGGAGTCCTGCACATCAGGTGAAGGGAGACATCCTCAAACCACTTATAAATGACTTAACATTTGCATATGATGAGAGAGCTGCTTTTGCCTTACTACATTAATGAAAATCTGAAACGATTCCCGTGAAATCTTAACCTTCGATCGTGGATCTGATACCAGCAAGGACAGCATTGATAAAATGTGAATACACTGCTGAATGTTCTTAGAGAAAACAACTCTTGGGCATATCCTGTTTTGTCTTAACAGGCAAATAAGCATGCATTTTTAATATTTCTCTCTCCACTCTGACAGATACCCCGAGGAATCCACAGGACAGCCCTTGGGCACCTTATAAGCAGATGAGAACGATCCCATTCCCAGTATTTTATAAACCCTCAAGCCTGCATCCTTGAGCAGCATTTAAAAGTTGAACACACACACGCTCACAAACACACATATGCTTTCTGCAAAAAACCGCATCACAACTGCTACAAAGAAATAGCTCTGACCGCATCCCACTGTTGCCCGCCAGCACCCCCCGCGACGGAACCACGCCACCCGCAGGGGCACTGAGGCCGCGCGGCCCTCCCGTGCTGCGCGGCCCTCCCGTGGCAGGCAAGGGGCACTGCCTACCCTGAGAAGCTGTCCCTGGTCAGGCTCCCACTGTGACGCAGGACGGTCTTGCTCAGCTCAAACAGGACGTCGTGCAGACTCTGCTCCTCGATCCTCTTGGTGGTGAGCTCCAGCAGCTGCGTGCTCCTCCGGAACAGCCTGCAGGCGTAGCAGGTGGCGGCGGCCGTCTCCATCTTGTCCCCGGTGAGAACCCACACTTTGATCCCGGCCTTCTGTAGGGCTTCTATGGTGTCAGCAGCTTTCTCCTGCAGCCTGAGCAAAGCCGAAGCGAGACAACAGCCTGAGTGTGGCACGGGCGAAGCAAAGCGTTTCCAAAATGTGTGACCTAGGCAACGATTTCCGTCCCCACGAGATACAAAGCACCGCGCCACGAGCTCGTGATATCACCACACAGGACACGAAGCTGCTTTTACACTCACGCCGTAACTTCTTCCAGGAAAGCACTTCCTAACTCCAAGCAGGGAAACACGCTAATAGGAAGAAGGAAAGCGTCGCTCTTGCATAATCAACATTTGGTGAGCGCGCGTTGCTGTCTAGCTGGGGCTCCCCGACTTGTGGAGGATTTTGGGCAATTACAGGAAGGACCGTAACTGCCAGCAAAGACAGCCTTAACCAGGGGAAAGTGGGACCAGGGAAAGAGGTCGTCAGTAGTATTCACTGCCGTTCTTTGGTGTGAACTGCTGTAATTCTGCCACTCACCACACGGGAGCCCAGGTACCCCTAAATACGGTAAAACACCGAGAAAGCCAGCAGTGGTTCCACGACTGGCTAACGCACACCACGAGCTGGGCGCGTGTCAGATGCCGTGGGAAGCATCTGCCTGCAATGCATCCCCTCCACCAGAGCTCAGGGGTGAGCCTCTGTTAGCGACCCCGTGCTAGGTGTGGAAAGCCCAGACTCGCGGGCAGTGGACAGACACATGCAAGGAGGAGCAGCTCGCACGCTGGTCAGGCTGTCGCGCTGTGCGTGGAAGCCTGGTATCAGACCACGTCTGCCTCATTTGGGACCTGCCATTCTTTCTAGATTTTATCGTCTGGGCTTTCAACGGCTGTGTGAAACAATGCGCCATGTTCCCGCCCAGCACTGACGGGTTCGAACCCTAACTGGGGTGACCCAATGAGTCTCTGGGCGAGCTTCCTCAGTAAATCCTTGAGCTCATATGACCTCAGCATTCCAGGGACACGGAAAACCTAATTTCATCAGTTTTTTTTGAAAATGGAAACCGAGGACCAGAAAGGTAGGTCTGAAAAGACATTGGTTTAGGGGTTTTAGGGAAATGACTGAATATCATCACGTCCAAGCTGCTGGCCCCCACCTGCCCCTGGGCACCTACTCTGTTTTCAAGGTCCCAACTCCCTGCCAAGTTGATCTGCTCCCTCAACCCTCAGGATGGTGTGCAGGCATGGCTCCCTGCCCAGACTCTCCCCTCCCTGCACCTCCTTCAAGGACGGTCCCCCTCTTCCCCAGGCAAACGCACCCCACTGCCCGTCCCTCCCTCCTAGCTCAGCGGACTCTCAGTGGCGTGTTCTAACGCCTGTCCCGAGTACAAGCTGCGCGTATTTTCTGCGTTGGTGCCCACATCCCCATCCGGCCTGAGGGATAGGAGGGCCTTAAGTCATGAAATCGAAGTCAAACATGTCACCTGACACCCTATTGAGATTGGGAAGCCATGGAGTGCTTGTTAAAGACACTGGAAAACTAGGTTTCTAGTAAAAAATGTCGGGCCCATTTACACCTTAAAGACTTTGAACGTTTATGGGAAATAAACTTTCAGTAAATGCCCTCAACTTTCTGCATCGTTCTGTTAAATTGGGTCATTTTTTCTTTTCCTTTCTGTCCACGCTCTCGAGTTGCAACAGCAACACGCCCGTGTCTCAGTGCGCGAGGCCTGAACTCACGTCCAGCCTCTTCGCAGAATGGTGGCAGACGAGCAGTCCCGTCTTCGGAGCGGGAGGACACCTGGTTGGTAATCCTAGCAGTTATCAGTAGCGGTTTTTACAGTATTCTACTTCACAGTTTTACATTTCTTCAACGAGAAATGACAAACACACGGAATACATTCCCATCTAAAATGCTACACCTGGGCTTGGAAAGGACCAGTGACAAATTTAGGAAGAGAATTACTGACATGGTGCGAATGTGCCAACCACTCTGGTCCCTCCGGCCTTATGCACGACCTCCCGGTGACGCCCCCCGAGGCCTGACTGTCCCGCTGCGGACGCACGAGCACGTGGGGACATCAGGTGCAGCGGCCGGTCCCCTGGGCGCCCACAGCCCCACGGCCGCAGAGCACCACCCCTTACTTCCAATGACAGGACGTGGCGCGTACTTCACCTGTCCTCCACGGCCGTGGCGCCGAGCAGGATGAGGTCTTTCTCTATGTGCTCGTACGCCTCCGCTAACTTCCTCTCTCGGTCCTGAAGAGCCACTTTGGCGGCCTGCAGCAGCGCACAAACACTTTCATATTCTTCCGGAACGAGCCTCTTGTAGGCAACGCACAAGGTTCGAAGCCCCTCCTGCAGGAAACAGCACGGTGTTTAATGTGAACTCAAGGGTCCCTCTGCTGAACTTTATCTTTCAAGAGCTTTCCCAATATCCCCTCGACTCAGAACGACTACAGAACTGTGAGCCAACCCACCCTCAAAGGGATCAGTCGTTACGCCTGAATTAGTTACATTCATGTGAAATACAGACAGTCCTTACAGATTACAAAATTCCACACAGGTAAGCATCGGGATAATACATATCGGGGCCGTGAAAACGTAAGACATTGTTCTTTTAATCTGACAAATGAAGAGTTGAGCTTTTTTTAGGATAGTAATTTGAAATTTTATTGTGACTATCAAGCGATGTTTGTAAAGTAACATTTTTTACACGGGAAGTTTGTAATATAGTTTGGTCTTACTTCTCAAGTAAGCAACCACTGAAGGAAAACCGCTCAGCTATTTTTCAAACCTACTGGGTCCACAGGACAGAGAAATAAGAATCCAAGAACTTTACTGTGATCGTGACTCTGGTGACACACAGGACGTGTGCCACCAGCCAGCAAGACACCGTAATGCCCGAGGGAAAGAGCCAGAGTCCTCCTACATAATCAGTGCAAATTCTGGGAGAATCCTGGTTTGTAAGATTTTTAAAAGATTTTCCAGTATATGCATTCCAACTTCCCGTAACTGCCAGGAAACCTGTGCGTTTCTCATGATTTCTCGGACCTCCAAATGCAACAGCAGGACACAACCACGGTGCGGCTAATCTCTCCTATTGTCCTCAAAGTTCTTCAAAGAGTTGGTGTGAATGGTAAGCAGAGCTTTGTGAAATAAAATGTTTGTTTTTAAAAGTAGATTTGGGGGGGCGCCTGGGTGGTGCAGTGGTTAAGCGTCTGCCTTCAGCTCAGGGAGTGATCCCGGCGATCTGGGATCGAGCCCCACATCAGACTCCTCCGCTGGGAGCCTGCTTCTTCCTCTCCCACTCCCCCTGCTTGTGTTCCCTCTCTCACTGGCTGTCTCTCTCTCTGTCAAATAAATAAATAAAATCTTTAAAAAAAAAAAAAAAAGTAGATTTGGGATTTCCGATTGTGGAGCCGGGGGTAGAAACTTCTCCTGATTCCTCTTGCTAAGTACTACCCACGCCCCAGACACTGTATATAAAACAACACTGACGTGCAAACAAAGCCAGACAGACACACTACAAAAAAGAAGATTAAAGAACAATATCCCTTCCAAATACAAGTGCAAAAGTCCTCAGCAAAGTACCAGCAATGGAATCCAAGAGCATATCGGAAGGCTGATGCACTGTGACCTGGAAGGCAAGGAGGACTTGGCAAGGGGTCAGTCCACGTGCTACATGGTCGTAGCAGAGTGAAGGGAAAGCCCCCAGGATCATCGCTGATGCAGGAAAAGCATCGCACAAAATCCGACACCTCTTTGTGATAAAAACCACCCGGTAAACTAGGAAGAGAAGGGAATTTCTGCAGGACCACAGAGGCACTAATGAAAACCCCACAGCTGACACCATACTGTGAAACGCGGAAGCACAGAGAGGCCCCCTCGATCAGACACACGACCAGCACGGCCACTTTGGCCACTTGTATGCAGCCCAGCCCTGGAATTCCTAAGCAGAGCAACTAAGCAAGAAAAAAAAAGGTATCCGAACTGTAAAGGAAGAGGTGATGTTACCTCTGTCCACACATATGATGAAAACCCTGAAGATCCCACAAAAAAACCACTGGAACTGACAAATTCAGGAAATTGTTTGACACACAAAAATCAGTCCTGTCAAGGAGCTGAAAGATCTGCAGGCTGGAAACTACAGCATGTCGCCGAGGGAAACTGCAAGAGACCAGGGGAAACGGAAAGGTGCCCCGACTGCGTGGACTGGAAGGCTTCCCAGTCCTATGACACCCCCGCAGCCATCCACGGTGCGGGTGCGACCCCAGCAGCTGCCCGATGGCCAAACACACCCGGACACCTGTGTGCAATCGCCAATTCTGAGATCAGCCAGCAGTTTCGTAAAAGAACAACAAAGCTGAAGGACCCACACTTCCTGATTTCAAAACTTACTGGAAAGGGACAGTCGTCAAAACTGTGCTCCTGGCAGTAAGACAGACAGAGAACAGAGCAGAAATGAGCCTCCCGTGCATGGTTGGGGGATTTTCGACACGGGCGCCAGGACCCTTCAACAGAGAAGGGCGTCTAACCCACAAATGGTGCTGGAAAACGGCACAGCCACCTGCGAAAGAATGAGGTTGGACCGTTCCTCACGACACTTAAAAACTCAGAACAGATCACAGGCCTCTGTGTAAGAGCTATCCCAGGAAACTCCTAGAAAAAAACACAGGAAAATCTTCATGACCTTGGGTTTGGCAATAGTTTTATTAACGCACAGGCAACAAAAGAAACAAGAGATGAATCGAACTTGGTTATAATTTAACATTTTTTTCACTGAAGGACACGATCAAGAGAGTGAGACCACAACCAACAGAATGGGCGAAAATACCACAAATAACGTACGTGTCTCCTGAGGCGTCAGGATTCAGAATATATAAAGGAGTCCTACCATCCAACAAGAAAAAAACAAACAGCCCAATTTAAAAACGGGCAAAGGGCCTGGATACGCACTTCTGCAAAGACCTTCCAGTGGTCAGGAAGCACCAGAAAACACAACCAGCACCCGTGGTCATTAAGGAAAGGCAGTCACAACCGTAACAAGATGCCACTGCATACCCAGCACGAGAACTATAATAAAAACACAGAAATGAACGCATGTCCGTGAGGACGCGGAGACACTGACCCTTTGTGCGCGTCTGGCAGGAATGTGCAATGGCGCAGCCCCTGTGGGAAACCGTCTGGTGTCACCAAGACTTAAACATACGGGAGTCCCCACAGGTCCCAGCAATTCCACCCCCAGGTGCGTGACCGCAGTACTGAAAGCAGGACCCCGAACATGGGCACCATGTGCATCAACAGATGGATGGGACAAACGTGGCCCATGCGGTTTATCCACAGGGCGGGATAGAACTCAGCCACAAAAGGCACGAAGCTCAGGGAAAGTTATGCCTGGAGGAACCTGGAGGACACGACGCTGAGCGAGGACAGGCAGTCACGAGCAGACAAAGACCGTACGAGCCCACCGCACGAAACACAGGAGAGCTAAGTGTGCGGGGACGGCAGGTAGAGCAGAGATTAGCAGGGACGGGGGGGGACACGGAAGGGGCAGATTTTGCTTTGTGGGTACAGTTTCTATTTGGGGTGCAGACCGTAGTTGATGCCACTGAATCACACGCCGACGGCGGCTGCCTGGCAGAATCTGTGACGTGTATTTACCGCAATAAGAAACGGAGCACAGACTTAAACGCGAAACCTGCAAAATACCCCGCTGAGAGGACAAGAGCAGCCGCTGGAAATAGAAGAAACTATTTGCGCATTGCAAATACGCAGAAGAATTAGCATCTTAAACTTTTAAAGGATTCTTAAAATTCAACCTAAACACAAATCAAAAAAATCCCACCGCGTGATCCTCTCACAAAGGGATGTTTTGCCACAGAGACGCCCGGACGGCGCCAGGGCGCGTGAGAGCTCCCTGGAGGCTGTGGCCTGGGCAGGCACGGCCGCCACCCGCCCGCGCGGGGCGCCGGCTGCAGACGGAGACGCGGGTGACTGAACGGTGCCCACGCCAGAAAACGGGTGGGAGTTTCTTGAAAAACTAGATGCACATTTACATCACGCTCCGGGGCGTTTACCCCAGAGAAATGAAAATTTATGTCCACACAACCTGAACACAAATTACAGGCAGGCTTATTTCTGGCGGCTTCATGCTGGGAACAACCCTAACGTCTTCCAACAGAAGGACAAGAAGCAGTATGCCCACACCGTGGACGCTGCTCGGCTCGCAGAGGAACCAATGTTGGCACCCTCTGCACCGTCGCGTTTCCATCGCGCTCTTGAACGACGAGCGCCTGCCAATGGCAGACCTACCGCGGCTGGCAGACCCGGGTGGGACGGGAAGGCGCGGCTCGGCTCTGCACCTGCATGTGGTGGGCCAGGACGCCACGCAAGTGACACAGTGACAGACTGCAGTTTGGGCCAACGCCTACCCCGGGCTCCGACGTGCACTCCGTGCAGGGAAGATGTGAGGAAACGGGGTCACCCCTCCGCACAATCCCTACAGCTTCCTGAGACTCCACAGTCACATCTCCATGCACGACTGCCCCCGCTCAGGCCTGGGGAGTCGGGGGGTTCCTGGCACGGTGACTGCGGCAGCCCCCAAGTGTGTGCAGAGGACCGGTGGGCATGGGAGGGGCTCCCCCGGCCAGGACAGAGAGGGGACGGTGCCGTCACAGGAGCCAGGCTGGAGGCCCCACGGTTCGCAGGGCCTTCCCCTCTGGACAGGAACACGGGGCTCCCCCACACCCTGCAGGGCGGTGTTCTCGGGCCGGTCCCATCCCAGGCCAGCAGCACGCAAGGAGCAGAGAGCGTTACCCACAGCGAGAACATGAACCACAGGTGAGGGCAGAACTGGGGGAAAAACACGTCCAACGGCCGCCTATGTTACATGAGTCCCAGAGTTAAATAAAGACGCGCAGGTGAGAGAAAGCCCCCAGCGCCTGCGGTGGGACGTACCCGGCTACGACTTGTGGCTGACAAGACACGGCACGTGGGAGGAGGGGACATGAAGACCAGGCGACAGAAAGTCCCCAAAACGAAACCGAGACGTTTTCAAAGGAAAAGACCGAGGGGGCCCCACGACGAGCAAGCACACTGTCCCACAGGGCCCTGGGGTTCCTGAAAAGGTGGGAGCAGAAGAAATATCTGAAGACATACTGGCTGAAAAACTTCCCAGCTTGACTAAAAACCAGAAACCCGCAGACCCAAGAGACCCAAGCAGCCTGAGTGGATGTGAAGGGGCCACGCCAGAGACCACCACAACCGGCGGCCCGAAAGCGGCCACCCAAGATGGCCATGGGACGCAGAGAACAAAGACGCGCTGACAGCCGGCCCCTCGAGTGAGGAGACGCGTGTCCGTCCCAGGACACACGCAGCTGCTTCTGCGACGGCCGCACACGGACACAAGCCTCAGATACGTCAAGCCGAGCAGCCGGGGACGGTGGTGGGCGAGCCGGCGCGGGAGGAGAGCACGGGTGCCGACGTGCCCCGACATGAAGCGCCAGCACTGCCACGGAGCGCCACGCGACCCGGAGCTGCTCTGAAGGTCACGAGCATGGGGGACCGAATGCCTGCAGCGAACTTTAGCGCCAGAGGCA
Organism: Ursus americanus; assembly: GCF_024610735.1. Taxonomy (NCBI): domain Eukaryota; kingdom Metazoa; phylum Chordata; class Mammalia; order Carnivora; family Ursidae; genus Ursus; species Ursus americanus. The sequence goes on from NC_142136.1 coordinate 1,081,473, forward strand.
AGGTTACTAAAAAGCGTGGAAGGGAGAGTTTAAACCCGGTTATGGTCGTCAGGCGCCTCAAGGATGGGAAGCCATGCCACCGGCTCCCCGTGCACAGATGAGGGAGGTGCCAGGATCATTCCCCAGGAATAAACACCGCCTCGACGGGCGGGGGGACTTCGGAGGCTCTCGCAGCGGCTGTTCTCAGGGAACACAGAGTCCAGTGTGGACCCCCCCGTCCTCCGAGAGAAGGGGTGGGGTGGATGGAGGAGCCCAGAGCAGCGGGGAGCATCCTCTCAGCATCCTGGGTACCGGCCTGGGGTCTGGGCAGTGGCCGGGGTCTGTGCAGATGGTAACCAGGCCCGGGCCTGACAGGTGTGGTGACCGGCGTGGCCAGCGTCCCAGCTGTCTGTCGTGGGTACAAGGCCGCCCGTCATTTCAGAGCCGATGCTGGAGTGACTCCCAGATGCGGCTGCCCCCCTGGGGTTGAGCGGGCACACCTGTGTCAACACTCAGTGCCTGGGGACGGCGGCATGTGAGCGTGTGCCCTCGGGCGCTGCGGAGAATCTCCGTTCCGCGAACAGGACCCGCGCCTCTGCGGACAGCGGGCTGAGGGACCGTGACTTTCCCCCACCAGGGCTCAACCACCCCAAAGCTGCGCTTCCTTCCAGGTCCCTGTGGCTCAGGTGTCAGCAGGCACCCGCACAGGGACCTGAAGCCAGGGCCCCGCACACCTGCCGGCACACCCGCCAGCACACCCCGCCACACCCCTGGTGCGGAGTCTGGAGTGCGGTTTGCACCAACACTCCCGTGGGCCCGTGGGCCGGCGCACGTAGGACGTTCACTCCCTTTGTGAGAGCACCGCTCAGGATTCCTGACCCGCATTCCAAGGTGAGCCTGGCCAAACCCTCCTTGGTTTGTAATGACGGCTACACGTGGAATTCTGTGGTTTGCAGCAGCGGGCAAGGCTAGGAGGGGCCACTGTCCCTGGCTTAGGGTCTGGTGGGGAGGGCAGGGTGCTCCGGGGTCAGAGATGCACGCGCCCTCTGGCACCTGCGGCGTTCCCGCGGGTGATGGGGCTGGAGCGCAGCCAGCGGGTCAACCGCCCTTCGGCACGAGACGTGCGGGGAATGCCATGGGAAGTGGCTTCACGATGATGAGGCGAATCACCAGAAATCCCTCAGGACCCCGACACAATCACCACAGACGCACTTCTGATTCTGACCCCCTCCACAATGAAAGCTCGCCATGGTCCGGGGAGTCGAGTACTGTGTGGGGCGCGTGGCCTTCAGACTGCATCCCTCAGGGGACAGAACGGGACGCTGCAGCCAGACCGCCCTCCCGGCAAGGGACACGCGGGCTGCCCTAAGCCCCATCTCACCACTGCATTGCGCTCCACTCGGGCCCGGATCTGGTCGACTTTGCCTTCAATCACTCGGGGAAATATTGAGGAATCTGCCCCTTTGCAGAACAGGTAGATTTCTCCTGTAAAAAGAGGGAAACGAAGATGTTTAAAGGGACTACAGGAAAGACCATTCTTCACATTATGCTTTTGCAAAGACACAAAACTAGGAAAGCCAGCGTTGAGACTATCGTGGAGATTTCCGGAAACCCGCTGCCAGCTGCAAGCAAGTCAAATCGTTACTCCCACAGCCTCAAATCTCATGGGAAGTTAGGCCCAGGAAGAAGACCCGTCACCACCGCCGCTGTCTGGCCACGGGGACGCGGGGGCGTGGCCGGCCCACGCAGCTCAGTGTCCGCCATCCTCACACTCACAAGACCCACAGAACGCCTGCTGTGAAACGTCCCGCACACCTCAAATACCGTCCCGATGGCTTTGCACGAGCTGGTGTGCAGACACACGCTGCCCCCCTCCAGACAGACCGATTTTCTTGTCCAGGTAAGCAGGGAAACTCCAGCCCAAGACCAAGAGGAAGAAGATGCCAGCTCTGGCCATCAGGCCCCACACGTGGAGGCTCCTTCTCTTCCAGCCTCGGATCTCCAGGCCCAAAAAGCCACGCGGCACTTCACCAGGCCAGCTTTGTTTGTTCACGGCTCCTGGACAGCGTGGAAACCTGGACAAGGGCGCCTGAACTCAGCCTTGGCATCCGGAGCCGAGTCCTGTGGCACAGACAGCGAAACACCCGAAACAGCACAACGGACGCTCACAGACGTCCTGAGACCAGACCAAGGCTCAGGTCAACCTGTGGCCAGAAAGCATGGTGTCCAGTGACGTCCGGGCCGCCAGTGCAGGGAGCCGGGCTGGGGCCCCGCAGGGCAGGGAGCCCGATCCCCAGGACACGCCTGGATTCTGGTCACGGGCCATGAAGAGTGGGGGCTTGGGCTGGCCCCACAAGCAGCCTGGGGGCAGAACCATTCCTGACTGTAGACCTAACTTCTGCAGATGCGGTTTACAGCAAGAAGGGCAGCTGAGACATCATGATGTGTTCTCCGCTTTTTTCTAGAAGAATCACAAGGATTTACAGTAACGGCTTGTGGGTGTCTTAAATTTCCCACTGTCTCAACTTGTGACTCCCTCATTCCAGGTAGAATGTGTTCGCCCCTGGGACCTGGTTATGGATAACCTGACAAAACACCCAGAGTGTAAATCAAGGTTTGCAAAAACCAGAGGGGACCGTAGGTGCCACCACCTCAGATCCTGCTCATCCGGTTCTGCACATGAGCAAGAAGCTACGAAGCGGCGGAGCGCCCACACGGGGCGTCACCTGCCGCAGGGCAAGCCGCGGCCGAGGCCCGCTCACGGCCTCAGAAGCAGCCACGCTGTTCACTGGCCAGAGGGGCTTGTGGTCTCCCGTGCCCTTCAGGCTGGAAAACCAGAGCAATTAGCCTCATCTCCGGGGACGCGTTACTACTTGAAGAACCACCTGTTGAATTATTCACACTTCTCCTGGAATCAATTGGTGCTGCGGCTGGTCCTCATGGCACGTGGTCTGTCCCGGTAAGCCTGCAGTTCTGCAGGGGAACTCTCGGGAATGGGCAGACGTCTCCCCGCCCAAGGGGCCCTGGACCGGCGTGACTGCCGTGGACAGGATTCCTATCGTGACCGCACCCCTTCTCGAGCTCAGCGATGCTCCTCCAAGGGAAAGTGGCGGTCGTTTCCGAGGGCTCCCCGCTGCAGGCGCCCAGCTCCACTCAGAGCACAGAGGGGGCAGGACTTGGTGAGTAACAGCTGCCTCACTTCCTGCAGTGCAGCCATGCCTGTGGTTCGTGAACTGTCTCCCAGACGTGACTCAGCTGCGAGATGGCACACCCATCCCCGCGGGGAACGCCAAGGCGAAGGGCCCATGAAGTCAAGTTCAAGTTTCTTCCGGGGCGCCGAGTAGCTGCAGCCCTGGGGCGGGCGCTTCGACCAGGCACGCCCTAGCCCACCTGCGCCTGTTTTTCAACATTCGGGGTGTTTCCCATGTCCTGCTGACCCGAGTGGCAGAACGTCTCCACGTGTTACAGGCTGCCTTTATACTGTATTAAGTCCCGCGACACTCGGTACAAGTCTCACTGGCTGAGCCACGCCAGTCCGCCACATTGACGACGGGCTCAAGATTGTGGGGGGACCATGCAGGGACAGCACCCACAGCTGCCACGTGCTTTCCCCGGGCTCATCCAGCACCCCGCAAAGTGACTCACGGGGTTCTGCCGAAAGACGTGCCCCAACAAACTCACACCGTTCTCTGCGGTCAGAGGAGGAAGACAAGCCATTGCCGGTCCCCCCAGAATACCGTCACAAGGACCCTGCTTAAGGGCATCCACCGACTTTGCCTCCTGTGGTAACGAAGGACACTGGCTGACACAAAATTCGCCAATGTGCCTCCAGGTGGAAATGCCCCTCCGGGAGGAAACCCCCCCCCACCAGGCAGAGGGCCTCCAGGTAGAAATATCCCTCCAGGCAGAGGACCTCCAGGTGGAAACACCCCCACCAGGTAGAGGCCTCCAGGTGGAAACACCCCCACCAGGTGGAGGGCTTCCAGGTGGAAATGTCCCTCCAGGCAGAGGACCTCCAAGTGGAAACGCCCCCACCAGGTAGAGGCCTCCAGGTAGAAATATCCCTCCAGGTAGAGGCCTCCAGGTGGAAAAGTCCCTCCAGACAGAGGCCTGCAGGTGGAAAAGTCCCCACCAGGTAGAGGCCTCCAGGTAGAAATATCCCTCCAGGCAGAGGCCTCCAGGTGGAAAAGTCCCTCCAGGTAGAGGCCTCCAGGTAGAAATATCCCTCCAGGCAGAGAGCCTTCGGGTGGAAACACCCCTATCAGGTAGAGGCCTCCAGTTGGAAACACCCCCACCAGGTAGAGGCCTCCAGGTAGAAATATCCCTCCAGGCAGAAGACCTCCAGGTGGAAACACCCCCACCAGGTAGAGGCCTCCAGGTGGAAAGTCCCCACCAGGTAGAGGCCTCCAGGTGGAAAAGTCCCCACCAGGTAGAGGCCTGCAGTGGAAAAGTCCTTCCAGGTCGAGGCCTCCAGTGGAAATGTGCACATTCGGGGCTGGCCTGGGGTGGAGAGCTGGGAAGGCAGCTCAGGGCGTCAGTGCTAGACACTGGAGAAATGTGTGCCCGACACAGCAGGTGCTCAGGGCGCCGGCAGGATCCTTAGGATGGACGCGGTGGCAGGAGCCCGGAAGGCTGCAGGTGGTGACCCAAGGCTGCAGTGTGTCGCAGCTACAGGGCGCGAGGGGAGACCCTGCAGGACCCACGGGCTGCACCTGCACCGGGTACAATGCTGAGAAGCCCTGGGACCTGCAGTGGGCTCACCTCATTTTTTTTTTTTAAGAGAATGAACGGTTAGACCCTAAAGCTGTCATAGAACGTAAGCATGAGAATAAAACCACCACCACGTATAATTCAAACACTCGAAGGAAAAAAATGTTCCTACCTGTAGCAGACTTTACAATCACACTCATTCTCCTTCTTACTGAGTCAAAACTCAAAATTTCCAGCAATTCAAACCTGAAAAACAGATCACCAATTGCTTTAAATCCCATCTGGCTCTCGAAGTCCTGGAACTGGGTAATCACAGCACTTCCCGCGGCAGAGCGTCTGGGGTGTCCTCTGCCCTGTGCACAGACAGCCCGCCCCGCCGGGATTCACGGGGGACTGTGCTCCTAGCGGCTGGCACCAGCACCCCCGGGGGAGGGGGAGGCTGAGGCCAGGTTCCCGCGGGCTCACCCCCAGCCCAATGGGCCCTGGAGTCTGTCCACCACACAAACTGCACGTTCACGTTCCTTGACTCTGAACACAGACTCACGGGCCGAATCAGAGCTTGCGGTCCCCGGCAATGCACCAGCGTCCTCCAAGTTCATAAAAATCATTTAAAAAAGTAAAGAACACTGCTATGTAGTCGGCTTGCACAGTCATTATCACAAGACCGTGATTTCTGCCGGCATTCGAAATACTGAAGTAGTTCAACCACCCCGGACAGACGCCTCTGGGAACTCCTCGGGGTCCAGAGACCCCAGCCGGCTCACAAGCTGTAGGAGGGCCTGTGCACCGCTGGGCAGCACCCCGAGGGGGCCTCCCCTCCGCGGGAGCCGCCAGCGCCCCAGGGACAAGCCCACTGCACCGACCTAGGACCAGCAGCCAGCTCTGGGGCAGGGGCTCCCCACTCCTGCCGACCTGGGAGTCCACGTTTCTTAAGGAAACATTAAAATCCAGGGCTTTTGAAGCCACAACCACCAACCCTTGCATTCTTTGCCACCTGTCTTTGCCTGTACCCATTATTGCAAGTTTATTTATAAAGGAGAGACAGAGTTCCAAGTCAAGACTCAAGATACACCCCCTCTCTGGGACCAGCCGTCTGACAGGCACGGTCACGAACACCGAACACGTGTGGTTCCTGGAGACAAACACAAACCATGAGCACCGGGAGCACCCTTGCTCCAACTGTCTGCAGGGCGTCCCACGACCGGGGAGCTGCTGCTCCCGGAACACAGCGTCTTGGGGCCACTCAGTGCCAGACATCCTAGACACTGCAGGGACCCCTGTCCTGTGTAAAGCCTCACCGGGATGGCTCTGAGCAAACGCTCCGGGTGGCGCGGCACCACCCGGCCGGCCTCCACCCGCCCACGGGCCTGTGGGCGACAGTCTGGGGCCGTCAGGAGAGGCAGGTGTGGGAGCGGGGCAGGGAATCTGGGTTTCCCCACGAAGACCGCTGTGAGCGTGAGTCTTTACGTCTTGTGAACGTGTGGGGCTCACCTTTCCACGTCGTTCTCCCTGTTTACGATCTCCATGTAGTTATCCTTCAGCCGCAGGTACGTGAAGCCAAGTCTGCAAAGGGGAGGGCAAGTCGAGCTTAATTTCCAGCTCTGAGGTTCCCCCTTCATACGTTATTTAAGTTTGGAGAGAGCTTTTTTGTCAAGAAAGAAACAGTTCTGGTAAAACAGAGGTTGTGAACTGAATTACAGACTAAGGAAATTAAAGCGGAGATTTATTCACCGTCTCAAAAAACCGTCCAAGAGCCAACAAAATTTCTGACCTGTCCCGCCCTCGGACTGGTCTGTGGACTGGCCCCTGCAGGGACCCTTCTTGCTTACTGAGCAGTGGGGCTTTTGGCCAGAGTGGCCACGTCACAATAACAAGGATCCTGAGAGGCTGCCGGTCAGTCTCCAGGACAACCCTCTCTTTTACCGAGGAGGGAACCATGATCCAGAGCCAACAGCTAGTCAACAACCATCCACAGAGCGTGGACCACGTAACACCCGCTCCTCCCCCAGCACAACTGAGCACTGCCCACACGCCACGTGCCATGGGGCAGAGAGACGAGGGCGTGGCTTCTGGACGCCAGGAGCTCAGAGGTGGGGAGGGGACGCAAGACCCCCGCACAGTGGTGGCCACAACGAGCAAGTGTGCCATGGGACTGTGGGGACGAGCCGGCAGGCTTCTTGGAGGTGAGTCTACTGTGGAGGGCAGGAACAGCCTGGCCTAACCTCTGACAACGGCTGCACTTCTGAGCGCTCATTAGGACGCACAAAGACTTGCCCTGAAGCGTATCTAAGACTGTTCGCATTTTTAAGAGAAGTTCGGAGGAGACGCCCATTTACGACCCCGATAGAGAACCCACAGCCCGGGATTTACTCCAAACATACAAGCAACATATCTGAACAAACATTCAGAACAACAATCATAAGAATACCAGCTGGGCCTGAAAAAAGCACAGAAGACACCAGAGAAACCCTGGCTGCACAGATGAAAGACTGAAAAACTAGTCAGGACAAAATAAAAAAATGTTTCAACCGAGCAGAAGCGACAGGATGTAATCACAGCGAGAGTGAAGAAGCAAAGGATAGAACAGGTGATACGAGACGAAATTATGGAAATAACAAAGCTGAAAAGACAGCGACAGAATCTGGCAGCAGGAACGGCTGCTTCTCAAGCCCGCAGCAGGCTGTGTGCGGGAGGGACCCTCGTCCACCAGCATGGAGGTGGGGGACATGGGGCACGAAGGCTCTGCCTGCCCTGCCCGCTCCCCAGCAAGCGTCCCAGCACAGGGGCCGCCTCCGGACACTCCAGGACGAGCCCTCGCGTGCCAGACCCGCCCAGAGACGCACCTCTGGACACCCTCGACGAGGGCCACCTCGTCGGGAGAAGACGAGATGTACACACAGGATTTCCCCGAGTCTGGTGACTTCCTGGGTCCGTCCACGTCATCGTCATCCTTCACCTGGATGGTGTGGCACAGACACAGGGCCCGGAAAAACAGCTCTTCTCGTTCCTGCAAAAGCACGGCACAAACCCCCCAAATCTATGCCGTATCGGCTCGAAGCACATAGCAAATACGCAGAAGACCGTGAACAATAAAGCAGGACACGCCACTTTCGGGGGTCCACAGCCATGAATTAGTCTCGTCTCTGGTGCTTACGGGGACGGGTGGAGGCGTGGCTTCTCCATTCTTCAGCACTTCTGAGTAAGGGAGGTGAGCACGTCGGTGCAAGTCAGAGGAGGTGAACTCGGCATCCGGGAGCCTGGATGCCCTGAGGATCCCTGACTGCCCTCCCAGGTGGGCCACAGACCACGGGCCCTCCCTCTGAGATTCTGCCGTGAAAGAGCAGTTTCCACGGGGAAACCGTCCAAAGCAGATGTGGCAGGGGATACGGTGCACCTGGTCACCAGGGTCTATCACCGCACTGCCTGCTAAGGTGAGCTGTCCTCAGTCTCCAGGGGACCCTGCACAGGGCTCTGCGGTCACCAAGGTTTTGGGAATGGTCTTCTCACTGACCATGGTGACCGCGGCGAGGCGTCACTGCACCTCCCAGAGATGCTGGGGTCTGCAGCACCTTGGAGGCACATGGGTGCATGTGCATGTGTGCCTTGTGTACACGCATGCACATGTGAGCACATGGGGCCTGTGTCTGTGTGCATGCGTGTGCGCCTGAGTGTAGTGCGTACACGTACACGTGAGGGTGTGTGCATGTGGGACATGTCTGTGCACACATATGTGAGCGTATGTGCACCTGTGGGGTATGTGTCTGTGTGCACGTGCGTATATACAATGCACATATGAGCACACAGGGCACATGTCTGTGTGCACATGTGAGGATGTGAGTGAGTATACATGCATGCTCGTGAGCGTGAGAGGCATTTGTGTACATCTGAGTGTAGTGTGTGTCTGTGTGTGCACGTGTGAGGGGGTGTGCACACAGGATGTGTCAGTGTGTGCGTGTGTATACACGCAATACACATGTGAGTGGGGGCATGTCTGTGTGCGTGTGTGCACATGGGAGCATGTGTCCATGTGTGCGCATCTCTGTGCATACACGTGTGCATATATGCTCGAGCCTGAGTGTGCACACGCGTGTGAGCACAGACACGTGCTGTGCACAGCCACTTTGCTCTCAGCCCGCCACGTGCCCTGCCTTCTGCATGCTACCGCTGCTTCTCACACAGCTGTGCTGGTGGACTCACGGGCAGGAAATGGCAGCGTCCCACAGTTCCTGATGCAGGTCGCTAGGGGATCCAGGAACAAGGGGTGGCGCCAGTCTGCCTCGTGCTCGGGGACCCGGGGACAGTGCGGCAGTGACGGCCCCCTGGGAACACATGTAGGGGGGGTGTGGCCACCTACCCTGGCCCCGGCGCCCGGGGAGGAGTCGATCATGTCGATGCCAGAGGCCCCGGGGAGCACCTGCCCGTTGCAGACGGCGTGTGGCACGTACACGTGGCCCTCGATGCAGCACTCCTTGAACTCCATGTTGTTCTCTGTGAGCGTGCCGGTTTTGTCCGTGAAGACGTACTCCACCTGCAGACACACGGCACCGCTACGTGGGGCTGGCAGGGCCGCGTGACTTCTCGGAGAAGGAGCCGCCCGCTGATTCAGGCCCTAGCGCAGCCTCGCTTCCTAACATCAACGTTCCCCACGGGAAGGGGCCTCTTGGGACGGTCCCCTAAACCCCGCCGGAGCAGGCGGAACCGCACGCGGGCCGGCTCGCCAGTCTCCTCCAGCGTCTGCCGGGGGTGAGCGGGGCCGACCGAGCCGGGCAGGAGGTACAGGCGAGGCCTTCACTCTCCCCAGAAAATGGTGGTTTCCCTGTTCTCTCTCGGTCTGCGGATGGAAGCACTGCGTGGAGCTGGCCTTCCGTTTCTCAGAAAGACAGACTCAGGCGGGGGAGTCTTGAATGTTCTCTAACGAGAAAATCAAGGATTTTCAGAGGATGCACCTGAACTTACTCTATACGGTCTGGGAGGTCAGTGCTCACAGTGCCGTTCAGGACACAGAAATCAGAACTCAAACAAAAGGGCAAAACAGACTTCAGACAGAAAGCTACACGCAGTGTTGAGCCCTGCGCTCGGATCAACTCCAGTTACGTGTGCAGCAGGAATAAACGTGGAATTCTGGACGACGGAACAGGGCGAGGATGCCCCCACCAGCTGAGACCTGCTCGCTGTCCCCGACACGTGCTCCAGGACACGCACCCCGGGACACGCGCCCCGGACACACACTGGAGGCAGACTGTAAGGGTCGTGAAGTGCAGGTGCCCAGGAAGCAGGAGAGACGGCGAACACACCGGCCAAGTGTTTCTGGTCTGCCTTCTTCACTTAGTCTCCACAAAATGTTCTCTTGTCTTAATCACTCTGCCGAAAATGCCTTTTCCCTGTGTGCCTGGTTCTACGGGTAAGCTGTGAGGACACAGCAGACGACCTGCTGTCCAGATGCCACCGGGCCTCTCCCTGAGCTCTGGACAATTAGGAGAGGGAAGGAAGCCTGTGTGGGACGGGTCCCCGGCACGATGGCTGTGTTGTTTGAAGTAACCGACACCTGAGTTTTCTCAGAGTGAGGATGGACAATGATAAGGAACACCTCAGGAAGCCCCGTCTTCTATTAATTTTTTAAGATTTTATTTATTTATCTGACAGAGAGAGAGCACACAAGCAGGGGGAGCGACAGGCAGAGGGAGAAGCAGACTCCCCGTGGAGTAGGGAGCCCACTGTGAGACTCGATCCCAGGATCTGGGGATCATGACCTGAGCCGAAGGCAGACGCTTCACCGACTGAGCCACCAGGATGCCCCTGGAGGCCCCGTCTTCTGAAACAACTTTCCAGAAACCCCCAGAGCGCCGGTGTTAGGAGATAATTTGAGTCAGATAAATTTGCTGTACTGAACACCGCTCCACACTCTTCTGGTTACAGAATGATGCTTTTCTCTACGAATTTCTCAGGAAGACACAGCATGTGCCGTGTACTGTTGCCCAGGATGTGAACTATGCAGACATAAAGCTATTCTAGGTCTGGGCGACCGAGCTGGGGCTTCCGTGCGGCTGTCTGGGACTCCAGCCCGCAGCTGCAGCAGGCGCCAGAGGGACGCCCTAAACACCGCGCTCGTCAGTAAGCAAGTTATCTCACGGTAACAAGTACCCGTGACCCAAGGGGGTGAAGGCAGGGGGTCCCCACCTGAGTCTGAGCGTCTATTTACAAACTGCTTCCCTGGGGCCACAAGGGGGCAGATTGCGGTGGCCAGGAGAAAACAGCCCTGTTTGCGGGGCAACCTGGGTGGGCCAGTGGGTTAAGCACAGGAGTCCTGATACCGCCTCAGGTCATGATCTCAAGGTCGTGAGGTCGAGCCCCACGTCAGGCTCCATGCTCAGTGAGGCATCTGCTGGAGATTCTCTGCCTCTGCCCCTCCACGTCCATGTGCACACTCTCTGTCTCTCAAATAAATAAGTAAATAAGATCTTTAAAATGGCCCTGTTTGCAAAAATCCTCCCCCAAATTTCTTCCTGGTTTTTTTTTTTTCCTTAATTTTTAAAAACGAGTGAACTACCGTTTCCCAAATGCTCTTTCCTGCAACATGAAGGCCAGGAAAGGGTCAGGCCAGAGGAGCCAGCCTTTCCAGAGCAGTGTCCCAGGGAAGAAGGAGCTGAAGTTTGGGTCTAGTGGACAGGTGTGCACAGGTCTGCCCGTCATCCAGGCAGCCCTGGGTGGACACCCCCCTGTGGCGGCACTGGTGGACACCACGCACTGACGCCCCACTCAGCACGCACTCTGGCAGGGCAGGTATATGGAATCGCGCCCATTCTACAGATTAAGGTGCTCAGGTGCAAAGAGCTCGGCCACCGCTGTCAGTGCACGGCAGGGCAGCAATGCAGTGTCTGCAATAGCGCAAGCCATGGAGCGCTGAGGCCTCGCTCTGCTCATCTTTACATCGAGGAAAATGCTCACTCTGAGTTCAGGGAAGGAAATCGGGCGTAAGAGCTGAGTGCGATGCCTGTGAAGCAGGGACTCAGCAAATTTACAGCATTAAAACCCAGAACGAGCACCACTTACCAGGGCCACGGGTGAGCTTGTAACAACCAGCTAGAGCCGCTGATTCCGCACAAACCGCGCACATAAAAGCACTACCGATCGTCATATAAAGCACAAAAACCCAGCGTTGCTACCGCATTCCACCAGTTGTGGGACGCATCTCTAGGAGTGAATCGAAGTGGAAGGCTCTTCACGTGACCATCGGGAAAACGTGCCCACACGACAGGGATCACTCAGAATCCAGACGCCTGGGGACAGACACGGAGGGGCGCGCTCACCCCCACACGCGGGAAAAGGACGCCGCAGGTACTGACCTGTCCTAATTCTTCATTTAAATCCGAGGTGTTGACCAGAGGCCCTTCCCCGGAGTCCTCGTCAAACATCTCTTCGTCCCAGGTGATGAAATACGAGCCCAGGAACTTCTGCATCTCCACCGTGACGTACATGGACACGGGGATGATGTAGTTGAAGAGGACCATGAAGGCCAGGAAGTCCGTGAACGCCCTGAGGAACTGAGAGAGCACCGCGTGATTTCCCGCGCCCCCCGCCAGGGGCACGGAGCTCTGCTCGGTCGCACTGGCGCTGTTTACAAATACAGGCTTCTATTTCAAATCCAAAGATAAGCATTATTTGGGGGTGGCCATTGGCTAAGCTGCCTATCACCTGATTTTAGCACCATGAAGGCCGCAGACCAGGAGCGAGCCTGCCCTGTGGGGGTGGGGTAAGAGGGTCACCTGATCTGCCTCAACACAAGAGAGGTGGGGACTCTAGTCCGGGCCTGCACACAGCCCGCTCTGCACTCACAGCATCCAGGTCCAGACCTGCACACGGCCCGCTCTGCACGCACAGCATCCGGGTCCAGACGTGCACACGGCCCGCTCTGCACTCACAGCATCCGGGTCCAGACCTGCACACGGCCCGCTCTGCACTCACAGCATCCGGGTCCAGACCTGCACACGGCCCGCTCTGCACTCACAGCATCCGGGTCCAGACGTGCACACGGCCCGCTCTGCACGCACAGCATCCGGGTCCAGACGTGCACACGGCCCGCTCTGCACGCACAGCATCCGGGTCCAGACGTGCACACGGCCCGCTCTGCACGCACAGCATCCGGGTCCAGACCTGCACACGGCCCGCTCTGCACTCACAGCATCCGGGTCCAGACGTGCACACGGCCCGCTCTGCACGCACAGCATCCGGGTCCAGACGTGCACACGGCCCGCTCTGCACGCACAGCATCCGGGTCCAGACGTGCACACGGCCCGCTCTGCACGCACAGCATCCGGGTCCAGACGTGCACACGGCCCGCTCTGCACTCACAGCATCCGGGTCCAGACCTGCACACGGCCCGCTCTGCACTCACAGCATCCGGGTCCAGACCTGCACACGGCCCGCTCTGCACTCACAGCATCCGGGTCCAGACGTGCACACGGCCCGCTCTGCACTCACAGCATCCGGGTCCAGACGTGCACACGGCCCGCTCTGCACTCACAGCATCCGGGTCCAGACGTGCACACGGCCCGCTCTGCACGCACAGCATCCGGGTCCAGACGTGCACACGGCCCGCTCTGCACGCACAGCATCCGGGTCCAGACCTGCACACGGCCCGCTCTGCACTCACAGCATCCGGGTCCAGACGTGCACACGGCCCGCTCTGCACGCACAGCATCCGGGTCCAGACGTGCACACGGCCCGCTCTGCACGCACAGCATCCGGGTCCAGACGTGCACACGGCCCGCTCTGCACGCACAGCATCCGGGTCCAGACGTGCACACGGCCCGCTCTGCACTCACAGCATCCGGGTCCAGACCTGCACACGGCCCGCTCTGCACTCACAGCATCCGGGTCCAGACCTGCACACGGCCCGCTCTGCACTCACAGCATCCGGGTCCAGACCTGCACACGGCCCGCTCTGCACTCACAGCATCCGGGTCCAGACGTGCACACGGCCCGCTCTGCACGCACAGCATCCGGGTCCAGACGTGCACACGGCCCGCTCTGCACGCACAGCATCCGGGTCCAGACCTGCACACGGCCCGCTCTGCACGCACAGCATCCGGGTCCAGACGTGCACACGGCCCGCTCTGCACGCACAGCATCCGGGTCCAGACCTGCACACGGCCCGCTCTGCACGCACAGCATCCGGGTCCAGACGTGCACACGGCCCGCTCTGCACGCACAGCATCCGGGTCCAGACGTGCACACGGCCCGCTCTGCACGCACAGCATCCGGGTCCAGACCTGCACACGGCCCGCTCTGCACGCACAGCATCCGGGTCCAGACGTGCACACGGCCCGCTCTGCACGCACAGCATCCGGGTCCAGACGTGCACACGGCCCGCTCTGCACTCACAGCATCCGGGTCCAGACCTGCACACGGCCCGCTCTGCACTCACAGCATCCGGGTCCAGACCTGCACACGGCCCGCTCTGCACGCACAGCATCCGGGTCCAGACGTGCACACGGCCCGCGCTGCACGCACAGCATCCGGGTCCAGACGTGCACACGGCCCGCTCTGCACTCACAGCATCCAGGTCCAGATGTGCACACAGCCAGCTCTGCATTCACTGTGCCCTATTCTGGAGGCACATAGCTCAGGTCTGGACTCTGGGAGCCTACTAGCAGAGAACTACTGTTTTGAGTACAGGAGATTCAGTCAAATTATTTGAACACACTGGCTTAGGGAAAAATCAGATTTGATAAAGATGAGCAACTGAACTGAAATCTCCCTAAGGAAAAATGAAGTCCATTCGTACCATAATTTTCCTATAGCTGAGATTCTCCTTTTCTCCTTTCCTTACCGTAAGTAGGTACCATTTGCCTCAGGATCCTGAATGAGCATTTGCTGAGCACTCTAAAGACGGGACACACCCTGGGTTCTAGAAGTAGCAGAAGGGCTCATGCTGCTGCCCTCACGAATTTACCGTGGAAGTCAATCCCTTTCCAGACCGCACACTCATATACCCAAATAAGGCAGGAGCAACCAGCATGCACGGGTAGGGAGGCAGGGGATGCAGCTGCCAATCAGTGACCATCTCCCACGGGGCGTCTCTGATCACTGCAGAGGTGGGCACGTCCCGTACCAGGTTCCTCTGTCTCTCCGACTCGGTCTTCTGGTTATACCACGGCTCGTCTCGGAAGGGCTCGCTCTGCCACACGTACTTGAGGACGGTGTTTATCAGCGCTTTACTGACCAGAATGCACAGGTACACGATGAGGAACACGTTCATCGATCTAGACACAAGACAGCAACGGCGCTCAGTGACCGCCTGATGAAGAGCCTTCCTCGCGCACCAGGCCAGACGCGCCGTCAAGACACAGACCACACGTTCTAAAGGAGCCCCCCATCCGCTGGCACCACACAAGTGAGAAGAGAAGCTCGCACGTATCTGAGCCCCTCCCGTGCCCTCAGGGGTGGGATTCTAGGGCCCACAGGGAAAGCTTCGGGAACTGGAGAGCAGCGCATGCAGCCACACTGCTGACCGCACGGTCTGGGAGTCTAAGACTTAGGACATCCGCCACGAAGTGTCAGCCAGGGAGTTCCACATTTAGAGATTATCACCAGGGAAGGAGGGAGGAAAAATACTGAATCCCTGGCCGACGTCTTAGCAGGGTGTGTGAAGAGGCTTGATTTTACAGCATCTATTTCTAAAAACCATTCGTCAACGTAGACATCTGGAAACGAAGCATGCCTGCTTACTGAGAGCCACATCTCCACTTTCACACTTGGGGTAGCTGTCGATGGACAGACAGACCCATGACCGCGCTGAGCCCCGCTTGCAAGAGCAGGCGGAAGACACCCTCCAGTCCTCCCAGAGATCTCCAAGTCCCACACAGCCCTATTAAATAGTTTATAACCACTTCCGGTCGGGGTGCACTCGCACAAAAGGCAAAGAAGACAAAGTTTCTCACAAATCCGACCCTACGCTTGGCTTGTCATCTAAGGGTTTTACTGTTTTGTGAAAAGAACACTGTTTTCTCTGCTCATGCTTTCCTCAGGAAAACACATGGTTTCCAACAACCCAAAGCTGAAAGTGACCCAGTTTTGACGTTTTCATGAATCCGTGAAAGGGGCTGCCGGGACTTCAGGCGTCCACACGAGGGAGCCTGCAGACGTGGGCTGAGGGTGTGTGGTCATTGGTGACCCTGCAGAACAAGACCGTCTGTCAAACGCCCAGCGCTCCCGGCTCCCTGGAGACCACGACGGGATTACTAATGACGCCAAGAGGGAAGTGCTTTCACGTCTTCAGGGGCTCGTGACAGCTTTAGGTCATGGAGCTTTACGCAATTCAGAGGGGTACTGAGACTCACTTTTCTACAGCAGATCGTTTCTGGGATTTCGACTGATAATTTAACGCCATCTTGGTTTCCATGCCCGTGTAAACAGCAACACCTGGAAAGCAGAAAAGCCAGCGTGAGGACAGTAACACAGGCGTATCTCACCTTTGCACAGGAGCTACACAGCAACGGTAAAACTGAACCGTGGACAAAACAAGTCATATTTTACATCTCACCAGGCAAGCTAGCTGTTCGTTCATAAGAAGAGTCCCACACCGGGATTCCTCAGACTAAAGGAATACTTTTTTTCCCCTGCGTAGAGATCAATCTCTACTTTTTCTTGAAGATCAGATTTTACTATCCTGGGTCTTTAGACAAAGAGCGCACATGTGTATTTTTAAGTTTTTTCAATTCAAAGACAGAAGTAACCCACAGAGACGGGAGATACTACCCGAGAAATGCGGCCATTGAAAGAAATCCCTGTGGAACTATATTGTGCGAGTTCTCTCGTGGGCATAAGTTTATGTTTCTGAGTCAGAAATTACAGGCACTTGATACGCAAGCAAGCGTCAGACGGCCCTGCCCCGTGGGCAGCGTGACCTGCCAGGCCGGGTTTTCTCGGACTGATGACCGCCGCCACCGAGTCCGCCCCGGAGCACGGAGAGATGCGCTCACGGCAGCATGGCGGACTTTCACTGGTCAACCCGCCCTTAACTTTAGAAGCTGTTAGTAATGATTCACCAACCGAGACACTGACCAAAGATCTTCTCGGTGTTCTTCAGCGTGGCTCCTCTGAGAAGCAAGTTCTCCGACCCCAGGGGCCTGCAACGATAGGAGGACCAGCGTAGGGCAAGGCAGCAGACGGGGGGGACGGGGGGGGGGGGCAGAGATCGAGGCCTGCGCCTCACAGACTCCGTTTCAAGGGAAATCGTTTAAACGTGGAGTAGCTTCTATCTGGATTACGAAAGTTAGTCCGGCTCCGTGGGAGCGTGCGGCCTCCCCCCGGGAGGTAAACCTGCTCTGTAGAAGGGCCCAGCGGGCGCCTGCTCTCTGACGGGGCCTCGTCAGGAATGCAGGCTCCCGGCCCACCCAGACCGACAGAGGGGCCCCAAATTTCCGAGAAGGTGGTGTCTGTGACTCGAGAGGATTCAGCCGTTCCCACCACATCCTCAGGGAGACTCCATGAGTCCTGTGGGATCCGGTCTTACTTTCAAACACGGAACACCACGGGCACTCACCCCCACAGCAGTCGAACCCACAAGGGCCGTCTGCGGGCAGGTGGCCTCCAAATCCGGACCCCTGCACCTTCTACTCCGGGGAAGCAACAACCGAGGAAGTTAAAAGTCACTCGTGAAGAACAAGCAGGCCCTAAGCACTCAAGGCTCCACGGTGAGCAACAGACCGAGTCTCTGCCTTTAGGGGGTTCCTGTTCTCAGGGCTCCCCTGTGGGTGGATCCTCATTGCTCTCACTTCCCATGAGCAGAAGAGAGTAAGGAGCAGAATGCAGTCTGTGAATGTTGCTGCTGTCAGCATTCTCCTGATCTCCCCTGCAGCGGGAAGGGACGTGTGCTCTTGATGTTTCAGTGCACGGAACGTCCCGTCACCACAGTAAGCGGAGAGCCTGCTGAACACCACGGACTTGGCGCCTTCTGTACATTCAGGTGACGCAGCTCGGGGTCCACAGCCGGCGGAGGATGAGGGCGGGAGGCTGCTGCCCGGGGCACGCCTGACCAGATGCATCTGCCCAGGGCAGCTCCGCGGTCTCGGCACTCGTGCTGGGCGTGACCGCCACGGACGCTCCGGGGCTGCACACTCGCTGTCTGGTCCTCTTACAAGGACCGTCAGCCTCTGCGAGCGGCACACATACGATGCCCGCCAAACGTGCTTAGGAAAACAAACGGCCCTTTTAAAAAGTGTCTCTGGGAGGTCAGAGAATAATTTAGTTTAAAAAGTACTTTTCTTTAAAAAAAAAAAAAAAAAGGGGGCGCCTGGGTGGCACAGCGGTTAAAGCGTCTGCCTTCGGCTCAGGGCGTGATCCCGGCGTTCCGGGTTCGAGCCCCACGTCAGGCTCCTCCTCTATGAGCCTGCTTCTTCCTCTCCCACTCCCCCTGCTTGTGTTCCCTCTCTCGCTGGCTGTCTCTATCTCTGTCGAATAAATAAATAAAAAATCTTTAAAAAAAAAAATTAAAAAAAATAAAAAGTACTTTGCTTCTAGACAGGGGAGGACAAAGAAGAACCACTCTGAGTGGATGAAGAACTGGGATATATCATTCATCACTGTTCACACCACGAATTTACAAATACCTGTAATACTCAAATATTGAAAGTCGGCTGAATAGTGTATGTACTGAAGCAGCAAAACGAGACTTAGTATCAACATGTGAAACACAGTCGTTATGACCTTCCCAAGCTACTGAGCGTTAAACCTCCTCTCAACGTGAGGCAGGAGAAGCCGGCAACGTTTCTTTCTTCTGATTCATCCCAGCAACAATCTGAATGAATCTCAGTCTGCTTCGTTCTTCAAACAGTACTTATGAGACAGAAATGCAGGTTGTTTCTTCCAGAAACTAGGAACGTCCCAGCACCTGTTTCGGGAAGACTGTGGCCGTGCCTCCACGACCTCTCAGAAGCACCGCGAACGTGCTGATGGACGCCGGCCACGACTCAAGAAGCCACAAACCATTTCCATGAAACAAACAACTTCGAGAGGGGCCCCACGGTCTCACATTTAGCTGCCATCAATTTCCCACTGAGATTATTTCTACTTCTAGGCAACTGTCTTCCCTGACACACAAGGTAACACCAGGACAGCGACAATCTGGAAACCACTTAAGTGGAAAGAAAAACAATTTCTCCAACACAGGGGAGGCAGGAGCTTACAGAAATGGTCAGCTCCAAATCCCACTCAAAGTCAACTTCCTACACGGTCCATCTTGATTACCACGACGGCAAAGACCCGTTAGACCTGGAAACCATGTCCAGATGACACACTGGCAGGCCTGGGGATGCGGAGAGCCGGTCCCGGAGGAGAGCGGATCACACGCATCCGGCCACTGGCTGGCTCCAGGGCACTGCCACCTGGTGGGTGTGGGTCCTTGTCCACAACCCGTGGGTGTGACCTACACGGTCCCCGGACGAGACACATCCCCTTACATCTAGACCGAATCTAGAGCCAAAACGGGTGCCAGTGATGGTGCCAAGTAGACACATACGTGCCAGTAAAATGGCCTCACGTCAGAAACTGATCATCTCCGAGACTAAAGACACACTCGTCTGTCAAGGCAAAGAGCACTTCTCAGAGGGCAGCGGCTCACTGTCCGATGGCTCCTAACACTGTGAGACAACGTTTCCCATGAACACCGTCAGCTTGTTGGCACGAACAGCTATACTCACAGGAGAAACCAGAGAAGACGGTGGGACCTGGACCTTTGGGAAAGCCGAATTCTACTTCCCAAACCCACCAGAGCAGCAACCATGAAAGCCTCTACCGGTAACAGAAGAATGCACCGTAACCTGACAGCACAGACGGAAACAGCGCGTCTGTCCTCACCTCACCACGGGGTCGTTCCGATCGTTGTAGACGTTGATGCGGCCGACGAACCTGGCAACAGAGAAGCCAGGTCAGTGCCGCACAGCTGGGGCGGGAGAGGCGGGCCGGGCGCCTGCCGTCCACACCGCCTCCTGCTTCCATTCCAGGACGGAAGCGCTCTCTGCTCGAGGGCTGCATTCCAGGCCAAAAGCTCATGGGCTTCCTCCCCCTTTCTTCTTTTACTTTCTTTTTCTATTAGCCTAGGACTCCAGGGATTTTCCTTAAAATCAGTTCCTCAAGTTACAGAAAATTACTTTTTCTCCAATAAACTTAGTTCCATTAAGCCAGCCCAAATGTTTGCATAAAAATAGCTACAGATTTTAATGTTGCTGGACTACGAAAATATTAAGTAAATTATTTTATTTCTGGCTTGATCTTGATTTTTAAGCAGGGGTTTACATTCTCTCTCCAGACAAGCACGGCGCCAGACGAGGCGGGGTGGGGAGCAAGAGCAGCGCGCGGGGGCGGGGGAGCGGGAACGACGGGGAACGCGGACGGACTTACTTGTACAGGTCGGGCTGGGGCTGCTCACACTCAATCGTGGCGTGCAAGCCGTCTATATCTTCTTCAGTATGAAACCCCTTCGTGTCTTGAACGGCATAGTGAGTCTGCGGATCGACAAGAAAGGTGAATTCACAACAGAACGAGGGACGCGCACCTGACGGCCGAGGCGGGGGTCGGCGTCCCGCGTGACCTGCCGTGCCTGTAACTTAGCCCCCGAGTACAGAGCCGCGGTGCCGAGTCAGAGAAAACGTGTGAGTAAACGCGTAAGTACTCTCAGTCAACGCGAACTCGTGTGCGGGTGCTAACAAGCTACGGAATCAGGGGCGCTGGCGGCATTCGTCTGCAAGGCGCCAGGGAACTCCTGCCTCGCCCACCGCCCTCAAGCGGGGGAGATCCTTCTTCAGAACGGACACTTCAATCTGTCCCTGTGATGGCTCCCTGTCAGCAAATAAATCAAGGAGTCAATGTTCCTTTTCCTCATAGGATGCCCTACTGTGTGCGCAGTGCGTCTCTGGCATCACAAACTGCTCAGGCCTGGCGCTCTCCCCGCACGGCCACGCACTCGACATCGACAGAGGGCTCTAGGAACATGAGCGCGCCTCGGACCCCAGCGGGCTTGCAGGACACCGAATGCCCGGCCGGCCCCTGGTTTCCGATGCAGTGGGTCTGGGGGAACCGAGAATGGCATTTCTAACATGACCCAGGCAATGCGGATGCACCGGCCCAGACGGCATCACTAACGTGAATGGGTGGGCTCGGAGCCGCGCGCGAGGGCCTGCTGCACACAGCGTGTCTCTGAATGTCCTCCCGTCCTCCCGGCCACCAAGCGCTGGGCGGGAAAGGGCGCCACAGATCAAGACAGGTGGGAGATAAATCACGGCAGCAGTCGCTTTTAGAACATCCTGGGACACCTACTGCGCACCTGGGACATCAGGAAAGTTTCTAAGCATATTCTCGTAAGAGTCCCTGGAAGACAGGTCTGTCCCCACGTCAGGATGTGAAAACTGCAAAGGTTAAAAATGCCTGCCCAAGGTCACACGGGCGGCAACGTGACCAGTGCGGGAGCCCCTGTGTCTTTCAAGTTACCCGAAGGACTTGGGTAACTGCAGCACCCAGGCCCAGTCAAATGTGCAGACGTGACGTCAGAGAGCACACGAACGGGACGCTGAGCCCAACTGCACAAAAGGTGCAGCGGAGCGCCTGCCTGTCCTGGATGGGGAAACGGCCATCACGTCTCGACAGCCACGGTCCCGCCGGACACCTGCTGCAGCCACTCACTAGCCATGCTGGGGCATCCCTCCCACAGGACGGGCGCGAGGGGCCGCCCGGTGCCAACAGCCAGGGTCCACGTGGCTCGCTGAGTGTCACGGACACGGGAACACGATCCCCACACTCCACACACCTGACTCCACAGTCACCCGACGCTCCCAGGGGCTCCCACCCTCCACAGACATGATCGATCGTGCCGGAATGGGAGCCCTCTCGGGATGTCTGCACAGGAAAGGGACCCCAGAAGTCCCGCAGGGTTTATACACAATGATCTGAATGATCCACAAAAGGAGGAAAATACCTCTTCCCACTGTAGAAATCCCACTATTAACTGCCATTTGCCAATGCCTCAGACATGGTGGGGTCCCTGAGCCTTGCTCACCTTCCTGAACCCCTTGGAAGCTCCCATTTTCTTAAAATAATGAAATCCTTAAATAGTGATATGCTCTATTCTTTCGTGATTGTTAATTAAAGTTTTGTAGCACCAACTGGCAGGACAGAATTCCATACCAAGTATAAGAAATTAATTATAAATTCAGAAAGTCCTTAAGATATTTTAACAAAAGGACATTCATTACAGTGACAGTCCTCAAAAGTCTAGACTTGTGTGACTTTTCACATAATTCCAGTCTAGTGAAGACACTAATTTGACTAGTAAAATGAAAATTTTCCAAATTCCTACAATCTACCCCTGGCATCCTGGTCCCTCCGCTTGATGACACAGCTAAGAAACAACAGGAAGTGACTTCTGTTAACCCGAGGTGGTTGGCGGTTATGGACTCTGAGGGGGGGACAGGAAATGGTGGGATGTGGGGAGAAGCAAAGCGAGGAGCCGTGTGGCCGGCCCAGCTGCCCAGGCTGCTCCTAACCCCTGGAAACACTGGGTTTGCAAGCACGGTGCTGCAGCGGCCGGCCACACAGCGTAGCGGGCACAGCGCCCCACGCGGAGCCCCACGCGGAGCCCCACGCGAAAGTACTTTGTGACTGGACTCTCCGTCTAAGCTGGCGGTTGTCACGTGGCACGTCCCATCTGCGCGGCTGCTGGAGAGGAAGATCAAGTCACAGGGGAAGGTCTCGTCCTCCTTGACCATGACGATGTCCCCAACCTGCAGGACAGACAGACAGCTTCGGTGTGGCGGCTCCGTGGGGCAGGGGCTTCTTCCTCTGCAGGAAGATGTGTGGATGTGAGGGCACTCCAGGGAAGGACTGTGTGCCGGGGAATTCTGCCCAAACCGTGGAAAGACCAGGTGGGGGTCTCGATGGACCAACTTTAGACCCAGGAAGGATCAAAGCATATTATGATGGAATATTCTGCAGTGAAAACACAAACCCCCATAACGGGATTATCCTTGACTGAGCCCAAGCTGGACAAGTTCAAGCGTTTGTTAATGAGTCTGAGTGGGGATTACTCCTGCAGGAATGTGTCGATCCAAAAAACTCCCTTAACCGGCAGGTGTGAGCAGCTGTGACGAGGGAGGAGGGGAAGTGCTTCTGATACACAGGAGGGGGTGGGACTCCCCACCAGTCCCCAGTCCCCACATGCAGCCCGTACGATTCCATTTACGCCCCGCCAGTCTTGAGATAACAGAATCTTAGAGACGGACCACTGCAGACTGTTCTCGAACGGCCTCAGGGCCCTCCGCAGGCCTGGCCCTGTGGCACCGGGTCCGTGCAGAGCCCTCTCGGCTCCAACTGGCCGGCCACAGAGCAGACATTTCCCGTAGGAGATCAAGGCATTAAAAATGCAACTTTCTGCGGGTTGATGCTATTTAGGTCTGTTTATTAAAAGTATGGAAGGCTTTGCAAAGGAAATACAGTCATTAAGGGAAGTGCATGAAGGGCCTGGGGTCTGAAGAGGTTTGTTAATATGTGCACAGGGCCGCACCAGCACTCTGTCCCAAACCCCGTGACAGCCAGGAAATCATCACCGGTCCAGGCGAAGTGAGGGGAGCTCAGTCAGAAGTTCTAAAACAGGGGCAGCTGGGTGGTGGGGGGGCTCAGTCGTTAAGCATCTGCCTTCAGCTCAGGTCATGATCCCAGGGTCCTGGGATCAAGCCCCGCATCGGGCTCCCTGCTCAGTGGGAAGCCTGCTTCTCCTTCTCCCACTCCCCCTGCTTGTGTTCCCTCTGTCACTGTGTCTCTCTCCGTCAAATAAATAAAATCTTTAAAAAAAAAAAAAAAAAGGTCCTAAAACACCTGGACAGGAAAATTTATGGAACAAAGAAGATGCAGGGGCACCTGGCTGGCTCAGTCGGTGGAGCATAAGACCCTTGATCTTGGGGTTGTGAGTTCAAGCCCCACGCTGGGCACAGAGATTACTTTAAAAAAAAAAAATCTTAAAAAAAAAAGAAAATGTTGCTTAAAATCTTCAAAATACACACAATAGTGTATATGATATGTGTTGGACTAGGTTCACAAAGGTGGGCCACGTGCTGGTGACACGTGAGCAGTCCTCCAGGTGGGTCCTGGGTTGGATGGAGTGGGGGGCATGGGGGGGGAGGGAGGGGGGGTGGGCACAGAGTAGGGAGATAGGAGATGAGGGTGGGGAGGGGGATGGGGGTAGGAAGGGGGGATGGGGGAATGGGGGATGGGCATGGGGAGGGGGCAGGGGAATGGGGTTGGGGAGGAGATGGGAGAATGGGATGGGAGGGGGATGGGGGAATGGGGTGAGGGGATGGCCATGGGGTAGAGGATGGGCACACAGGTAGGGGATGGGCGTGGGATACGGGGATGGGGGGGCTTTAGAGATGAGAGGCTGCCGTGCATGAGGAGGCGGCAGGAGGGCCCAGCCGGGCTCCGTCCCCGGGCTCACGGCTAACACTGCTCAGGGCCCAGCCTTAGAGACCACACCGCCGCCTGGCGCACACGCAGGTGACGTAAACAAACACGTCAGTTATGCTCACGGCTCACTGAGACAGGGACTGAAAACACAACCTTCAGCGAGCTTTCCGCCTAATCTCTCAGTTCCCAGCTAGCGGAACTCGCCGTGTTCCAGAACAATGTTCCAACAGCGTCCTGGAGCTTCCTCTATCCTGACTGGCTGGACAGCCCTGACCGGGTCTGCGAATTCGGCTGCTCTAAAAGAGAAGACTTATGACAACTTCAAGTAAGAACTGAGGTTAAGGGAAGAGTGGCAAGTGCTTAGCTTACTGAGAAGGGTCTGGGGACGCAGTCGGGCCTGTACCCAGTAACGCGGCGATCCTGGGCACGGGTCTGGCTGAAGTAAACCCCGCTACACTGAAGCTTTTTGGGTTCTAACTGTTCCCAGTTTTGGCGGAAGAAGCACCGTGTTGCTTACCCTCAGCCTTCGGCTCTGCTTCCGAACCAGCTTGCCGTGCTGGATGAAATGCACCGGGCACTGGTTCATGGCGTTGTCTGCCTTATGGCGAAGCCAGTCCTCGTAGCCCTGAAGGGGAGAGAAGCCTGTGAGCTGGAGCAGAAGGCGCAGAGGGCCCTCAGATGGGCCACACTGTGGGTACACGCATCCAGCCTCGGCCGTGGGACCAGCAGCGAGGCTGCAGTAAAACCAGAGGATACCTTTCTCACACCAACACCCCCCCCCCCGAGTCCTACATGTCAACCTTAAATGAACCCCCAATCTGCCCACATCTTCATCGCCCCCGCTGCCGTGCTGGCCCATCCATCCCTCTAGGCGGTTGCCCCCCGCACCTGGAGCCTGCAATGATGGGGACACATGAGCCCCGAGGCCCCTGGGAGCTCCACTTCCCCATCTGCTGTGGGGCTTCTGAACGTCCTCCTGTGGGACACGTGTCTACTGTCTGTGCTCGAGTCCACTGGGATGACCACACGTAGCTGCTGTCAGCACCCTGGCCAGGGCCTCACTCGGGCGGGAGGACCAGGATGGGGTCTCCTGTTCCCCTTCCTGCAGGCCCAGGTGTGAGCCTCACCTGGTTCTCTGACCCAGTGAGCATGTCACAGGCCCCACCGCTGGCACTCTGCACCCCTACAATGCAAATGCGTGCAAATGCACGTGCAGGAGGCTCAGAGGAGAGGGGTCTGAGCCGGCCCCCAGGGGATGCTCGGCACTTGCTCGGAAAGGAGGAGGTGATACCATGGGAAATGGCATGAAGGGGCAGGATCGGACGTGGGTGGGGACAGGGGCCAGGCCAGCCTGGAGGGTTGAGGTCAGTATGGGGCATGCAGAAAGCCAGGTAGAAAAGGCAGGTGGGCAGCCGGGGAGGGCTCTGGGCAACTGCCTGACTCACTGAAGTCACTGGAGATGTGAACAGAGGGGGTCAGATGCTTGTCAGGAGCACCCAGGTGGGAGGACGCACATCTGGGACTAGCAGACGCCAGGCTCCCCAAAGGGGGCTTCCTGAGCTGCAAGGAAGGGCATTGGATCCCCTGTACGTGTGGGCTGGAGTCACCAGGGAGCCAGGGCTGAGGACGGGAGGGCTGAGGGCCATCCAAGTCGTCCAGTGCAGCAGCCAGAGCAGGGAGGTGTCCGGAGATCTGGGGAGGTGAGGAGGAGAGGATGGGGGGCAGGTGGAGGGGTGGGAAGCCAGGAACCCCAAGAAGTGAGGTGAGGAGGCTCAGGAGGGGGAGAGGCCCCACAGGAGCTTGGGGCTCCTTCCACCCTGCTTCTGCCTGCCCACATTGACTGCCGGCGTTCGAGGGTCTCCTCCTCCACGCTCCTGCAGAGGCCCTCACACGGTGCTCTACGCCAGCCTCTCAGGGAGTGAGGGGGTTACCCTTCCAAAATTCAGAGACAAGAACCGGAAGCACCGAACTTTACTGAGCCCACCACTCAGAGATCTTTAAAGATGACCCACACACTCCACCCCTCCGTTCTGCTCACCATCCCCCTTCTCGCTCTTCCTCCTCAAAAAGGCCCCTCCTGCTCATGGTCTTATACTTTAATGACACATGCGTGTCACAAGCAAGAGAAGTGCTGCTTTCAGTGTTTACAAACGCGTGAGTACAACCTACTGAGTATTTCCGTTGTCACTCAACATGCCGTTTTCCATACAACGGGCTCACTCATTTGAACCACTGCACCGTAGCCCCCACACACGCAACAAACGTGCCGCCCACTGCCTCACTGAAGGACAACCCGTCCCTAGTTTTTCTTCCCCAAAAAAGCCTGCAATGAACACCCCAGGACACACCGCCGGGCCTCTGTGGTCTATCCTGGGATGCACATAATACGCACTAACTGCATTCACGGCCTCCACTCCATCAGTTATGCCAAACGGTCTTCCAAGATGGTGCTACCGTGCTCCCATCAGCGGCAGGTGCACGCACTTGACCACATTATCACCCCTGGCTGCTCTTCAGACTTCCACATTTAAAAGCCAATCCAATGCGTGTGAAGTAAAATCATTTGTTCAAATCTGTATTTCCAGATTACTGGTGTGTTGAGACATAAAACCCAAACTGAAAGGAAGACATCCTTCAACGCTCCTCACCGCTCCTCACACTGTCTTGTGTAGACACTCTCGCACTGAAGATGAGCGAGGCTGGCAGAAGGCAGCCCGGAGGGCTCCTGACACACACACTGGAAGGTAACCTGATTCCGTTCTACATTCTCCCTCAATCTAGAGAAAATACCACTCCGCGGTACTGACGTACCACTGTCGTCCAGTGGCTGTTCTCATGCGAATACACACTTCGTTTTACTTACAGACTAACACCAGAAAGGCATGGCGTGTCAGCAAGAATTGGACCATCAACAACTGCACTAGTAAAATTTCATTTTACAAATTATCCAGATCTCCCAATGAAAGGCTGACCTATCAACCCTGAAATATAAACACCATTAGGTTCAAAAGTCTGCAGCCGATAAGGGACTTGTTTCTGGAACATTTAACGAGTTCTTGCAACTCATCAATAAAAAGACAAAAAAACCAATTTTAAGATGCACAAAGGACTTGATGACGTGTTTCTGAAGAAATACACACAAAAGGCCAATAAGCACAGGAAAAGACGCTCAATATCATTAGTCACCCAGGGAAGGCAAACCAAAAGCACAAAGGGCTACTTTGCAGCCACACCGCGGGAGACGCCGCCCTGACAGACGCAGACCGGGGGCTCTCGGGGGCTCGGGAGGGGACGGCAGGGACTGCTCATGGGTACAGGGCCTCCGTCCGAGGGGATGGGAAATTTCTGGAACCAGACAGAGGTGATGGCTACAGCAATAAGATGGCCAGATGATCAGTGGACGTAACTGAGACTCATTCTTCTCACCGTCAGGGACCGGGACCATGGAGAAGAGCCCAAGGCGCACGGTGAGTCAGGAGTCCGTGCGCTCGCTTAGGAAACCGCAGCCCGGACTCTGCCCACAGCGGGTCCTTGTCGTTCAGACAGTCCAAAGTGTGGACAGGCTAAGAAACTCTTCTAATAATAGATTCCATCTCTGGTTGGTTCTGAACGTGAAAATCTTGGTTTCCTCCTCAGACTTATAGGACACCACCCTAGCTGCTACGTTACCTAATCTCTCTCATTTTAGCTCAAGTGTCAATCTAAGTTACCAAAATGAATGTCTAGAACTTAACTAAATTTCCTGTGGATTCACTGAATAAACCAGATCACTTTGCTTTGGATAAAAGGCGACATTACATAACAAGACGGCTCCGTCTCCCCTCTTCTCTGCAGGCGTCTTACCTGTTTGATAGCCGTGACGGTGATGACGAAGAACAGGGGAAGCCCGCTGGT
Source organism: Ursus americanus (assembly GCF_024610735.1). Classification (NCBI taxonomy): domain Eukaryota; kingdom Metazoa; phylum Chordata; class Mammalia; order Carnivora; family Ursidae; genus Ursus; species Ursus americanus. The sequence continues at coordinate 1,109,505 of NC_142136.1, forward strand.
TACGGGACTCGTGGGGGTGTCGATGATCAACTGTAATTAAAGCAGAATTAGAGCCAACCTCAAAGCTCGTCCTAGCGACTCTAGGCAGACCGGCTGGCCGGTAGCGCCAGCAAGAACGGTTGCTTTTGCTTATTGTAATCCCACTTTATCCCCCCACTGGAGATAAATGAGACTGGGGGCACATCACCATGTAAATATACCATGAAGCTGAGGCTGGTTTGCTCTAGACAGGGACCTGCTTAAGGAAGCCTCACTAACGGTGGCAAAGACGCAAGTCGGATTGCTATGTGCGTTTTAACTTACTGCTCTGCTTTTGGTCCCACACTTTAATGACATTATTTGAATAACTTGATGTTGGGGACATCTGAAAGTCCTTCCACTGTATTTTGCATGATTGAGAAAAATGAGGTTGCTCGTCTTAAAACACATCAGATCTTGCTCCCTCCTTCAGACCCCACTATGGTTTTCTCTCTTCTCGCTCTACCCCACGCGCACCGGGGACGAGGATCCACCCAACGGCGCTTAGCTTGGCTGCTGAGTTTCTCCTAAAGATCAGGGGCTCCTGATTCCCCCTCGAGGACTGGACACCAGCCCCAAGGCAGACTCTTCACGCGTCTGCTTCAGCTCAGACGCCTCCCTGAACCGACGCACTTGTCCGTGAAGAAACAGAGGAAGGGCTCCAGGTCCTGCTCTTTCTCGTTAGCAAACATAGCTAATCTCCTGAGAATAAAGGGTTGCTTACGTAGACTTTACACTAAGGGATCAAAAAAAAGACAGCGGCCTTACCTGTACCAGAAATATGATAAGAAAATAAAAGTTGGCTATTCTTCTGAATTGTTCAAATAAGTTCTTGGGTATGAAGTTCCAGAACGTGTACTGTATAAAAGGAAAACGAAAAAGTGCCATTTTGATCACATTCTACTTTTTATAGTGTCATCTACGACATGATGACAGCACTGGATTTCGAAGCACAAAATGTTTAGTTTTAGACAGAAAACTCAAAAGGCAACATCCAGCGTTCTGTAGACGCCTCATGCATTTGTCGACCACAAAAATGAACTGCTAACACAGAGCACGTTCTCCAGAAGAGCACACGCTACCCAACGCCAGGTAATTCCACGTCCTGCAAGTAGCCTTACGACAGTTTCACCGTTAAAACAGGTTTCTTAAGACGTAAACGTCCGACTGTTAACACATCCATGTTGGGCGTTCCTCCCTGACTACCTCCTTCTCTTCTGTCTTGTGACAGTGTCACCAGCTGGCCACAGAAAGCAGTCCCTCCAAGTCAGCATCGCGAGGCCGTGGTGTGCCGGCGTGGAGACGGCCCCACGCGCGCCTCCTCCGCGCAGGGAGTGGAGAGCAGTCCTGGCTGCCACCTCTCTCCAGACTTCCCATCTTTGCCTCAGGAGGAGTTCCCTTACCTTCTGCGTTGACGGATGTCATTACCCTCCTCCCCCGTAAACACTGTGTTGGTGTTTGTCTATGAGCCCTCCAAGTGCAGTCCAACCCCACCGCGTCCACCCCCCCAGCACCCCTCCCCTCCGCGTACTGCCCGACCCCACCCCGTCCGACCCCCCAGCACCCCTCCCCTCCACATACTGCCCGACCCACCCCGTCCGACCCGTCGAACCCCTCCGGCACCCCTCCCCTCCGCATACTGCCTGACCCCACCGCGACTGACCACCCAGCACCCCTCCCCTCCGCGTACTACCCAACCCCACCCCATCTGACCCCCCCAGCACCCCTCCCCTCCGCGTACTACCCGACCCCACCCGGTCCGACCCCTCTGGCACCCCTCCCCTCCGCATACTGCCTGACCCCACCACGACTGACCCCCCAGCACCCTCCCCTTCGCGTACTGCTGGACACCCGACCTCTACAGGCTATGGGTTTGGCCAACATTTCCTCAGTCAGTGGCTTGTCTTTCTCATTCTTAACAGTGTTTCTTGAAGAGCAGAAAATTTTAAGCTGTGAATTCAACTGTTTGCTGCTGGCCTTGCTCTGATCGTTCGTAAGTCCCACCAGGTTCTGCTGGGGGTTTTCTTTGGGATTTTCTTCACAGACATGTCACTTGCCCTGTTTCCTCCTGTCCAGTCTGCCATCCTTATCCCGTTCCCTCCTCACTGTATTAGCGACGACATCCAGTACAGCCACTGAACAGGATGGCGAGAGGGGAGTCTGCGTCATTCTCAGTCTTAGGGTGAAAGCATCTCAGTTTTCACCATCAGGAGCAGTGTTAGCTGTGGGTGTATTACAGATGCTCTTTATCAAGTTGAAATTCTCCTGAACATCAGGAATGGTGGTGGATTTTGTCAAATGCGCACGCGAGGCTTTCTTCATTTGAGTGCAAACAGACTGAGAACCAAACAGCAGGTCTCCTGGTCAGAAATGCAGCCAGACACGGAGGGTAGAGAACACTGCTTCACCTCGGGTTCTCAACCAGAAAAAAGCAAAAACAAACAAAAAACCCAACCCTGACTGCCCATTCTCCCAAAATATAGGCAATGCCTTCCCCTCCCCCCTCCGAGCCTCACAAAAAAACAAAAACAAAAAATCATGATCTGAATTTTTAGTTTGCTACCCTACCTCAGGGTGATCTGGCCACTCTCTGGAATTCAGAAAATATCCACTCTCGATTCCGCTGTGATACATAAGGCCTTCGTGGAGTCCTGACGCTTAAAAATCGAGTAAACCTTAGCCAATGATTTAGGGGCTGCGTTCTAGTTTTTCGTGTGTAAAGAAGTACACCACCGTGAGCCCGGGAGGCATGCGGCCGGGGTCAAAGTTCTGGCTCAAACTGGTACTAGAAACACAACGGAGACGTTAAAATTCTACAGCCCCACAAACAGCACAAACACAAGCAACCTTTTCAAAGGTTTAACAAAGCTAAGTATTTTTTCTCTTAAACGGGCCATAATGAAAATGTCTGTTACTTTTCACTAACTTTTAAAAGTAGATATTAAAAGAAAGCTAAGTTATCAGGCAGCCACAGCATTTATGTCTCATTTTTGTGTTTCTGTGACCAGCCTAAAATGATCCGTGAGCCTTCACAGACTTCCTGACCCCAAGACGGAACTGTCTTTAAAGCCCCACCCTGTGAAACTGGCCTTCCTGCCCAGCACCCACTAACCCATGATTCAAAAATGTCCCCAAGTACCTGTAGCACGTCACCCAGGACCAAAGTCACATTAACGGAGAAAGCCCCTACTTAAAACCCCATCTTCCGTCTCCGGAAGTGTCTACAGATGTTCAGGATCTGCTCACAACGCTGGCGGAAGACCGCGGAGGCGCCCGGAGGGAGCCGCTGGCGCTGGTGACAAGGACACAGGGACTCGTCAGGTCACTCTCTGACTTCTTACTTATTCTTGAACGTTTTCATGCTAGAAAGCCTTCGTCTCAAATGTGTAATGAAATAAAGCAGCATGTCATCTGCTTCCGAACGGAAGAGCCCTGGGACGCCACGAGAACATCCGCCGCCGTTTCTGGACCCCTCTGTCTCCCAGGTCCAGCATGCCCGGAGCCAGCTCGGATTTGGAACTGAAAGCCACCTGCGTGATTGCTTCTTCTAACCAGGCGCAGAGAGGCCACGCAGCTTCGACGGTACTCTGTAATCCCCTATTTCACAGGATAAATCACCGTAATAAGTCGTTACTGCTGATTGTTAACGTGGTCAGAAGACGTCTCTAATTCCGGATGGCGTCTGACAAGAAAAGTGAAAACCCAACGTGCTAACCGGAACACGTGTGAGCGTGTGGGCCGGCGGGATACAGTGAACGGGCACCAGGTGACGCACGAGAGCCCGCAAGCGGAGGACGGAGGGGCCACCGCACACGCTTCATCAACCTTATGTCCGGGGAGCTGAGTGCATGGACCCGGGGCCACGATGTCACACGCTCCGCAGACCCTGGCAGCAAGCAGCACTTGATCCTGGGGGTCCCTGGGCTCAGCCACACGCTCAGGACGAAGCCCGAGGCGGCTAGAGCACCTCCCTTCCCCCCGATGCGGACAGCTCGAGACAGTCGCTATTCCTCGCTTTTCTCTCACACTGCGAACACTTCACGCCGGAGTGTCCGCGACCGGGACACCTCACCAGCACCCGGCTCAGTTCTGTGGCGGTCGCTGTGGTTCTGTGGGTCACTGGGAGCATGGATCAGGACACACAACGCGGCCCACCTGGTCTGCCCCAGTCACGTGGTGGAAGGAAGCCAGAGATAAGCCCCTGGCACCGTTCTCTGCCGACTGCCAGGTCATCAAATGAGAACATGTGGGAAGCGGCCTCGGCTGTGCCGCACCTGAACACGGGCCGAGCACCATGGCCGTGCACGCAGCCCGATCTCCCCTGGAAGGTCGTCCGCGCACGCGGGGTTGAGCTTCCTTGTTCATGTACGACTGGGAGACCATGATGTAGAAAACAGAAAATGAGGCCCCATTCTGGATCCCTGCTGTTAGTAAAATGAGTGAGCATCACGATGGGCCAGGGAGAGGTAGTGCTGGTGCCACGGGGAAGGTGTGGGCGCAGGGGCAGACTCGCAGCTACAAGTCAGTCCACAGGCTTTGTTCTGAGCCTGTTCCTCCTGCAACGGGCCGGGCTTTGTAAGTAGCAGTGGCCCCACGGGGTTGTTCTGGAGCAGACGGGAGACACTCCGAAGTCCGCCCACATCTAATTGGTAAAGATAGTCTTCCCTTGCCCATAATCAAAAGTGACGCAGCTTTCTTGATGACATGACAGTGTAGCCTGAGCCTAATATTTAATTGTTGTGTCCTGAGGTCAGAGCTGGGAGCCACATGGATTCTGTGCCCCAAAGTACAACTTGGTGACAGTGATGAACCAGCGCCCGGTCCTCCTCTTGAACCTGGGATCTGCGTGCCCGTAGTGTGAGCAGCCACCGGGTACGAATCTGAGATGTGCGTGCCCATGGGCACAAGCAGGCGCTGGGTGCGAATGTGAGATGTGCGTGCCTGTGGGCAGGAGTAGCTGCTGGGTACGAATCTGGGATCTGCGTGCCCGTGAGCACGAGCAGGTGCTGGGTGTGAATCTGGGATCTGTGTGCCCGTGGTCGTGAGCAGGGGCTGGGTGCGGGGCTCTCACGTCGTCAGAGGCAAAGGGAAGGGGACACGCTGGGGGGTGGGCTCCTGTTTCTCCTTCATCCCAGACACCTGCCCAGGGTGTCTCCCCCAGAAAGGAAACCGAACTCTCATCAGTCACTGATCGCCAATATCGGCCCTTCCTTGGAACAGCTCAGAAGTCGAGCATGGTGGGAGTGGCTTTTTCGCCCCCTGGTGTGAAAGCTCTCTGATTCAACAGGACCAAGCTTGCAGAGTGAGGCTTCTGGGCATGCACATAGTCTAAGCTGGCGGTCTTTTAAGATGAATGCTTTCTTCCCAAGAAAACACAGATACGTTACAACACACGTTCTCCAGACCTGTTGTGGACCTAGGCTCTACTAATCCAGTAGTTTTTTCCATATACTCTGAGCTGTTTTTAAATGAAAGCAATTATGTGCTCTGACAGACGTCACGGCTACCGTCCACCCCGCTAACAGGGCTCGGGGCACCACCCTTGGCCTTCAGAGAGCCTCTTCCGTACAGACTCTGATTAGCAACAGAGGCTGTGCTTTCTCCTGAAATCACACACCATTATATCCCGTCGCCAGGCATTGAGCCACTGACCCCACCTCTCTAGGAAGGGCGCGTCCTCGGGAAGGAAGAGGAGTGCGGACACAGGGGCCCCCCCCGCTCTGAGCAGAGACACAGGCTCCCACCGTCTGTGGCCTCAGCCCGACCTGCCCCTTAAGGATGTTGACTCAGTTCTTCCTGCTCTGAAGGAGCTTTCCTGAGAAGGACCCACTGTGAAGCCCCCGGAGACACCGCAAGTCTGTCCCAGAGGCTCCTTCCTCCACCCCCGGCATACTGCTCCCTTCGTCAGAAACCGAGGCAGGGCTGGGGCCGGTGCGCGTCAGGCAGCTGGGGACGATGCACGCTACCCCAGGGAGAGAAAAGGTGGGAAGGCAACACGGCACCTCAACATCACTGTGGGAGTATTTGAAAGAAAAAAATGAAAATAATAAACTGGCTCTAAAATTTCAGGAATTCAATTTAGAAATCACTGCTTTTGGCTGTCTCCCCTAAAACACTGACAAGACTTTGTGCCCTAAATAAAGCATCGTTCAGCCTCTGGCTATATTCCACCAAATGCCTCAAGGCCCTCGGACCACCCCCGTCAACCAGGTCAACCTTCCAGAAGGTTCCTCCACACGGCCCTGTGCAGAACTTTCCACATCGACCCGAAGGCCCTGGGGGCTTTGTCCCTGGAGGGACAAACCAGCCGCAGCGGGAAGGCATCAGTGGCCGAAGGGCCTGACAAATGTCCTGCTGGCTGGACCCTGGGCAGCGGGGACGGCTTCAAGCCCCATCACCCGTCCCCGCTGTCTGCCCTGCCCAGCTCACGCGGCACCCGCGGCAGTGGCATCCAGCACACGTCCCTGATTCTCGAAGCATTTGAACTGCACAGGAGCTGATTTTTAAGAAATGTGTTTGAGATTCCTCTTCTGTGTCGGGCACACCGGTGACAGGGTCTTCAGCGCGCTCTGAGACCACGTCAGGCTGGTACAGGTCACCGCGGCAAAGAACCCCACTGCACCCCGGGGAAGGTCCCGCTCGGTCATGTGTCCCGGCGTGTATCTCACTTAGGGCAATCTTTGACAGTTTACAGAGGAATGCAATAGCCTAACCACACATATCTAGACATGTGGGACAGCCACGTGTGGATTTCGTGGGCCGCCACACAGGTGTGCACACCCGGGACACGCGGCCATGTGTGCACGCCTCCATGGGCACATGGGTGTGTACCACTAAAGGGAAGTTCTCCAAACTCTGGGACGCCGTCATTTACCTTTTTTGTTCAAAGCCAGTTCCCAAACGCCCCACCCATCCTGGAGAGCCATCGACCGGAGACTCTGCCGTGCGTGGAGTGTACCTCAGCGTTCCTGTGCTCCAGTCAAGGAGAACACGGGCTTCACTTGAGGGAGGACATTCCAATCACCGCACTCCTGTGGCACTTACGACACCAACTGCCTGGCAGACTGGGACACGTGCCCAGTGCCCCCATTCACAGGGGGCTACACGCACGTCCTGCACCAGGGACATTCAGTGTCGTCTCTACTTTACAGATGAGGGGACCCGGGTGGGGAGTGGCTTGGGATGGGCACGTGGTCAGATGGCAAATATGTCCATGGCAGAAGTGGGCCTCCTGTGTGTGTGGCATAATTAAAGAGACATGAAGGACAGGTGGTCTAACACACAGGATGCATGTCCCACCAGCTGTAGGACAAGCTGTGGGATGAGGGGCCAGCCCCACACAGATGTCAATAGCAGCATTCGGTGGGGTGGGCAGCCGCCACGGCGATGGCCCCAGGAGCAGGGCGGGTAACCGCCATCCCCATAGGGCCCACGGGAAACAAGGTCCCAGAAAGAAGCTCACCTTGGAGGAGACTATTCTGTTGTCGGGGTGCCTCTGCAGGATGTAGGCCTCAGCACCTGGGGGGGGCTCCCTGTGCCCCACGTAGATGGTCCGACTGTCCACCCAGTTCTCTTCTCCAGCACACTGTGGAAAACAGAGCGGTGTTAGCAGGGGTGACAGCTCTCCCTGGAGTGCTGGCTGGAACACGTGGCCTCACCCGCGCACCACCTGTGCCGGGCCCCACCTGCCAAGGCTGGAGCCACCCCCATCTCACTCAACCCCCACGGGCTACACTCCCCAAAGGACCCATCTGAGCGGGAGGTCTGAGCCGACGGGGAAGCCCTTCCAAGCTGGTCGTCAGGGGAAGAACACGGCTGGGCTCCCGCACAGAGGGCTCAGCGCGATCCTCAGGCGTCCAACAGAAGACGGCAGCTGTTGGACACGCGGGATCACGTCTTTACTGAGAGGCTAAGACTGTGAGTGCAGGACGGAGCTGTGAACCGTCGCCAGTCTCCCTGCTCAACGCTCTCCCGGGAAGAGCAGCGGCTGGGGTCTGACCCGTCTTCGTATTATTCAAAGGGTCGTGCCCACGAGGCACATGGCAAATATCTTCTGACCAGAAGAATCTTTACAACACTCATCCAACCCTATGCTGTCAGCATGGAGATGCCAAGACACCACAGCTACAGAGGAGAGACTAAGCTGCAGCCTGGCAGGCAGCCCGGCTCAGGGTCCTGGACCCCCAACCCCCAGGCCGGCGGCCCGGCTCAGGGTCCTGGACCCCCAACCCTCAGGCCGGCGGCCCGGCTCAGGGTCCTGGACCCCCAACCCCCAGGCCGGCGGCCCGGCTCAGGGTCCTGGCCCCCTCACTCCACAGGCTGGCAGCCCAACTCAGGTCCTGCATGTGCGCCCCCCAGGCTGGCGGTTCAGCTCAGGGTCCTGGCCTCACATCCAGGCAGCCTGCTGGGCTATGGGAAGCGGTGGGGAGGAGGAGGTCAGTGTGACAGGACAGGAAGAAGGTGGGTCAGATCAAAGCTTGGGCTCAGTTGTCACTGAGACACAAGCCTCATGCAGGTCCACAGCGCCTGAGGACAGCCCTGCACCCACAGCTGTCGACTACGGACAGAGCATGAAATGACGCGGGCAGCCACGCAGGAGCCCGGGCTCTTCTGCCTCCCTCTTGCGGTGCCCACCCTTTGTGGGTCAGGGAGCCCCCGCTCCTGAATCCACACAGACGGGTACTGTAAGCAGCGCCTCTGCTGGGTGAGCTCACGAGAGCCTCACGTCACTTCTCTGTTTTTGCTTATGTACCATGGGTTTGCCCATCGCCACCTTCTCGGGGTCAGGAGCCTACAGGTGCGCCCAGCGCACGCACACATTCCCTCCGCCAACGCCACCTCCGTGCCTCCTGTCAGGGACTAGCTTTCCAAGATGTCCCTGCAGACCAAGGGCAAAGACCAACCCGGGCTCCATAACTCCACCTGTGTTTCCGGACATGCTCAGCAGGGACGCGGGAAATGCACGATCCCTGGGAGAGAACGGGTGGCCCCTCACTGGCAGGAACTCAGGACGTGTCCCTGCCAGGAGTCCACTGCCCTACAGGAACCTGGTGCCGAGCCAGTGCGAGCCCTCCCCCACCGCCCCACATCCCTTCCTGCTGCCTTCCCGTTTTGGGGATGCTGACTCAAACGCCTCGTAAGAGCTTCATAGGCCAATCTGTGGGGGTGAGAGTTAAGAAAACACGAGCCCCTGATATCCCTTTATTTCTCGGGACACAGCCAGGGGACTTCTCATTCCTGCAGATTTGCGGACTTAGTTGAAAAAGAATACACAATAAAGGAACCATAGAAGGAAAAAAAAAGCATAAAAAGGTAACTTTTAATACAAATATGAAAATCCTGAGAACCTTTCTCCCACCACTGGCTTTCGGCCCGACACCGACTACGGACGCACCAACCCTCCTGCTAGGCAGGTGGAGGCGCCCACTGTGCCCGGAGACGGGTCCCCCGTCTCTAGGGAGGCAGAGTCGGAATGAACGTTATCAAGGCCAATTCACATCCCCCACACTGTCTAGTGGACACGCACTGTTTTAACGTGATCACGTGACTCCTCAAATATGACCACACGGGGCAGTGCCAATGTGCCGACTGCGCGTCAGGACCCTCTTCCTGCCTGCGGAACAAGACCAGAAAGACACCAAGCACCAACAAGCAGCAGGCCTCGCCTAAGTCATCGCAACAAAAAATCCACTTGGGAAGGAACCACGCACTTACTGGATGAGAGCTCGGCCCTGTGTGAGGACGCTACCTTCCCACCATTCCCTGAGGGATGGAAAGAAGCCATGAGCTTCTGGAAAGTCCCTTCCTCCTAAGAGCAGTTACAACTTGGTGGACTCGAAGGCCATCGGTGAACTTCCAGCTGGCTTTGCTCACCGCGTGGTCAGCATCACAGGGCCCAGGGAGGGACACCGAGGAAGGACATGTCCCGCGGTCAGGAACTTGCAGGGGATCTCACGCACAGCCCCTGACAGGCAGGCAGCGTCTCTGGGTTCAGATCAAGACCAAGGTGAGTTCCGCGTGCTGTTCTCTGCATCAGTGTTCAACTCTAAGAAGGCTAAAACCAGTGTGCAAACTGTGGAGAACCCAACCAACAAGACGCCCCCAGAGACAGCCTGGCTCCTGATCACACCCACATCCCGTGTGCGTCCCGCAGCAGACCGGCTACAGGACTGCAGACGCATCGCTCAACAGTTCTGTGTCCAATGTTGTCAGCAAGATTCTGCTTCTCTGTCCATGTAGCAGTGAAAACAAACTTATTAGCCTCAACTGTATAATTTCATAACCTAACCGGTCCTGAGCCAAACATCAATCACACGGTCCGCGGTCCAGCGGCAGCGCACACAGAAAGACATCACGTCGCTTGGAGCTCTGAGCACGATGATGTGGGTCTTCATGAAACCTCCTGAGGGCAGGAAGACAGAGACACCAGCCTCTTTTTTTAGGGATTCATCTGAGATGGGACCAGTGATGGCACCCAACACAGCCTCCATGACTTACTTACACCTTGGAGCGCTGGAGACGGCCAGGGACGCGCATCACAACGCAAGGCTGAAGCTGCCACCAACTGGCCTTTCTCAGCTCCCAGGCGGCACCAGAGGACGACTCCTGCACGCCCCCAAGGCTGGCGCCAAGTCCAATCTAAAGTGGCCACCTAACCTATGGGAACGCGCCCAAGTGCACTCCAGCCTCCGAGATGCAAACCCACCCCCATGCCCGCGCTGCTCCCAGAGCGCCCACCCGCAGCTCGCGAGGAGAGGCAGCCGCTGCCCGGCGAGTTCCCAAACCCCAGACTCACACAGAGGAGGAAGGAGTCTTTCTTCTTATTGCCACATGAACGAAATTGTCACATACAGAAACAAGGAGACAAACACAAAAAAGACAGCAGCTGACGGGGGAACGCGCAGCATCAGTGAGACTGTCAGAACCTTTTCCAGGAAGAACCACAAATAAGGAGGCTGCTTCAGGCAGCGAGTGAGATCAGTGGAGAGCAGACCCCACGTGCGCTGGGGGCTCTGCTCTCTTAACCTGACGTACCCACCCGCGGACCTGAGTGCGAACGATGCCATCCCCTGAAGTGGCGGCACAATTCCCTGCAGGTCACACACCTCAGAGGACTCAGTGCTTCTGTCCCAGCGAGCTGGGAATGAAACCTCCACTTCTGGTCTAGAGCACGGAAAACACTAGACAAATACCAGCATTTTGCTAACTCACGCGGTACCTTTCTGTCCAATCTGAAAAGATACAGATATGGTTCATGTTGACAGACCGTATGCTACTAATGAACTCTTAAAATACTAGTCACTGTGTAAACAGATTCCGTCACACAGAAACGGTGTTAAATTAAGAACAGGTGTAGATGTGACTCTGTCGACAAAAATCTTACGTTCACACAGCAAACCCTCTGTCCTCCACTTCCAATCTTGATAACGCAGCGACTCTGAAGCGGTTGAAGGTCCAGTCTGCTCAGATGACTGACTATTCAGGTAAACTGTTAGTCAACAGGGCACATCGACGTTCACCATCACCAGCTGGTGGAAAACACGCACGGAAACCACAAGGAGACACAACTTCATGTGTCACGGGCAGCGATGATGGGGACAAAGACATGTGGAGAGGGTGTGGGGAGCCGGGGCCTGTCACTGGTGGGAACGTGGACCGGTGCAGCCGCTGTAGGAGACAGTCACCATAACTGCACGCACACGTGTGTTCATAGGAGCACTGCTCGGAACACACGAGAGATGGAACAACTGGAACGTCAATGGACAGACAGACAAGGCTGGGGTCGCACTATGGGGTCACTACTCAGCCATGAGAAGGACGCATGTCACAGCATGGGTGAACCTGGAAAACATACGTAAGGGAGAGAAGCAGAGATAAGAGGCCATGTGTTGTAGGATTCCATGAAATGTCCAGGACGGGCAAATCTGCAGAGACCGTGCTTGCCAGGGGCCAGGAAAGTGACCGCTAATGGTTCTTCTGGGGTGAGGAAAATGTTCTGACTGGGGGTGTGATAGGTGCACAGCACCATGAACATGTTCCAACAGACGCAGACGCATCGCACACGTGCAAAGGCCCTGTGGTAGGCGAGTTACCCTCAGCAGCGATACAACAGATATTCCCGCTTTGCGAGTGGCTGTGTGGTCCGCATGCACACGAGATCACCACTTCTCACTTCAGGGACACATCAAAGGTCACCCAGCTCCCGTGCACACCGCCATCCGTCCTTGGCTCCCGCTTGCCCTTCTTCATTTTCTTGGAGGGAGAGGTCATTCCTGTGTTTGAACCACTTCCCCTTTCCAGTGTTCCACATAGACTCTAGAAACTGAGATGGAATCTCTCGCATAACCCTTTCAGGGAGTGAAAAATCCAGCGGGGGACGTGACGGGTAGGATCTGGGGCAAAACGCCCTGTGCCTGACGTACACAGTTGTTGTTCTGTATTCATCTGTGGGCAGGTGACCGGTCGCCTCAGTGAACGAGGAGGATGTGCGGCTGGCTGGCTCCGAGGCTCTCCGGTGTGCCGCTGAGAACAGCAGGCTCACACAGGGACCGGTCACCGTGGCTCACCTGGCGGACCTCGGTGCTGGCTCCAGTGGCAAGGGCTTCGGAAGCTACTAAGCTGGACCACCTCGTCTCAGGACCCTGCAGCGGCCAGAGCTCGCGTGACTCGGTCAATGAAAGGTCTCCTCGTGGCTCCGGGCGAGCTCGCCCCACGTCAGCACCTCCTCGCCTGTCCACTGCAAGCAGACCCGTCTGGGCAGGAGGAGGGGGCAGCACTTAGCGTGCCCCTCAGACTCATGTCCACGACGCCCACACGACTGTAGAGGAGCAACCAGGAAGGATGCCAAGGGTCAGGGTGGGGAGAGGGCCCGCAGAGCGCCTTGCAGGCGGCAGCCCCGGGGACCCTGGGGGGGGGGGCAGGACAGAGTCTCCTGGAAGGATCCGCGTGAGGCCGGAGGACACAGGCAGGCGCGGAGGGAGCGGCCAGGAGCCGGGAAGAGAACGGTGTGGCCGCCCCCACCCTCTGCCAGTCTAGGTGTGCCGCGGCAGACACCATCCCCGGAGACGGCCGCCGTTTTGAGAAAGGGTCGCTGCCAGGAGCCACGGAGAAAATGTCACCACACATCACACTGACCCGGCTCTCCGAGTGTCCTGCAGGACTCCTTCCCTTGATCCTTCTTTTCTAAAGATGGTTCTGACGTTTGGATCGCCGCCGGAGAAGACCAAACCTGTGTCGGTGGGTGTGGCGGCACCTTTCTGGCAGGACGGTGGGATCTGGGGTGCAGGCTCAAGTCCGTTCAGTGTGGGTCCTGCTCTCCTGGCCCTCTGGGCTATCCTTCAAGCGGACTTCGGTTGAACCTGCTGGTCGACGGGCAGCCATCCCAAACCAAGAGCCACCACCGTGGGGGCCTGGACCCCAACAGGAAGACGTCAGAAAGGGCAGCAAAATGGCTTCGACGGGGTTCAGCGTTCACTGGCATCTTGAAAATGAGCGACACTACTCCGACTGTGTGGTCTCACCCACAACGAAAAGTAAAGGACCAACCGAACAGGGCAGTGACTCTGAGGTCAGGCAGGGCCAGGGGCACCAAGGACTCCCCTGCAATTCAGTGCACGACCCAGGCTCCGTCCTGTCCTTCCACGGACTGTGCCGTGGGGATACACAAGGGGAAGGACGAGGAAGGACGACAACGTAGCCAGGGAGCCTGCCTTCACACAGACCCACGGATTTCAGGATGAACCCAGTGGAAGAAAGGAGAAAGGAGCGTTCATCCAGAGCAGGTGGGGTGGGCCCCGCAGTGTCGGGGGGGAGGGGGCAGCAGGACCTTAGCCTGAAGCACGACCACAGCTCCCTGGGTGCTTGGGGAACCGCCTGGCTCTCGGGCTGGCCCCTGTTGGAAGTGCGGCCCAGCATCAGCGGTCAGGGGCTGATCCTGAACCGTGCGGGCGGGGGGGTGAACAGCTGTGGGTCAGAGCCGCAGTGTCCGGGCTGGGCCGACCCCTGTGCCCCATCACTGAGGACCGTCGTGTGCTCCAAACGCTTCCACTCGTGTGGGGTGCCCCGTGAGGAATTCAAACATACAGAAAACCCCAGAGCAGACAAATAAACCACCAGATTGAAGGAGGGTTCACGTTTTTGCCATGTTTGTACCAGGTGAATTTTTTTCAGAAATTAATTAGAAATACAGATTTTTTTTTTTTTAAAGATTTTATTTATTTATTTGACAGAGATAGAGACAGCCAGCGAGAGAGGGAACAAGCAGGGGGAGTGGGAGAGGAAGAAGCAGGCTCATAGCAGAGGAGCCCGATGTGGGACTCGATCCCAGAACACCGGGATCACGCCCTGAGCCGAAGGCAGACGCTTAACCGCTGTGCCACCCAGGCGCCCCAGAAATACAGATTTTTAATAAGCCATTTGAAAGTACTCACCTCCTCCTCCTCCTTAAAATTTTGGACAGTGAGGGAGGGAGAAAATATCATGCAACCTGCTGCAGGGGCGGGCCCCCAGGGACACGGATGCCTCAAGGCTCCGCCAACCGGCCTGTCCCGCCGTCCCCCCAACGTACTTCTGTGTCAAGCAGTGGAGGGGAGGGAGTCCAGCACCCCAGCGGCCTGGGGGAGAGCGAGTCTCTGCAGCAGCCCCCCTCCCGCCGCGTCCGTCTCTGGGCGCTGGACGGCTGTGCCGTACGCGCTCCAGACTTCTCTCCCGGGCCAACACCAGCTCCAGGACCGCGTGCACACTGCCTGCGAACTGCCTCTACTCCACAGAAAAATGGGTTTTGACTTTTCCTTTGAACCGGTGATAGTGTGGTTCCCTCACAATGAGCAAAACACAATCTCACATTTGTATCTGCGTGAGAATCACGGTTCTACAGTTCTTTGAAAATTATCTTTCAACTGTGGGGGGCAGGGGATTCTGTAGTTTGGAACCCTGGCCCTAAATGGAGTTCGAGTAGGGTCCTGGGGCTTCAATCCCCAGATTCAGCCTCTGCCCAGCTCTCTCCAGCGCAGCCCATATAAGCAGGACCAGGAATGTTCCAGAAGAGAACAGAAGGATTGCAACAGCTGTCTTATCACGCTGACATAAAGAAACTGAGAAAAAAACAAGGACACAAGTCGGCATCTTCCTGACACTGCTGACGGCCCCCCTCACTGCGGCCCCAGACCTCAGGGTGGTGACGGCTGTGGCAGCAGGGAAGGCCCGGCTTCACGCCCTCAGCAGCTGTCAGAGGCCACACCATGACCAGCCCCCCAGGGCCAGCGAAATGCCCCCTCCCTTCTTTGTACGGGAACAGGAAGGCACAGCCACCCACCTGCTCCCAGGGAGCCCACCACTGGCTCTCCAGGCTCTCCCGGCTCTCCCGGGCAGAATTAACTCCCACTTCACGGGCTGCAGTCACAGAGCAAACACGGGTGGGGGGGGAGCCTTTGTGGGACCCCCGCGGCTGGTGGAGAAGGGGGTTAGTGACTGGCTGGGAGGGGCTTGGGCAGGGCTCTGGAGAAGAGGAGGAAATGCTCTAAACACACTCAGGGCAACACTTGCCACACGGACTTGGGATGCACACGGGTCACGGGGGCTCAGGCCAGGCTCTGGTTAAGGAGACTGGACAAGGGAAAAGGCCCTTTCTCATCAGTCTCCCCCCGGCTCTGGCACGTCCACACACCACCTTCCTCCGTCAGCCTCAAGGCTCAGGTGCTCCCAGCACTTTCAACAAGTAAGAATCAGCCAAACGCAAAGGCTGATACAGACCAGCCTCAAAGCCTGGCCGCTTCTCCACCAGACCTCCCGACAGCTAAGAAACGGGACACCTGTAAACACCAGCTCCCCCAACGCCTTTCTCTAGAAAGAAAAGACTCATAAAGAGGGAATAATCCCAATAGGGCCCAAACACAGTTGTGTCAAACTTGTTTCTCCCATGCATGAGATGTCGGGGGGCATCCCAGAACTCCAGAAGGGCCGGGGGGTCCACAGTGACAGCCACACGTGCCAGAGCGGGCATCTGGGAGCAGCCTGTGCTCGGCTCACTTCCAACGTGGCCCAACCACCGCGGCCCCTCCATTCCTGAGGGCAGATCCTCGTAGGTGTCCCTCAAAGTCCCCTAGCATGGTAACAGCCCTGAGTAACCACACCCCGCCAGCAAGGAGCTTGTCCCTGAATGTCTCCTGTCACCTTCACTTGAGAAATGAAACTCAGAAGTTCAGTGACCTGCCCGGAGCACTGAGCACGCCAGTCCAAACCTGGCCTGGAAGCAAGTCTGTAGACGAGAAACCAAGTCACAGAAACAGTTGCTTCAAGTCTCTGACTCCACAGTGAGCGACGACTCACCTTGAAGGGTCACTCACACCTGCTCAGAGATCTCATTCCCAGACATGCACGAGGACAAGCTAATCCCCAAATGCAGGATTGAACCCACCAGGCTCTGAAGTCCGGACCTCTGCAGTTCCTGACATGGGAGAGGTCGGACATGGCCCTCTGGGACCGTGACCGCGCCCGGCACATGCGTCAGGCTTCTCGAGAAGTCCGCAGAGTGGAACGCCGTCCGGCCAGCACAGGGCGAGACAAGAAAGGTTCACATGGAGAAAAGAACATTCACATAAACCTTACCAGAAACCCCATGGTTCTCAAACTCTTTGAGGTAAGAAATACATTTTAGTACATTCAATTTTATTTTGTTTTTTCAGATTTATTTATTTGAGAGAGAGCACATGAGCAGGAGAGGCAGAGGGAGAGGGCATCCCAAGCGGACTCCCCACTGAGCACAGAGCCCCACACGGGGCTCAATCCCACGACCTGAGCTGAAGCCGGGAGTCAGACGCTGAACCGCCTGAGCCACCAGGCACCCCATTCCAGGACATTCTAAATCAGCCATGACCGGTGTGCATACGTGAGCACAGGAGGAAGCGTCGGGCCCCAGTGCACTCGTGCTCCCGGTCTGTGCTGTACACGGGGACTTCCCGCTCACCGCACTGAGGCCTGGGATCCGGGAAGGGCTGCTTGCGCTGCCGCATGGCCTCAGCAGACCCCAGGCGTTCTGGGAGGGGCTCGCATGTCCTATGTCTGCAACCTGTGCGTCAGAATCCCAACCTCCCGAAGGGTCCCCGATTAACATAATCTGTGAACGGGGTCCGTTTCCTCCCATGGTGTCATCTTCCATCTCCCCAAAACACAATAAACGGAGACGCAGGGCAGCTCCTGATCTTAACGCATCGCCCAGGAAAAGAAGTCAGTTCCTTAGCGGCAGCCTCATCACCCCTGAGCCCGGCAGGACCCAAAGCCTCGACTTCAGGACATCTGACCTCGATGTTACAACAGGCAAGAGACGGAGACCTGTCAGGGCTCAGCAGTTTCCAAACGGAGGGAAAATCCCAGAACCAGGTCTAGTGAAATTAGCTTTCATGAAATTTCTGTTAGAAAACGGGTACGGTGAGGCCTGTGTACCCTGGGCTCCACGGCCCCGAGGAGCCCGCACAGCGGGAAGAAACGACCCGCGAGCACTGCCTCTCAGAGTCGGCTTTTCCTCGTTTTCACCCATCTAACTTGCAACGTGGAAAATCAGTCCTATCTTCCCAAGAGACATGGTTAACACTCTCACAAATCCCGGTATTTCAAGGGTATTTACATCCTGCTGCTGAGCCAAAGAGCAGATCATGTGTCCAAATTATAAACGCAGGGCTATTTCAGCGATTAATTTTAAATCTACAAAGTGTCAAGATAAATACAGCTACCGACCTCTTTCTCTTCACCGCAGTGTCCCTACACTGGCCGAAACCTCATGGCCATTCCTGTCCCGCCGGCTGACGGGTGCAGAGGAAGCGATCACAGGCAGGCCCGGTGGCGAGCGCCCTTCAGAAGGAACAAACACAGTCCCTCGCCGCCAGGTGGACCGCGGAGGGATCGGGCTCTACTCAGGCCTCGCCTCTTTCCCATTGCCTGCGTACCTCTTCGGGGATGGAGACAGAGGAGCTGAGCTGGGAGCGCGTGGGGTGGCCCGCAGAGGTTGCACTGGGCTGGTGCAGACCCCTCGCCCACACGCCGGCCACCCCAAGCCTCCGCTGACTTGGGAACACACACCGTGTGGCTGCAGTGCCCACCTCCCCTCGGGTCCCCGCTTCACCCAGAGCCGTGAAAGCCCTCCCTCGCCCCCAGACAGCAGGGCACAGGGTGGCGAGTGTGCCCCTCACGTGGGCCCTGCAGATATGGACGACAGACTTATGCACGGGGGCCGAATGTGCTGAGCCCCCGCAGACTTTAGTGCACAACAAGGACAAGCCCCCCACCCCGTGCTGCTGTCTTCCCAGGCCGGGCCTAGGACCCACGCTGACCAGCAGGCCTGCACAGAGCTAACCCCGCGAAGCTGAAGGGCACCGCTCGTCTGCAAGGAGGGAGGGGAAGCGGGCCGGAACCTGCTGGGCATGGAGCCAGTGGACCCACAAGGCTCTGGAAACAAAGGTTCTGGCAGGAGTCTGAAGGCACGACGGCGCGGGCTCAGTCACCCAGTAGTGCGAAGTTCGAAGTCAGAGCACCGTCTGCATACCCTCCGCCTCAGCAGCAAGGAAACCACAGAGCTGTGGTCACAACGCCCTCTTGCGACGGCCCATTCCAGAGGGCAGCTCTATGCCGGGGGTGGGGGGTGAGGCAGCCCCCCACCTCATCGCCTGGGAGTGAGAAACCGTGTCTGACACCCACTCGGGGGCACATGGAGGTGGGTGGGCCATGATCCAGAGGGCCCCACAGATCTCCCTGTTCCTGGGGGGCCACGAGACACAGGTGAATTACTCAAGCCCAAGGGTACGTGAAAGGTCCCTGTGGCCCCCCAACAAAAACACTCACAAACCGTAGCTAACAGCACATTTGTACCTGGGATGCACGAATGACCATCAAACTCAGTCCTAAAAAGACCAGTGACAAGGATTTAAACAGACATTTCTCCAAAGATCTTTGCCCAAATACCACAACTCTGTCTACACGGCACCACGTGAGACATGCCGGTCACAGAGGCCCAAACACCGCAAGTCCGTCTACACGGGGCCACGCGAGAGAGAAGCCAGTCACAGAGGCCCAAACGCTGTGACTCCATCTACACGGGGCCACGTGAGAAAAGCCAGTCACAGAGGCCCAAACACCGCGACTCTGTCTACACACGGGGCCACGGGAGAGACATGCCAGTCACAGAGGCTCCGTCTACACAGCGCGTCCGGAAGGCAAGTCCACAGACATGGAAGGCACACCAGTGGTGGCCAGGGGCTGGTGGGAGAGTGGGTGCTAATGGGAGCTGGGTGACAAAAACGGTGACGAAAATGTTTTCCAAATACACTGTGGTGGGGGGTGTACTAAAAACCACTGAACTGTACCCTTTAAGGAGCTGGGTTTTATGACATGTGAACTACATCCCAATAGAGCTGCTGGTTAGCTCTCCCCAGAAATCTGCAGGGTCACGGCTACACTCACCCCTGCGTCGGGTCTGCGCCCCTGCCCCCGTCAGAGTCGCCCCCACTGCCCTCTCACGGCAGAGACATGGATTCTACCAGAGTCACTCCAGTTTGGGGAAACCGGATCACGTTTTTAAGGTTCCGTTTTTAATAAGATGCATTTTCTAACGGATAAACCCGAGTTCAAGATATTTCCGAAGGAGCATATGCCTGACAGCTGGGGGACTCAGACGGAACTCGCTGCCGACGGAACGGGACGGACACCGCCAAGAGCAGGCACCGCCCGCTCCCACCGTGGACAGACCACGTGGGACCACGCACTTCCAGGGCACGACCATGGCTGCAGTGGCTGCTCCTCCCAGAAGGGAGAGGGGCTCCCCGCACGTCCACCCAGACCCCCTCTGCCGCCCCAAGGACAGCAAGAAGCCTCTGAACTCGGAATTCCATAAGAACACGGCCGAATGGCCACCCCCAGTGGCACTCAGGCCGTCCCCGACACGGCCGGAGCCCGGTTAGGACGCGGGGAGAGCAGCCTGGTGCCAGAGTAAGAAAGCACACGGGACACGACAGACTGTCAAGAATACGCCAAAGATCAATCTTAGCCCACATTAGTCACCTAATGGGAGTTTCGAATGTCCACTAAAACAAGCCAAGCTGATTAGCGGAATTATGCGGTGGGGCTGGAACAGAAGCGTGTAACCCGACCGCAGTCTCTTGGGTGGTCCTCCCGACAGCTGTCGTCCACGTTACAGGGTTCCAGTGACAAAGCCCGTCCCGATTCTTGTGCCTCCTCAGAGCTTTCAAAGGCACCGTTTCCTGTTCGATGGGTAAGAATCTAATACAGAGCTTAGGTGTTTCTAAAAATAGGCCCTATCTGGCTCCTTCTCCACAAGCTCCCGCGTCCCAGCGGAGATGGTGCACGGTTGGCGCCTGCCCCCCCAGCCCCCAGGCCCGGCGCTGTGCGCTCAGCTCCGCGGCCTGCGCCTGGTGGCTTCCACCCTGCTTCTGCAAGCCTCACACGGGCACAATAACCAAAATCACGCTGCTGCTGCTGCCTCCACTAGCCCAGCGTTCCCGGCCCTGCACCCAGCTGCTCGGCAGCCGGCGGGCAGGCCTGGACCTCGGAGCTCATGGCTCTTTGTCCCCGGCAGACCGGGGTCCGGCGTCTTTGCCAGCACCACGTCCCACCATAATCACACGTAACGCCAGGCCAGCATGGGTACTTTACTGCTCGGAACACGTCTAAACACAAAATCATTCGGATCACAAAAGCACCAGTGATACTCACATCATCTGAAAACACTGCCCATCTGGAAACTGAACGTCAGCTGACCTAAGCTGAAACTTACTGGGTCTAGACTGGAAATAAGAATTCTAACCACAAATGACTTTCGGCCTGCCCTGGCCTCACCTGACTCCGACAGTTCACGGTGGTGGAGACACAGAGCTCCGTGAAGAGCATGTGAACCAGGGCATGTCAAAGGCAGGAGAAGGGGACACCGCATCCAGAAGCTGAGGAGACGGGCAGCGCGAAAGCAAAACCCCCACCGAGGCATCCAACTCTCCCCGCCAGGTCGTGGCTTATGGACAAATGGCACGTGCAGTGTTAACATGAAAATGGTGGGGAAGTGGCCAAAACCAGCCCCCCACCCCAGCTCCCTACCTACCTCCCCATCCATCCCAGCTCCCCATCCCAGCTCCCCATCCCACCTCCCCATTCACCTCCCCATCCCACCTCCCCATCTCAGCTCCCCATCCCAGCTCCCCATCCCAACTCTGCATCCACCTCCCCATCCCAGCTCCCCAACTCCCCATTCACCTCCCCATCCCAGCTCCCCAACTCCCCATTCACCTCCCCATCCCAGCTTCCCATCTCAGCTCCCCATTCACCTCCCCATCCTAACTCCCCATTCACCTCCCCATCTCAGCTCCCCATCTCAGCTCCCCGCCCCAGCTCCCCACCATGGCTCTGAAGGACTCCCTTGCAGTGGGCCTTCCCGTGCATGTGCAAACAAGTCGAGGGCTCCCAGGTAAACTCATGCAGGTCCATCACCTTCCACCAGCTGCTTCTGTGTGTGCCGCAGAGGCTCCGGTCACTCAGACACAGGGACGACAGTGGATCCCCACACGCCGGCCCGCAGATGGGCACAGCATCGCAGGACAACACGGAGGACAAGGGTCATGTCCCCACTGGAAGGAGGGCAGCAGAGCCAGGCTCAGGGGCCAGCTGACAGCCAGGGTGGCCTCTGTGAAGGAAGCCAGGGCCCACTGTTGGTCAACAAGGACCAACACTGTTGACCAACAGCTGGAATCGAAGCTGACATCGGGGGGGGGGGGGAGGCATCAGGTGGCAGAACAGGACGAATTCTGAGAGGGGCTCTGCAGGTGCTGGGGGCCTCCGGGAAGGACCAGACACTGGTCAGGTAATCCAGCTGAGCCACGCTCGAGCCTGGCCCCCGTCTCCCAGGACGTCGGCCACACCTGCCCTGTCCGGTGGGCTCCTCCCCCGGCCAGCAAAGGCAGGGGTTGTGCCACTGTGAAATAATTACTGCCCTTCTGTGAGCCGGACACCAAGGACTCCCATGGCCCACAGCACACTGCCCGGTGTCCCCGAGCAGACACAGACATCGGATGCCCAGCAGTGTCTGAGCCTGCGGTCAGCAGTGTGCTGGCACCGGGAGGGCACGGACCCTAGGAAAGCAGACCAGATTCCTCGGGACACAGGGCAGCAGGGCTGGGCACCCAGGTCCAACCCCTACACCTGTCCCCAGGGCTGTGTCCCTCTTCTCCAGACGCGCCCTGGGCACAGCCACTCGCTGTGGCGGGAAGACGTCCAGTGTGTCCCTGGTTATTAACATCGCAGTGCAGCTTCAGTACCTCCCGGACAGTAAAACACACGTGAAGAGACCCGATCGCCCAAGCACACGGGTCACAGACAGCGGTGCCCTGAGGACAGTGGGGGACAGCCAACCAGCAGGAGAGATGCTCCAACAGTCAAGGGCCAACCCCGGGACACCACAGACCGCTGTGAAGACCGCCACCCAGGAGGCCGGCGTGAAGACCACACGATTCCGGTATTTACGTCCCACTACGGATTCTCTCCTTCCAGAGATGAATTAGCCAGAAAATGAAGCAAACGTACCAAATTCACAAACAAGAACATGTCGGGATGAAATCGCAGGCCTTCCGCTGCAGTGCAGACGTATCTTCTTAACACTGAGCCCACATGTGTGAAGGCACGCACAGGACCGCTGTGTAAACAGCACGGGGTGCGGGAATCCAGGCGCAGCAGGCGCCCCCCGTGTCCACGCAGCCTGCCTGAGTCTGGCAGGAGTCTCTGGAACCCCAGAGTACAGATTCTGTTTTGGGGAAAATAACCACATTAGAGCAACCTAAGCCCAGAGGTCAGGGAAGGTCAGGGAACCTGCTCAGGTCCGTGGCAAGCGCAGCCAAGAGGGGGCACGGTGGTGACCAGCACAGGGTCGCCTCTCACAGCGCGAGGCTCCTGACCCTGAGCTGTGGCCACTCCCTAGGGCGCCAAATAGGAAGCCCACGCTGGCTCTGAAGACTCAGTATGAAACTAAGAAGGGACAACACCCGCTAACAAGCTTCACGCTGATTTCCCGTTAATGACATTTCGGACAGTCCTGGGTGAATAAACGTACTCACTTTGCATGTGCCTAGGCAGTGTTCAGATGCCACATGTGGCACATCCGTGGGCTGCACAGGGAGCACCCCCCCCGCAGTGGACCAGGTGCCACTGCCCCGTCACCTGGAGTGGAGGCTGCTGGGGGCACACGCAAGCCCCTCGCTGGAAGGGGCCAGCCTGCCCGCCAGGGCACCGTCCACCACAAGCCCACAGATGAGGGCGAGAAGTCAGGCCCTGGCTGGACTGAGGCGTGGGCCCCTGGGGTGACTGACTGTTGCCCGACACGTCCCCTCACTTCCCGACAGCGGCCCCACATCAACGGTTCTTCATTTTAAGAGCTGGTGACTCATCCCGAGAGCTGCCGTGCTCAGAGAGACAGAACTGCTTCCTCTGCAACTGAGGTTCACTCAGAGAATGTCGCTATTTTCTTCTTCCTTCCTTGGGCTGTTTCCTAAGCACCTGTGTCACAGACACTCCAGAGGGGCCATGGTTGGACGCAGGCCCAGGGCCGGTCGGGCAGGCTGGACCAAGAGGAGAGGCCACAGGGTCAGTGAAAGAAGCTTCCAGAAGCCGGAGCCACAGGCCAGAGGAGGGAATGTCATTAGCGTCTGGGCCTCTGTGGGAGGTGGGCACTAATCAACAGGCCCCAGGCACCAGGTGATGGAGGGCAGGGAGCGCCTTCTCCCCAGCGGTACGCAGCGACTATCTGACCTGTCTGATGATCTTGGAGGGCAGCCGTCCAGGCCCCCTCCTCCCCAGCCACAGATGACAAGCAGGCAGAGCACAAGCAGGAGCAGGGCTCCCGGCTCTCAGCTCTGCCAGACCACAGGCCAGTCACAGAGCCTCCCTGAAGACAGCCGGTGGTGAAAGGCCATGGGGCAGTGGGACCACCCTGCTCCTGGTCAGCAGACCTGGCGGGGCCCCCAGCAGCAGGAGGGACACCTGGTGGGGCCCCCAGCAGCAGGAGGGACACCTGGGTGGGGGCCCCAGCAGCAGGAGGGACACCTGGCGGGGCCCCCAGCAGCAGGAGGGACACCTGGGGGAGGCCCCAGCAGCAGGAGGGACACCTGAGGGGCCTCCAGCAGCAGGAGGGACACCTGAGGGGCCTCCAGCAGCAGGAGGGATATGAAGCACCCTCACAGTAAGACTCTCCGCTGGGGGGAGGGCAGGGGGGGAGCCTGCATTCAGACCAAAGAGGAGGCTGCTGGGTAAAACGAGGCCTTCAGTGGTGCCATGGGGTTGTCAGCGACGGGTGGAGCCTACCACAGAGCCAGGGCTGTCCTCGGAGCGCGACCGTGGGGGTGGGGAGCTCCCCCAGGAGCCCATGCATCTGCCCACCCACCCGCAGCTCCAACGTTCAGCAAGCTGCATTTTCCACAAGGTGAGGTGCTACATGTTGCAGGGTGGGGAAGACAGGTAAGGGACCAGGGCTGGGATGGCTGCAGAAGGCTGAGGAGGGGAGGGAACGGGACATACTGACCAGACCCCGCCTCCACCAGCCGGGCCGTCTGCCGCCCTGCTCTGCTCTCGGCACACCAAGAGCAAGACGGTGCGAGCTCAGAGCCGTCACTGCAGCCAGACTCCACTGCACCCTGGCCGTACGAGGCCAGGTCCTGCGGATCGGGGCAGGGACCCCACGCTCCCACACCACAGCCCAGAGGCCCTAACCCGCCGCGGGGCAGTCACGAACACGCACCGACAGCGTCCTTGGACCCGATGATACAGGGTGGCCCGTCCAAGCGGGCTGTGGTAAAATTCCTGCTCTTCCGGGATGCAAGGCACCACATGAAAAACGCTCCTGGGAAGCAAAAGCATCATCACGCGGCCGGCCTTCTGATGCGGACACTGCTTCTCATACTCCATCCCGCGTCTGCGCCACCTCGCCCACCGCCAACACACAGACAAGCATATCGCGGGGGACGCGGAGCTCCCCCGATGATAGTGACTGAAGTCACATGGTCTGGCAGGGGGCTAAGGGTGTCACACGGCTTCCAGGGGTGTCTGCAGGGGGCGTGTGCGATGCCTGTCCCTGTGGCGGATTACCAGCCAACAGCCGAGTCCATGAGCTGCTCCAGGTGACCCGTCCGGTGTCTGCTGGTGGCAGGAGGGGTGGGAAGTGAGCCCACCCGCGCTCCAGCACCACCCACGGCACAGTCAGGCCCCGCTCCCTTCTGCTGACAAACACTTCCTAATGTCCCCCTCGCCACGCGGGTCCTGAGGAGTACGCCGCCACGAAGCTGTTTCTAAAGGAAGATGGGAGGGCCCACACCTGCATGTCAGCCCGCCCGGCACTGAAGCCTGTGGAGGGGCGTCCCAGGAACACACGGCTACCCCAGACTCCGGCACAACCCCGCACGGACACGCCTGCTTTCCACAGCGTTCCTACCATCAGTGCGACCGTCCAAAACGGCAGCAGGTCCTGGCAAAGCTCCCAAGAACATAAAGTAAAATGTCTCTACAATTTACGTTAACAGCTGATGCTTAAATATACCTGGTGTTTGTTGCAACAGACGTGCTAAGTCACGAAGAATCAGCAACGACCGTCACGAAGGACAGGGCTTTAATATCCCAGTTCTCTAGAAATAGGCGGCGACGGGGAGTGGTCTGTGCCCACACCGCGCGCAGCCCAGAGGTGGGCTGTGACCTAGGAAGACGGCAGGGCTCGCTGCTGAAGATGGGCTTGCACCCAGGTCTGCAGACGCGGCTCCGACATCAGAAGCGATTTTCATGCCGCGTGAGGGGGTTTCTTCATTTGCACTTGCACGCGGCTCGCTCCTAGACTCCTGGCCACTCTTCCGCTTGGACCGCGCCCCTCCGCTCGGTGCCTGGGAGACTGGCTGCAAGGGCAGCCCGGCCAGGAGCAGCAGGAACCCTCACGTGGACGAACACCGTGACATCCCAACAGCTCAGCCTCCGGGACGGAGCTCTGGGCAAGAAGTCACGTTCCGCCCTGGATGAACACACCGTCAGCTTCCTCCAGCGTGCAAATCCTAGGACACTGGGAGCATTCGTAAACAAACACTTTTTGTTTCTGATGTTTTGAACTTTATGATCCCGGATCAAATCATTCCAGAGACTGCCCTCTGAGCACACGTGGGTGTGGAGGTTGCTGCCACGCTGACAATAGCTGGGGGCAGGGAGTGAGGTGAGACTAGCCACTCGTGGACGCCCCGGTATGCTCTGCAGCTGTCACACCCCCCGGAGACCCCATCTGGGGCTTTCTCTTCTCCTTGCCTAACAAAATCAGTTTTTAGCACAAGCACTCCAGCCACCACTGGAGACTCAAGCCCCGGCCTCTCGGGGGTTGCCTTGCTGAATCGAGGCAGAGCAGTGTGCGATGGATGGAGCGGTTCGCCCCCCACGAAGACCATGCCCTGACGGCCTTCGGGTCACAGCCCCTGACCTCAGAGCCTGGCCTCCAGCTTGACAGCAGCAAGAGAAACACCCCACCACTTCTGCCGGGATCTGTGAAGCCAGAAACAGTAACAGGAAAGGCAAGGTGTTTTCCACACACTTAATGTCTATGCTTTTTTTTTTTAAGACTTCATTTAGGTATTTGAAAACATGAGGGAAGGAAGGAGGCAGAGGGAGAAGCAGACTCCCCGCCGAGCAGGGAGCCTGACATGGGGCTCGATTCCAGGACCCTGGGATCACACCCTGAGCTGAAGGCAGACGCTTCACCAACTGAGCCTCCCGGGCGTTCTCATGATAAGCAATTTAATAGGAAATGGAACAATTTACCAATCTTTCTGAAAACACTTCTTATCCCTAGATATTTTTAAAGGAGACATTCAGTGCCCAGGTGAAGCCCTCGAATTTGATGGCTAATTGTCCCAAGGAGGCGGCAATCCCGTTACCCAATCTGACGGATGAAGGAAGAGAAAGACCCAGCAGGACGAAGGAGCTTTACCAGATGGGGCAGGTCCAGGGTAAAATCTGGGGGTCTGGCCCCCTATGCATGACCCCGAGCCCAGCCAAGCCAAGGCAAAGGGCCCTGTGTGCTGTTCCGGCCGGTCGGGACCAGGAGCAGGGAGGTAAGATTCCAGGGACTCACGCTGCAGATGCGTGAATAATTAAGAGGAGAATAAAAAACTTGGAGGTGTTAGTTTCCAGGATCTTGATAAGATCCAAATGCCACAGTAACAGGAATCATATTTAATGTCGGTTCTATCTTCTATCAGGGTCAGAACTCAAAAACGGGGAGGCAAGCGAGGGAACTGGCAGGTGTGGGGCCGTCGTCCCAGGGACAGCCATGGGGATGCAGGAGAACGGGCTCCTGTCCCTGCTGCAGGGCCCCTGGCTGAGCCCGGGAGCTTCCAGGCCTTTTGAAAACAGCCACCAGCACAAGCCAGGACGTCTGCTGCGAAGGTGTGGCCACCCCACCACCACTGGCTGCGAAAAAAGCCTGTGCGATGAACACACAAAGCGTTTACTACGGAGAAAACTAACTCTCATCCCCCCCAGGCCATGGCATTTTCAATCCCAGCTTGATTCTGTCAAATTCGTATCAAAGCAATAAATACTGATTAGCTGCTGTGAGCTGTGCCATGCTAGCCGCCCTAACCAAACGCGACGCAGCGCCCAGGAGCCTCAGGTCTGGAACCACTCTGGCTTTGAATGTGTATTTAAAGTCAGCCGGACTGGCCGGGAGAAAATTAGCAGGTATGTTAGGACAGAACCTTTGTAGAAGCACAGCGGCCCTCCCGTGATACGACTCTCGTGAGCTCGGGTCCTGAGAGGAACCGCGTGACTCGTGCTCCCCATCGGCTCCGTGCACGGCGACTCCTGCTCTGATCACCGCCGTCGCCGGGACCCGGCCTGGCAGCAATGCTGCCATCGACACAGAGCTTCCGACTGGCCTTCCTCGCAAGCTGCCGAGCTGCGGCCGCCGCGGGGGCACGTGGACACAGGGTGCACACGACAGGCCCGTGTGCCGGCCACGTGACACCTTGTCGTCCACCGTGTGTGTGAAAGCAGCTCGTGCGGAAAATGCACGACTGTCACCGGGTGCTGACTGCAGCCCCCCGAGGATGAACGCACACAAGTCTGTTCTAACAAACACACAGCTCCTCACAGATTTGCCACTTCAGACTCGACGTCACTCTGGCAGAACAGGAGTAAAAGGAACTGGCTTATAAGAAAATGAAACAAAACAAAACAAAAGCTTCCAAGACAGGCTCCAGAGCCCTTCCAGACGCACTCAGAGCACCTGAAACCCAGCAAACGGAGAAAGAACCCAGACTCCTTTGACGTCAGAGTGAAAGTCCATTGGCGGAGCCGCCCGCGGAGACAGAAGTTTATTGGTGGTAAAGTTCAGTGAACCGGTAACGTAACCCAAGAGCAGGAGTCATGGCTAGCTTGGACGCCTGTGCTCTGTGAGTCAGGGGACCGCGTCCACACACCCGCGGGGGAGGAGCACCCAGGTCAGGGGTGCCTGCAGGGCAGGTCTGCTGGCCCAAGCACTGCAGATATGTGGGCCGCTGGTCCTGTGCGCTGGGCCCTGTGCACCCCACGCTCTGCCCACACGATGCCCACGGCACCCCTTCCTCATGCTGGTGACCAAAAATGTCTCCAGATGTCCCAAGTATCCTGGGGGCACAGGAGGTCGAGACAAAATCACTCCCAGTTGAGAAACTTGGCTGGAGTGAGACATACCTGACCTTAAACCCCAGCGCCAGTGCAGAGAGGACTGTATGGGGTTGGGTACCGGGGGGACAGGGGCTGAGTGAGGGGCTCGCTCCCTGAGCAGGGTCATAGCAAAGTGCTGTCCAGGGACAGGAGTAGATGCACCCCGTACCCACCTGGGCTTGCTCCTTCTAGAGAAACCTCTCCACCTTCTCCGCCCAAGGGTCCTAGGGCTGTGCTCCAGAGACCACAGTGTAATCCCACGTCTTG
Source organism: Ursus americanus (assembly GCF_024610735.1). Taxonomy (NCBI): domain Eukaryota; kingdom Metazoa; phylum Chordata; class Mammalia; order Carnivora; family Ursidae; genus Ursus; species Ursus americanus. The sequence goes on from NC_142136.1 coordinate 1,138,497, forward strand.
TACAAAACCCCATGCTTCCCCGGTGATTACACCCAACAATGATGATGTTTCTCATTCACACACGTTAACATTCTAATTTCAGCAGTTTTAATACCTTTCTGTTACCAGTTTACTGCAGGTCTTGGCTCAGTCATCAGAAGCGGCTGCCCCCACAGTGAGGTGCCCACCCCCAGGACAGCCATCACCAGAAAGGTCAAGGGTGTTGGCGAGGATGCGGGAGAGCTGGCATCGCCGTACGGTGGGGGTGTGACGTGGTGCAGCCGCTTTGGAAAACAGTTTAGTAGTTGCTTAAAAAGTTAAACACAAAACATAACCCATAAAAGTTACCACGTGACGCTGCAGAGCCACAGCCAGGAATGCGCCCAAAACAAGAGAAACACGTGGACACAGAACCTGTCAGTTTTGAGACTCAGAACACAGCGACGGCAGCCCAGTGTCCTCTGTGTCCCCCCTCGCTCCATGGAAGCTGCTGCCTGGGGGGAGGCCCACGTGGCCAGAGCCACGAGGACCCGAGGCCGCCACGGCTGTGACAGAGAGCTGGGAGGGGCTCTGCTGGTTGGGCCCGGGAGGCCGGGCGCCACCTGCGCTTGGACTGCTGACCCAGACACCGCGAATCGCCAGAGGTTTCGAGGTTCGGTGACTTGTGACTCAGCCAAGATAACTGGATAACAAACAGGTCACTGATGAAAGGTCACTGACGGGCACGCAGGTCGGGGCGTCAGCTCCATCACGGATCCTCAGAGGAACAGAACGGGGTGTCGGCACAAACGGGTGGAGCGTGCCCTCCGAGCGGCCCTGCTGCTGAGAGCCACACGCTAAGGGCCACGGGCTCAGCAGGACTCCGAGGGAGTGGCCCCAAAACACTGCGTAGGGCACGAGGGACTCCGGGGAAACACTGGTCAGAGCTGCCTGGCCAGCGCGGGGAGGCCCATTTCTTGACCCTTCCAATGGCAGAGTGTGACCGGCCAAGTCCCCTGCCTGCTGCCACAGCCCCCATGTGAGCACTGTCGTGACGGAGTGCGGGCCACCGCATGTGACTTGCCAGGAGCCACGACGCCCTGCACGTGCCGCAGCGGGAGCCAGAGCGCTGCCCTGGGGCCCATGCGGGGCCGCAGCCACGGCTGAAGGATTCACTTGGCAATCTTCATCATGCTTCAGTTAGACGCCCGTTTGCATGGGAAGCCAAAATTTTAGGCCCTGCCTACAATTTAACGTTTTATAGGTTAAGTTGTACTTGACTTGTAGTTTGGCTTTGGTTTTCTAGCATGAGCACGATCAAATGTCATCAGGACGTACTATACCGATTACAAGAGAAGAGTGGGTCTCTGGGAAGTTTGCACTGCTCTGAACAATGCCTGCGTGACGGGAAGTGGGATGTGGTGACTGACCACGGTCAGCCTCCAGGACCGCACACAGGAGGGTCACCTGCAAGGCAGGACGTGCAGCCTGTACTTTAATCCCTTGTGCGTAAAATAAAAAAGCCACGCAGCACAGGCACGTCGATTTGGCAAGGACACCAGGTGCGCAGGCGGCACGTGGTAGACGCCCAGTGACCCTGCCACCTCCGTGCCACGGTGGGGACAGAGCGTCTGAGACAGCAGGGGGTCTGATGCGGGTGTGAACCCTAGATCTGCCCGAGGGGTACTGACCACAGCATCGATGACGAGTGCCACCTTCACTGCACGCTGCCCGGCCTGCGTTCACGTGCGGGTCTGAACCTCACGACAGCCCCGGGAGAGAACATCTCACCCGCCAACCAAGAAGCTGAGAAACAGGCCAGGAAGACAGCCGACGACCTTTGTCCCCATAAAGTCGCACAGCCTCACAAATGACAGGAGGGCCAGGCACTGCCCTGGCGTCCACAGCAGGCCCACATGTTGACAACACGGCCATCCCAGCAGAGCTCTAACAACACGGCCCAAAATCTAACACAGTAACAACAGCTGCCACGTTGAGCGCCTGGTGGCAGAGACTTCGAATTCCAGCCTTTGCCACCATCCTGAGGGTCAGAGACGTCTTGTTCACCCCGCACACAAGAGCCTGCACGGGCCACGCCAGGAGCTGCAACATGCACAGTGTCCACGAGGACGTGGACGAAAGGAGAAATCCAGTCCCTTGTGAGTCGAGAGGAGACCGCTCAGGACCAGGGCGGAGTGTGTAGGGTCCCTGCGTCCGCAGCCCCACGGTGGTGCCCTGGAGAAGCAGGAGCTGGAGAACTGGGGCTGGCTGTTTTCTGTGCTGTCCGCGAATGAAGAAGGATTTTCACATTTCTAAATGGTTGGAAAAACTTAAAAAAAAAAACTTTATGGGGCACCTGGGTGGCACAGTGGTTAAGCGTCTGCCTTCGGCTCAGGGCGTGATCCCGGCGTTCTGGGATCGAGCCCCACATCAGGCTCCTCCGCTATAAGCCTGCTTCTTCCTCTCCCACTCCCCCTGCTTGTGTTCCCTCTCTCGCTGGCTGTCTCTCTCTCTGTTGAATAAATAAAAAAAAAAATGAAAAATAAAAAAATAAAAAAAACTTTATTATGGGCCGTGAGGTTTTACTTTCCTAGCATTGTCACAGGTCACGAGTAATTATTTGGGAATGGGTATGATTAGTTCAGAGCAGGTCATGGTGACGTGGGGTGGGTCTTACACGGGATGGCTCGTGTCCTGTGTGCAGGGGAGGGTGGAGTCGAAGACTCGGTGCCGATGCCGCCACCTCCTAGAGGTCCAAGGGCCCTGCCCAGCCTGTGGTTCCCAACACCTGGACTCCAGCTTGGAAAGGGCAGATTTCTGTCCTCTCGAGCCCCCGTGTGGGGTGGTTTGTACAGCCGCCCATCTGAGGTGCTCCAGTCTTATCCAAAGCAACCTCAAAGCACAAGACACACTTTGGCCGGGCAGGCTCTGTCGGGGGGGCATCCTGGGCACGGCGGGACATTAGCGGTGCCCCGGCCTCCACCCACTGGATGCCAGGAGATCCCCCAACTCTGACATCTGATGCCACATGTCCCCTTGGGGGACAGACTGTGCTAGTTTGTGAAAACTGTCCGATGACAGACCCTGGATCTACATGTTCGTCTGGTAAAATAATCCTACTCCCACTCAGGTTTCAAAATGTGGTTCAAAATTTCAGCACACAGGGGCGCCTGGGTGGCACAGCGGTTAAGCGTCTGCCGTCGGCTCAGGGCGTGATCCCGGCGTTATGGGATCAAGCCCCACATCAGGCTCCTCCGCTATGAGCCTGCTTCTTCCTCTCCCACTCCCCCTGCTTGTGTTCCCTCTCTTGCTGGCTGTCTCTATCTCTGTCAAATAAATAAATAAAATCTTTAAAAAAAAAAAAAAATTTCAGCACACAAGTCAGTCCTTCACCCCGAAGCGCCGTCCCTCCAGATCCATGCGTGATCCGTGGCAGCTCCATTTTGTGATTTGGTCCCCCGGTGTCTCTACTAGTCATCCAGCCTCGTGGTCCTCACTCAGCAAGTAAGAGGCTTGCCCACTGCTATCTACACCGCCTGCCACTCCCCACTGCACAAAGCTGGTTGGGCTGTTGGCGCCCTCTGCCCTCCTCCCGCGGTCTCGCCACGGCGGTCACTGCCCTTCACACGCCTGGTACGGCCTTCCCCCTAACACGTGTGGACGAAGTGAGTTAACTGTGAAGACAGAGTGCTGATAGCGTTAAATCACCAGTCCCGGCCAGACTGTGCTCCTCCGACGATCCATGGCCAAGACACATCCCACGCGAGCCACATGGATCCCGTGTCCTGATGCTCCCAGAGGGGAACACATCCCCTGGGCTGGCGGCTGACCCGGGCCAGACTTGCAGACGGCCTGGCGAGCGGCGGGAGCACACCTTGCTCCCGAGGAAACGGCCGACCGCCAGCCGTTCCTGGAAATTCCTGATGTCACCCTGGCGACTACCACACTTTCCTCAGCGGGTTCAGCCCAGACGCACCACGGCTACGCGTGATGGAAAGTTGACTGCTGGCACCATTTTCCGGGCTATTAAGTACATTCGGGAATTCTGTATGGTTTTCTTCCATTTAGGAGGGAATTAAGTTTGTGTGGTCCGAACATCTCTGCCCGCACTTGCTCATTAATTTCCTCACGTAGAAACCCAGGACCCGCGGCTGCAGAGGACGCTGCAGGGAGAGAGGGACGTGGGGGGAGGCCACGTCCCACACCCAGGCTCCGCGGCAGGGCCCATCTTCCCCCATTTCCTGCTTCCCGCTTCCCACTTCCCGATTCCCACTTCCCGCTTCCGCCTCCTGCCTCCCCGAGCACACAGACCCATCAACAGCAACACGGTGCCATCACGTGGGGCCTTATGACAGCCGGTCCCCAGCCCGCAAGTCGCAGGGCTGGCCTCTCCTCACTCCTCGGGCCCGAGCTCACGCTTCCCTTCTCCGTCCCACCTGCGCTGTGTACACAGGCTGCCCTCCCAGCGCTCGTCCCCGTGGATGTGGCCGCTGTGGTCCCTGGCTTGCTCCACTCCCACCTGACGGCCCTGAGCATGGAGGACCCAGTGGCTACACACGGCCGACCCAGTGGGCGCTCAGCAGTTCCTGTCGAGTGACACGTCCTCTCCACGTTCAGACTTTCCCAGACTTCTTCTCCATTGTACCCTGTTCGGGGGAAAGACCGGCACACCGGGCACCGACTCTTACACAAACTTCACAGGAAACCAGCAGCGTCTACACCGCCCCCTGCACATGAATCCAGAGCCCAATGAACGGCCTTCCGCCACACTGGCTGTGGGGAGTGCTGGACGGACAGCCAGCAAAAACCCCCTGCCCAGAGCCCCGCACCCGACGCCCCAGCGCCCTGTGGCCTCGCTACCCCTCCACCTGTCACCCATACCTTGAACATGAACCGCTGAAGGGAGGCCGACCTTTGGGGAGAGGATTAGACACAAGGCTCAGAGGGAAATGCCGTCGGGAAGGCAACACGGCCCAGACTTCCTAGGACGCGAGCAGCTACAGAACGCGGAAAGGGAAGGGGCCCTTAGAGACATGGGCACCCCGGGAGCCACGGGCACGGACCGCGTGGCTGCACATTTAGGGACGTGTGCACACGCAGATGTAAAGGCACAGAACACCGCCCGTCCCAGCCGGAGGGGAGGACCCCGCAGCGCCTTCTCTCTGAACCACCAGCAGCCTCCCCAAGGCAGCCTTCTTGTTCAGGGGCCTCGGTGCCGCCCGCTCACGGAGCGGTCAGGGACACGGGCGCAGATGAATCGCTAAGCGCTTGCTGGACAGGATGGGGTGGTAATGACCCCCCCATCCCCTAGTAAAGCTGCACAGCTGTGCTAGCAGAGGTCGGGCCTTGGCTCCCCAGCAGCGGCGTCCACCCTCCCCGCTCCAAGCTGAAAGCAGGCCTCGGCCTTCTCCCCACAGGAAACCCCGTCCACGAAACACCCGTCAGCAAAGCAGACTGCGGTGCTGAGAAGCTCAAGGGGCGGCCGCTGGCCCTGTCTCCTCGTCCCTGCGCAGGGAGGGGACGGAGGGTCTTCTTCGCCCGTTCCGTCTCCCAAAGGGTCCGCCCTCCCAGGAGCCCGTTGATTAGAATCCACGTTCAGTGTCTCCCCAACAGCACAACTGTATGTTCTCTTCTCGTCTGGTTCTATCTCCCCCGCCCGCTTTTATCTACAGAGCTCATACTTTCTCAACAAGCTGCGACCTTCCCATGAAAACCTTACTAAGCCTTTAACCGATGCCGGGTATACCTGACGTGAACACCGCGAACTCAAGAAACACTCACTCCGTGGTGAAGGTTTTGTGAGTGACTGTTATTAAGAACGCTACGGGAGGAGAAGGGCAGGAACGTGGTTCCGAAGGGCCCCCGGGAGCAGAAACGTACTGGTGATGAATGAGCCGGGTTACCTGTGCGGTTACTGACCTTTCACCCTGCATGCACATTACATACACTCATTAATATGCGCGACATACATCATAATAAATGGCCTACAACCCCTCCCCCCAAAAATCAAACACGTAGAAGTCTCCATTTCTTTAAGAAACGCACAGCATTGGAAACAGAGCTGGGGCCGGGGGTGGCGCACGGCTCCCCTGGTCTCCATGCTGATACCGCCAGGCCAAGGACAGGGACAGGAGCTGCTGGAGCCACGGCAGGAGCTTTCCACGGGGCCCGCCATGGAAGCTTCCAGGGGCTGGGGACCCAGGCATCAGCTTCTTCCCAGGGCCTCACCCGGGCCCCGGGCCCTGTGCGGACGTGCTCCCTCTGGGCGCTCTGAGATGCGGCCGCGGTTGGAGCGCACCGAGGCTGGGGGTAGGGGGGCAGTGACGCTGTGTCGAACAAACACCAGTGTGGTCTCGAAGCTCTCCCGGCAGTCAGGGCTGGCACGCAGGAAGTTTTAATAATGCAAACACTGAGGACAGCTGAGAGCCACACCTGCCTGATAACGCGGCTTTGAAACGTTCCTTGCGCCGTTGTCTGCAGCGGGCTGGTCGCACTCACAAGAAGCACCAGCTCCCGTAATTTACTGCACTTAGGATAACTTCTCAGGATAAATACAAATTACAAGGCGATAGAGACCCACCTTGGTTCGGGATCTCATGATGCATTTTACAAATTCGACCATCCTTTCCCTGCAGCTTATCCTTTCTTTTTGCAAACAATCCTATGTCCTTCTCCCCCCGCCCCCGCCCGAAAGCTACCAAAGTAGTTGTGAAACGTTCTCATAATGCACTCTCTAAGAAAAGCATTGTTTCTTTGAAACGCTGCCAGAAAAACGATTCTGCCTCTGCAGTGTCTCGGCATAACCAGCCCACACGCTGACAGGAGTGAATCCTTGCCCGTCGGGGTGCAGAGCCCCTGGGGGGCGGCATCAACATCTCCTAGTGTCTGCAGTCTGTGGACGACCTGCAGGATGGTGTCTCTGCCACCATCACCCTCCACGTCCACCGTCCTGCCGGGCCCCTCATCGGGCCCCTCATCGGGATCCAGAGTCCCTTCCCTTGCTCCTTCAGGGGTCCAATTATCCCAAGTCCACACGGGGCCCTGACTCTGAGCTGAGCATTTTCCTAGACATCTTGCGGTCGCCACGCACAGTGGTGACCCTGCTCCTGCCGTCTCCCATCCCTGCCCACTGTTCTGGGCACTCGGCATCTCATGGCACATAACCAGGACCCGACCCCGCAGCACGCAGTCCCACTCAGGACGTGTGACACAGCAACAGAGAATAAAGAACCCAAGCGAAACCAGGCAAAGGGCTTGAAAAGACATTTCGACAAGATGAGCACAGATGGCAGACAAGCCCACGAAGAGATGTCCAACGTTGCTGTCACCGGGAAGCGCAGGTCAAAGCTGTAGGGACACAGCACCTCGCATCCAGCAGGACAGCCACTAGCGGAAACCAGAAACTCGCAAGTGTCGAGGACGCACAGAAGCCGTGTGCAGCAGGCAGGGCGGATGACGGGGCCGCCACCAGGGAAGCAGAATGGAGGCTCCCCAGAAACCTAAACGTAGAACCGCCATATGATCCAGCGGTTCCACTCGGGGTAACATCAGGCAGAACTGAAAGCAGGGTCCCAAAGACAGATCTGTGCCCAGGTTCTTAGCGGCAGTCTAAGCAAGAGACAAGATCCGGAAGCCCAAACACACGTCGGTCGATGCCTGGGTAAGGAGAACGGGGTCTGGCAGAGGGGAGCTCATCTGCAGCGGCAGGGGCCTCATGCCTTCACCCAGGGCCTGGCACATCTCAAAAACGCTGGAGTGCGGCCAACGCCGGCTGAAGCCAGCGCCCCCCAAGGGCTCACTTCAGTTTTGGCTAAGGAGGATGGAATGAACCTGCAGAGACAATGCGTCTGCTCTGTGACCACCAGTGTGACCACATGAGGCAGCCGCTGTCCTGAAGGACCAGCAGATGTGGCCACAGCCACAGAGGGTGTGGTTCCAGAGGAAAGACGGTGACATGATGCCCCACGGACCGCTGACGTGTTCCAGGACCTCACTGCTGACCCCACGGTCCTGCGCGAGCTTGCTGGACAGCAGCCCACCCGCAGCTCCATGACACAGACCCCCGGGCTTCCGACCAGCCCATCTGACCACCCTCCCTCTGCCCTGAGCGCTACCTCCCCAGCTGAGCAAACCGTCGGCACAGCCTATGCACGCACTGACCCGCCGTGCAAGGGGGAGCTGGCGGTCCCAGGGAGCGGGGAGGAAACGGTACGGCTGCCATGCCCATGGGCCTCACCTCTTTCCCCACTAAACCTGCCACTTGGCCACCCCGCGAACAAGCACAGTTACAGTTTTAAATCACATTCCTTGCACTTGGTTTGAAATACTGCAACTTAGGGTGACTTTTTCAGACATAATTTTGCTTAGTTTAAGGAGTTTTCATTGAGACTGTACCTTGGGCTAAAGCTGATTTCATACACTGAAATTCATTTAAGGCGATTTACCAGACCAGACGTGTCCACAGCAGGAGCACAGACATGTGGAAAAGACAAGGCCTTCTGATTGCTGTGGTCCCAGCGTGCAGGATTTAAATCCAAGATGGTTCCTGACGCCTTCCTTCACGTAACAGGCACACCCCTCCCCACGGCACACGGCACCTTGCCCAGGACGAGGAAGCGAGGTCCTTGGGCAAGTGTGCGGTAAATGGGCCACGTTGAGAGGGGAGTGCAGTGACCTTCCCAGGGCATGGGCCGGCCGGTATGCAAACTGCTCATCACTTCCATATGGGAAAAATGGCCAAGTGGGGCTCCCCAAGGGGGGGGACTAAGATGTCCTTTATGTCAGAGACGAACTGAACAAAAATCACCCTGAAATCAGCATCTGAAGAAAAGCGCGGTAAGTCAACCCTGAGACGAAAGCACTCAGACCGCACCTTCCAGACAACCCCAAGTCAGGTGACAAGCAGTGACACTTCCCCCCTTTACTAACCTCCCGCCAACTCTGCCACAGAGAAGGTTCCCCCGTTCCGACGTGTGGTTCGAGGTCAGCAGACAGCGAGTAAGATGACCACTGTCCACAGCAGCCCCAGATGTTTCGAAACGTGAACACCGGCCTCACCCATCGTTGGCACCGTTGGGACAATCGTGAGCACGCACAGCGCAGACACCCCCCCCTCAGGTCCTGGTTAGAGTCCTCGGCAAATCCCCCATAAGAAACCCTCCGGGCGCTGAGGCTGTATTTTTAAACTCCAGGGGAGACATGCTGGGACCACAGTATAAAGAACTACTCATCTTCCCCTGAAACCAAGTCAGCGAGCGCTTGTTTTCACGGGTGCTCGGCTGGAAGGAGGCCGCCGCTGCAAGCAGGCTTCCCCCGGCCAGTCTGCGCCCTGCGCTGCCGACGTACATCCCCAGCGTGCCCTCCCCACCCCGCAGTGGACCCGCAGTCTCTCCGCAGAGGCAGACACCCCACAGAACGCACGCGCTTTGCCATCTGAGCAAAGGGCAGAAGGCCGAGTGCCTCGCAGGTGCTGTCTTGTTCCCCCGACCCTGCCCGCCAGAGCCCGCTCCTCCGGAGGCTCCGCGCCCGCAAGGCCTGTGCTGCTCGCGATCGGAGTCTAACCAGAGGAGTGCAGCAAGCCTCCTTTCCCAAACTTCTGGTCGGTTCCGGAGTGAGTCCCTCCCCCCCGCCCCCACGTGTGCCATGAAGAGTGTGAAAAACACAGTCCTGTAGCCCCAAGGCCACAGTGTTCTCAGGGGTCAAAATCCAGAAAGTTCTTCATGGTTTCTGGGTGGAGAACAAGCCACACAGCCATGGTCAGGGCGGCCGGTGGCCACATGTGGACAAAGCCGTGGGAATGAAAACGAGCGAGTCCGCTGGGTTGTAACAGAGAGAGTTGTTACGCCCTTGGATAACTGGCACAAATAATGGGCTTCATGTAAATTATGGTAATCAGCACCATTTTTTACACTTTTCAGCACATTCTTAGTTTTTCCTTTTCTCAATTTTGGCTTCTCTGGAGTCTAAAATTACCACTGAACTCGTTTACCCCACACACCAACTAGAAGCCCGACACCGTCACCGCTGTGACCCCGCGGGCGTGGGGCCCCAACAGCTGCAGGCCTGCCCACAGACAGCACCGGGCTCGGACGCCCCGGGGTGGGAGGTCGTGCCCGCCGCATCTGCGCCCGTCCTGGGGGCTCGGCTCTGACGCCAACCCCACAAGGGGCTGCATACACAGCAGAAACAGCTCGACCCCGACCCCAACCCTGGCTCCATCGGGAAAGAGTATCCCAGTTTGCCGTCAGCGTCAGACTGTGCGCAAGGGACACGCCTGGCGCCCCTATTCCCGAAACAGCAGTGAGCGAGTTTTTGGGAAAGGGGTCCTCTCCACATTTTCCCCCACGCTGGACCCAGAACAGTCACTGGCACAAGAGGCTCCAGTCCTTGGTGAAGTGTTAAAGGCAAGTCACGGCCCTCAGCCTCTGAGGCAGCCCTCACACCTACAGGAGCGTGACGTGCGGCGGATGGGGCGGATGGAGAAAACGTCCAAACGGAGCCGCAGGGACACCACAGCCTCTGCTGGAAGCGGCCAGGAGGAAGAAGAGGAGCGCTTGGGGACACAGTGACCCTGGGGGGGCCCCCCACCCTGCTGGACGCTACTGGGGGCGGCCACCGCTGTGTGGGAGGCTGACAGGCGTGACCCCGGGGCTTTCAGTTCTGACAGTCACCTGACTCACTGTGGCTGGGAGCAGAAGGGACAGCAATCAGTTGGAGAGAACCTGCCCAAAATGCCTGTGTCCTGGCTGGTGCCGGCCTGGAGCAGGCTGCACCGTCTGTGAACCGACAGTGTGCACCGCGAGGGCGCACTGACCACACCTCAAGTCGCGGGAGGGGGCTGGCCTCCTGTCCTCACCTGGCCAGCCAGGCAGCTGGCCGGCACGGCTGGGCCCCCAGCACGCCCACTCTCCTCCACCATCGGCAGTCGCCCCAAAGCCACGCCTGCAGCAGCACTGGCCACTGGGCTGCCCATCCCTCTCCTCCCCAACCCCCACCCCCAAAACTGTAAATCCTGTGGAAACACACGGACCTAGACAAACAGACAAAATGCCACTCCGATTAGTGCCATCTCTTCCTTACTTGGTTCTCCAACAACCACAAACTTTAGAAAAATACAAACTTCAAAATGCATCAAAATCCATTTTTGACAAATGAAATTTCACACTCTGCACTCTGTTGGGAAGAGCGGGAGCTCGACAGGACATCAGGGGATCCCCACAGCAAGTGCCCTAATAAAGCTGGTCTTCCGTAAAGCACAGCGCTGCCTGTGCCCCCGAGCAGCGTCCCCGCCCGCCACGCAGTGACAGGCCGCCACACTGTGTGACACACGGGGACCAGGAGACCACGCGGACGCCATGGCCAGCTGTGCAGAGAGACGAGCCCCAGGGAGCCGCAGCTGTCTGCCGCCAAATGCAGTCGAGCCTCTGCGGCAGTCGTGGGCAAGGATTCACTTTCAAAGCCCCTTCGGAAATGTCACGGAAAGCCACAGCCACTCGAGGCGTGAAATGTTTTCACCTTAACCTCAGACATTTCTGCAGAGGCCCAGAGATAAGAAAGATCTCTATTAAAGGTAGTTTTATCTGATTTTATTCAAACTGAAATCCATTTTAGCGTCCTTAACCACCAGCCGCTTTCCCATGATAAGAAGGAAAAAGTGCTCATAAAATCCCAAGAGTTTCCCTTGGAGATAACAGGCAGCAGCCCAGGGTCACGAACGCGGGTGGCCGGCCACCAATCAGGAGGCGCTGCTCTGGGCCCGCAGTCACTCTCACAACTTTGTAGGGTTTTATTATTATGCTGTCCTTGAAAGATAAACTAAAGCATATTAAAAATTTAAAGTGTTCGTGAGCAAAACTCCGGTCCCCCGGCCTCCACGGCCACCGTGTGGTCAGAGACACTAAGACGGCACCTTCCACTGCTTGGTTTTCAAGCTACTCTTGGGAAGACGGTAAAACCACCTGAAGTCTGGGGGGAGGCGCAGGTGAGCCGTCAACTACGCTAAAAATACCATCTCCGCTTCTGGACGTCCCCTTGCTCTCGGACCGTATCCACATGGGACACAAAGGTGACTCTGCATCGTAGCATTTCAATGCTTCTGTGTTAGAACAAACAGAAGAGCAAATACGGAGGACAAGGTCGCAAATACCCAAGTCTCTGGATGCTGGTGGAAATACGCAGTTCTCACTGCGGGCGTGTGCCTTTGTTTTCATCCCTGAGTCCCGCCAGCCCCACAGCCGTGGACTCGAACCAGTGTGCGTGGTGACTGCCAACCCCAACCCTTCGGTCTCCAACTGCAGACTGTGTTTGTAAATGGAACCACCCACAACTGCCCAGGGTGAAAGTGAGGTCAGTCTAGTTCTGAAAAACCCTTCCTCTGGATTCTCCCACAAACTGAGTGTTATTTAGCAAAAAGGTCTAAAGCTACATGAAGTTGAACTAAGTAGACATACATCACATGCTCCACGGGAAATTTCTGGGGGCACCGTTTCTTTACTGAAGGTGCACACCTGTTTTTCCCAAGACGTATCCGGGGAGCCCAGCTTTAGAAAGACCACCCACCCACAGCTGGCAGACATCAGAGCCTTCCTCCAGTTCAGTCAACCCCCAGGACACCTTCTCAAAGTGGTGGATGCCAGCAAGGAGGGCCCACGGCGTGCCGGGAGATTCCCGTGGGCCTTCTTCCTAAGGTGTTCTTGGGGAGATTCAGCATCTGTGGGGAGCACGCAGCCCGTCCAGGGCAAAGCCAGCTCCACGCACCTGCCGCGGACTCCAAAGCCTCTTCTGTCTTTCCCACCGTGGCAGTGCTCCAAGTCCCCGTCACATGCCCTCTCCTGCACCCGGAACCTCCCCCCAGGATGAGGCCAGGCCTCCACAGGGGGCTAGCCTTCTCCTTCATTCCCAGAACTTTATAAGCAACAACTGCAGGAGATGGGCCACGGCCACCTCTCTGAGCCCCTGCTGTGTTCTCCTCTCATTCAATCACTTCTGCTTACACACGAGACAGAGAGCCACACGAGCGTGTTCAATCTTCAGTGGACAGAGGACTCGTGCCTTTCCAGGCCGCCAACAGCTTCCGTCACAAACTCCCAAGCACACTGCTGCACAAAGTGGGGACAGCAGCTTGGTTCCAGGAAGCCATGGAACAGACAACCACGAGCGCCTCTGTGGCTCGTACAAGAGCTGCAAGCGGCCGGGCTCAGGACGGTGGCCCCAGGAGCAGTATTTCCTGGCAGCGCCGTGAAGCCAGTGTGGAGAACGTACTCCAGAGCACAACTGGTCACTGCAGGCACCGCACACACCCACACATGTTAATTCAGAGCTGCAGGAACTGCTTCGACCTGACCCATGCTGCTAGTCGCAACATCAACCGGAGTGACCCTGTAGGGGCTGCCTCATCTCAACACCCTCCCCAAACCCTCCGGGGTTTCCTTTCCATTCAGAGCATGAGTAAAAGGTGCACAAGGCCCCGATGACCTCCCTGACGTTCCTGCCCACGGCTCCTGGTCACTCAGGGCTCCAGCCCTCTGCCCTCCCTGCTGCCCCAACCTCAGGGCCTTTGCACACACTATTCCTCACCTGGACCACCTTCCCTCCCCTTGTCAGGCCTTGCATACCCGCCAGCAAGGCGAGGTCTGGCCTCACCACTCTGTTTAAAATCCCCCACCACCCCGAAGCCTTCATTCCCCCACTCCCAACCCCCCCAGGGGTTTCTCCGCAATACTGACACCCACATGACTTACTCTGTATCTCAAGGAGCACTTCATTGGAAAGTAACGTACACACGAGAAGTGACTGTCCCAAGCGAGCAGCTCAGGCTTGCCCTGGGTGCCCAGATCCAGCTCAAGAAAGAGAACCTCCCTCCTGCCCTGAGAAGGCCCTCCCGCTATGCCCACCAGGGATCATCATCGCGACCTCCGTGCCTGGCCTGAACTTCACGAGTGGAATTGTGTAATGTGTACTTCCTGTCTGGCTTCTTGGCCTTAATACCATGTCTGTGAGTCATGCCTGCCGCTTGTTCTTCTGTGTCATGTGACATCCCGCGGCTTGTTTTGTATTTCCCACTGCAGACAAACGTTGGGGCTGTTTCCGGACGCACACACGTAACGTCCCTGGATGCTGCGGAGCGGCTGTCCGGAGGGGCTCCAGCTGAGGGTCCGGCCGGCAGTGCACACGGGAGCGCACAGCTCCACACCCTCACCAACACGCGGTGTCGTCCACGCGCTAGTTTTCGTAAGTGGTGTGTCTCCGGGCAGTGTCTCCCTCTCCTACGTGCACACTTTCCAAAACGTATTTTCAGGTATTTGTCAAGCTACGCTGATGGAAGACTGTGTACTCGAATGGGTTGTAAATATTATCTTCACAGGCTAGAAACCATCCAAATTTTCATTTAATTTGCGCTGCCACATTAACGTACTTTTCTTGTGCATGCCTCAGAACACAATTTTTCCTACCGTTTGCTGCTCCACGCTGATTTTTTTTTTAATTCCAGCAAGCTACTTCAAATCCTTCGCGGGAGGACGAAGACAGGCACATTAGCAGCTCCTCCTTCTGACGGCAGCCTGGCCCTCCTGGCCCAGCAGCAGTTAGCGCCTGCCCTAATCACACCACTTTCTAGAAACTGAGGCACACTGTGAATAAGGCTTTGCTGGCAGGTCAGGAGGAAACCTGTGCTATCACATGGACACTCTGAACCGTGGCCGCGGGGATGACGGGGCACAGGCGCCAAGCGCAGGGCCCAGGGGAGGCTGGCTGTCAGCAACGTGTCCTGCAAACTGACACCACCGTCCACTTTGACGATGACAAACTCACCACATAGAAAAAGCCAGCGCTGACACACGTCCCTGTCTACAAATCCAAACACACTGTATGGCTCACTGTGCACCCGACACCCGGGGGAGGGGTCGCGTCCCGCCACCGGTGCACCCACATGACTCTTCGTATTGTGGGTGCGCAGCCGGCGAGAATCACACCCAGGGCGCTCTGAAACGGTTTCACCTGCACAACTCACGCTTTCAGGATACATCACTGTGCTCTGACGCTCGACCGAGACAACAAAACGTATTTTTAGAAGAAAACACGCACAAAGATCTCTACGTAAGTGACTGGTACACACGACGCGCACCGCTTCAGCATCTGCCACCTAAACGGGACTTAGACCAAAGGTGGACATACCCACAGAAGAGACGCTTTGGCGCCGGTAACTCCTTCTCCTGCCGAAGCGCTAAGGGCGGAGGAGAGAGCGAAGCCAGAGAGGGAGGGAGAAAACAGACCTCAGGCTCACCCAGCACAACACGCAATTTTCTTTTTATCTGTTTATTCTGAAATTTCTATGCAAAGTTTTCATGTTACTGTACAGTAAATTGGAATTTGTTTTATTTTAAAATGTTTTAAATTGCCTACCTCTGAATAAAAGATACAGCAGCTATAAGCCACCCTCTGTGATTCCCCCCGTGGGAGCCCCCCTCTGGGAGCTCCCCCTGACCCCCCACGAGCCCCCTGTGATCCCCCATATGAGACCCCTCTGTGATCCCATGTGAGCCCCCCTCTGTGACCCCCCACGTGAGCCTTGCTGACCCCCATGTGAGCCCCTGCGTGAGCCCCCTCTATGGCCCCCCTCTGTGACCCCATGGCATTCACTTGCAGCCGAGTGGAGCTCCGCAAGCCAGAGCACAGAATGCCCGTGGACTCAGGCAGCACCACGTGCGTGGGCCAAGCCCACCCAGCTAACCCAGGGTGTGGGGATGAGAGTGTGACCTCAGACCACGGAGCTTGTAAACACGGCATGCCCAGAAGGCCATGCTCGGTCACACAGAGCGTTGTCCGCACCCCAGGGCATCCTGGCGGCCCCGAGCAAGGCTGTCTTCCAATTCCTGAGACGGTCACCGGCTTCTTCAGATGGCTGCTCCCTACCCTGGACCATGAGAGGGAAGGAAGCCCTTCTGCTAAATCCAAGAACAAGGCACCCACGGCTGCCAACACGAAAACCTGTGTCGGCCAAACCTCCCATCACTCTACACACGGGAGCCCTCCACCTGCGCCCACGCATCGGAGCCAACCCGCCCCACCCAAGCCTTGCAGACGCCCTAACCCACATGCCGTCCCCGGGGACTCTGCACCATGGAGGCCCCCCCCACCCCGTTGTGGAAGACTCCGGGGGGCGGGACTCTCATGGCCACTGCCTGCAACCACACACTGCACCTGGCTGGGCGTCAAGGGGCTGCGACGCTCACTTTGCCTCGTGGAACGCTCTGATTTAAATAAGAAATGTCCATTTGATACATTTGGTGTTCACCCACTCCTGACACAGCGCTCTTAAAATGCTTGCAATTTCCTAAATTTCAAGAGCATAAAGGTGTCTTGAGTTATGTTACTTAGGGGATTTTGGAAATGCCTGGGGCTAGGGCTTTCATCCTCTCTCTGGCCCCCAGGGAGGGGGTGCAGGCTGAGTCCGTTGCCACAGGCCAGTGACTTCATCAATCACGCCCACACAAGGAAGCCTCCATAAACCCCGAAGGCCTGGTGGGGGAACGTCCCGGTTGGAGAAGAGGTGGAGATCTGGGCACAGAGGTGAGCTCAGGAGCGTGAACTGAACGCTCCACACCCCCGCCCCCAGCCCCGGCCCCACACCTCTCTTCCATGTGGCCGGTCCGGACTCGGGTGCTTCTGTAACAGGCTGGCTGGCGATCCAGTTCAGAAGCCGTCTTCCCGAGTTCTGTGAGCGGCTGTAGCCAATGAACGGAGCCCAAGGTCAGGGGTGACAGGTGAGGTGGGGAGGGGCCTCGTGGGACTGAGCCACAGCCTGTGGGAGCCAATGCGGCCTCCAGCAGAAGGGTCGGGACTGGGCTGAGTTCTCAAACACCTGCTGGTCTGGAGAATTGCTTGGATGTGTGGAGGACCCCCCCCAACCCCAGTAGAACTGGGTCCAGATCCTGACTCCCCTTGTGTCTAATCTACTTCGTTATCACGTCACTACTACTAGCTCGACGCACAGGGAAAAAACCACCTGCACTGTCTTTAGGGTCAGCAAATGCCTGCTGAGCACCTACTGTATACAGATCATTCCAGAAGCACCCAGGGGCGTCAGAGGCCCCTGTAGATGCCGGTGGCTAACGAGGGGTTTGTAAAGGGCATCCGGTGAGAAATAAAAGACCAAGGTCGGCTGCAGCGAGGCGCTGGAGGGCTGTGGGCTGAACGCCGCTGGGGAGGCTGGTCTGGTGGGAGAGGAGCCAGTGGAGGCTGGAAAGGATGGAGAGTAAGGAGCAACCTTCAACATGGACGTCATCTCCTCCCCCAGAAGCCTCCCCTCGACCACCCCAGTCATTCAGGGCTCACCCTGATCACAGATGGGCCACACGTATGGGAACGACGTGATCCCCCCCCGCCCGGCCGCCATGCCCACCCAGCTACCTGGGCCTGCTGGGGGGCGGGGGCGAGGGTCCCTATCTTCTGCAACAGTCCCTGGGTTGAAGCAGGGGTGGAGCTCACATTACCCACCAGAAACTGCCCGGCCAGGGCCAGGTAGGAAGGGGCACTGCCCATCCCCCCAGGACACAGGGGCTGGCCGGAGCAGGGCAGTGGGAAATGCACGAGGCACAGATGACCACAGAAGGTGGCATGGGACAGAGGAAAGCAAACCCTTTTGGAAACAGAAACAGTTCTGGCCCCGGCTCTGGCAGAATCTATCTGGTTGGTGCCCCGGGTCCTGGCACGGAGCCGCAAAAGCCCTAGGATTTCCTTCGAGGCAGGAGTGTCCTGTTATTCCTGACAAGCCCCCTCGACCACAGCTTCTCAGGTGACTCAGGCGGCCCCTGGACAGCTCCTAGGGAGAGGCTCACCACAGGCTGATTACAGGCTGGAAACCCACCCCATCCCTCTGGGACAAGCAGAGGGCCAGCGGGAAGCTTGTGGAGTTTCCAGGTGGATGGACACGTCAAGTGCCTGGAGGGTAACAGCCTGACCACGAGAGGACAGGCAGGAAGCTGGTGTTCCTCCCAGTCCTCCCCCACCAGCCCTGGGGTTGCTTCCTTTTGACTGGTGCTGAGTTGTGTTGGTTTTTTTCTTTTTGAAAAATTTTTTTTTATTTATTTAAGAGAGAGAAAGCACATAAGAGCAGGGGAAGGAGAAGAGGGAGAAGAGACTCCCCGCTGAGCAGGGAGCCCTATGCGGGGCTCGATCCCAGGACCCTGAGATCACGACCTGAGCCAAAGGCAGATGCTTCACCGACTGAGCCACCCAGGCGTCCCCCGAATTGTATTCCTTAAAATCAAACTAGAATTGTAAGGATTGTGCCTTCAGGGAGTTCTGGGAGTTATTCCAGGAAATGAAGGAACCCCAAATTCAGAGCTGGCATCTGTCGGGGAGCAGTCCTGTGGGCTACCCTGTGGGGCAGTCTGCACTAAGCGCTAAACACGAGCACTCTGTCAGGACCCAGTGCTGTCAGATCAGGCCCCACCAGGAAGCACACCAGATGGAAGACTGCAGCTGCGGCCCATTCTCTGAGCCTCGTTCTCCTTGTCTGAAAACTGGGACCATGCACCTGGTGGCATACCGCCACTACATTAAATGACAGCCCACAAAATGGCTAGGATGGCGTACGTGACTGCGAGTCCCTCGGAATCCCGGGCACCTAGCAACCTCCAGGCGCCCCCACACTTCTGGGGGGCAATGGCTGGCTGGGAGCCGGAACTCAGTGCTATGCACTGGTCCCCGGGGCTGACCCCCTCCCCAGCCCTGGTCATTAGAAAAGTCCGCCAGTGTGTCCCAAACCCCAGGTGATGACCCCACTGTTGACCTCAGCCCACAACCTCCTTTCCTGCTGTTTCCCCTCACCGTGCTTGTAAAGGTGTTCCTGGTGTTGAGGGGTGGGGTCTTTATGGGACCGATCGGACCATATTAGTGACCATGGCTGGCAGGGGTGCCTCAAGGGCCAGCGGGGGGACCCGGGAGCGGCATCCCGCACACCTAGAGCTCAGCTCCACCAGGCACAGGACAGCAGCTCCGTTCTGCTAAGAGCTGGTTCATGGTAATAACAGGAATAACGTTCTGAGCTGTGCGACTCAAATTAATGGTAAAAGCTTTGTTCTTTTTTCTGATGACAAAAGCAAAACACGATCTGCATAAAACTTTTAGCATAAGACAGAAACAAAGACAAAAATACCAACAACCCATAATCGTGACTTTTGGAGATAATCACTGGCTAACATTCTTGTGCATTTTCTCCAGATTTTTTTCTACCCATCGATTCACACAAATCCAAACTGGGGCCTAATACTCAAAGCAGGGTCCCGTTACACGTCCGGTCTGGGACATCCCACAGAGCACAGACTTCTCTGCACATCAGTCAACCTCACCCGACTCCACGTCACGCAAGACCACAGGCTATTCACTCCTGGGCATGAAGGTTCGGTAACGCACTCACCGTTCTGGGCACGGAGATCTGCAGTGCCTTCAGGGCGACCCACACGAGCCTGCGGTCACCCGACCACCTCTGCGCTCCTGGCCTGTGACATCGTGGGCCTCCTTCCTACAGAAGGAGTGGGAGTCTTCACCCTGCCTCGGGACAGGCTGTCCTGAGTAAACGGGATTAGTCCCACAACCACAGGTGAACCCATCTCAGATTTTACTAAGCAGGAAACAAAGTAATAAGCAGGACAATGACATAAAAAACAATAGAGGGTGATCGTTTTGTATTTATTTGCTTTTTTATTGCCTCTGAAACCGTTTACCCGAGACAGATGATGGACCATCCAAGACCCGGCTCTGGTCCGGGACCCACGGGGCCACACGGCCTGCGGGCCCCGAGCGTCTGCCATACAGGGGTCCGTGCGTTCACGATGGCATGCAGACTCTCGGCAGGCTTAGGCCGTCCACGCGCTGTCCTTTGTTAAAGCCCATGTCCAAGTGTTAAGCCTTCGGTCCCTTCATGGTCTATTCTAAGAGACCAGCCTCTACGGCACAGTGCTCTTGACTGCTCAAGTCCTAACTCAAAACCCAGGCAATAGGGTCCCCCAACCATCCCCTAAGAGGACGGCTAGAAGATCCTGAACAGAGGGGCAGTCGGGTCCCCACGCAGATGCCCTGACCCTCTGTCTCCGCCTCCCCAACGTGGACCACACACCACCGGGAGGCAGGACCCCGTCGGCTACACTGCGACTCCACACGGCCCTCAGACACGTCTTCTGGGGTGGGCTGTGTGCAGAACATGCATCACATCCTAAGACTGTAACCGGAAGTGCTGCTGTTTGGCCAGCTAACAAATCAAATTTTATCAACACAAACAAAAAGCAAAATGAACAACGTTGGCTGAGATAAATTTGGAAATGTTAAAGCTTCAAAAAAAAAAAAAAAGCCAGGTGACTTTATAATTTACATTAAAGGCTGTTATGCCTTTTTCCAGAGGCAAAAGCAGTGAGCACTCCTATAGAAAATCCTATAGGAAAGGTAGAAATAAAGACTAGCAGAGAGGTGCGGGAGTGGCTCGGTCTGTTGAGCGACTCTTGATTTCGGCTCAGGTCATGATCTCAAGGTTGTGAGAGCCCCAGGGCTTTGGGCTCAGTGCTGGGCGTGGAGCCTGCTCGAGATTCTCCCTCCCCCACCCCTCCCCACACACTCCCCCTCTCAAATAAACAAATAAATCTTTAAAAAAAAAAAAAGACTAGCGGGGGGACCTGCACGCCCTGAACCGTGCAGGGACAGGCCCGTTCACAGCTCTCAGGACGTCGTGGCAGCACTCGGATGCATACATCTATTTTTTTAATTTCTAAGAATAACATCCCACAAGAGGTACCGTTGGGTCCCCTCCCACCGTTATTTAATGAATTCAATATCGTCAGATATGGAGGGAACTAGTCAGGTTTGCCATTAGAAGCAGCCAGAGAAGCTGAAAGTGAATTAAATGAAACCTAAAACCTGTAAACTTCACAGCGGTGTTTGCAAAACACAACAACACAAAGGTCGACCAACGAAAGCGCCAAAGTCGCTCCGGGGGGTACCTATTCTGAACCCAAGTATGTTTGCCTTGTCAAGCATCCCATGGGTCCACTGAGGGGAGCCTGCAGCGGGCAGAGAGCACATCCCTCCCAGGGCTGCAGCCACATTCAAGGTCAAAGCGCCGGAACAGGCTGAACGTGACTCAGGAGGAACGTGACTTCAGCCTGTAACTGCTCACGCGCCTACTTACCCAGCCTTTTACTGCCGATAACGAGACCGTAGTTTGCAGTTTACACTTTGTCCTGACCGGTCAGTTCTTCATACTTGGAAAAACTTCGTCTCCAAGTAGAATCATCTCTGCTTGTGGTTCTCACTCCTCATTCACGTAGAATCCCCAGCAGAAAGGCCGCATTTCCTCATGCGCAGAACACGCCCGCATCCCCACCTAGGCCCCCAAGCCCCCAGGAGGGTCCGCCTGGCCCCCCTGAGCCCAGAAAGCACAGGGCACAGCTGACCCGCCCCACCACCCTCTGACCTGCAACTGCTTCCATACTTTCTTTCCTCGCGTAGCTTCTCCAGAAATGAAAGACGGAGGGTCTGGAAGTGGCGCATCGACCGTCCACGGCAGGCCCACCAACACCCACAGACGGGCCTCCCTGACGCTCAGTGTCACTGACCTCCCCACTTGCCTCTGGGTGAAAAGCAGCCTATTCTCCACCCGCCGGCCCAGCGCCAGCTTCCTGGCCCCTGCAGACACTCTCAGACTCCCCAGCGGCGCACCCTAATCCATGGCTGTCCCCCGCGGCAAAGCCGGTCCTGCGTGGGGGTCCATGAGGAAGGCAGGCAGAAGAGACTTCAAGGACGTGCCAGGCCCCAGGATCAGCAGCAGCAGAGTGGCCTGAGTCTCACCGAACGGTGGCAGATGAAGACTGGGTAACTCTAAGGGCCCCAGAGTGACACAGAGAATCCAAGAGGGGCTGGGTTGAGGGATGACCTAAGGTTTGGGATTTGGGAATATCTGGAGCCAGAGAGCACTGAAGCCCCAACTGTGTGTGCTGCCAGGACTGCCAGGCCCGGGGAGCAGCCGGGTGCAGCGGAGCAGCCAGGCCCGGGGAGCAGCCGGACGCAGGGGAGCAGCCAGGCCCGGGGAGCAGCCGGACGCAGGGGAGCAGCCAGGCCCGGGGAGCAGCCGGGTGCAGCGGAGCAGCCAGGCCCGGGGAGCAGCCGGACGCAGGGGAACAGCCAGGCCCGGGGAGCAGCACCTCTCTGTTCCTACAAGCAGCTTACTGCAGGAATACTGGGCAGCTCTCAGCATCTCCAGGACGCTGGAGAACCAGGCAGGTAACAGAAATCAGAAATGGCCACAGGGCATTCTGGCCAGAGTTGGCCCCCAGTTCTGCACGGTCTCCCCAGTATTCCAAGTGCAAAGGAACAGCCAGCTCGTGGGCTCCCCGCAGGGTTCCTCCTGCCCTGAGGCTGCCAGGGAGCCAACTGCATCCAGCTCTTCCTCCCATGCAGACTGTTCTACTGTGGACAAGGGGAGAAGACCTGTCCTCCAAAGGAAGAGGTGCTTCCACGTCCTCCCCAATCAGGGAGGCCATGAGCCACACCCAGACGGGACCTCGGAGTCTCCAGCCCAAGTTACTGAGCTCACTCGCAAGCAGCAGAGAGCCCACTGGGTACCACGGATCACCTGCAAAGCAGCCACGTGGGCTGAAGCAGCTCGGACTGAGGCTGCATCTGGACAGAATTCCAGAGAAAGGGAGATGTTCACTAAAGGCAGGAAGAGCGGACGGGTCGGGCTGTGGCCCAGGTGTGGCAGAGCCGAGCCCGCGCGCTTCACAAAGCCAAAAACGTGGGGGTCCGGCTTCACTGCCACATGCCTCTGTCACACACCTGCCGACACTCTGGGGCTACTGGAGGGCCCTGGCCAAGATGTGTCTCCTATGACTCCCAGCGTTAGGAAGGAGCGACATGCCAACACCCGCTACAGCACGCGTGTGCCTCGGGGACAGCGCGCTCAGCCTAAGCCAATCACAAAAGGATGAACGCCGTCCGATCCCACTCGGGACTAGTCAAAATCACGCAGACAGAAAACAGAACGGAGGTCACCCGGGCCGGGGACGTGGTCTGGAATAGGGACGGCTCTGCAGGATGTAGAGTCCCAGAGACAGATGCTGGTGAGGGCTGCACCATGACAGGAAGGTGCGCGGTGCCACTGACTCGGATCCCATGTAACGGTCACGGCGCCGAGTTTTACGTTAGGTATATTTTACCACAATAAAAACACTGCTGCAGGAGTATCTCACTGATGCGTCAGAACGTTTGGGACAAACGGCTTTGGGAGCTGGCCACCCTCCTGTGGTCCTGAGGACCTCGCGGCACGTTTGCTGCCTCACTGGAACACGCAGCATATCAGAGAAGCACACAGAGCGGCACGGGACCTGCCCAGAGCGCGGCCAGGCCGGGCCCCTCTGCTCCTTTCTCCCCGGTCCCCACCGCGGCTGACGGCCAGGCCAGGCCCCTCTGCTCCTTTCTCCCCAGTCCCCGCCGCGGCTGACGGCCAGGCCGGGCCCCTCTGTTCCTCTCTCCCCGGTCCCCGCCGCGGCTGACGGCCAGGGAGCGGAGGAGGTGAGGGCTGAGGGTCCCCCGCGGGGCTGCCACCACCACGTCAGTGAACACAGGACGTCAGTTCTCTGGCTGAGATGTGAACAGTCCCCGTCGGGTGTCGCGGCTCCTGCGGGATCCCAGACCCTGAAGATGCCCCTTCATGAATGGGAGATGAGGGCTGGAAAAGGCAGGGACAGCAGGCCTGGGAGGGCCGGGGAGGAAAGGAGCCCCGAGGACAGAGGCGCAGGGGGAGGGGAGGGGTGACCCCGCACACACCTGCCTCCTCCCTCTGTCAGCACCAGCCCCGGGCGGAGGCTCTGCACTGCACTCCGGGCGGTTCCTGACTGGGGACACCCAAACTGGTATCTGGTTTCATTCCATCCTATCAACAGTTAGATGTCCACAGAAGATTAAATGGCCAGAAAGTGATCTTCCCACACAGTCAACAGGGACGGAACTTTCCATTCTGCCCGAGACAACTGGAACCCGAGAAGCCATGGCACCAAACAAGAGGTAAACCCGCTGAGATCTTCTTCCAAAGACAGGCCACCTCAGCAATCCCACAGGTCTGTCCTGTGGGCTGAACGGTGTCTTTTTATTCAAATATGTTCAATAACGTGAATTCTTACACCCACAAGAACCACGGAATTTCTAGAAGACTTCCTTTCGCAAACACTGACGTGGCTTTGAAGCAGGATACCAACACAGATGGGCCTCTAGCCATCCCAAGTCCACTGAGACTCAACGGACTTTGCTTTCGACTCTCCAGTCTCTGCTGACGGTAACCACACACGCCTCATTCCAATGCCCAGACAAATGCCCATCCTAGGTGTCTTCCGGCGCCGGGTTCCCAGGCGGCTGTAGGAAAACAACCCACTCCTGAGACAGTGAAGGCGCTCGACACAGAGCCCCCACAGGCCTAGGCGCTAAATGCCGGCCGCGCAGCCCAAAGAACGTGAGGAAAGGCAGAAGTGCTGACCGATTTCTCTCCAGCCAGAGGGCAACACGTCAGAACAGGTTTCCAGCCTCAGCAGGGACACTGGGCCGGTCCGTGGAAGGGGCTGCAGGGAGAAGATGTGGGGTATGTGACCGGCAGTGAGCACAGACATTTCCCTCGACAAGGAAAGGGCCGCTGCTCTGGGCCTGTCCCTGCACGTTGCTCGCTCCCCACCACACTCGTGATTGGCCGATCTGCGGAGCCTACCTGAGCCTCCTAATTATGGTTTCCGAGGCGGTGATGCAAGAGTGGAAAAGAACCTGCCCTGGAGACAGGCCAGCCCCCGCCCGTGGGACCTGGGGCTACACATCCTGCCTCCCTCTCACCATGGGGGTAAAAGACCCCCCAGACCCGGGAGGGCTGCCGGGAACCAGCCCTCACGCCGATCCCCAGGTTAGCCCAGCCATGAACAGAGCAGCTCGTCCACCTCTGCGGGGAACAGGGGGCACTTAATTAGGCTGCTCTTTACCTGTGGGACGCTGTGTTCTCCTGGGAACGACTGGCCAGGTTTTCTGGGAAGCAGACACCAGCGGCAGGATTTCGGGAAGAGCGTAGCTCTAAGCGTGGGGAAGGAGAGTGGAGAGAGCACCGGGAAGCAAACACAGATGAGGTTCTTGACTCCCCAGCGAAAGCTCTCGCGTCTGACCCAGCGTTTCCGGACTCCGGCTGCGTGCTGCCCCCACGCCTGGCTGGGGCGGGGAGCCCCAGGCGGGACGGTGCCCCCTCCACCTTCCTTACCACTGCTCCGCGGCTGGGGAGGCTCCCACATACACTGCGAAAGCCGGCGGGGCAGGAGGGACTCAGGCAGGAGGGACCCTGGCGGCCTCCCTGTCTGCTCCCGTAGATCCAGAAGTTAAATCCCCCTTCACACCTTGGGCACCTTCCCAGAGACGCCATTCTCTGTAAACTCAAGTCTGGAACTTGGGAAAGCCAGGACTTCAAAACCAAAAGCAAAACCCGTAGCCCGAGAGCAGGCCGCCAGGCCATGTCGTGTGGCAAGTGCAGGGGGCTCTGCCTTGTCTTTGCTTCTGTCTCATGCGCAGGGCTGAAATTCGGCCCAACTCACCACCCTGCCCTCTGAGTTTTCATTTTGAACAAATAACTTAGGACACTCTCCCTACTTCAAGTCACTTTTTAGACCACAGAGTTTTACAGCAAATTCTAAGTTACAACAGACTGGAAAAGGAAGCATCTCTGGTTTGGAAGATTATGGAGAAGGCAGGTGAGGCTGCTGTAATCCTGCCATTCCCCTGGTGCCTGGGGCAAGCCGTACCTGCAGCAGGCTAGAGGGCTGCGGTCGCTACGTGCTGCGGCCAGCGGCAGGAGCAGGGCTCAGGCACCAGGAAGGAAAGGGGCACCAGGCAGGAAGCACCGTTCTCCCTCGCTGTCCGTGTCTGTGCTTACAGGCCCAAGCGGCTGACACAGGGAAGGGTCACCTGCTGGGTCCCTTCTCCTTCCCCCAAATACAAAATATGCCAAGCCCCCTCTCCGATGTCACCTACACATGTGACCTCTGACCCCAGCGCACCTGCCTTCACGCCCCCAGCACGGGCTCCTGGCTGCCTCCAGCATCCACCATTGCTAATTCCGAATCGCTACCAGGTGTGTGGAAAGACGGGCGCGGGAGAGGCAGGAGGAACTGCACCCTCGTCCGCTCCAGAGCCACGGGGGCCGCAGGGAAGAGCAGCAGCTGTGTGTGACCGTCCCCTCACAGTTCATAAAACAGCTTTTGTTATTTCAGTATTTGCCCGGTGAAGGAACTGGTCTTCTTCCCCAGCTGTCGAGCCGCCCCCCGTGAGCGACCTGGCTTCTCCTGTCCTGCTAGTAAAGGCTTAACACCTGGGGCTCCCACCCACGGAGAGCGAACAGCAAATGCAAAGCTAAGGTGTCAGAGCCACAGGCCCAGGGAAGTCACACACACCTGCCAGACGCAGGGCCTGGCCTCCACAGCTCGTCCCCCACCCGCCCCCCCCCCGCTGTCACAGCTAGAGCCACGCCGTGGCAGCGCTCGCTCATTTCCATCATCAGCGAGCCCAGGGGCACTGCTGGGTGCTGGCAGGGGCCCCCCAACTGAGGACCGGCCCGAATCTGGAAACAAACACAGTTCAGAGCCACACAGGCGATGCAAAGAGACCATCGCCATGAGGCACACCTGCTTGGCGCTCGCTGACTAGAGTTTATGTGGTCAGAGGCTACCTCCTGGCCTCTAAGATACAATTCAGAATCGATCTGAAAAGCTACCGTTCCAGAAGGGCCCAGGAGACCAGAGACCTGGCTTCCACGTCACACCCTGCACAGCGACAAAGACACAGTCCCGAAAACCTGGTCAAATGGTTACTGACAACAGATTTCACCCCTGGCCCGCGACAAACACGTGGGCGTGGAGCGAGAAGGCACGGGCCAGGCCCCAAGCATGTCCCGGCCCTCGCCTGAACCCAGATTCCCGGGGACGGGAGGGCAGAGGGCCAGGGAGCATGGGGGCCATGGGGACAGGTGGCAGCCCAGGGCCCCGCCCCCTCACACCTCTGAACCCTGACAGACAATGGGCACCCTGAGCTCCCTCTTAGGGTCGGCTCCAGAGCTCAGCCCACGGCCAGGCCACAGAAGAATAAGACAAAGTGGAAACAGATATTCACGTTCCAGAATTCCGCACAGGTGGGGGAGAAGGCACTCCCTGACTGCCGGGACTGTGTGTGGCACGGTGGGGACAGGACAGCTCCGAGCCGCAGGCCAACCCCCGGGGCACAGGACACACCCCAGTGAGGGGTGGGAGATGACCTCCCTCAGACTAAGGACATCTCCAAAGATGCAAGGGTAAGAAATACATAAAAACCAATGTCGACCCATTTTTTAATGTAGTGTGAGGGTGCGAAGGAAAAGCCATTAACTCTCTATGTTTACTTCTTCCTTACCTGTCAACTCCGACCATCACCTGCCAAACAGGGCGTCTGGCCAGCGCACCACACGGCGTGGTTTTTAATGAGACAAACTACAGTATAATTACTCCATTTTACAGCTAAGTTTCTCGTTAATAAATCAGGTATGAAGAAGAGGGACCTGCAGCTTTTGGAACCATGCTGTTCTCTAAAAATAAAGAGAACAATTTATGAAATCAAAAAATTACTCCACTTTAAGAACAAAAAAAAACTCCTATCACCTTTGGTAAAAAGAACAGGACGTCACTTCCCACAGAATCAACCACTTTACAGAAGACGTTCTCCAATGTACTTTCAGATTTAACTAACCTACTTAATTTGTTAGTGAAAGAACATCATGTTACAGATTAGCTGAGAATGGACAACGTGTTCGAATCACTCAGCAGAATGAAGCTTCTGCAAGAAAATGTCCATGAAATGCTGCCCCCCCCTTCTCCCAAATGCACGCAGGAAACAGCAGGTGACTCCACACCACTACACAAGCCTGTGGGGCTGAGCTGCCTGCGACACGCCGAGCCGTGGACACCTCACCTTCAGGAAATTGTCTCCTGAAGGGTCCCTTTGCCACGCACTCGGCAAGCTCGGAGCGAGCCGCAGCCCTCCAGCCAACGCGTGCGTTCAAGTACTCAACCGTTAGAAGTTACCACCGCACATTATTTAAAAGAAAAAACGCCCTCCTACTTGGGTCCATTTTCCATTAAAATTTAATTAGAGCTTAAGTTTCAACAAGGCTCTTCGTGACCCTGTCGAGGTCTTTCTCACTGATTAAAAAAAATGTGTTTCCAAACTAGCATGAGAGACAAAACCACACATACGCCAAATCACGTAAAATTGCCCGTAACTCGGTTTCTGTTCAGGATGACAGGAGAGCTCTGGAGGCGGACGGTGGCAGCACAGAGTGACTGTGCTGAACGCCACCGAATTACACACCTGAAAGTGGTGAAAACAGTAAATGTCATGCTATGTATGTTTCACCACAATGAAAAAAAACTGCCCATAAACCAACCTATTGTCTACTATTTCAATGAACCGATACTCCCTGATGACGTTAAAAATCACCCTACCGTACCTATTACGGAACGTGTCCTCATTTTGCCCCATAATTCTCAGAAAAATTTTTAAAACTTCATCAAAACCAACACATGGGACGTAGTCCGTATTTCGGGCCATGAAATCAGGAGCCGCACGTGCTCCCAGCGAAGAGGTAAGGGAGCCGTGCGCATCTGGCCTCCGTCCACCTTGGCGGTCCAGCCTCTGCCTCGCCCGCACGCGGAGGCCGCCCCGACCTTCCCCACCAGTCCCGCCCCAATCCTCCTGCCACGGCTCACGTTCCTCTGCGGCCCCTCCTGGCACCACGCACGCCACCTCCCACGAACACGCTCGCCACGGAAGCCTCAGTGCATACAGCAGGTGCTCAACAAAGAGCTGAGGACCATCCTGTGCGGAGCGCCTAGTATGTGCTAAGTACGCCACAAACTTTTCTTCCTAAGAATCATAACGCTTTGCCGACACAAATCCTCCAATGCGCGGGCTCGCCTCGTGTCCTCCCACAGGACGTCAGAGAGAAGGCGAACGAGCGAAGGGGCGGCAGGAACGAGGACAGGCCGGCCACACGACCTCCACGCGGGCTTCCTCACACACACGCCGCTCTCGGGTCCGCGCCAACGGCAGACCTTACAGCAGAAAGGCGCGAGCACCGCACGGTTCCCTCATCTCTTCGTGGCTCGTCTACGTTTATCTGCATGGAAACGACTTCCACACATTCTAAAGAGAGAAGGTCGCTGAAGTTACCGCATATGCGTGTAGTTACCAGTCACTTCCAGGCATTCCGTAAGCCTAGCTCTGACTCACCCGCAAATCACACATCTTCCGTACCAACGATCATCCCATAATTGTATTCTATGTAATAATTTTAAATTAATTCCAAGCTTTTAAAACTTGGATGTTAGTGGGTAAGTTTCTGAGATCCTCTTGAAAAACCACACAAATACCTAGATGACAACCTGATGGCAGGACCTCACTGTCCCTAATCCTCTGCTGAAAATAGGCTGGAGGAAATCCTCTTTTCTCTGAAGGAGGGAAATTATGTAACGCCGCGTGAGGCCTGTCCAGGAGGAAGCAGGGTGATCAGGCCGCCCGAGCTCGGTGCGGGGACACGGGAGGGACCGGCCCCCATGCCAATCTCAGCCTCTCACTTCCCAGGACCTGAGCTCAAGAGCTTCTGGACTCTTGTGCACAGAGAGGCTGGGGAAGACAGTGCTGTGAGGCGGACGAGTCCTCCGGGCGCCCGGCTTCAATCAGTGTCGCAGACTCGTACAGTTTCTCTTAACTCAGGGACCGCT
This sequence comes from Ursus americanus, assembly GCF_024610735.1. NCBI lineage: Eukaryota > Metazoa > Chordata > Mammalia > Carnivora > Ursidae > Ursus > Ursus americanus. Next base: position 1,168,268 of record NC_142136.1, read on the forward strand.
CAGCCTGTGCCGTCAGCAAAGCCGGGCACGCGGAGCTCTCGCAACGACCGTCAGAGGCCACCCTCACTCCTGATCAGAAGATGAACAGTGGTTTCGGGTCACTCCTGCTCTGTGCTTGTACCCACGTAGGCAAATACTGCATGAAGGGTAACCAGGCTGGGACTATAAGGCACCTGCCACAGAGAGAGACGGCAGTGGTGTTGGGAACCCGGCCGCCTGGAGAGCCCGCGAGGCCGCAGGCATGTGCGCCTGAGTGCAGACCAGGCACGTGTGGGCCCCGTCACTACAGGGGGCTGCAGGCGTGACCACACGCCCCTACTATGCTAGCGAGGAAGTCAGGTTCAATTTCCAACGCTCACTCTCCAAACCGCCAAAAGTACAGTGTCATGCTGTCCAGAGGCCAAGAGGAGTCCCCGAAACACCATTCCACTTACAAGAGGCGCCAGATCATGACACAGCAGCCGGAGCAGACACGTCCAATCCAGTTACGTGCCAAGTACCGTGACATCTGTCCCGTCCACGAGCCAGACGCTGTGTATTTGGATTATAGTATAAACCCAAAACAATACCTCATAGCCTTGTCTTAACACCAGCCACCGCGCTCCCGCCAGCCTCCGGCCGCAGCGGCGGAAACACACAGAAATACCCACAAACTCAGATCTGATCAAGTGATGGAAACCGGGGTCTGTTATATCCACTAACAGCCCAATCGCCGAAATCTGTCCCACAATTTTGAGGAACCCATTCCCACTAAATATTTTTATCTGTCCAGGTTTTGTGGAACATTCATTTCTGTATTTCTGATAGAAGAGTAAGCAAACTCAATGTGCTATTTCAAGGTCCTCTCTCCGATACTCCCCTCCGTTTGAATATTTACAACCTGAACAGGGCCAACTTTCATAGTGTACCGCCATGGACGGAACAGCGTCTCTCCCAAACCCGTATACTCACGCCCTAACCGCCAGCATGATGGTACCTGGAGACAGGGATCACCCGCATTCTCTTGCTCTCTCTCTCTGTGCACCCCCTCCCCCGCCCCCAAGCACACGGGCAAAGGCCGCGGGGAGGCCACAGCGGGAAGGCGGCCGTCCGCAGGCCAGGAAGAGGCTCTCAGCAGAAGCCAAATGTGCTGGCTCCTGATCTGGGACTGTCTGTTGTCTAGACCGCCCGGCCTGGGATGTTTTGTTACTGCGGCCTGAGCTGACGGAGACATACTTAGCAGTACCTGTCTCCCTTTGTGTCTTAAATGCTAGCACTTAAAATCAACACCTAAGTTCACGGACCCTGTAACGAGCACCTTAGAGAAGAGTAACAATACGTCAGCTCTTCGTGAAAACGACTCCTCCTGTACGGTCTCAGCATCTGTTCCCTTGATAATCAAGCCCGTATGTGAGCAGGACCACCGTTCCCGAAACGCTGGCTGCTAACCTCACCCAGTAAGACGCAGGGAAAGGGCGCAGAGGGAGGAGGAAGTCCACTGAAAAACCAAGGGAAATGGTGCAAACTCGACACACAGCCCGGGGTCTTGGCGGAGGCCCTGCAGCCCCCTCACTCCCTCCCTGCACACCCAAGCTGACGTGGGAGCGTGAGGAGCCCCAGGGACGTGCGCCAGTGAGGGGCAGCCTGGAAGGCGCCGCCTCCCTCACGGCCCTCGCCTCCCTCACGGCCCTCGGCCACAGGCGTGCTTGCATGAAGAATTCAGAGCACTCAGGGCAAAGGGAGGCCTGTCCTTGCATCCTCCCGGGCTCCCGGTGCTCCTTATTATCGGCTTGGTAATCACGAGCCCTGTCGACAGCCTCCCACTGGCCCCCATCCTCCAGGGACGGCTCCGGAGGGGTCCTGAAACACGACAGGTTCCAAAGCAGGTGCCACTGGAAGGAAAGGGTGCCTTCAACCTGCGCGCGATGTGGGGGCTGCACAGGGCAGGTCGGGGATGAGGCCTGCTGGCTCTGCTCCAACTCCCAGGGGTGGGAAAGGGAGGGAAATGCGAACGGGAACCGCTGACCGCCTGGCTTTACACCAGACGCTCCCCGGGCCCTTCCTCCCCTGGCTCCGTGATTCTCCCTGCCCAGCGCCAGGCATACTGGGTACGCCTTCCCGCATTCCAGAACGTCCTATCTCTGAATGAAAGCAAGCAGGGCTTTCCTATCAAATACCAAACACGACCAAAATACCATCTGGGCACGGATTCTTCACCATGCTGACGATGAGCACAGCTGTTGACACACACCGTCCGAAATGCAGTGTCTGTGTGTTTCCCGAACACGCAAGTGCAGGGCCCAGGCTGTTGGAGAGAGGAGGGACCGAGGAGGAGTCGAAGCAGGTCAGGGCCACAAACCAGCTTCCCCAGACAGCACGTCAGGGCGCCCACAACGCGTAGTCCCGAGCTCACCCTAGTTCACAAACTTGTGCCCCACGTCCTCCTGCAAAGCGCACAGCTCACCCCCAGTCTTCCCAAATCGGATCTGGGGGAGGGAGAACCAGGTCCAAACAGGGGCGCCTGGGGGTAAATTCACCGACAAAATAAAGAGGTCAAGGTACTTTCATGAAGCGATCCCCCTGGTGAAGTGTGAGTAGAGAGGGACGCTCCTCACTTATTCCAGGAACCCGGCCAACAGCTCACGATCACCCTGCACCGGACACAGACACGGCGGACACATCACTTCTCACACTGGGCGGACGGAGTCGCTGGGACTGTTCCCTCCTTCTCTGCAAGGGGAGCAAGACATCCCAACTGCTTCAGGGAGCAGCCGGCCCACTGTCCGCTGTCTCTGTCTCTGTCTCCCTCTCTGTCTCCCCCCCTCTGTCTCTGTCACTCTGTCTCTCTTTCTCTCTCCCTCTCTGTCCCTCCCTCTCTCTCTCCCTCCGTCTCTCTCGTTCTCTGTCTTCCTCTCTCGTTCTCTATCTCCCTCTGTCTCTCCCTGTCTCTGTCTCTCTGTCCCCCACCCCCCTCAGTCTCTCTCCGCAGCTGTGCTCGCTACTTCCTCCCGGGACAGTGGCAGAGGGTGGGGGACAAGCAGACTAGCGGCAGAGATGCCCCTCTGCCAGGCTACACCTTCTTCCCACCCCTGGGAATGCAGAATTTACTGGTCTTCATCCAAGGAGACTTTTTCACAAGTAACAAACCTTCTCTTGAAATTTCTGTCTTGCCTTCAGAACCGGGGGAAAGGATCTTATTTTCATTACCTTTCTGAGCCGGGAAACTTTCCTCCGCCTTCTGACAAGTGCGTAGCTGTTACTTGCAGGAAATGAGCCTCTTCCCACGGCCCTCACAGAACTGTCTGGAGAGGCAAACGCTGACAAACCTGCCCCCAGGGCCACACGCTGGGGTCTGGCCTCAGCCCAGGCGACAAAGAGAGAAGTTGAGGGAGGAAACCGAAAATCCCTGCCACAACGCCCCCCTTCCCGCGGGGGCAGAAAGCCTCCCTCCCAGCTGCAAACCAGAGATGTCCTGGGCCGGCGTGAGCGGTGACCAGGCAGGCATGAGCGAGGCGCACAGCCCCGGGGGGACAGCAGGAGAAGTCAGGGACCCTGAGAAACAGCAGCAGGGCGGGAGAGGCCAGGTGTCCCGCCAAGCCAGGAGGGGTGACAGAGGGGCCGCAGGACAGCGGGCAGGGGTTGCTCACACGGCTGCTGGGGGGGGGGGGGACCCAGCAGGCACTGCCAGATCACCCCATCGCTGCACAAGTCAGGAAATGTGGACAGTGATGTGCACTCAGAATGTGGACATTTTGAAGCCGCTGAGTGGGCCAACGTCCTACCTGTGTCCTCGCGCAAGGGTTCTCAACCTTAACCAAGGCAGACTCTCCTTTGAGAATCTAACAAAAATTGGGAAACCCAATTATTCTGCCCAGAAAACAAAAAGCATTTATGCTGTTTGAAGGGAACTGGGACCCACCAGGAGCGGTTAAGAGCTGGTCTCCATCCAGCTCCGGGAAGGGCACCGTGGCAGGTCCCTCCTCCCAGGCCCCGCAGTCCAGCCAGTGGAGGCAAGAAGGGGATGCCAACCCAGGGACCCACACACCACAGGACCCGCCACGATCCACAGGAAGCGCTGCACCGGGACCCAGGGAGATGCTTCCCCGGAAGCCAGCAAGCCAGTCAGGCCGACCCATGAGGGGCGTGGGGACCACGGGCTGTGGCCCTGAGGACCCAACGCTCCCCGCTGTGGTGCTGACCTGCGAGGGGCTGGGCCAGACGCCTGCCTGCTCCCACATGTTTATGACGCTGTGAAATGTATCAAGGAAAGAGAATCCAAAAGTTCTTGTTTTAAGAGACATGTTTTAAGAGACTGTCGTTAATCACTCAAGATTCCCGGAAGCATCATGAAGCTTCCTTCAGAAGCATCCGAGGCGACCTCTGCCACACACTTCTCAGCAGTCCTGACGAAAGGACGAATCACTCGGGCAGCAGATGTTTCCGGAGGGACAACCCTGCGCCAGGAACTGGTCCAAGGTGTGGAGGGGCAGCCGAGAGGCAGGGAGAGATGGGGGGCGCACGGACATTGACGGGGGCCTGGGGCTCCTCCAGGCAGGGGTGTGCACGGAGGAGGGAGAGCGCCAGCACAGAGCCCGGGGGGACCCGGGAAGGGCCAGCAGCAGGCGGGAAGGCCCCGGGACACAGGCCAGTCCCCCAGTTCTGCAATCCCATCTATTCCTGTGCTTTGCTTTCTGCCTGCTGTGCTCCCATCTGACGGTAGCGCCCAGGGACTGGGCTTGGGAGAGCTCAACTCGGAGAGGAATCAGTGTGTGCATAGGGCACTCGCCAGTGTGTTCTGGGAGGGTCTGAAGGACACCAACGGCCTCCAGGGTGATGGACATGGTGATGAGCCCACCGGAGCACAAGGAGGCTGCAGGAGGATAGCAGGACACGTCAGCACAATAGCGAAGTTTAGCTGCGAAGGAGACGGAGAAGTGGGGGCAGGGAGAGTCTGCAGTGTAAGAACAGGCGATTTGAAGGGCTCGCCACTGCCACAGGGTCTAAGGAAGGACACAGATGATCCAGGAGAAAGAAGGAGACACGGGGTCCCAGACCAGAGGGAGACAAGACCTGGTGGGCTGCCTGGAAGAGGAAGCATCCTGTCTGGTGACTACATTCCCTCCATGAAGCACAGGGCAAGGGCTCGACCCTCCATGTGAAGCGGAGGGTCTGAAGGTCTGAGAGGTGCAGGGCTGCGAGCAGCAGCGGGACATCCACAATGCCAGCAGGACACACGAGCTCCGTGCAGGGAGGTGGTCTCACATGATACGAGCACCGTACAAGGAGGTGGTCTCACATGATACGAGCTCCGTGCAGGGAGGTGGTCTCACACGAGAAACCGGGGATGTTCGCCAGCATGCCCAGGGTTCACAGAGGCAGAGGCCACGTAGAACTTCTGACCTCCACGATCCACTATTTTATTTCTCTCAGATACCAGCATGCAAGCAAAAACCACCCTCATTCAATCCTGTTGAATTTCTAATGCTGTAAAAATTGCCTTCCATTGATTTTCGCCGCAAATAAATAGCATTTTTGCCTACATTTAACTTGGTTAGAAAAGCATTTGCAAGTCTGGGGCTTAGGGATCCCACGGTCTTTTATCAACCCTGTTTCTGTTGGAACATATGGTCCAAGCACCGAGGAACAATTTGTATTTAGGTCTGTAAACACGGGACTTCCTGTGTAGTTAAGCGGGGTCCACGCGGTTTTCACCGACTGTAACCGGAGACAGTGTTCTCATCCCTAGAAATCTGACTGAAGCAAACCCATAATACAAACTCCTTGTCCGCACTGCGATCAAACTTACCCCGTGGCTCGGAACAAAAGCATCTCGGGATCGCTTGTCCCTAACACACACAGGTTCTACGGGGTTTGTGAGAACAGTGCAGAGCTCACTGAGGGCTGCAACATGAAGGTTAAATTAGAGACCAGGCAGATGGCTCTCAGATGCGTGGCTGAGACCAGCCCCTGATCACAGGCGACGGGCAGGCTGGCTCACATAAACACTTCCCGTGGCCAGGCCACGCAGCCCCACGACACGGACCGGCGCTCGGCCGCGCACGAGGCTCACGGCCTTCAAGGACCCGCAGGCCTCGGCAGAGAAAGCTGTCTAAGGTGGGAGTAGAGGAGGAGCTCCATCCAAATCCTGCACCATTTTAAGTGGCTCAACAGAGGCTGGAACAACAGAGTTGAAAGAACATCTGCCCCTTAGAACAGGCCGCCTCTCCAGTGCACGCGGACAGTGGTCCACGTGGTAACACACGGAACAGACGCAGACACGTGTGCATGCACAGAAAAGGCTGGACTTTCTAGAAGGTTTACCGCACTCAAAGACAGTCGTGCTGAAAGTTCTCCAGGGACCCAAAAAGATCTACTTTTCCCCTATAAAGAAAGCCCAAGACAAGAGCTTGTTCTGGAAACAGGATCTGCTGTCAGCAAGGAAACCTGCACATTTGTCAGAAGTTTATGGTGTGAAAACATATTAAGGAGGGCATGTATTACACGGCACACTGGATGTTACACGCAATGAATCATGGAACACTACGTCAAATACTAATGATGTACTGTATAGTGACTAACATATCATAATAAAAAATTTTAAAAAAATTAACATCCTAGAAAGCAAGAAGCGTGCGAAACAAGTGGAGACGACGCCCAGGCCTCGCAACCGGAAACAAATCAAGACACCAAACAGACGGAGCTCCAGACCCACAGAACTTCTGAGCCCAGGCTCCCAAACGTGAGCCTGGAACGGAAGGAGGAGGCAAGAGTCCTGCAGGCGTGGCCATCCCGGCCTGGGCGGCTCGTCCACAAGCAGCCACATGGCCTGTGTGTGTGGCCCGCGGCTCCGGAGCAGAGCGGGGGCTGAATCACGCGGACGGCCAGCAGTGAAAAACGGACGAGCACCTGCTGAGAGCCGCACCGCTCGGAGCTCCGACCCCACCACTGCCACCACGCTCTCGGCAGCCCCGTGCAGTGGGACCTCGGAGGCGAGCCTGCCCAGGGTTCCACGCTTAAGCCGCGGGCCGGCCAGGTTCACCAGCAGGTGGGTGCCCACCGACCCTGCAGGGACCCCCAAGGCTGCACGGTTTCTCCCTGAACCTGGGCTTCCCGCATCCCATCTGTAAGGAGGAAAGCACACTAATTCTCCACCCACTTCGTTAAATAAAAAAAATTGTAAATAGACCCAACTACCTCATGGTACATAAAACACGTCACAGAACACAAGCACCGAGCCGTCTGTACACGCGAGTCACCCCTACACGGCTTCTGTCCATCCACACCACCAGCAATACATGCTCCGGAGTCTATGCAGCCGACCCGGACAGATTTCTCCCATACGTTCGCCTGTTGTCTCTCTCTCTCTTTCTCTCTCTCTGGAATTTGCCAGAATAAAATATCTGTACCAATGTTTTCAAGGACTTCTTTACTTTCTGGAAACCCCAAACCCTCACACCTCAGAAGGAGCTGAAAACTTTTCTCTGTCCTAGAAATTCTGACTGGGTGAACACTGGAAGAGAACAGGGTGTAAGCTTTTATTCATTCTTATAAGTCACATAAGGAAACCACAAGGACACAAGTACTCAATCCCAGGCTCTGTCTCTTCTTCAAGCAAAATGAGATATAATTTCGTCCCACATAATGACTGATCCTGACAGATCCTGACTCTTTCTGGAAAAACCCAAATTAGTACAATAGTGTAAACAGGAGTTTAGTATCATAGAAATGGATGGTCTTATATGTGATTATGTTGAAACAGCCAAATGATCAGACTGGAAAAAAAAAAAAAAAAGATGTGGAATGGAAAAACAGAAATAATAGTGTCCCAATGCACATGCCCGGAAAGTTCACTTACCACTTAGGTTTGAGAGAAAATGTCATTTCATAAACCTAATGACATAGCAAAAGGGAATTTTAACATGTCAACTATAAGAAATTTATATAAATTGATAGGACATATAACAGCTGAGGGCCTAGAGGAAAGGCCACATGTCTGCCCCACTCCCAGGACAAAGGATCAGGAATGGGGGGGGGGTCGGATCCACTGGGCAGTGGCCTCCCGGTCAGAGGAGACCGCCCACTGGCTCTCCCTCTCTCCTGGAGGCAGACTGCTCATCCCCCTCACCACCCAACCCTCATTTTTATTACAAAGTGTTAGAGTTGGAAGGGAACGAGAATGACCTGGAAAACTGTGAGCAAACTTCAAATAACACTAGTCCACCCTCTTTCCCCCGGTTTCCCTTTGGGGAAATAGAGGCAGAAACAAAACTGGCCGAGGGACAGCTGGGAAGAGAGTGTCCTTGCCCGACAAAGCATTTCTCTTACCTACGGTCACTGGGACTGGGTTTTCTAGAACTTATCATGGTGGAGAAACAAAGGCGTCACCTGATATTTACCACTGGCTCCACAATATGGACTTTGGGGGAATCACATGCGCCTTCATCTGCTCAGCACCGCCCCACCCCTTCTCTCCACAGCAAGGTCAGGCGCCTGACCTGCCCCAGGAACAGGTACCTGGGTAAGGTGGGCACACTCCCTTGACTCAAGTCTTCTGCTGAGCAGATCAATTAATGAGTGACTTGGCGTTCCCATCCATGAAGAGAAACGCTGATCCTGGCCAGGGTCTCCTTCTCAAAGAAAGCTCCTAAATGGGAAAGTCTGCCCTAGACAACTCCTACACGGGAAAAAGCCCCCAGTTCCCATAATGATGCCCTCGATCCCAGTGCGAGCGACCTCTCAAACCTGTGCCTGACCGCGGGGACGGACGTCAGGCGCTCCGGGAACAAGGAGCCTTTTGTTGACACGGTGGCAGGAAACACCACGCTCCGGACAGCGTCCTTTCTCTTCTGCACACACACCCCCTTTCACACCGGTGCCAGGGACCACAGCCGCACGCGGTGTCCCCTCGCTCTGATGTCAAAAAGCCCCGCTCTCCCCTCCGAGCCTCTCCTGACTTCCCCACACCGTCCCCAGCGAGTGTGGACTCCAGAGGAAGCCCACGACACCCGGCCTCTGATCTGATTGGTTACTTCCAGGAAAAAAAGATGCCAAACTTCACTTCTGGATCCCCCAGTGGTGCTCCAAATACGAACCAAAGTCTCTGCCTTTTCTGCCTCAGTGTGACACTCCCATCTCTGAATCCCCGTGCAGGCGCGACAGGCACGGGCGGACCGCACCTCCCTCCCCAGCCCCGGGCCGCGCGAAGCTGAGGACGGTGCCGCCGGGCAGCCCCATCCCCACGGGACGCCGGGGAGCGCGCGGCTGCGGGGCGGAGCAGGTGAACGGACGCCCCGCCCGGCCGTCGCAAGCCCGAGGTGCGGACTCTGCGCGCCTCCCCGGCGCCCCGCCGGCGCCCCGAGCTGCGGGAGCCCGCCGGGACCCCAGCCCCCGGCCGCAGCAGGGTGGGCGCTGCGCTCGGCGACGTCGGTCCCCAGCCCCCTCCCCCCCGGCCGCGACCAGTACTCACGTATCTGTGCACGAGCGTCCGCACCAGGCTGCAGTCCATGGCTCCTCCGGCCGCGCCCGCCCGCGCTCAGCGCCCCCGCGCCCGGCTCGGCGCGCCCATGGGCCCGGGCCCGAGTGCGGCCACGCGCCCCCGACCCGGTCACGGCCTGGGCGCGCCGGGCGGTGCGGGGGGTGGCCGCGGGCCCTCCGCGCTCATGCCCGGCCCGCGGCGGCCGGCGCGGGGGGTGGCGGCTCGGCAGGGGTGGCCGCTCGGCTGGGGTGGCGGCTCGGGGCCCCGACTGCCGGCGGGGGCTGCGGGCTGGGAGCGTGGAGGCGCGGACGATCCGCTCGGCTCCTCTGCTCGTCTCTCCTCTGCTCTCCTCTGCGCTCGGCTCCTCCTCTCCTCAGCTCCGCTCCGCTCTACTCCCCGGCTCCTCCCCTCCCGCCCCTGCCCTCCGCCCGCCGCCCCTCTCAGCCCTGCCTCCGGCCGCCCGGTCCGGCGCGCACGTCACGAGCGCGAATGAGCATGCGCCCCGCGGCCCGCGGCCCCCGCCCCGCCACACCCGCCCTCGCACACTACGCGCGCGCGGGGCCCGCCCTCCGCGTCCCTGTGCCCCCCCCCCCCCCGCCCACGGCGCGGGGAGGACCGCGGGCCCCTGGGGCGGAGGCCGGAGGCCGGCGGGCGGGGAAGACTCCCTGTTGCTTCCGCCTCCCGGGGCCTGGCCTGGGGCCGGGGCGCGGGGACCTTGCGCCCTGCGGGAGGAAGTCTCGGCCTGCGTCCCGGCCCCCCGGCGCCGACGCTCTCGCCTGAAACTTCTGTCTCCCTCCGGAAGGCCAGATGGCGGGCGCGAGGTCGCGGGGAGCGCGGAGGGTGCCCGCGCGGCGTGGGACCGGGTGGGCGGGAGACCTGCTAACCGGGTCCGGGCGGAGCGCTGGTGCCGAGCCAGTCCCCACGGGTGTTTGCTCCTGCTCTGCAGGTGGGGGGCAGAGTCGTGCCTCAGGTGGCTGCCCAGTTGCGCTCAGCTTTGGTGTGCGGGGGTGAAGGTGAACCTAGGGTCTGCCACTGGAGATCCTTCCTCTCTGAAACCCACGCCCTCCGTCGCCCTCGCCTCCTGGCCTTCGGTCTCCAGAGTTGCAACCTGGCGAGGGCGGGGGCGAGGGGTTGGAACCCTTCTTGAACCTGTTACACCAGCGGGCAGCCCCTCTGTACCTACCTCTCCCGCTCCAGCCTGTCCGGCTCCTTCCTGCCCCCGTGCAGGAGGCAGGCCACCCGAGGTCAAGCTGGGAGGCCAAGCCTGGCCCCAGGGAAGGCGCGCCCTGCGCCTGGCCTCCAGGTCCCCGGGGCGCCGCGCTTGGTGCTGCGGGCTCTGAATCAGGCAGAACTCCTGAGAGCACCAACACCATGATTTCACTCCCGGGGAATGCTTCTGTTTTCCCAGCAGAGACACAGACTGCCTCTCCAGCGCCATAGTCAGCCTTGTATTAACCGAAGTGCTCTGCTCCAGCTTCTCTTCCTGCTGCCTCCCCATCATCTTGTGACATCTGAGTGGCAGAGGCGGCAGGGGCAGTGACCCGCCCAGGGAGGGTTGTGATGGGACCGAAAGTCCTCCCAGCTGGTGGTGGAAGAGAAGCCCTATTGCCCGCTTTCTGGACCAGGTGCGGACGCCTAGAAGTGGGTCTTCTTAAGGGGAACAGTGACCACAAACTACCTGGGTTCTGAACCACCTTCCTTCAGTAAAACACTCCAGCTTTTGGTCAGCTCACACCTTGATTCTCCTCATTCCATCCAAATCTTCGGCCCTTCTCTGTCCTGCTCTGAGCCCACGAGGCCGATAGTCATCCTCAGTGGATGTTCACCAGTAGGGCCACCTGCTGCAGGCTGAAGACCACGGGGGTCTGGGCATGTCCTTCCCCTCCGGCCTGGCCTCCCCGAGGGCCTGCCACAGCTGCGGCCCTCTGTGAGGACAGTGCTTATAGACCTTCCTTTTCCCCTGTGTCAGCTTGGGTCAAGCTCCAAGAACTACAGTCTTCTCCCCCGAGCCTCCGTGGCCTCATGCTCCGGCCATGCTGGCAGTGGCACCCCGGAGGGGTCCCTCTGTCACACCGTCTCCCAGATCTCCAGAGAAGACCCCTGCTTCCTACTGAGATCCTGATGGCTAGAGCCAGATTTCGACTCCCACCTTACAACTGTGACGTTTAAAGGGTGTGCAGGCACGAGCAGAGGTCAGGCAGGGTTGTTGGGTGAAGGCTGCCTGTCTCTCAGGAGTGTCTGATGTTGTGGCAGACGCTCGCCCTCTGTCTTCGCTGGCAGAGACCCTCGTGGTCCCGGTACCCGCCCTCTGCGTGGTGTGGGGCAACCCCTCGTTCCTGTACGCCATCCTTTCCCACGACTGGTTTAAAACAAGTCTAAGCCATTGAATCCTGCTGTGGGGAAAAAAACGTTTCCTGACTCTTAAAAAGGCACGTGAAGAGGAAGAACTCCCCGTGTCCTGCTGGGGGTACGTCGGGACGCAACGGCTGGACACGATGGCAGCCTTCTCGTGTCCACGCCAGGAGTAGCTCAGGGAACATCCTCGCAGTGGGGACGGCAGCACAGGAAGATAGGAAGAAGCACGCATCCTTGACGACACCACTGGCCACTCACCAATCCTGCCGCCGCTGTCAGCGTCTTAAGTTAAACCTATGGAAACAAATCAGGACTCCATTAAAATCCAACTCACCCTGTGAGTCAGTTAGTTATTTCTGTTAACAAACCACCAAAAACTGGAGAGCTCAAACAACAAGTGTTGCTTTCTCAGGACTCCATGGTTTGGCGGAAGGGCTCCTCTGCTTCTCCTGGTGTTGACTGGGATTGTTCGTGGGGGACTCAGCGGGACCTGGAAGGTTCAGAGGTTTCAGTCACATGTCCAGTGTCTCAGTTTGGGGGATGAGAAGTGGGGGCAGGCTGGCCTGTGTCTCTCCATTCGGTTTCTAATCACAGACATCACGGAATGGTCTAGCCTTGGCTTCTTTACATGGCAACTGGATTCCAAGAGGGTCAAAGTGGACACTGTATGGCCCCTAAACGGAACACTCCTGCCACATTCTCTCAGGGAAAGTAGGTTCTAAAGCCAAGCCACGTTCAAATAGAGGGACAGAAGAGATTTCATGTCTTGGTGGAGGGGGCCTGGCACCGAGAGAGGAAAGACCTTTGTGAGCCGCCATCTTGGAAATCATCTGCATAGACGGACTTCAACAGTAAGAGGAAGTTTTGCCAGCATCACACTGAGCCCAAGTGAAATGGCTGTGGGAATGTCCGGGGCCTGTGTGTTTCTTCATTCACACCAGGGGGGGGGATCTTCAACTCTGACTGCATCAGCTAAGTCCTGTGCACAGTCCTGGCCAACCAATCGTTGGGATGGTAGAATGCCATTAGGTGATCAGCTGAGGCCTGGGTTCAGTGCACATCCCTGACTGGTAGGTGTCCCAGGGGAATGGAATGATCTTAATCAGCTTCAGGTCTTCAGGAACCCCCTCCCCGCCCGCCAACACCAACCCCCCCAAGCAGTATGGCTGCTTCAGCACGGTGGAGGGCGGTGGGAATGAGGAGGGGGCAGCAGGTAGGACGCAAAACCCAGAACATTAATCAAATTATGGGTTTGCTTCTGGGTGCCTGACTACATGCACACCCACACCTGTGCACAGACTCAGAAGCACCTCTCTCTGTTCCTCCCCTCCCCCCTGGCGAGGACTGGGATGGTAACCAGGGATCTTGGATTCGTTGCCTTCTAAGTGGAAAAGGCCTTTGGGAGGGGTGCCTGGGTGGTTCAGTTGGTTAGCTGAACATCCAGCTGTTGATGTCAGCTCAAGCCTTGATCTCAGGGTCGTGAGTTCAAGTCCTGATTTGAACTCCATACTGGGCACGGAACCTACTTAAAAAAAAATTAAAAAGAAGAAGATAGCCAAACCATGGAAAGAGCCCAGATGTCCATCGACAGATGAATGGATAAAGAAGATATATATATATATATATATATATATATATATATACATATATATATATATATATACACACACACACATACACAATGGAATGCTACTCAGCCATCAAAAAATGAAATCTTGCCATTTACAATGACATGGATGGAACTAGAGATATTATGCTAAGTGAAATAAATCAGAGAAAGACAGTTATGTGATCTCACTCATATGTGGAATTTAAGAAACAAAACAGAGGATCACAGGGAAAGACAGGGAAAAAAAACCAAGACAAAATCAGAGACGGAGACAAACCATAAGAGACTCTTAATCATAGGGAACAAACTGAGGGCTGCTGGAGGGGAGGGGGGTGGGGGATGGGGCAACTGGGGGATGGGCATTAAGGAGGGCACGTGATGGAGTGAGCACAGGGTGTTGTAAGTGATGAATCACGGAGCTCTACCTCTGAACCTAATAATACACTATGTTAATTAATTGAATTTAAATAAAATAATTTGGGAAATGGTGCGGGAGGCAAAAAGTGCAACCTTCCTGTAAAGACAGTTCAAAACAATTATTGTTACCGAGACCTCAAACGGCAAACCTGAAGCCAAAACTGACTACTGAGAACGCAGCACAGGGAAGTAGGAGTTAACACATTTTGTTTTTGTCTGGGAGGAAGGGCAGGCCCCATGTGCTGGGGGGCTGGGCCCCCTCTGTGAGCAGTCTTCTCCAAGCTGCTGGAACATTCTGTACCCCTCTCTCAGGCCACTGCCCCTGCAGGTCCGGAATTGTGTGGGTGTCGTCTTCCCATGGATTGGTTCTAGAATGCTCCAACGGCAGAAAGCCACTGGCTCCCTCTGGCCTCCCTTGTCCCTTTGGTCTGGAATCTTCTGCAGCACCCTGTGTTTGTCCCACAAACCTGCTCACCCTTTACAGTCACCACACCTTCCTCGGCTCGCTCTGAAGTCCAGTCACCGCCTCCCTTAGCGCTCGTACTAGCACCAATTCAGCATGACTTAGTTGTTTGTCCAAAAGCCCTGGCTGTTGATGAAAATCACCCAGGGAGGTTTGTTTTTAGCGGAGCTTCCCTGGGGCCGTCCCGTAGCCCAGACGTCGTGACCCTATTGGTCTAGGGTGGGGTCCCAGCACCAGTGTCTTTTAAAAGCTCCCAGATATGGCAGGTTTGAGACCTAGTCTAAATGTCTGTCTGCCTGGGCGGCTCAGGCGGTTAAGCGTCCAACTCTTGATTGTGGCTCAGGTCATGATCTCTGGGTCGTGAGATCGAGCCCCGCACTGGCCTCCACGCTTGGTGGGGAGTCTGCTGCTCTCCCTCTCCCTCTGCCCCGACCCCGCGTGTGCACATGCTCTCTCTCTCTAAAGTAAAGAAATAAGTCTTAAAAATGAGAAATACTGTCTTTCGGCCTGCTTCTGTGGAACGGTGGAGAATGGCCTCTATTACTGGGCCCTTTGTTCTCCCCAGGGCATAGCACGGTCCTCGTTCATAACCGGTGCTCAGTAAATGGTGGAAGAATTACGTGGAGCTGCACGGCTATTTCAGCCCCTGGGCATTCACATGGCAGGATATGGCACGAAGTGTGAGCGCACAGAGAAGAAAACCTGCGCGGGCAGAGCAGTCGATGCCCGATGGGTGCTGTGGAGAGCAAAGCCCTAGGTCGGATGTGACTGAGGGCAGCTCGCCCACCAAGCTCTGCCAGGCCACTCGCCCTGGAATGTGGCTCTCCCACGCCTGGGAGGGGTGGGTGGGGCAGTGCCACCGCCTGACTGCCGAGAGTCGCGTGTCACTAGGTCAGTACACAGGTATCCAAAAATGGAGTCAGTTACATTTCACTATCTTTCTTCATCCGAACTACACGGTGAATAGCGTGAGCTTCGAGATTGCAAAGAACCGTCGGGAGTTAAGCGTCTGGACAGGGTCAGGGTGAGCTCTGCCGTGAAAACCTTCACCAAGCCCTGGGTTCCTGTCTGTGCAGGCGTGGCTGGAGGGGGTCCCACGCTTGCCCCTCCGGAGAGACCACCGTTCCTGAATCCTGGCCCTTGAGATGTTGTCTCCTCTGTGTCTCCGAGCCTTTCTCTTCTTAGAGTTTCTTCCTTTAGCTGTTCACACACAGGTCAGGAGTGAGTCCGGGAGCACTCTGGCCCGTGCGTCTGGGTGCCTCCCTGACCCCCAAGGCCGCTGCTCAGGGTGTGGGTGGGGAGGCCCCACTTCACCTGCACTGGGAGCGGCCACGCAAGGGCCTGGCGTGTCCCGCAGGGACTGCTCAGCACACCTGTGCTTCTGGGATCCCCATTTCTCCTGGTTGTTTTTCAGTGAGAAAATACATAAAAAGAAAATATGCTATGAATTATTTTCTCTTTCCTTATTTATTTTCTACACTCCCTCCCCCTTGGTTTTTTTCCTAAAGAGATCAATTATTTTAATTCCAGTTTGATTTCAGAAAAAAAAACTCTGAGTGCTGTGGTGCTTAAAATTACCAATAAAGTCGTGAAAGCAATGTGTTGTTCTCATTTAGTTGAACAGAAGCTTTGAAATGCTGCTCCTCTCCAACAGCCTAAATAAAATGAGAGTGTTTGAAATAGGACTTGGACAATGATTAGGAATGGAGCATTACTCAAAGCCATTTGCACCTGCCTCCAGCAAAGCACTTTGACACCACATGACAGCGCTTCACTGTGCATTCTGTTTGTGGGCACATCTTAGAAAACGAGGAAAGTGCTTTCTCTCGGCCCTCTCTGTAAACAGGAAGATTAAGGTATCATTTACCTATCATAATCTGTAAGACTATTTTAACAGTTTTAACTGCAGGGGATCTAATTTTAATCAGAACCTATATACACATATATATACACACACATATATATGAAGTTTAATAGTTTTCACATTATGCTAAGTAAAGTAAGCCAGACAGAAAGGACAAATAGGGTATGATTCCAGGTACACGAGGTGCCTAGAGGAGTCCCGCCTGTAGAGGCAGGAAGAGGAAGAGTTGTTCCCGAGGGTGGCAGTGGGGGTGAGAAGGAGGCACGGAGATGATGCGAGAGCGAAGGGGCTTGGGCTCCGGCCGGCAGGTGTTCCTTCCCCAGCCTCCACTTCCTGGGCTTCCTCACGCACCCAACAGCCATGACAGGATGGGGCTGGTGCTTTGGCAAGTAAAAGATCCGCACATGTGACCCGCGGTGGCTTCCCCAGGCTCGGGGCTCCATCAAGCACTCAGGTCAGCATCAGGGAGCAGAGAGGACGTTGCTGAAGGTCATAATTTGTGTAATTTGCCTAGTACCTGAGTCTCTCAGCAAGGGTTAACCTTCTTTCCTCCCCACTTGGTCCCCTCCGGGGGCGCACGGTCTTACTCCCCTGCTTGTGGCACCCAGCGTGGGAGACGCCCAAGTGCCCCATGCCGTTCCCTCTGACGTCCACGAGCTTCCACGCTGCCATGCTACCGGGGAGCCCCGCCCTGCCTCACGGTGCTGACGCCTGCCCCTTTCCCACCACTACTGCCCCAGGCCAGTCCACCCGTGACCTCTCCATTGTCCCTCGACCTGGTGGGCCCACCTCTGTGTCCACCCCGGTGGTCCTTGCCGTGTCCCTGCGTGGAGAAGCCCAGGCATGTGACTCCCCGAGAGGCTGACACCCTGGGGAAGAGCCACTGCCCTCAGCGAACCAGCACACCCTCACCAGGTCCAAGAAGGCCTCGGTGTCCAGGGCTCTCCGGGGAGATTCTTCAGACCTCCAGCAGCCGCCACACACAGACTCCGCCTGAGACCAGACTCCCCTGTGGGGAAAGTACTTGGGAGGGTCACAAACAACATTCAACGAGGAATGGAAGAGGAAAGGCGAGGAGTGGCTGGTTTTCTTCTGTGTAAACTGACAGGTGCAATGAAAGTTTGTTTTCTGTGTTACAGTAAAACTCTGTTTATATGAAAAAATGTATTTCAATTTTAACCAATGACATGCATTTGCACAGCTTTAAAATCAAGTAGACCCCTGCGTGCCCTGACAGCCCCAGACACCTCAGCTTCAAATCCTTTCCTGCGGAGGGAGTCACCTACGACCCTAGGCTTTTCCTCCCTTGTTGTGTCCGTATTTCTAAGTAATGTGCTTACCATGTATTATTTCTAATTTTGGACGGCATCAGCTGACTTCTTCCTAGAGAAGACCAAGTACTCACTGCCTGTTTTCTACTGCTACGCACACCTCCGTCCTCCGCTGCCTGTCCTCGCTCGTGATGACACCACCATCGGATCGACGTTCTGTGTCCTGACACGATCACACTCTCATGCGTGAGCACAGGTCGCTGCGTGCCTCCATGGCCCCGCTGGACAGGGGGCCCGTCCCGCCATCCCTGAGATCACGACCTGGGCTGACACCGCCGGCAGCACCAGGCGCTCGACATTTCTAAGACAAGTGTCTCCTACCTGCGACTATACACTCAGCCAAATCATCCACCAGCTGTTACGTCAGAGGAAAGAAATGGCTTTAAACGTCCCCTTTCCTTCCGCCACCCCCAGGAAGTTACTGGAGAATATATTCCACCAAAATAGAGACACCCGTCCAGAAAGGAGGTTCGGGATCCAGGCAATAGCGGCTCATGAGTGAGGCGGACGGATGGAGTGAGGCCTGAGGACGCGCTGGCAGCGGGTCTGCAGCCACCGTCCCGTCCGGGTCAGCGCAGGACACCGTGCGGTGCAGGAGGGCGTCCAGCCGAGGGCCGACCTGTTTGCTCACACGAAAGGAGTCTTGCTGGTTTGTCACAGCTCGTTGTGCCGAGTGGTGAGTCGTAGGAGACCGAGATGGTGCCGGAACGGGAGCTGTGGTCACGCTGGCAGAAGAAGGGTCGTGTCATCACAACACAGGGCACAGCACCGCCGGCCGTGCACCCGCCCCGACTGGTAAGAATAGAAACTTAATTCAGATGTCTGAATGCCGTGTGTGATTGTGGGAAAACATGACTCTGTCTGGCAGCTGGCACGTGCGTCTCCGTGGGCAGGTGCCCACGTCCTGTCTTCCACTGTCTCAGCAATGTCGTCTGTGATTGTGGGAAAACATGACTCTGTCTGGCAGCTGGCACGTGCGTCTCCGTGGGCAGGTGCCCATGTCCTGTCTTCCACTGTCTCAGCAACAGGTTTGGGACGTGCGCTGGGGCTGCAGGAACGGCGCACACACTGCTCTGTCACCTGTTTGGGCTCTGATTCTCCATTGTTCAGAATTCCACGTCAAGTAAGAACGGAAAAGGAGAAAAAAATGTAACTTCTTGTCGTTTCCATCTCGAGGATTTGGAAACTATGGGAGGACAGACCAGAGCCCGACGCAGCTCAGGGACCCCTGGTCTGTACTGAAGACGCTCAGAAGCTCAGACGTCCTGCGTTCACTCTCGCGTGTTCTCTCCCTGCCGCGCCTCCCCTGGCCTCCTCCCACCCTCTCCTCCCGGCCCTCCGCATCCCCCCGCGGCGCCCCCACCCGGTTGCACCAGCGAGCCTGGGAGGACAGCCCGCACCTCACTCAGCCCAGCAGGTGAGCATCTGGGGAGAGGGGGGCTCCCTCTGTCCACCTTCATGTCTGCTGCATAAGGATCAATACCACCAGGACGTCCTAATGGCAGATGAAGGGAAGGCTAATGGCACTGTGGCTTTCTGGTCCAACTGAGTCTTAAGTGGCTGCCTTGGGTCTATTTTTAAACCTTATTATCTGTTATAATATAATTATGGAGTAATTTTACTTTTGTGAATTTTGCTATAAAGAATTTGATCCTATCACCCAAGCTATGGTTGCTATATTAACAATTAAATATTAATTCGATCTCACTTCTTTCTGTTGACTGAAACCTAACTTCTCCCTCTAATTTTCACCAGCTCTCACAACGTGGCTGACCCCACACACAGAGCTGTTTTCTTCCTCTTACTGACGTTAACCCCTGAGACAGTCCTCTTCCTCCTGGGGGCTGTGCAAACCCCTCCCCCGCTCAGGGCAGTGCTGGAATGCCCCCTCCTTAGGCATTCGCTCCTTTCTCTGGGGTAGCCTGTGGCAGAGTCCCAGGACACCTCCTAGACTCCCACCCAATGTATGCACTCTATAATCCCATAAGCGTGCTGGGATCTCTCTCCCTGATTACAGCATATTGCAACGGCAAAGGAATTCTACAGCTGTAATCAGGGTCCCTAAGCAGTTAAGTTGAAGTTAGTCAAAAGGAGACTTTCCCGGGAGGCGCTGGACGGATTCAAAGCCCCAGGGATGCTCCTGTTGGCCTTGAAGGGGCAGACTGCCATGTTGTGGGGAGGCCACATGGCAGGGGACAGCAGGACGCCCCCAGGCCTGACAACAGTCCCCAGCGGGCAGGTGCAACAAACAGGGAGCTCAGTCCCTCAACCACAAGGAACCGAGTCCAGCAGCGCCCCACGAGTGTGGAAGACAGCCCCGAGCCTCAGCAGAGAGCCTGGCCCCAGCAGAGCCTTGACTGCAGGCTCCTGAGACCTGAGCAGAGGACTCACCAAGGACTCAGATCCCTGACCCACAGACAGCGTGGGGTAAGTCTGTGCAGTTTTGACACCTGAGATTGAGGTAACGTGTCTCGCCGCCCCAGATGGGGCCTGACGCAGATGCGTGTCTTCTCCCATAGCTTCCTGGTTGCGGCTTCACGGTGATGTGGGCGTGAGCCACTCTGTCTTCTTTGAGTTCCTTCAGGGGAGCGTATCCCTCTGGGGGCACCCGGACGGTAGTTAGCTGTGTGCGTGTGAGCCAGGAGCCAGGGCTGTGGGGACAGACTGGTCTCCTGTCGTCTTCCAAGGCCCCTTGCCCTCTGCCCGGCTCTGCCTCCCCCGCCCGAGTAGGTGCAGCCTGGAGGCCTCCCTACAGAGCACGTGGCCACGAGGGCACTCCCTACCTCATTTCCCCTGGCGCCTGGTGTGGGGGGACCCCTTACAGTGCACTGAGTACTGTGGGATCTCTGAGCACAGGAGACTGGGGGACAGCCTTTCCTCTTTCTGCCCTCCAGGGCAGCCTGTGGGGGTGTTGGACATCTCTGTGACTTTTCTCTTTAAACAAGCAACCCAAAGGCAAAGGGAGTGTTTGCAGATGGGATTGCATTTAACCCGGGCCTGCCTGTGGTGGCTCGCCGGAGGTCGCCGCTTCCAGCCTCGGCAGCCCTTTCCTGAGCTCGTTTTCTGCGCCTGCCCTTGCGGCCTCCTCCTGGTCTATGAGCCCTGGGTGCTTCCAATGGCTTTCCTCTACCCCACAAGATAGAAGGATTCGTACGGAGAGCTCCGGGGCAGGTGCCCTCCCCAGTCCTGCGGGCTGGCACTGAGCGCTGCTCCATGAAACGGCGATGGCGGTCGCAGGGTGCTGGATTCCGATCCGGATCTGCTCCTCGCCAACTCCGAGGCTGTGGACGGCTGCAGCAGCTCCCTGGGCCTTGTCTGGGAAACAGGAGGTAACGATAGTCCTTACATCATGAGTCACACATGTGGGGCTCTTGAAATTATGCCGCTACGTGTTTGCTCTATTTCATCCTATTCTGTGGGCAATATTACTTTACGTATTCTTCTTCTTTCCCAAACTAGATTGTAGGGTCCCTCAGGTCAGAAGCTGTTCTTATTTCCATCCCCCCAAAGCACCATGTGTGGGAGGAGGTCATGGTACAGCACGGTGTCAGGGGCCCCATGGCCACACGTGCCTCCGCCCCTGGATTGTAAGGTCCGATGGGGGCGGGGTTGTCTCCAGACGATGCTGCCAGCATGGTGGGTCCTCTGTGCACCATACTCTACTCCAGAGACTGGCTCCGGACTCCGATGACTCCAATGACTCCAGCCTGCGCGCTTACCGCGACCCAGCTGGGAGCTGGCGGAAGCAGAGTTACCCCGCCCACTTTGTGCCCCCCAGCCTCTGGGAAATAGTTTCTGTGCCTCCTCACGACACAGGGGCCTTGGGCCCAGGCTCACAGCTTTCCTTTCCAGCGTGAACATGCAGGACTGCCGACCTATTAAGAACACATTTGGGACAACATTATCAATTAATAAAGCTGGAGAGAAACTCAAAATGTTTAACAACCAGCCTGCTCTCAGCTCGGATAGCAGCTGGAACGGCAGCATCAGACGGGCCAGAGTGTACTGTCAGAATCTTCTCTGGCGCCCGGCCAGAACAGAACAAGGAAATTAAAGGATTGTAAGGTAGTAAATTAATAAAATGGTGAAATTGGTACACTGGAAAACGAGATTGGCTGGCATAGCTAAAAATGGTTTGGAATGGCATGGGATGGGTTAGAGTAGGATGGGATGAATTCGATTATGATGGGATGGGATGGGATGGGGATGGGATGGGTTTGGGTTGGGTTGGGATAGAATGAAATGGGATGGGTTGGATTGGAATGGGTTGGGATGGGATGGGATGGGAGGGGAGGGGAGGGGAGGGGAGGGGAGGGGAGGGGAGGGGAGGGGATGGGAGGGGATGGGTTGGGATGGGATGAGAGAGAAGAAGAGGAGAGAAGAGGGTTATCCACACCTGACATGAGATTCAGATTACATTAGGGTGTTGAAATTTTGGTGTCTTTTCCTGTCATACAACTTATTTGGGATACGAACAAACAATAATGCATTATTAACAAACTGGCAGACCACATAAAGCACAGATGGCTGGAATGTCAAGAGCCACATGCATTAATCATGAAGTATTTTTAATCTCTTGGTACTCACATAATGACAGGACCAGTGTTTTATTTTTCTGGTAAATTTACTGAAGTGAAACTTGAGTGAAGATTTCTGAGATAGAACTCTTAAATTCAAATCAATTTAATAAAATAAATACAAAAAATGAAGATGTTTGTATTTTAAGGCTCTGTTAAATGTCCTAATATGCTTCTTTTTATAAGGGACCAATTCAATAAATAAATAAATAAATAAATACAAAAATTATGCAAAGTTACAAAAAAGGAACTAATGATAGTTCTAGTTGAATGGAATTCTACTTCGATAAAGATGTGAAGAGATCAGAGAGATAAAGCCAATGGAGTATTCCGAATAAGGATGATAAGCAGATGGGGGGCGCCTGGGTGGTGCAGTCGTTAAGCGTCTGCCTGCGGCTCAGGGCGTGATCCCGGCGTTCCAGGATCGAGTCCCACATCGGGCTCCTCCGCTGGGAGCCTGCTTCTTTCCCTCCCACTCCCCCTGCTTGTGTTCTCTCTCTTGCTGGCTGTCTGTCACATAAATAAATAAAATCTTTTAAAAAAAAAAAGGATGATAAGCAGATGGATCATAAAGCAAAAAATAAGTTTAAATGTCTAGATTTGATGTACTTTACAAAGATACTGAGAAGCTATTGCAAAAACATAAGATTCCAAGTTTTTGTATTACAGAGTCTAAAATAACGATTGACCAGGCATTGGTAACCAACAGCACTGATGATCGCCTCCATCCATCCATCCATCCATTCTCACACTTACTCACTGGACAGCCGTGTATGCAGACTCTCGGGGCCCGGGGGCTGGCACCAGGTGAAGATACAGGCAGGCCTGGTGCTCGTCAGGCGGGTGGTCCCGTGGGGAGACAGCAGCCATCACCCAATCCTAGAGGCAAATATGCAGTGAAAGCCTGTGTTAACGTCTCCAAAGGAAAGTGCCGTGTCCCGTGTGTCCGCTGGGCCTGGAAGAGCCCAGGAAATCATCCCTGAGCACAGTCACCTGTGAGCCGAGTCCTAAAGACTCAACTCTGTCTAATTACAGGATAATTAGACAAGAAGGTGAGGGAAAGATCTGTGAACCACTCCTGAGTAGAGTGACTTGGAAAAACGTGGAAGTAACACAGATCTCTACAAATGTTTGTTGTGTGAACTACTGAGGTTTTTCTTAAAAAAACAGTCAGTAAGAATATCCACAAGACTCCCAGTGACAGACTTGGAGGACATGGGAAGTAGTGGTTTTGGACTCCTGTAAAGTTATCCAGTAGCCTGAGCCCCTAACGATGAGATTCTCCCTTGGGACTACCTCAGGAAGAACAGGAAAGGTGTCCTCTTCCCCTCTGATTTATAAATATCTGAAATTTCTAGGAATATTTATCATTGCTTTTAAAAATCTTTCAATGTTAATGACAGTTAAGATTTTTAAAAATCTTTATTATACAAATTTTTAAACATATGTAGAAGTAGGGAAAAAACATACCCATCAGCCACCTTCAATAATTATCAACACATGGTGAGCCCTGCATGCCGGCCAACATCTACCCCATCACCGGACAGGTCATTCCTCAGAAATTCCAAAGAGAGATAATTTTGCTTCTTCCTTTCCAGTATGGATACCTTTTTTTCCTTCCTTCCTTCCTTCCTTCCTTCCTTCCTTCCTTCCTTCCTTCCTTCCTTCCTTCCTTCCTCCCTCCCTCCCTCCCTCCCTCCCTCCCTCCCTCCCTCCCTCCCTTCCTTCCTTCCTTCCTTCCTTCCTTCCTTCCTTCCTTCCTTTCTTGTGAGCCAGGCGCCATAGCTAGAGTGTGTGCTACGATATTGAATAGACGTACAAAGCCTGGGCATCTTTGTCTGGTTCTGATCCCAGAGGGAGAGGAGTCAGACTTTTAACAGCAGGAATGATGCTAACTACAGTTTTCAGAGATGCCCTTGTCAAGTTGAAGGAGTTCCCTCTATCCCTGGCTTAAGTGTTTCTTTTTTTCTTTTCTTCCTTCCTTTTTTATTTATTTATTATTATTTTTAGTAGACTGGGCATGGAGCCCAACGCAGGGCCCAAATTCACAACCCTGAGATCGAGACCTGAGCTGAATCAGGAGTCGGATGCTTCACCGACTGAGCCCCCCACGTGCCCCCTCCTCATTCTTTTTTAATCATGAGAGGGTGTCGGATTTTGTCAATGCCTTTTCTAGGTCAATGGAGATGAGCACGTGGTTTTGTCTATTACCCCATTAAAGTGATGTGTGAGAGTGGTTTTTGAATGCTGAGCCAGTCCTGCGTTCTTGGGCGGTACCCCACTCGGTCACGGTCTATGATCCTTGTCCACCGTTCCTGGATTCGGTTTGCGAGTGTTTTGCTGAGGATTCTTGCGTTTACATTCATGAAGAATTGATACGCTTCTGGTCTGTAGTTCTCTCGGGGTCACAGCCTTACTGGTTTGTGTGTCAGAATAACACTGGCTCCATGGAAGGAGTTAGGAAGTGTCTCTCGCTCTCTCTCTTAGGAAGAGTCTGTGAAGGATCAGTATTGATTCTTCTTCAAGTGTTTGGTTGAACGCACCGTGAAGTCATGTGAGCCTAGGCCCTTCTTTGCAGAAAAAGTTCGAATGACTAAATCTCTTTAATTATGATAAGTCAATTCAGATTTTCCATTATTTCATTTTCAATAGTTTCTGTTTTTCTAGGAATCTGAGTTATCCAGCTTGTTGGCAGAAACGTCTGTCTTCTACTGATCCTGTTGTTTTCACAAAGTGAAAGGAACGTGGGCTCCATGTTTTCTGAGAGCGGCGTCTCGGCCTCCTCTCCCTTCTCTTGCCGAACGTGTCTCTTTCCTTTGCCTCGTGTCTCCGTCCTGTTTAATTCACCGCTGCCTCAGCGCAGAGCTTTGCTGGGGGAGGGCCCCGCTCAGGGCTCACGGGCTCAGATCTGGCCTCCAGATTTGGAGAGCTAGCATACGCGGACCCCATCCCGCATTGGGCTTTGGCTGTCGGTCTGCTGGGCCTCTTGGTTTGGAACTCGGCTGCTTTAGGCCTGTTTTCAAGGCCATCAGGTGTCGTCCCCCCACAGTTTTTACACACACACTGATACCAGGTGGGTTTTCTGCGGGTGATGGTTTCACTTGCTCACATTTCGAGGGCTGGAGAAAGACCTTGTCCCTTGGTTTTGCTGTAGATGTCCGCGGGCTTGGGGAGCAAATTGCTTAAGTTCTTTGAGCCACAGCTTCCTTCTTGTAAATGGGGTAATACATACAGAGAAGGTGGCCGTGAGAAGTGTCTGCATAGGCAGGGTGTCCTTCAATCCAGCGTCCCCCTCAATGTGGAACTGCCACAGCTTAAACATTGTATAATCAAACTCTCTACTTAATTTGTAAGTTAAGTCTGTGCTAAAGTACTTTTGAATCCACTGAAAAGATGTACAGGTACAAATTAGTTTAGAATTTTAAGGCAGTAATAAAATTAGAAAAATACAAGGCCCCACACACCTGTCTCTCCAGCTGCGCACTGACGTGTGGTTTTCTGGCATAATCCAAGAGCATTCGGCACATCCATTGGCTCAGTCTTAGGGTACAAAAGTGGAGATCAAATTTTAAATTGGAGGTATAAATATTTAACTCTGACAGATTATCCATTAGTTTTTTAATAATAGAAGTAAATCAATTAAATTTGTATTATGTAAGCTGGTGCTTTGTTTGAACTGACTACCTGACCAGCTGTGGTACACTGTTCTGATAGTTTCCTAAGGAACCAAAAATCACATTTTACTCTTCTAATTATGGGGGTATTGATCAAACCTCATTTTGAGTGTCCTATAACCCCAAGCTTCAAAAAGGCGTACGTATGGTGTTATTACAGTTTCAAAGGTGCTCCCATGGTGGGGGAGAAAATCATAAAAAAATAGCTAAACCAAGACACTAATAGATAAACTAATATTAGCTAAACTCATACAAAACAATGGCCAATCTTAATTGGAAAAAAAGGAAGAAAAATAAGTGCTTATCCTGGGTCAAATCTTTTTCCTTTTTTTCTTTTCTTTTAAATATTTTATTTATTTATTTGTCACAGAGAGAGAGAGAGAGCATGAGCAAGGGGAAAGGCAGAGGGAGAAGGAGAAGCAGACTCCCTGCTGAGCAGAGAGCCAGGCTCCATCCAGGGACCCTGAGATCATGACCTGAGCTGAAGGCAGACGCTTCACAGACTGAGACACCCAGGCGCCCCCTGCCTGGGTCAAAGTTCTTGAAACAACGAGAAAACGTTTGTGTTCCCGGTGTAACAATGTCTGGCTCTGCTCTCTGAAGGTAAGTCAAGCTCCCGTGTAGCAAATTCTCTTTGAAAGAAAATCACTGGATGCATTAAACAGAAACCAACAGAGGATCTCACGCAGCCTATGACAGTGGTTCTCAACTAGGGCTGAGTCTCTCTTCAGGGGACATTTGGCAACACCTGGAAACATTTCCGACCCTCGTGACTGGGGGTGCTACCGGCATGCAGCGGGGTGCCCCGAGATATCCCCCACTGCACAGGACAGCCCCCACAACAAGACGTTCTCTGGTCCGAAAAGTCACTTGTGTTGAGGATGAGACCCCGTGGCTCCTGGCGATCTCCCAGGTCCGAGTGGCCTCAGGGACCTGAGTGAGACATGGGATGATTTCGTCTCGGGGCATTTGCCCACCTCAGAGGCCAGACAGTAACCGCCAGCAGAACTGTGGGCAAGGTGGTGGGTGTGACATCACCAGGATTCATGGACACTGCTGACAATTAACAGTGCTGTCCGTCCCCCCGACTTATTGGACAGTCTCACTTCTTTTTTTTTTTAAGATTTTATTTATTTATTCAACAGAGATAGAGACAGCCAGCGAGAGAGGGAACACAAGCAGGGGGAGTGGGAGAGGAAGAAACAGGCTCATAGCAGAGGAACCTGATGTGGGGCTCGATCCCAGAACGCCGGGATCACGCCCTGAGCCGAAGGCAGACGCTTAACCGCTGTGCCACCCAGGCGCCCCTGGACAGTCTCACTTCTGAACTTTTATTTCATTTTTTAAGATTTTATTTATTTACTAGAGAGAGAGGGTTGGGGGAGGGGCAGAGGGAGAGAGAGAATCTCAAGCAGGCTCAGCTGAGAGCGGAGTCCAACGCAGGGTTCGATCTCACAACCCTGAGAGCTTGACCTGAGCTGAAACCGAGAGACAGACGCTTCACCGACTGAGCCACCCAGCCGCCCCTTGTTTTCTCGTTCATATTTCTTTGAGTGGGAATTTGGGCACCACCTAGGTTTCTAAAAAGTTGTGCAGGTGGGTGGACCACATCACACATGAGTCTCATTGCACGACAGTGGCGATGGCGTTGGACACGGGGCTGCTCTGAAATGTGGAGAGCCTCCCCCCAGTACAGCGCCCTCTCCTGAGTCCTGCGCTGCCCCCAGCCTGAGGGGTCCGCAATGGTGTTGAGGGGTGCGGGGGTCCTGATGGCGGGGGGGCGGGGTACATGAGGGCAGGGGGACGGCATAGGACTCCTGAATGGTGGGGGGGGGGGGCGGTCAGGACAGCAGAGGGGCCAGGACAGCAGGGGTGGGGGGCCGCGGGCTCCAGGAAAGGGAAGGGTGGGGCCCAGGATGGCAGGGCTGGGGGGGACAGGGATAAAGGAGGAGAGATCACCAGCACTATTCAGCATCGCCTCCTTTGCTGTCACAGTGTAGTTACTTTCAGACAAAATGTCGGTTAAATACAACTCATACCACGTTTTCACTTGTTTCCAAGTGTGAAATACGTTGTCTCGAACTAGTGCCTCGGTCCCCAGGTGGGGTCCCCATACTTCCGCCCTGTGCGGGGTGTATCCGGGTGAACACACGAGATGTACAGGAAGCTCCATACACCCCCCTCCCTCCTTCTCTTTGTCTTCCTTTCTTTCCAATATGGCAACAAGTTATCAACTTTCCACTTAATTTCCACCAACTCTGACTAATTCCCATCAAGCTACCCGAAGGAAAACTGTTCATTGAGGGGAGAAGGACGTCTGAAAATTTATCCCTTTTAACTTCATTCTTTCAAACAGAAGTTTAAGAGAAAAAAACCTAAAAAACGAAGCACACTGGCGTTTGCAAACCTAACTTCTGAGGTTGCTTGCCAGTGCCCTAAATCATTTCACACGGGAAATGAAACCCTCACACAGAAGCCTGGGAGCCCCCAGCACGCGGGCGCCAGTAAGTCAAGGGTGAAGCTTAGTCAGTGTTTGAGTCCCGCCAATGCACATTCCAAGAAGCACTCACCACTATTAATACCCGAACGACAGCGGGGTTTGGTGCGGCCCCTTCCAGGCTAGCGGGACGCATCTCAGGGGACAGGTGGGGACTGCAAGTTACCAGCGCCCTCCTTGGGGGGATGGTCCTACAGGGCGCAGGGAGGAGCAGCTGTGGTAGGCGACACTGAGGCACGTCACCTGGAGTCAGCCCAGGGCCCCCGGGGCTGTGACTGGAGGACCTGGGTCACGGGGGTTGTGACTGGAAGACCCAGGGTCTCAGGGGTTGGAACACTGGGACTTTCCTGGTTTCACATGAAGTCCATCCCCTGGGAGATCCCTCAGTGTGAGACCAGTGGGGACATCAATTGACCTTTGTTGCTAAGTTCCTCGCAAGCAAACTCCCCTCCAAACCTAAGGCCTGTCCCCCTGCCCTTCCCCTCTACCCACTGTGTCTCCAGGTCAACATCATGTCTTTGGCGCTAGTGAGGATGCGGGGTCTCAGTGCCAGGACAGGATTTCGGAGCTGTGGTGTGAGGACCGTGGGGGTGTCAGGGGCCAGGACAGTCAGGTTGGGAGAAGAGGGGTCGGCAGAACCAGGGCACAGTTCTGTCACTGAGCAAATGCCCAGGGCGTCCTCCTGCTTCGTTTTCTGCAAGGAAGGCAGCGCCCTGCAAGGCCCAGAGGGTTTGTGCGATGTTAAATGGAACAGTGCCTGGAAAGCACTTCTCTTAGCGCTTGGCACGTACCGGTCCTCGGCGCATGCCGTCCAGAATCATCACAACTCCCTTCTCAGTGGAGCCCAGGGAAGGTCTGTGTCCTGTGCACTTCCCACCTAGTGGACATGCATCTCGTTCCCACCCCTGACATAAAACACTTGCGTTTGAACTGCCAACAGATGGGGCACCTGGGTGGCTCAGTTGTTAAGTATCTGACTCTGGGTCTCAGCTCAGGTCCCGATCTCAGGGTCCTGAGTTCAAGCCCTGCATTGGGCTCCATGTTGGGTGTGGAGCCTACTTTAAAAAAAATTGCTGACTGGGAGACAGTAATTCCCTGCCTCCCTGACCTGTGAGGACTGGCACTTCTTAGATCTGTAATGAAGCCCCACTTTCTCTTAATAGCACAGGAGGACTTGCTTGTCCTCCTGTCGAGATGGAAGGTGAGGGTGGGGAGAGAGGGCCGTGGCAAAAGTAGGGCCAGAGCCCTCTCCAGGAAGGCTCTCCCTTGGTGGGAACCCCACAACCTCAGGGGAGAACCGGGGAGACCGGCCTCCTGTCCCGCACCTGGTGTGGGTTCCGGGGTCCCGGGGTCACGGCACCCCCTTCCTGCGGCGGGTCTTTCCTCAAGCCGGTGTGGGTGGAAGCAGAACACGTAACTGCGTAGTTTCAGCCCCGACGAAGAAGGCCTGCCGCTGTTGTCGTCACGACTCAGCGAGGACATCGATTGGCGGGCACGGCGCTGCCCCAAGTACAGCGCCTGGTGCCGGAGCAAGAAGCTGTTTCCCTCGACCTCGATGCCTGCGAGTAATTTACTAGAACTGTGTACAGCACCTGTGTGACTTCAGGAATGTGCTGAACGTAAAGCTGCCAGCTGTCCCCTGGGCGTGGAAACAATGCAGGAACGCGACCCGGGTTGTCAGGGTCAGACCCTGAGAGCAACACGCACGCCTCACACAGCGCCCTGCGGCCGTGGCTGGGGCGCGTCTCCACTTTTCACGGGGCAGAAGAGGGGCCCGGGCGGCTGGGTGTGCACGGCGGGCGGGGGGCCTGGCATGGTCGGGCCTCCGTCGTGCGCCGGGAGCCTACAGGAGCCTGCCTGCGCGTAGGCACGGAGAGGCGGGTCAGATGGCGGCTGCGAGGGAGTCCGACGGGTTTGCTTGCTCTCCGGATTGCGACGTGACTGTGCTCAGACCGCCCGCGCTCGAGTCGTCTCACATGAACGTGAGAAGACTGGTATCTTTCCCAGGATTCTTGCGAGGACGGTCTGAGGAGGCAGATAAGAAACTATCTGACGTGTATGAGGGCGTAACAACGACGAGAGAGAGCAGATGACGGGAATAAGTCTCCGTGAACAATTCTAGTCCACGGCGAATCGAGACCATGTCAAGTCCAAGCTGCAGTGATCCCAAATAAGGCTGCTCTGAAAA
Source organism: Ursus americanus (assembly GCF_024610735.1). NCBI lineage: Eukaryota > Metazoa > Chordata > Mammalia > Carnivora > Ursidae > Ursus > Ursus americanus. The sequence continues at coordinate 1,198,697 of NC_142136.1, forward strand.
TGGAAAGGAGGCAAGTACGGACTCAGACGTCTCCCGCTCTGCACCCAGAGCCTCCTACTTAACAGACTTCCGAGCCTCCCGTGCTTCCCACAGAAACACACAACGGAAAACGATTCAGTTGCATTTGGTCGTCATTCACAAAATGCCTGCTTCTGTCTGGCTGTATTCTTCTTTATACTAATGAAAAGATCCTTTTTCAGCTTGGAAAACTTGGAAGTAAGCGTCTTCTGTAGTGTGCGTTCTCAGCGGGCTTGTTGGGTGCACAATCCCAGACACGTCCCTGGCGGGGCCTCCCTGGAGGCCGGTCCGCAGAGGCAGCTTATCTCTAGGCCTGTTGGGCTCTTTGTGTCCTTCCTCTTGTAACAACAGCGCGCATCTCCCTGAGGTTGTGGAAGTCATCGAAGAGGAAGGAGGTGGGAGACAACAGAGCAGCCTGTCCTGTTGGGTAAAAGGGAAGACGTACCAACCAAGAACGGATAGAGGCCCGAGCTGAGCCTCCCACCCTCAGGGCCCGGCAGTGAAGCGAGGGCAGAGGGAAGGCCAGGCTCGCAGGGCGGAGGGTCCTGGGTGCTGCAGGGCTGGTCACAGCTCTGGTGGCTGCTCCAAGGTCCTCCCCGCACCAGTCCCTGCATCGGTCGTCCTCCAGCTCCAGAGGGCAGCCTCAGACGTGAGTGGGCCTGGCAGGTTCGGGGACGGGTGAGGGGTCCTGAGGGGCTCTCGTCCCTCTGAGAGGCTCTACCATGGACTAATCTTCAAGTCCACTCCTGGAACACCGGGAAGGGGCATCCTGTGGCCACGCCGCTCTGCCAGCTACCCCAGGACACAGCTGGTCCCTCCACGGGTGTTCTCTGAGTGTCCGCCACGTGCAGGGGCCGTGGCCAGGGGCTCCTGAGGACAAAACCGACTCTGCTGTATCTCAGTATCTCTTGGACGGGACTCAGGCCAAGCAGGGACCTTGGGAATAATAAAACTCGTGGGAGCTCCTCCAGAAAGCCTACGTGGGGAGAGCCGTCATGAGTCCAGGTCCAGGTGGCCCTCGGCTGTCCCTTGCAGTCGGCAAGAGCACGCTCCAGCCGGAAGGGTCGTCACCAGATGGCTGGACCGGCCCAGGCCGGCTCCTGGCAGGGACAGGAGGGCATGCGGGCCTCTCTTTCGCTGAACCCACTCCTTCCTGCGCGGCTGGGAGAAGGGAGACCGGCAGGAGAGAGAAGGGGAAGGGGACCGTGCCCCACGCATCGGGAGGAGCCAGGGAACAGCGGTTTCGGAACTGAATGAGGGGAACCAAGGGTGGGGAACTTAGAGGCTGCAGAGTTGGGGGGGACCCTCCCTACTGGACGGGAGACGCTCGGAGAGACGAACATTATTTCTCTCTGCTTCGACGGTCTTGGCAGACTTGGAACCCTCTCCCGGCTGAGGGAGGCTGTGAAGTCACCGTTCTCCTCTCTGGGCCGGTCAGCGTCCCAGAATGAAAATAATAGAGATGGGTATCAAGTGAGTCTTGACAGCTTCTCTCTGCATAGCTTGCCTCCCCAAACCCCTGATCCCGCTGCCTGATGCACGCCAGTGTGCACACGTGTGTGTGTGCCTTCTGTGTCCACACCGTTCTGCAACTTGCTTTCTCAATAGAGCGTCTCGCACGATGCTCTGTCCACGCGAGGAGCTCTACGTCATGCGTTTCTGAACAGCCGGGTGGAACTCAATTCCTCGGCTGCACTGTGTTCGTGTGTCCATTCTGCTGGTGAGAGATGCTCTTACTGTATTCATGTCTTGTTACAGAAAACTGCAGCGTGAACCTTTATTCGTGTCTACACTGTGCGTCTGCGGGTAAAGGTCTCGGACGGGATCGAGAGTGTGCCTTGGACTCCTGTCCCCAGACTGGTCCCCAGAAGACTGCAGTCACGTGAGCACCCCGTCCCTAACTGCCCCTCTCAGCTTCAGGGGTGTGACGTGCCGCGCAATCCTTCCTCCGCCTCCTCCTCGTGCCCAGCCCGCAGCCTGTATCCCTCCTTCTTTCCGTTCTGGGGCTGACCCATAGCCCCTCGCGTGAATGGACTGCGTGATACTTCTCCATACTCATCAGTGGGTGGACAGTTGCGCTGCTTCCACCTTTTTGGCTACGATGAACACCGCTTCAGGACCATGAGCGTACGGGTTTTCATCTCTCTTGGGGGCACACGCGGGGTGGTGCTGCTGGGTCCCACGGAAGCTCCACGCTGAGCGTCGCGGTGCGTCCCCAGCGGTCATCTGTGACGGCTCCGATTTCCCCGCGCCCTTGCCGACATTTGTCCTCTCTCTGCTCTCTTACATCCTTCCCAGTGGGTGTCAAGTGGTATCGATTTCAGGTTCCCTGACGACGGCGGATGTCGGGCGTCTGGGCCTGTGCTTATTGGCCATTTGAGTGTCTCCTTTGAAGAAATGTCTGTTCAGACCTACTTCCTTTTACAGAATGGGTTGCTTTTTTGTTGTTGAATTGTGAGGGCTCTTTACATATTCCAGACGTAGTTTCCTCATCAGATTCATGATTGCAGTATGTTCTCCCATTCCGCGGGCTGTCTTTCTGCTTTCTTGGTGGTTATCATTCGCAACACAAAGTTCGCTATTGACGAGGCCCGATTCATCTGCGTTTTCACCGGTTGCTTACGCATTTGCTGTCAGATTTGGCAAATCATTGCCTAATTCTAAATTTCAGGTCATGAAATGTCAAAGGGCAGACATAATATCTGTCTTGTTTACTATCCCCAAACTTGGCAGTGCTTACTCATCATAGGTTCTCAAGAAGTGTTTGTTGAATGAACACGGTGCCGCAGAACCCTCGGGCCCAGGCTTGTCTCTGGTCGAAACCCCTCACCCTGACAGCCTATCCCACGCTGCTCAGCATTTGAGGTTTGAAGGTGTTTGAAGATGACCCCCCTAATTTATGCCATTGAGCTTCTTGCTCAATGAAGTTAAGGCGTTAAAGACCGCGGAGCTGTGACCCAGCGGCTGTAACACATGTGAGCCTGAGCCTGAGTTGACCCCACGAACAATATATTAGCCTGAACGATGTGAAATTGCCCTATTTGACCCATTTTACCTATAAAAATGGCAGCTGAATATTGTTAAACATAAACAATTTGAATTAGAGTCAACGTAAGAGAATGAAAATGAATTTAATTAAACATTTCGTTTGAAACTCCCCTTCTTTTCCTCCTTGTTTTTTTTTTGTGATTTTATCTTTTTCTCGATTCCCCTCCAGGCAAGAGGGCACTTCCTGGGCCAGCTCCCTGCGCCCACCGTGGAAGGATGCTGAGTCCCTGCACTGTCTCTGCTCTTCTCTCCCCTGCAGGTGGGGCAGGGTGACCACCAGCAGACACGTGCTGGGCTGACGCTACCTGGTGCCTCCATCTCCAATTTGAGCCCTCATCGCCTCCTTCCCAGGTGACCAGAGATGGTGGATCTCATGCGAGTGGCCAGACCTGCCGGTGGCCTGACAGGAGCAGGTGCGGCCGGCCTCATCCCGTGCCGTCTCGCAGCAGACAAGCTGGAAGTGAGCTCTCGTGTTTCCCACTGAAGGTCTGGTTGTTTGCAGCCTGGAGACAGTCCTGTTCATGGGCTCCAAATTCCCTTTTGTTCTAAGACAAGAGCAGATCTTCAAAGCTGAAAGCAGGTCTGCCAGACTCATAAAAGTTCCCTGGTATTTCCTGCATGAGATTCTCCCAGACAGCTCAAGAGAGCCCACGGGCCCCTGAGCACCTGGCGTCAGGCAGGGACCAGGGGGCAGGAGACGTGTCGTACTCAGCAAACCAGCATCCCCGAGGGAAGTTCTACGTCAATGTGACGTGTATGTCACATACACTAATCGACTGGGAAAAGGAATTTCTCTGGGTCAGTTTTTCTTGAGTGCTTGCAGTACTTTGCTGTTACTGGAGACTCGACTACTGGACTGATGGGGGGTTTTCCTTTCCTTTCATTTGACTAAATACACTCTCTCATCTTCTAAGTCAGATCTGAGACGCGTCCTGGGTGGTACGTGATGCATTATTCATAAAGAGCTGGTGGAAGTATGAAAATGGAAGTTAGACACTTTCTTTAGAAATTCCACTTACGGTACAAAATCTGTGGTCTAAGTGCTGACGAGGTGCGCTTACGACGATCAAGGAGGGTATTTCGCGTCAGTTCTCATGTTCATGTCTGCTCCTCTGACTCTGCTCTCATGGCAGCGTGCCCCTCGTGTAGCGGACAGGGCCCGAGGTTTCAACGGGAGGCAGTTTTCCCGCGGAAGGGCCGCTGACAAGGAGTCAAAGGCTGATATCGTGACATCGCGGCCATGGACGGTTTGGAACGGCCAGGCGCCGATCATTGCTCTGAATGCTCTCAGGGCTGCTTGGCAGGTGTTAGGATGAGACTGGCCAACGCGCCGCGTGGTGGTTACCCTGCGTCCCGGAGAGTCGTGAGTATTTCATGACGCGGACGTCTTGGGGCCTCGGCGGACCGAGCACAGGGTCGCCCTGAGACTGAGCTTGTGATCCCACCCCGACTCCAGACCCCGGACCCGCAAGGTCCTCTTGTGCACATCGCCCCATCACGCTGGGTTTCACTTCTCTTGCACAAAATGGGAAAACTAACACACCACTCACTCCTTCAAGGGTGACTCATTCCTTCTTCGTGAGACCCGAGTGGTCACTGCGAGGTACTTTACGCCCTGAGCGAAGGTAATTCAGGGAGTTACTGTTTTGTCTTTGAGTTCTACCTTGAATTGCTCTTTGAATTTCAAAGCTTTTAGAGAAACACCTTCTGATGTATCTGCCAGGCAGAAGGCTCCGGAGAAGTTCTGTTAGCACGGCAGGCAGCCTTCACCCGCCCGGCCTTCCCCACTGGTATGCTCTCAACCAGCCAGTCCTTGCAAACTTCACCCTGAATAACAAGAAAACAACCACGAAATGCGGGAGCTCCACTGTCCGGCGTGTGACCGAGGTGGAGGGAAAAGGGGAGAAGGCATCACTCCCAGCAGAGACCAGACAGCTGGCCGCTAACTGTGGAAGGTCACCTACGGTGGGCGAAGAGTTAGATCCTTCGTTGGAAAATCAAGGCTGTGCTCGCCACTGAGTGGGGGGCAGTGCCCTGCCAGCTGCCCAGCTGCCTCTTTTAAGCACCTGCCACGTCCCTGCCACGTCCCTGCCACGCCCCAGGAGTCAGGTTGTCTCCAGGTGACTTCAGCCGGATGACGCACGGCACGCATTCTTCAGCTAATGCGAGCCCACAGGTGGTCCCACGGCGCTGTTTGGGGAGATGTGGCCTCTGCGTGTCTCTCTGTGCGAGGCGGCGTTTCTCCCATGGCGGACCTTGGCTGCTCCAGCTCCAGTGAGAACTAGAGGTTATCCGTCCCTCTGTCCCGCCTACAAATGGGGACACTGAGCCTCGGCAGTCCGGAAAGTTCGACCTGGCCACATTATGGAGAAAATCTGTTCTGAGCGATGGTGTTCTACCTCGGACATTTTTGTTTGCTTGCTTGTTTTTTATTCCTTGAAATATTCCCCATGATCTCTCGATGGGCTGGGGGCTGAGGTCACAGAGGGATCGACCTGAAACACGGTGGGGGGCCGCAGGGAGTCGGCGGGACTTTGCGTGGCTGAGTCGGGCAGAGAAGATGAGCACGGAGTCAATTATTCGCCACGAAGGAGAGAGAGCGAGGCGCCTGAGGTCGGACTTTGTCAGGATGAGCGAAAGGAGAGCAGAACTTGGGAGGAGAGCACTCGCCCAAGAGGAGTTATGTCAAATTCCTGCTTCGTGATGAGAAGTGTGACTGCTCACCCCACTGCCCCTGTACGAGTGGTTCTCAATGAGCCTGATGGCTGGTCTGTTCGTGGGGAGGGGATGGTGCCACGGGCGGGCGTGACTCGGGGGCGTCAGGAAGGCTGGCCTGGGTCACCAGAGGGACACAGCCCGCTCACGTTTCTCGTTTTCCCCCGAGGCACGTGAGGTGGGATAATGGCCACCAGGCCTTCTCACAGCAGCTGGCAGGGGGCCACGGCAGTGAAGACTTCCACTCCAGAGGGAAGTGCGCGTCCCAGAGCGTTCCAGAAGCCGAGGCTGGCTGCTCTGAGAGCCCACGTGGCCCTGGTCCACTCGAGCCTCTCCCAGTGTCGCCGCGGAGCGTGGGAATTCAGATGTTCTGTGACCACACAAACACCACTCGCTTGGAGACCCGGCGAACCCCCGAGTGTGATCCCAAGCCCAGGGCTCCTGTCCTTCCGTGACCCTTCAGCTGCCACCACAAAAGACCGAAAGAGCCCGTGATGTTTCCAAGGAGCGCCAACTGACAGCACAGAGCGGCAGGCACGACCAACGCGGCTCAGATGATGGGGGGCCACTCACGGTGCCTGGTCAGCCGGTGCTCCCCGGGCCCCAGGGCTTCCCGCCGCGCTTGAAAGAGAGTTGTTGAGCAGCTGAGTGGACGGAAGAATGGAAGGTGGCTTTCCTGGGTCTCCTGGCCTAACGCACCAGCACGAACCCCGAAGCCCCACAGCTGAGTGTCTGAGCCACCTCGATCCTGAAACTCGTGAATCTGGAGCCGCAGACCCAGACGGAAAGCAGAGCGCCCAGGGGTCTTTCTGCTCCCCTGCCCCTGCCCCAGGTGAAGGCCTGCTGCCAGGCCCTCCGCTCCTTGTGAGGCCCTAATGGGCACGCCGCTCACCACCCCCTCGCCATGCAAGTGCGTATCCCTGTCACCCGTTCCCAGCCCTGGATTAGTCTAATCTCCCGTGATGAGGTGGCAGGCAGTTACCGTCAGGCCCCCCCCCACCCCGCCCCGGCCCCGCACCTTTGTCCAGCGTGCCGAATCCCCGTGAGAACTCGGCTGGCTGCCCGCCCCGTGCCTTCTAAGGCGGGAGCTGGCCTTAGCCTGCTGTGTTTGCCATGAGACGGACAAAGGGACAAGGGAAGCAGGAAAGGTCGGGATCCCTCTCCGTCCCAGGGATGGAATGAGGAAGTCTCTTTGCAAATGTAATAGAGACAAAGCAAAGCACAAAAACACCCGGTGAGTAATCCAGAGCTCTTCCTGTTGGCAAATCCTTTACATAAGATTATTTTTACCAACGGAGCAGGTAAATCAGTCATTTGATCAGGCCTGTGAGAATCAGGTAAGACCCCAAGAAACACTCCTGCCTCCGCCCGTCGGAAGCTCAGGGCCAAGGAACTGCCTGAGCTGCTCTCCTGCCGGGTTTGGATTCAAGTTCTCAGTGTGACGCTCTGGTTGGACGTCTTGGAAGAGGCGGGAACACAAAATGAGGCCAGTATTTCTGGTTCAGCACCTGTGGGGACCACATGGGCACGATTTCCTGTTGTAGAAACACCTGGGAGCTGAGTTCACTGCCCTGGGATGACGTTCGGAACACCGAGCAGTGGAAGCAAGAGGCCACAGAGATCAGCACAGGCTCACGCGTGTCCCAGGTACTCGTGCGGTGCTCCGATGACGCCGGACATGCTGGACAGGGCTGCTTCACAGACTCTAGAACAATCCTGGGACCATCTTCCTGCTGAGGGAAGACCCACTCTGGTCCCTTTTCGCCCCAAGAAGAGGTGTGCCGAAGGGCTCTTGCCTTGGGGGTATGAAGTAGAGACGACGGCGGCCAGTCTCTTCCTAGTCCTCCCTCACCAGGTGAAGACGCCTGAGCCGAGCCCTTTTGCAAGAGCTTGTGGCGCTCAGGGAGAAACAGGACGACATTCAGGCCCGAGGGGGGTGGATTAATTATTAAACAGCCTCACGCAATCAATACAATATTGCTGCTGTGTTTCCTTGTAGATATTTCTGGAGCTCGCTTCAATATTTAATTCAACCCCAACCTGTAGGTCATTAGAAAATGTATATTCCAGGGTTACCACAAGCTACTGCTCGTGTCATATGGTCACACCGCAGAAGGACGGACGGACGTTCCGGGCGCAGATTGTGGGTCTGGTAGCTGACAGTGCGAACATTTCTCCTTCAAAGAAACGTTAAGAGACACTTTTCACCTGCTCTTTTCTTTTCTGCCTTTTTATAAAAAAAAAAAAGGGTGTAGGGTTATTTAGTTTGCAAATTCTTCTTAACAATTTGCCAAAGAGGAAGGTGTGAGGAGGTCTTTCTTGAAGATGGTGAGAAATGGAGGAATTCCTATCAGAGCCACGCGGTGAGCTTCCTGGAATGGAGGCCACGCAGGGCCGTGGCCGTGCCACGTGTCACCTGGAGCTGCAGCGCGTGTGACTGTCCTCACCCGGCTTCACCCTCCAGGTGTCTGTGTCAAAATCTCCCTCTTCCATGAAGAACAACGCCGCCAGTCACGTTGGATAAAGACCCACCCCAGCCCCGTACAGCCTCCTCCTCACTTGATTGTGTCTGCAAAGACCCTATTTCCAAATAAAGTCCCATTCACAGCTTCTGTCAGACACGACTTTTGGGGGACACTAGCCAACCCCGTGCCGTCACCATAGTCCTTCCAGTCTGACATCAGGGATCAGAGAGGGGATCCCCGAGGCAGGGCGCCTGGTTGGGGCCGTGGACACAGCTTAGGGAGGACAAGGACCCTGTTCTCAGGGGTGTGGCCCTGGAGCCTGTGGCTTGGGGGACAATGACAGGGTGGCAAGAACCCCAAAAAGAAACTTACTTGAGTTACTTCTGCCTTGGACGGTGCAGCTGTCTTACAGCTTCCCGTTTCTGAACGCTGCCCACCCTGCCCACGGAACCAGAGGAGGCTGGGGGCACGTTCCTGTGCAGGGCCGGGTCGTGGAGCCCACCGCCACTCTCCTGCAGCGCCGTGGCCAAGGACGCCACCAGGCTGTGGGTCCAAGCCGACATGGACGCTCCGCGAGCGCCTCCCTGGGCAGCCAGGCCTTGCAGACGGCAGGCTTGCAGAGCAGTTCTCGCGACGAGGTCAAATAGGATCACTGATTTATTTTTAAGTGAGGAACATGCTGTATTTTAGCTTTGCGCAACACTGTGTTAGTGGCAGGTAAATTACAAATTTCGATACAGTAACTTTCGAAGAGCGTGCTGAATTGCTCGTGAATGCCGGAAGGTCTGTTTCCACTTCGGAGACAGGCTGCACCAAGGACACATTCGGGTACTTTTGATGAAATCCAATCAAATTTCAAGGTAAATAAATTACTTGCAGGAGTGATGGAGACCCTACTGAGAAGATCGCCCGGCAGAGCCTCGTGATTTCAGTTCACACGAATTGTTCCTTTTCTGGTTGTTTTGAGGGTCTAGAGGCAGAAAAGAATGAAAAAGCAGAGTTGCCATTATAAAAGAGGCTGCAAACACAAGAGAAAAAATACCTTTTACAAAAGGGAAATGTTATAAGAATATTCTTTTCTACTTGAAAATAAAATGGGCCAGGGCACCTGGGGGGCCCAGTCAGGGAAGCGTCTGCCTTGTGCACAGGTCCTGATCCCGGGGTCCTGGGGTCGAGTCCCACATTGGGCTCCCTGCTCAGCAGGGATTCTGCTTCTCCCTCTGCTCATGCTCCCCCCCCCGTTGAATAAATAAATAAAATCTTCAAAAAAAGAATGAATGAATGAAAGAAAGAAAGAAAGAAAGAAAGAAGAAAGAAAGAAAGAAAGAAAAGAAAAAGAAAAGAAAAGAAAAGAAAAGAAAAGAAAAGAAAAGAAAAGAAAAGAAAAGAAAAGGGGCATTGAATTTCTCCTCCATCTGGGACTGGCCCCTGGTTTGCAGACACTGTTGCAGTGAAACCAACTTTTTGTGGGATCCTTGAGGCCACACTTGCTGCCACAGGAGGAAAATATGCGTAAAGGAAACCGTGGGGATGCCCTGGTCCAGCACCTGCAGCAGGTGGGTTCATCGGCAGACCAGGCCTCCTTCCACTGGCCGTTTGCCATGTTCGGTGCTTACCTGACTTTCCCCATGAAGAAGAAGGAGAAACATCTTCAAATATTAGGAAATAAAAATAAAAACACACTTTTATATCCAACCCTTGGGATTAAAACCAAGAGCCTCTCCGGGTTCACAGGAAACGCGGGAGATGGAGACAGAGGACAGTCAGACAAACGTAGGACGGGGGAGTTTCTGCGGGAAGACAGATTCCCAGCAAGGCAGCCTTGTCCAGTCTAGGGTTGTGGCCACCACGTGCCCCTGCCCCCTAAGCCGGAGGAGTCGGACCCCAGACGCTTAAAGGGTTTTAGCAGATTGTTTCTGCAAACATGCCGTGGGACTCAATGGAACCGAAGAATTATCCATCTGGTCACCCGTCCTTGGTAAGAGGAGCTTCGGGGACAGGGTAACTCTCTTGGAATCTGGGAGGGGTTAGGACCCCTCTGCCCCCCACAGCATGTCACCATGTCTCCCCGTCAGAGTGGCCGGGCAGCCTGGGGTGTGACCCGTCCCTTGTCTGCATGTGTTGGCCTTCTTATCGACAGTGGGCATCTCCTCACTGGGCTGTCTTCCCCTCGGATGCCTCCTGGCAGCCTCCCTCGACCGAAGGCTATCCTCCCGTCGGACCCGCACAGGCTCCTCTCGGAGGCGCAGCTTTATTGAGCTGCACAGGAAATTTCTACCCTTGAGTTTAAACCTCTTCTGGTTTCGCTTCTATTTTTAATACCTTGGCTGCACAGAGCCATTTCCTTCGATGAGCTCAGGCACTTTGCAGACATTACCTAATGAATCTTCCCAGCCTGGTGGGTGATGGTATTGTTAACCAGAGGCCACGCCCTGGGAGAACTTAGGTGCCCCGGCCATGATTGCTGGGTGGACACAGAGGAGGGAGAGGGCTGGTCGGCGCACCTGAGATGCGACCGCAGCGTCTGACCCCTCCTCCAGGGCCGGGGGAATGATCCCTGCGTGTGCACGAGGCAATGCCATTGACGCACAAGGGGCAGGGGCGGCAGTCCTACACCAGAAGGGCCTCTGAGATGGTCCGCTGCCTTCTCCTCGATTCGCTGCCTGGGAGATCAGAAAAGACGAGGGACTTGCCCAAGGTCACTGAGCTTATTCCTGCCAAGTCCCCCAGCAAGTTCCTGGGCAGCAGGGGTCTTGGAATTGGACTTTTCAAGATGGACATTGTGTTTCCTTGCAAGGAATGTTAAGCTGGACACCTGACTCCTTGCTCTGGGATCGCACAAGCCTTTTTCTGCCCCTCAAGGAAATTAGCTTGGGAACTTACCCCAGGCCCGAGACCTAGAGACGTCTGCACACGTGTATCCCCTCGCCGGGTGTGCTGGGACAGACAGCACGCGCTCTGGGCAAGCGGGTGTGTGGCCTCTGCGGCGGACGTGTGGCTCCCATAGGCGTCTCTCAGAAAGAAATCCTGCCACAGGGCTTCAGTTCTCGAGTCCTTTAAACCAGTGCTCCCATAACAGTTCCCCATTTCACCTTCCAGATGTCACCCCAGTAAGGAAGATGCTTTTTTCCTCAAGTTTTATTCCATTATTTGTTTATTCATCCATCTATCCATGAATTTATTAATTTAGTTAATTTACTATCTGACTATTTCTTTAACCGCACTCAGACGTACAAACTGATTAACCCCGACCCTCAGCACCCTCGCTGTGCCCAGTGGATGGTCGTGACGGGCTAGTTCCTATTTCTGATGATGTAACCAGCATCTATAACCCACCACCCCAAACAAAAGCTAGGACTCTGACAGTATGATCCCTCTTCACCCCGTGCCTCCCCGTGTCCTCCCCGCCCAGGGATGGCCACCCTGAATCTCCAGGTCAGTGGATCCCTGAGCTCAGGGAACTAGAATCTTGATAGCGGGCGGGAAGCTTGCCTGGCCCGGCTCCAGAGGGAGCCCATGTCTGTCTCTCATGGCTGTTGGCTGTGCCGACCTTCTCGGGAGGATGGTCGGGCACAAAGGGCTAGACACGCAGAGTCGGGGACACGCCCCACACTGCAGGCCAGTCAGGCCTCCCGCTTCAGGTACCATCACTGACGGAACAGAAACATCTGTGCGAAAGCCAACAGTAAGTCTTAGCCGCTCATTTATTCTTCAAGGAAGTTCATTTATCTGGTTTTTACCACCTTGAGAGCTAAGTGAGCTCAGCTTAAGGAGCACGACAGAAGACTTCGGGTTCCTGAGCCCCGGGCTGTGGGGTGCAGAGACCGCGGACGCAGGTGGGCTGTGCCACGCCTGGTTTTTGCCCATCGGGCAGTTTTGTCCTGAAGTGACCGTGGCCGTGCGTCTGATGGGATGGCTGCCACTTGCCGACAGGGCCATAGCATCAAGTAGCAATTAATTGATCCGACTGCGTTTTCAGGCTTTGTGCTGATTCAGCAACCGAGAAGGCCAGACGAAGGGGAACACAGTCCTCAGGGGCAGAGTGTGGGGCTCGCCCGAGCTCAGACGTTCTGCACTTTCAGGGCCCCTTCCCCCCCAAGGCTCCCTCCCCTTAACAAGACATTTGAGGTCCTGGGTGACTAAAGAGCTGGATATACCAGGAACGCTCCCACGAAGGGTCTGAGCCCAGTGGGTCTCCACCCCGGCCTCATGGGGGGTCGCGTGCAGGTGCCAACACGCCCCAGGCCGGGCTCAGCCACACGGAGCGCAGGGGTCTCTGGGGCGGGACTGCGCACGGCATTCTGCACGAACCAGCTGTCGAAGTGGAGGAGCACTGCCTGGGGGCGCCCCAGAGTCGGGGTGCCCTGAACCAACACCTGATCGATGCTTCCACCCTGCACTGCCTGGCCTCACCGCCCTGACCCGGGCGGCAGTGGGAGGACGAACTCGAAGACCCTGCAGTGAGTCCTGGCAGGTCTGTTTTGGAAGCTCGTGGGGTGAGAGCTATGGCCCCAGCGAGAAGAGACGGAGACTCCACTCCTGTTTGCCTCCTGCTGTGTTGGCCTCAGGATCACCCTGGGGGCACCGCGGAGGTCAGAGGGCAGACGAGCAGATCAGCTGGTCTACCCGCTCTTTGTGTCTCCTCCGAGAGGCGGTCAGGGAGTGAGCTTGAGGGGTGGCCTCTCTGCCATCACGGCGCTCCTGCAGAATCCGGTGGGTTCCTGCAGGGACATGCTCTCCCGTAGCCGAGGGGGCCTGAGCTGGGCAGTGTGCACGGGGCAAAGGAAGAGCATTTAGTCAAATCTCCAGAGCCTTCTGCTTAGGGCCCCGAGGCTCCTCCATCCGGGGTTTCTCAGAGCCAAGGTGGGGGTGGGGGGCGAGGCTGGGTCCCACGGTGCCTCTCCCTCCCCTCTCAGGCCTGGGCTCTCCCTCGCACCTCCCCCGTTGCTAGGTGACGAGGCCCGGCTGCATAGTCAGCACTTACCCATGTGGCTGCTCTCCTTCCGGCCCCTCTCCCGTACCTCAAGCATCTTCCTAAAGGCCGAAGCTCCCACTGGAATACAGGGTTGATGGAGAGCCGTGCCCCCAGGCTGTGGTCGGGGAAGAGCCACGCCCCAGCTCCGGCTGCAAACCCGCTCCAAGCATAGCCTCACCCGGGAAGATGAATGGCAGCTCTGGGTCGCAGGGAGGTTGAGGCCCCGGGATGGAGGGCCTGCCTGGGCACCTGTGGCCGACCGCTCTGAACCAGCGGCCTTGGGCCTCCTGGTGCCCCAGGGGAGCACGCTGGGAACGGAGAGCAGCGTCTGTCAGAGCTCCGCAGTCGGGCCAATGACAGTCTAGCCTCTACCATGTGCTTGCCGCGGGCCACAGTCACAAGTGCGGCGCTCGAATGGCTCTGCGGGGCCTGACCACCACCTCCGGAGGGACAGACAGTGGCGGCCTGGGGTGGTCAGGGCTGTGGGCCTCACACGCCCGCTCCAAGTCTGGTTTTCTCATCTGTAACCTCGCCGTTAGAAACAGTTCACGCTTTCCAGGGTTTTCACAAGCACTAACGCATAGGGACATGGGGAGCACCCCGTAAGCACTAGCTGTGCGTGTCCGCATTCTCCAGTGAGGAAGCCCTTGCTCAGTGCACAGCCAGGCACGCTGCTGTCCGCCCACCGCGTAGTGCTGAGCAGGGAGGAGAGGGTCTGCCTGCACCTCTCCAACAGGCCTCCGCCCTGGGGCTCTACCTGAGCACGTCCTGTGAATGGTCCCGGTTCTGTGCCACTACAGGACTTCCAGCTGGTGCAGTGGCAGCCTCTTTGGGCTGCGTCACACTCTTACAACAAAACGGGAAATTCAGCTCTTCTAATCCTGGACTGGCACCTTAGTTGACCTGTGTAACTAATGACAAACCACCGGCCGGACCGGAAGCCAGCAGAGTGATGGCCCCCAGGACGGGGGTGCAGCCGCCGGTGAGTGGATGGAAATTAGATGCTACGTTTGGGGAAACGCAAGGTCCAGTCTTTGAGAGATGTCGATTTCCCATCAGAAAGCAGAGGGCAGAGGACACTGTGGAGCCCGCCCTGCGTGGGTGATCAGGACCGGCTCGGTCGGTCGTCAGGTTAAACATGGCATTTCTTAAACATTTTTTTGTTTTAAAAAAAGTCACTCATGTTCTGTTATTGTAATCCATAATGCTTCCAGGCTTTCAGTCTTTCCTTTGAAGATTTCTAAATTCTGAAATAACTGGATTTAGCCCAAAGTTTAGATAGCTTGGAATTACTTAACTGTCACCTAAAAACTGGTTTTGGACGCGCACGGCCTACAGTGGGGTTGGGCAGGTCAGAGAAGGCCAGGAGCAGGGCTCTGGACCCCCTGTGCCTTTGTCAGTGGCCACGAGACCCGGGCTGCACAGGCTGGGGCCTGGACCCTGGGCCTTGAGGCCTGACGTTGTCTTATGCTTGCTCTGCACCTGGGGGTGGGGTTCTGGTGGTCCTCGATGTGAGAAACAAAGGCAGAAGAAAAATTGTGAAATTTCCTTACTACCAACAGCCCATTGACAAGTCCTTGAAGCAAGCAGAGTGACCTTCCTCTAGGGACTCAGCTGCCTCGATGTTAAGACTGTGCGGAGGGCAAAGGGTGATCCTTGCCCGACCCCCAGGTCCCCGTACGTCTACTTTAACACAAAAAAATTCCTTTAGAAACTTCCTTTATCTCTAAACCCCCCAAGATACGTGTTGGCAGTCATCCCCCAGGCACATGACCCACCGATATACGTCTGAAGGGTCTCATGACCCAGGTTTTATTAGACGGTAATAAATGCCCTTTTCCCAACAATATCTAGGCCCCTCAAGGTCCTGGAAACCTGCTTCCAAAATTCCTTAGAGACTTACGCTCTCCCTAACCCCCTCCCAATTTGAAAGTATGTAATGGGCCACAGTCCTCGTGACCCCAGCGCAGCTCCCTCTGCCCACGGGGCCTGTCCCCGTGCTTCAATAAACCACCTTCTTGCACCAAAAACATCTCAAGAATTCTTTCTTGGCGTCGGCTTTGATCCCTAATGGTTTTCCTACATCATATGACACCCAGCGTGGGCCTTTGAGTCTTTTCATCTGGATTCTGAGCTTCGGTGCAAACTTGGTGAGTACGTTCTCTCCTCTTCTTTTACTCTCATCCCAGGGGCTCTTCAAGGAGTGTGGTCTTGTTGGAACACTTTCATGTCGATTGCTCAGGCTGTAATCCTCTAGCCCATGGCTACTCGACGGGGAGGAGAAACCCTGCCTTTTGGCTGGAAGTCAGTACCCTGGCTGGGATGGTAATAAGACCCAGAGACTTGATGCCCTCTCTTTACTGCTGTCCTTATACAAAGTTGTCTGTCTTGGGCACGGGACGGCCACCTAGGTCACCAGGACGGCTGCCAGTCTTAAGACTCCCATGTGAGATTTCCTCCTCATTGGTCTAATGTGATCCCCTCCACATCCCTGGTCTAACCGCATCTGGCCATGGGACCTGCACCGGGAGCCCGCGGAACCCAGTACCTGACTGAACTAAAACCCAATCGGGGCCTGTTTCCTAGGGAAGTTGGCTGTAAGGACCACATGCCCTGGAATGTTGCTTAGGTCATGATGGATTTCCATCTTTACTATTTTTTTTTTAATTTTATTTATTTATTCGACAGAGATAGAGACAGCCAGCGAGAGAGGGAACACAGCAGGGGGAGTGGGAGAGGAAGAAGCAGGCTCACAGCGGAGGAGCCTGATGTGGGGCTCGATCCCATAACGCCGGGATCACGCCCTGAGCCGAAGGCAGACGCTTAACCGCTGTGCCACCCAGGCACCCCCCCTTTTTTTTTTTTTAAAGATTTATTTATTTATTTATTTGACAGAGAGAGAGACAGCCAGCGAGAGAGGGAACACAAGCAGGGGGAGTGGGAGAGGAAGAAGCAGGCTCATAGCGGAGGATCCCGATGCGGGGCTCGATCCCAGAACACCAGGATCACGCCCAGAGCCAAAGGCAGACACTTAACAACTGCACCACCCAGGCGCCCCTCCATCTTTACTATTTTCTGTCAATGTCCTCTACTAACTACTTAAACTACAAAATTAGGTAATTTCCCCTTATAAAACTTTTCTAGCATTCTTCATGGGTTAAAATTGGTGGGTTCCTCAAGGCAAGATAGAATTCACAACACGGCCTTCAATGCACGGTATTTCAGTCCATAGGCCAGGCACCCATCCTATGTAGCTTAGGATGCAATGGGGAGGCTGGGCAATGCTAGCGTCCCTCCTACAGGGGCCTTTATCAGGGGCGGTGGTCATAGTGATTTTGTTCAGGGGTCACCTTGGGTCACTGACATGAGGAACCTCTGACATCCTGCTCGTGGGACAGTCAGCGGGGGTCGGGGGGGGCAGATTTTCTTACATCAGCCCTGACGTCCTCCCAGGACAGAAAAGCAGGTGGTGTGGAGGTGGTCCAGGAACTGAGATGGGTTCCTTCAGCCTGTAGGCATTTGCCCAGGGGCTTGTGGAGGGAAAAGAACCTGTCAAAATCCAGGAAGGAGCCAGGAGACCCATCACCGAGGGCTGATGAAGCCAGAGAGCAGCCGGCCCTGCCTGAGTGCCCCCCTCGAGGCTCTGGGACCCACTCTGCCCTTGCACGGCAGGTGCCTTCTGGGGGTGTGAAGGCAAACACAGAAAGACAGACAGACACTGGCGAGCGGATGCCGGGGATGAGAAAGCCCAATGCAGGGGGTGGGCCTAGAACAGATCACGCACTAGAGGGAAAGCAGGCCGAGGGATGGTCTGGGGTCAGCGGTAAACGGGGAGTACAGGCAGTGATTAAACCCACTGGTCAGGGTCAGAGCTCCTGGAAGCGGCGGCCGCACTGCGATTTATGTCAGGGACTACCCTTAGTCTAAAGAAACACGTGGAAATATTTAGAGTTATGTGAAACCCTTTGAGGCCGTGACTATTTGGTCTGAAGTGGTTGGGGGGAGGTAGATACTTACACAGGATCACACGCAGGAGAGAAGACAGATGCCGAAGCAAAGGGGCCACCTGTTGACAACGGGCCGTGGATGGTCTCTGCTCTGTTCTCGCAAGCCCTCCAAGGGAAAGGCTTCACAACGCTGGCTGAGCTGGGAGGTGCCTCCCCGACACGCCCGCACGTGGCCTCCCCAGGCATCAGGTGTGCTGGGCGAGAGGGCGTGTGGTTCTCACAGCGGCCTCGTCTGCACCTACAGCAGGCCCGCGGGCAGACGCGTGGTGGAGACTACGGTCTCGCTCCCTCAATCGCGTGACAACGCAGTCCTTTTTGAGGGGGTCTTTCATAATTTATGGGGAACTTGACTGAGGGATCAGATAAGCTCTTGTTGGAACAGGGGCTTCGTACAAGGCCGTCGGAGCAAAAGACAGCGTTCTCGCTCCGTGTTCTCGGGGACAAGGACCACGGACAGACTGCCCATGTGGCCTGGGCATGCTGGGGTCTCAGGGCAGGGCAGAGTGGACCCCTGACATCAGATGTGTCCCCCAGAGCTGCTGTTTCCACCATCGCAGGCTCTTGACCTGGGGTCTGCAGGGCTGAGTGCCCCGTTTCTCAGCACACACCCCTGCAAAGCCCATGGCTGGGCCGGCAAATGGATCGTTTACACCCCAAGGCACCATTCGGATGAGCTGGGAGCTTGGACGCAACACTGAAGAAGGGCAGCTGGGTTCCCAGAACAGCGCCCACCTCCCGTCAGCCCACGGTGGAACTTTCCTGCTCTAGGGTGCTCTGCAGAGGGAGCTAGACGCCAAGCTACACGGTGTCCCTGAAGCCCAGCGTGCTCCCCGCCCCGCAGACCTCGGACCCGCGCTCCACAGCGGCACACACCGGCTCCCTCTCGCCAGCGGCCGCACGCGACCCTGGAACAGGCTCTGACAGGAATCGCTGCCTTAGCTGCGGAGCCCAGGGAAATATTCTGGAACACCGACCGCACTTCCTGTGAGCAGTTCTCAGCCCGGATGAAGGACACGGAGATCCCTGCGTCCACGTGAGGACCGTGCTCGGTGATGAGGCTTGGCCTACGCAGCAGCAAACACCTGGTTCCTGGGGGCGCGTCCGAGGTGCCCGTGGTTTTCCTGTTTGTTGGCTTCTGGGCTGTGATTCTCCGCCCAGCTCCGCCGTATCCTGGTTGGTCTTTCTGCCGCCAAAGGCAACTTCCTGAAACCCCGTGCTTTCTGAACAAAAAAGCGTTTCCTCCCCTTTAGCTTCAGATGTTTTCTAATTATTTTTCCTTCCGCCCAGCACAAGAAGGTGGGACTGGGTGTTGAGTTAGACTCTGTGGTTTCCTGTCCAGCGTCGCGTGCCCGCCTCGATGACAGTCTCCAGACAGGGCGCCCCTCCAGTCGTTACGGCTCTGGGCAAGGGGGGCGACGACCTGGTTTGAATTCCTCGTGATGAATGTTCCGTAAGATTCTTCAAAGGGAGGTGGATGGTAAAAATCCTTCAAGCTTAAATTTTTAAATTACGCCCAGAAATCCATTACATGAAAGCAGTTTTTTGTGAGTAAGTTAGTCATGAAAAACTAGTTCAAGGGGAAATTTCATGTGAATTTCATTGTCATTGGAGCCATGGTGACGTTTCCCTGTAGTGCCCTTTTTCACAAGGTTATGTCACTCGCACAAATCTACACTGGCTTGACCACGAAACTGCTGCGTCCAGGAGGAATCCCACGCCAGAGGTGGCCGGCTCCATGCAGCACTGCTGGTCGCTGGAAGGAGGCCTAGGGCGGGAAGGGAGCCTGCGGGCGTGAGGACAGGGCGCTCCGGGGAGGGAGCAGATGCCCGGCCACCCAGCCTCCTCCTCCCCGGAGCTGGGTCCTCTGAGAACAGGAATATATAAATAAATACAGGCAAAGAGTAGATTGAATGCATTCCTCTTTTTTTACCGTCTTTGATCTTTTCTCATTATTTGTTGAAAAGCTTCCTTTGACCCCATAAAAAGTGACACACTTAGATCGAGAAAGAAGAAATTTCTATTCTTACTGCATTGAGGATTCGGAAAATATGTCATCTGTACAACTTATTTTAGAAATAAGCACCCCCCCGATTTGTAGTAACTAGAGATATTAGTTCTTCACGGACCCATGGAGCTTAAATTCCTGAGTGAAAGGACTTTTCTCCTCTAAGCATAGTTCCTTCCTCCTGTGTTTATCAGGTGTGGACCCCCCCAGACCCCGCTCAGGCACAGGCCTGACCTTTCTTGAATGAGGAACGAGGGGGTGGTGAGTCCGTGTCACGACGCCAGGAGAGTGGTTCCAGGCAGGGCCATCGTGAAGTGAACACCATGGATCCTTTGGGGCCAGAAGGAAACTGAGATAAAAATTTGGATTTTCCCGAGGCTGATCTCTGGGAGCGGACTCCGTGTGAGCCTGGACTGGGTTGTCTTCATTCCATCCTGCACTTTGCATTTCTAGCTGTTACTTCTCGGGGGGATCATGGAAAGACGTGTGTGGGTAGTAGATAGTGCCAACCTTTGGGGGGTCCCTCGCGGTGTTCTGACAGCCCCTGACAGCAGCAGGGGTGGGAGGGGTGGGGCGTGGAGGGTCTGTCGTCAGAGGTAGGACCTGCCGGCCCTTCCCCTCTGGCCGCCCCAGGCCTTGGTGCTTGGTGCGTCATTAAGGCTTAGTGGATGTCCTCAACATTTAATACTCAAGAAACACAACACCATTAGTTTGTGCTGAGTTAACGACCACTCCCACTAACACGGAACAAGGGCAGATTTGTAGACGAGAACCCACACGCCTGGGACGTGGTGCCGGGTGTGCCCGGAGCCCTCCAGCCCGGGGACCGGGGGCTGGACGGTCGCTGGCTGTTTCAGGATGTGCTGCTTGGCCTGCTGACGTCTCCTTCATCGATGTGGGTCTAGGCCAGGACCATCCTCTAGAATAAGAGAGCCCCTGACTCAGACAGTGTTCTATATACATGGTTAGTTCTCTAGCATTTTCTTTTCCAGGTAAGGCCCAAGGGATGTCCCTTCCCTCCGCCCAGTCTTCTGGAGTACGAATACCGCACAGGATACGTAAACGCAAAACCCGTGGGCCAGGGCTAGCTCTCTCCCGAGGGGCTGCCCCCCAACTCCTGCCTCCGCTCCCCGTCGCTCACCAGCAGTGCGGCCCTGGCGGAGGTCTGGTCCTGCCTCGGTTCATCCGAGACCTGGCGCTCAGGCAGCGGCTACCTGCTCCGACCTCGTACTTCCCTCCACAACCGGCTCCCCGCCCTTGTGTCCAGGAAGCCCCCCGCTCTGGTAACAGGGCGACTGTCCTGGCTCCCCACGTGTTCTCAGTATGTCGCTGACTTTAGGAGAGGGCTCCGGGAGGTATCTACTTGCCTCCCCGGGGAGCCAGCGTGGGGCTCTCCCCGTCTTGCCCCTGCAGACATGTGAGCAGCCCGCCAGCCCCACAGAACGGCCGCTGGTGCTGCAATCGTCCCGGTGACACTGGGGTTGGGGGCACAAGCCGCTTCGGGCCCAGCGTGCCCCCGCTGCCACACATGAGGACACGGCAGGGACCCGTGTCTGTCTGTGTGACTGGCGCGTGACTCGAGCCGCCCACGTGAAAGTTCAGCCATCACGCCGCCTTCCTACTGTCTCCGTCGCCATTGTGGTTCTCATTCCCTGCGTTTCTTTAGTCAGCGCTTTCCCGAAGATCCCAGCTGCGTGTCCTGAAGCTCAGGCCGACAGGGGACTTGCCCAGCCCGGGCGCGGACGTCGGAGGAAGAGCAGGTCCGCAGCAGGCAGGCCAGGCACAGGGTGCGGGTGACGCCGGGCACATCCAGGGTCTTCCTTGTGTGTGAAGCTGATTTTCCTCAAAGCCGCTCACCCCCAACTGGACCTGCGGCCTGCCCCTCGGCGCTCAGCACTCTGGCTGCAGGCAGGTGGCCCTCTTGTGCCCCGACACACTGTCCTGCCACCCGCCTCCCCACCCGCCTGTGCAGAGTCGCCCTGTCCTTGCTAGACTCTTCCCCAGTTTTCTCTTCTACCTTCTTGGAGAGGTTGGTCTAATTCGGGCCACTCCCAGAGTGGCCTGATCCATTTCGGACAGAGCCGTGGTTCTGTCCTTCCCAAGGTCACACCTGGGACACGTTCACACCAAGCCGCATTTGACAGTTTCATAAACCGTCTGGACGAAGGAGCCCATGGTGACACCTACCTCAGCGACTCCAGGAGGAGGCAGGAGCGGGGAGGTATGACCTTCCGACACGCGTTCTCACCCTGCCGGTCAGTGAGCTGTGATCTAGAGGACGGGCTGGGGGTCAAACCTCAACCAGCCGCTGCCGCCCTGAGCGCTAACTTCTTCGTACGCGAGTGGGGACGCAAGCAGCCCCCTCACGGTGGAATGCACATCAGGAATAACCGCGTAAAGCAGCACAGCAGGCCTGCAAGGAATGGTAAGCATGTCGCGCAGCTGCTTGTCGCGCGCGGACAGAGGAGCGAGAGAAGCACGGCTGTGCGCTCACTAGACCTTTATTGGCATCGCTACGACGTTCTTCCAGTCTGTTGTGGCTGTTGTTTCAAGCAGACTCCAGGCCCAGCGTGGAGCCCAGCATGGGGCTTGAGCTCATGAGCCTGAGATCAAGACCTGAGCTGAGCTAAGAGTCGGACGCCTAACCGACTGGGCCATCCAGGTGCCCCTTCACTGTTTTTATGCCCGTGAAACTTTTCGTGATTTTAGATCTCATTTTCCTAATAAGACCGTGTGCTCTCTGAATCGTAAAGCCACTAACAGACATTGACATCAAACACTGTCATGTCAGCCTGGTCAGCTGGGAGCTTAGGATCCCAGTTTTGAGGATCAGGTGAGCGGGGCAGACTCCCCCGTGTGCGAATGTTCTGTCCGTTCTACCTTCTCCCTCGTCATCGAATCCGCAGTGTGGCATCAACTTTCCCGGGAAGCAGTCTTTGGAGAAGCCAAGCTGGCAACACTTTCAGCCCAGATCGGGACACCCCCCCACACACACACGAGGTATACCAGTTATCCTGTTACTCCGTGGGGGACATCATCTTGCCTCCCTGACGGCACACACTGTGCTTCACTTCTCTGGGTTCCTGGTGTCAGCACCGTGTCCGGGCATATCACAGGTACCAAATGCACCTTTGAACGAACGGATAGATGAACTGGAGACCCAGCAGTGGAAGTGGAAAGGGAAGGGTGGGTTCGGGAGGGGCTCAGAAGGAAAAGGGGATAAACCTGGTGATAAGAAGCGGGTAAGGAGGAGTCACAGTGGAGCCAGGATTTCCACTGTGAGTGATGGGAAGGACGAAGGTACAAAGGCAGGAAGGCGGGTGGGGAGATGATGAGGCTTATTTGCAGACGGGGGGGACTTTGAGGTTAAGCAAAGCATTCAAGTGAAGGATTCTGGGCCAGGCAGATGAAATCGAAACCCAATGTACTGCTGTGGTCAACAAAAATGTCAACAAAATATTGCTGTTCATCATCACGAAGGATGCTGGAAACAGAGCAGAAAATATCTTCCTACCAATTTCTGTACCTGGAAATCTATATATTCCTTTGGTTGCCAAACTTGAGACATAAATAATAAGGCTAGGAAAAGCCCAGGAGGCAACTAATATTTTTAAGCATACAGAGAGATTTTCACAAAGCCTGATGGAGGAATAAGTGTTACTTATTAGTTTGAATATAAAAGAGAGGTATCTTAGGAAAATGTAATATGATTAGTAGATTAAGCAAATTCTTGTTTACCTAATTCAGTATAGGAGGAGTGCAGAGCATTCTGGAGGCTGTAAATTGCTATGTTCGGTACGAATGATTCAGTAACACATACTCGCCTGTACGCAGACTGGAACGCACGCGGTGCCACGGCCAGGGAGTCCTGCACCTGTCGCAAAATGAAGTGCTCACAAGCTCCCTGTGACACCAGCACCTCTGTCCCAGCATCACCCGCATGGGGACTGAATTTTAACAAGTTAGGTCGTGCTAGTCACCCCAAATTAGCAGCAGGTGGAACTTTCGGAGCAAAATAAGCATCATTTAATACATTCAGCAACAAAAAATGGCAAAGTTTGTTAACCCCCAGAGGTAGAGTAGCGCCCAAACTTCAAATGTTTACATTTAATATACAGGACAGATACAAACATTATACACGTAATAGAAGATACAAAATAAATGTAAACTGTTTCACGTTACTTTTCCTCAAACTTGAGAATATATGGACCTCTCTGGAAAGAACAGTCCTGTATGAGCTCCTTACGTGCACAGCCAATTAAACCAGACAAAATCCTAGAATCAATGAACTCTGAATTCCCAGCATGTCTTCATAACAGAGGAGCTGTTTCGGTGTATCTACGATACGGAAAATCTGCATGTCTGTGCTCTGCTGGCCCCTGAAGTCTCTGGTTGTGATGGCCGCCATTGGAGTCTCACGATGATATATCTCTCTTCCCTAACAAGTCCATTTAACCACTGATACATTATTTAGATGAGTTAATAGTTTAGTAATGTACCATCAAAACACAATGCTGACAAACAAAAATGACTGCTTTGGGGGCACCCGGGGGGCTCAGTCGGTGATGTGTCTGCCTTCGGCTCAGGTCATGATCTCAGGGTCCTGGGATCAAGCCCCTCATTGGGCTCCCTGCTCGGCGGGGAGCCTGCTTCTCCCTCTGCTTCCCCTTGTTTGTACGCTCTCTCTCTCTCAAATAAATATAGTATTAAAGATAAATAAATAAATAAAAATAACTGCTTTTATGAATGTCAGTAAAGAAAAAAATCCACACAGGATGTCTACTTGCAAAATCAACGTTACAAACTCTAAGATGCGGTGTTTTAAACTTTTGCCGTTTCCGTCTATTGGTGACATAACCTGAGCCAATTCTGTATCAAATTCCTGTCACACTGTGTCTCCCGTCACACACCTCCGGGTCTTTTGGCCTTTATCGGAGTTTGTCTGTTTTAGGTGTCTGGTTTTATCTGTGTCTGTTCGTGATCCCTCAACATTTAGGGAGGTATTCTGTCCACAGCAGTGTCTTCCTCTTGTCCGATCAATGCCTGCAGTTGTTAAACAACCTTACGTGGCAAATTCTCACTCTAGGAAATGGTCCTTTGATCACGAAAAAACTTCTGACTTTCTAACTTGATAGAGTTTTCAGCATGAACACGAAGAGAATGCGGTCATCTCGGCCTTGAGTGCGGGCTGTGTCAAGCTGAGGTGGGAAGCCATGCTTGTGCGCAAGCAGGTGCCTCGGGACGCGCCCTGCCACCTGACTGATCAGAAGCACAGCGTACTCCCGCCATTCAGATGGTCCTCAGTGCGCTGGATGTTTCCAGATCCACGTGGAAAAGATCAAACTTGGACCATGGAAAATAGAATCTCTCGTTGATCTGAGCCATCTACGTATCTAGAACATTCATGTTCAGAAAGGATTTAAAGGGGCACCTGGCAGGCTCGGTCAGGGGAGTGTGCAACTCTTGGTCTCAAGGTTGTGAGTTCGAGCCCCATGTGTAGAGATGACTTAAAAATAAAATCTAAAAAAAAAAGTATTTAGAGAACTTTATTAGGAATGGACCCATAATTCAAGAAAGATCAGTCTTTCTAAGTGGGACGGCATTGATTACCAGCATGGATGCTGAGCCAGGCTTCCCCAGGTTGGAACGTCCCCAGCTGTCTGGTCTGGGGCACTCAGCTTCTCTGTCTTAGCTTCCTCATCTTTAAGGCGAGGAAATAATCATCCTCACCTTACAGGATCGAAGAGAGAATTAAGCAAGTTAATATCTGTAAAGCATCTGGAATGGTGCTGGGCACAGAAGACACGCCGAGCTGCTATGACTACCTACGTGTTCCCTAGTAGGGGGTCTTCATGCTCGTCTTTGTAGCCGTAAAGAATACAGAATCATGGATGCAAAGATATTCCTTAAAGCGAGTCTCGCAAAACTGTGGACGTGACAGAGAACAATCTTCATGTTAGTGTTATTATGTAATTCCGTTAATCTCAGCTATGTTATAAAGCAACCAGCCCAATAACCAGAAACCCCGAAGGTTTAGGAAAATCAGAGGCTGGCAGAGCAGACGTGCCCAGAAGGACAATTCCCGGCCCAAAGTGACCACATCCAGGGGCTGCTAAGCAGCATCCAAAGGAATCTTGGGAAGGGATAGCAGCAGAAACCATTATCATTTGTCCCAAACTTGTGACATCAAACTCAAGAGCTGAGGACACTCATGCCCAGAAAGATAAATTGCTCAGACTTCAGAGGACCCCAGGCCTGGCTCCAAGCCCCTGGTCCCCTCATTACCATGCTGCCCGGGAGACCACAGACCGAGAAGGACTGGCCGGGAGCTTGTCCAGGGCCATGCCATTTGGTCTCCTGTCGCTGAGGCCAGCTCTAGCCTCGGGGGCAGCTCTGGGTACGTCTCCCAGGAGGGGGCACCAGCAAACGCTAGCAGCTCTGAGGGAATCCTCCCGTGTGCTCAGCACCATGAGAGCTTCCTGCTGGTGCCCATGTCGCTCAGCGATTACCGGCTAACGGTTCAGTTCTTGGGTTCACATCTTTGCAGGGACACAATGGGCAGAGCGTTTGTAACAGGAACTGTGTGGCAAGGGTTGTGTTGGGGATGAACTAGCTGAATCATGTTTACCAGGGGATTCCCCGATATCTAGCATTGTCCTGCCCTGAGATGGTCCTTTAGCACTTGTGGTGAGAGAAGGCCTCTCCGTGGCAGGTCTGCAGGGGGAAGGTGAGGCTCTGGGATGACTGTGTCTGGAGAAGGCAGCCAGCAGGTCCTGAGGGACGTCCGGAGGCTGCATCGTCATCGGGTAGCTTGGGAAGGGTCGGAGCACTCAGCTCTGTGCGCCTGCCCACAGAGACAGACGACGGGGTTGGAATCGTCACGCTGCTGGTCTCGTGCAGCCTCCTCACAGCGACGGCGCCTTGACTTAGCGAAGGATAAAGGGGATGCGCGCCTGGATCCAGGCGACGGTGCTGAGACGTTTCCTCCAAGACGGGCTTGCTGGATCCAGGTGTCGTGAAGGGGCATTTCCAGGAAGAACCCAAGGCCAGAGACGGACACGGCGTCACCTTCTCCGAAGGCCTTCCGAGGTAGGGTTCCTTCGCTCTGTCTGGGTCGGGGGACATAGCTCCTCCGAAGGGAAGAAAACAATCACGTGACTGTCAAGGTCCTTCCTTGCCCTGGGAGTCTGTCGTCTCGCCACCACTTGCACTCAGGAAGGTTCGACTCAGAATGCATTTTGGAAGACTGCAAAGTCCAGGCGGGCTCTGCCAGGTCTCGAATGCCATCTGCTTGCACATGTGGCTGGAGCTGATTCAGATGACAGAATGTGTGCTGGATTTGGTCTCTTACCGCAGCCCAGATCTGGAGCACGCTGGGCTCGCGGCGTGCTTCCGGTCACCCAAGAACTATGGAAGATAAATGCAGCACGCTAGCATCCACGAGGACAAGGCAGGCGAGGTCCATGGCAGAACTTCGAGGCACAGCTCCCGGCCCGGGGAGCGGGGGGGCGAGCATGACAGCAGACCCAGCAGACTAGACTGGAAAGACAGCGTTGTCAGGGAAAAGAAACCGTCAAGGGCAAGACGGAGCTCTGCAAAACCACGAAGATCAGAACAGAGTGGACGGACTGATTGTTGACCCAGGATCTCAGAATTTGGGGGGACCTTCTTTTCATTTGGAAGAGGCACATTTACTACTTTTCGAAGCAGGCATTCATTTTCACAGTAAGTGAATTCATGAAACCCCTTTTCCTATAATTAGCAAGAGGAGAATTTAAAAGGCTTGAATCAATGGATTGGTGGTCAAGACACAAAATGCGGTGAAGAAAGAGGGGACTTTTAACCATCTGAGGTGACCAGTGAGGACCAGTGCACGGCCCGCGAGTACACTCAAGCCCTCATTGCGAGAAGGTGGCTGTGGGCTGGCGGCCGTCAGGCGCTGCGCTGGGACCTGGGGGCTTGTGGCAGGGACGGCCTCCGCCAGCAAGGGCGCGGTGTGTGTTCACGGCCCCTGGAGCCCTCGTCCATTTGAAGAGGTAACCGTTTTCCAGTTACTGGTATTAGGCCAGACAAATGAACACCACACGTCACTTAGGTTCTCTCACAAGGCCGAATTAGGGGCAAGGGTACCTTTTCTCAGCCCCATAAACTGCCCCACTATGCTTCCCTCTTGGCCCTTCCTCTGAATATTTATGACTCACGAATGGTCTCTCCCATAAGTGCCTTTTGAATCGTATTTAATCAGCACTCATTTACTTATTCATAGCAAACACTTATTGAATGGCAATGTATCGATACTGGGTTGTAGGTATTAATAAAACGTGGCCTCTGCCCTGCCGGACTCACCGTCAAAGGATAAATCACAGGAGCAGTGGGGGGGGGCACTGTGTGCGGAGGGTGCCCTGGGCGCCTGCCCGCGTCAGCTCTGGCCACCCCTGGGAGACCCCTTCCACAGGCTGACAGAAGAAGGAACCTCTGAAGGGGACAAGAACAGCAATCAACCCATTTGATACAACAGGGGAAATGCTGCTGCTGACACCAGGCCAAGAGCGTTCTCCAAGCGGCTGTGGTCCAGTGCGGGGGAGGTCGGGTTGGATGAGAAGTGAACAAGGCTTCCAGCCAGGGCAGCTAGGGGCTCACGCCAGCCTGGACAAGGCCAGCAGAACGGCCGTCTGGAAGGGTGGGAGCAGGGTGAGAGCTGGGGAGTCTCACACACACCCCCACCTCCGTCAGGAAGCCTGTCGGTGACTTGTGCACTGGAGCGAATGCCACAGCTCAACGACCCAGCGTCCCCCTGCTCACAGAGACACTCCGCGCACCGGACCCGGTGCTCATCACGACCTAACGAGGTAGACAGGGCCGCTGTCTCTAGCCCCAGTTTCCACGCGGGTGGGCCACCATAAACGAAGAGCGCCAGATGAGAAAAAGGAGCTCACTGGCTGTCGTTTTACTTGCACTTTGCGTCTGGTCTATCCGAACATCGAAGGATGCCGTGGAAGGTATTGGAGATTCGCTTCACGGCCATCAGGGGGAGAGGAGTGGGCCTCCGAGGGACCTGAGGGGCACACCCTGGGCCAGGGCCCTGGCGGGAGATGGGTAGACTCTAGGGCTCCAGGGGTAACATCTAGGGCCCCTGGACAGCAGGTGCATGAAGACAAGAAGAGTACAGGCTCCTCTTAAGTGACATGAGTCAGAGGTCAGAGAGTCGAACGGTAACCAAGGGTCAGGTGAGTGCAAAGCCCCAGGACAGAGAGAAGCAGCTGGAACCCCGAGTCTGGGGTTGGGATAGGGATGGGGGGGCAGGGTGCATCTTTGTGCCCTCCCCAGGGCTGAGGCTTGAGTGCAGGTTAGCGTCACCTGGGGAGACTGTACAACACCCAGCTGATGGTATTTGAGAGAACTCTTCAAGCCAGTCAACGCAGGGATTGAGGTGTTGGCTGGCACGTTCTCAGGGATCGCTGTGAGGGTAACTTTCGTGCACGTAGTAGGCGCACAATAAACTGAGCTTTCCTGCCCATTGCTTTCCTCTCCTTCTACAGCAATATTTTAGAAGAATTTATTTATTTGAGAGAGAGAGAACAAGCAGGGGGGAGGGGCAGAGGCAGAGGGAGAAGCAAACTCCCTGCTGAGCAGGGAGCCCCACATGGGACTTGATCCGAGGACCCTGAAATCATGACCTGAGCCGAAGGCAGAAGCTTCGCTGACTGAGCCCCCCAGGCGCCCCACTCCTCCTTCTACGGTATTTAAACATACGACAATGGCTTCTCTTTTCCACCATCTCCCATATATTCTACAAGAAATGTGTCCTTGATTTCAATATTGTGACCTGTGAGATCATTACAGAAGAAAAGCATTTTTTAACTATCATTTTATTTATTTTGCCAAAATTGCACTTTCGAGTCTCTCGTTGGCAGAGTGCAGCGTCGTTTTTAAGCATTATCGCACTGTTGACATTGGCATTACGGAAACCTGATATCAAACATTCTTTCTATCCTGCTGTGGTATCGATTTACTATCAGAAGACCATTTTCTGTTCGACCAGATGGTAAGAGGCGCGTGAGGCGGACAGGACGCACACTTCGTGACAAGGTATTTCTCAGCTAACCTAAAGTAAAAGACAACGTTTTCCTTTTGCTTGACATATCTTGTTGCAGTTTTTATATATAGAAAAGAGCATGTAACCATGTTGAGAGATGGTAGGATTCTAAATGATAAAAATACATCTGAAGGACACGTTTTGCCTATTTAATTTATGTATATCCTTTATTTTTTCCAGTTTTATAATTGATAAATAACATTGTGTACGTTTAAAGTGTACAATGTGATGACACACATTGTGAAATGCTTACCGCATTAAGGTTAGTTAACTCATTCACCACCTCACATAGTTACTGGGTTTTGCGTATGTATGACAGAAACATGTAAGATCTCCTGTCTTAGCAAAGTTCAAGTACTCGATACAGTATCGTCAACTGTGCCCACGTCCTGCGTTAGAGCTCCAGAATTTATTCATCATGTAACTGAAAGTTTGTATCCTTTGACCATCTCCCCATTTCCCTGACACCCCCAGCCCCCGATAACCACTAATCTACTCATTTCTAGGAGTTCGATTTTTTTAGCTTCCAGAAATAACTGAGATTGTGCAATATGCAATGTTTATCCTTCTCTATCTGACTTATTTCACTTAGCACGATGACCTCCAGGTTCATTCATGTTGTTGCAAGTGGCAGGATTTCCTTCTTTCTCGTGGCTGAATAATATTCCTGTGTGTGTGTGTGTGTGTGTGTGCGTTCATCTTTGTGCGTTCATCCACTGATGGAGCCTTAGGCTGTTTCCATGTCTTGGCCATTGTGAATAATGTTGCAATGAACGTGGGGGTGCAGATATCTCCTTGAGAGAGTGATTTCATTTCCATTGGATATATACCCAGAAGTGGGATTGGTGGGTCGTATTTTAGTTTTATTTTGAATGTTTTGAGGACCCTCCATACTGTTTTCCAGAGTGGCTGCACCAGTTTGCTTTCCCGCTGACAGTGCACGAGGGTTCCCTTTCCTCGACATCCTCTCTAACACTTGGTACCTCTTGTCTTTTTTCTTCAAAAGGTGTGAAGTGATATCTCCTTGTGGTTTCGGTTTGCATTTCCCTGATGATGAGTGTCGTTGAGCACCTTCCCGTGTACCTGTTCCCCGTCTGGATGGCTTCTGTGGGAAAATGTCTGTTTGAGTCCTTTCCCTATTTTTAAGTCAAGGGATGACGATGACTCCTTGCTACTGAGCCGCACAGTTCTTTATGTACCGTGAATATGAATTGGCTGTGCTGTGCTCACAAAATCTTCCCTTCTCTGTTGTTTCTGGAGATAATTTCGTCATTTTCTTTAAATGTTCGATGAAATTTTTCAGTGAAACCATCTGGGTCTAGATATTTCTTTTTTGAAAACTTTAATAGCAAGTGGAATTTTTTAAAAAAAAGGTTATATACCATTCAGGCTATCTATTTCATTTTGGCTGAATTTTGGTCATTTGTGTTTTTCAAGGAATTGGGCCTTTTCTTCCACGTTTTTATATGCAAGAACGTAAGCTGTTCATCACATTCCTTGGCTACCCTTTGATGACTGTAGGGCCTGTAGCTATAGTTCTCACTAGTTTCATACCTGATATTGGTGACCCGTGTAGTCTCTTTATCTTTCTCAGCCTTTCCAGAAGTTTATCAATTTTGTTGATTTTTCTGAAGAACTAACCAGCTTTGCATTTCACTGATTCCCCGGCTTCTTCTGCTTTCGGTTGTATTGATTTCTTTTTTTTTTTTTTTTTTTTTAAAGATTTTATTTATTTATGTGACAGAGAGACAGCCAGCGAGAGAGGGAACACAGCAGGGGAGTGAGAGAGGAAGAAGCAGGCTCCCAGCAGAGGAGCCCGATGTGGGACTCGATCCCGGCACGCCGGGATCACGCCCTGAGCCGAAGGCAGACGCTTTAACGACTGCACCACCCAGGCGCCCCTCGGTTGTATTGATTTCTGCCTTTATCATGATTATTTTCTTCATTTTCCTTGCCTTGGGTTTATGTTGGCCCTACTTGTCTAGTTTTTTGAACTGGGAGCTTACGCTGTGGGTCTGACACTTCTCTGTCCTGAGGGAGGCACTCGGACGCTCCCCGTCCCTGTCAGCACTTTTCTAGCCGCGTCCCAGGGTTCTGACACGCTGCACGTTCGTTTGCGTACAGCTTCATGTATTTTCAAAATTTCTTTTGCAACTGCCTCTTTGGCTCGTGGATTATTTACAAGTGTGTTGTGTGGCTTCCACAGGCTGGAGATTTTTCTGTGGCCGTTCTGTTACTGATTGCTAGCTTGACTCCATCATGGTCGGAGAACACGGTCTGTGATTCCAATCCTGTTGAACCTGTGACCTGGACTCCTGTCTGGGTATCGTGGGGGTTGGGAAGAACGCATACTCTGCTGGTACTGAGAGCAGTGCTCTGAAGATGTTGGTTCGGTTCTGCTGGTCGATGGGGCAATTTAGTTCCTGCACATCCTTCCTGATTTTCCCTCCAGTGGTTCTGTCCACTTCGCTGAGGACGGTGTTGGAGTCTCCGACTTCAGTTTTGGATTTGGCTGTCTCTCTCTGTATTTTTAGCTCTGTCAGTTTTTGCTTCATACATCTTGAAACTCTGTTTTTTGGTGTCTGCCTATTTAGGATTATGCATATTCTTGGTTGATGAATCCTTTTATCATTATGTAATGTCCCTTTCTATCCTTAGTGATTTCTTTGTTCTGCCGTCTACTTTATCTGATATTAATAGAGCCTCTCCTGCTTTTTTAAAATTAATGTTTGCATGGAATATCATTTTCCATTCTATTCTTTCCATCTACCTATGTAATCACATTTGACTTGACCTTTTTACAGACAGTGTGTGATTGAGCTGTGTTTTTATTTCCTCTGATAATCTCTGTATTTAGGTCACTTACATTTAAGGTCGTTATTGATTATTAGGGCTTTGGTTTGCCATTTTATTATTTGTGTCTCTTCCTTCTGTTTCTTTTCCTTTTTTCTCTTTTCTTATGTTGGGTCACTTGAATATTTTTAGAAATTAATTTTATTTTTAACATTTTTTAGTGTATCACTTTGTATGGCTATCTTAGTGAGGGCTCTAGCTGCTACAGTGTATACACTTACGGGCACGGTGTGCGCGCGTGCGGACACGGTGTGTGTACACTCGGACACATGTACAACAGTGTATACACTTACGGGCACGGTGTACGCGCGTGCGGACACGGTGTGTGTACACTCGGACACATGTACAACAGTGTATACACTTACGGGCACGGTG
Source organism: Ursus americanus (assembly GCF_024610735.1). NCBI lineage: Eukaryota > Metazoa > Chordata > Mammalia > Carnivora > Ursidae > Ursus > Ursus americanus. The sequence goes on from NC_142136.1 coordinate 1,231,254, forward strand.
TACGCGCGTGCGGACACGGTGTGTGTACACTCGGACACATGTACAACAGTGTATACACTTACGGACACGGTGTGCGCGCGTGCGGACACGGTGTGTGTACACTCGGACACATGTACAACAGTGTATACACTTACGGGCACGGTGTACGCGTGTGCGGACACGGTGTGTGTACACTCGGACACATGTACAACAGTGTACACACTTACGGACACGGTGTGTGTACACTCGGACACATGTACAACAGTGTATACACTTACGGACACGGTGTGTGTACACTCGGACACATGTACAACAGTGTATACACGTGCGGACACGGTGTGTGTACACTCGGACACATGTACAACAGTGTATACACTTACGGGCACGGTGTGCGCGCGTGCGGACACGGTGTGTGTACACTCGGACACATGTACAACAGTGTATACACTTACGGACACGGTGTGCGCGCGTGCGGACACGGTGTGTGTACACTCAGACACATGTACAACAGTGTATACACTTACGGGCACGGTGTACGCGCGTGCGGACACGGTGAGTGTACACTCGGACACATGTACAACAGTGTATACACTTACGGGCACGGTGTACGCGCGTGCGGACACGGTGTGTGTACACTTGGACACATGTACAACAGTGTATACACTTACGGGCACGGTGTACGCGCGTGCGGACACGGTGTGTGTACACTCGGACACATGTACAACAGTGTATACACTTACGGGCACGGTGTACGCGCGTGCGGACACGGTATGTGTACACTCGGACACATGTACAACAGTGTATACACTTACGGACACGGTGTGTGTACACTCGGACACATGTACAACAGTGTATACACTTACGGGCACGGTGTACGCGTGTGCGGACACGGTGTGTGTACACTCGGACACATGTACAACAGTGTATACACTTACGGGCACGGTGTACGCGCGTGCGGACACGGTGTGTGTACACTCGGACACATGTACAACAGTGTATACACTTATGGACACGGTGTACGCGCATGCGGACACGGTGTGTGTATACTTGGATACATGTACAAGTTATCTCAGGCTACTGCCATTAGTTCACCACTTCAAGTCAAGGGCTGAAATCTTGCTTCCACTTCTAGTCTTTTACCATCTCCATTAAAAGCTATGATTGTCTTAGGTCTTTCCTTCGTATGTGTTGAATGGCACGTCAGATGATGTTACAGTTTTTGCTTTAACCATCAAATATTATTTAAGACATTAATGAGGTAAAGGGTAGTTTATTATACTTACCCCTATTATTACTATTACTACTACTATCCTGCTTTTCATGCTGCAATTCCCAGTCGTCTTTTGTCATGTTCTTTCCATTTGCAGAGTTTCCTTCAGCCGCTCCTTAAGCTGAGTCTGCTGCTGATAGATTCCCTTAGTTTTTCTTTGAGGATGTTTTCATTTCCCCTTCATTCTTGAAGGATAGTTTTGCCAGATGTAAGGTGTTAAATAACAAATATTCGACCGAGTAAATTTGAAGATCTAATTGGCTTTATTAAACGTTTCATGAATGGGGCAGCGTCCCATCTCGCAAGTAGAGGGGAGCTCCGGGGGGTTGTACAAATGGAAGGTTTTTACAGAAGGAGGGTAGGGGAAAAAGGTCACTAGCAAAAGAAAAGGATTATTCCAGGCAAGGTCTTTTTCTAGGGGAACGACTAGGGGTCTTACTGTGCAGGACGCCTCATCTTCCTTGGAGGGGAATGGAGAGGCCAGGTGGCAGACCCATTGGCACCCATCAGAAAATTCCTAAGACTCCATGGGGGTGGGGGGGGGACTGCAGTCACATTAGTATGAGCCCTGGTTTGGGGGCTTAGCCTAAGTGGCGCCATTTTCGGCCTGTGGTTTTCTCTTTAACAGTTGCTGTGGTCGATGGTTTGCTCTCTCTCGGCTCTTCCTTTCTCTGGGCCTCCGTGGTTTCAGACAAGACATCGATTGTCACTCACATTGGTTCTTTTTAATAGGTTCTGCGTCATTTCCCCTTTGTCTCTAAGAGGTTTTATTTTTATGTGGCTTCGTGTGGATTTTTTTTTAAGTTTATCCTGATTGGTGTTCACTTAGCTTCTTGAATCTGTAGGTTGATGTCTTTGGCCAAATTTGGGTAGTTTTCAGCTAATAGTGCTATTTTTAGCCTGATGCTCTTTATTCTTCCCTTATGGGACTCTGATCACAGGAATGTCAGATCTTTGTTATCGTCCCACAGACTCTGAGGCTCTGGTCATTTTCTTCAGTCTGTTTTCTCTCTGTTGCTCAGATTGGGTAAACATTATCGATCAGTCCTCAATTTCACTGATACCGTTTCACTTTTGAGCTCATTCAGCCTATGCTCATTTCTGTTATTGTATTTTTCAATCCTATAATTTCTACTTGGTCCTTTTTTTGAAATAACTTCTATTTCTCATTTGTTTAAACCGCTCATAATTGTTTCTTGAAGCATTTTCATTGTGGTTGCTTTAAAAACCTTGCCAGACAATTTTACTATCTGATTTATTTTGGTGTTTATGTGAATTTGTTAGCTAGGACGCAATGGGAAACTACTCAGATCAGAGGCTGAAAGCTCTCAGCAGAAGCAAGGAGGGGAAGGGCCAGAAGCAGGGAAGGAATGTGGTTTGTTTTGCAGAACGACAGCTCCAGCGAGAAGTCGAGAAGTCGCAGGGCTCCCTGTCTTACCTGATAATCCCCTACGTGAGCAAGTATGAGCAGGATTGGAACCCAGGACCTGCACAGAAGCCCCCCAGGACATCCTGAAGCTGCCTTTAGCTCACTATAATATCAAGATCTCCTCCTGTGGGTGGAGTTTCCCAGCATGTTTTGAACAGACAATGTGCGCACCAGCCTGTAGACAAGCTCCCGGCCCCGACCCCCTAGTACACTGAATACAAGCATCCCGGACCAACCCCGCAGGGAGACAGCACTTTGAGAGCAAGCCCCCTGTCTCCTTACTTGTAACAAGTAATAGAAAGTTCTTTGCTCTCGACCCTTCCTTGGGTTGTATTCAATTCGATGCCCTCCAAGAGATCGATTACAAGTTCATTCTCTGTCTTCTTAAATCACGTTGTGTTTTTCCTGCTTCCTGTTATGATAAGTGATTTGCACTTGCATCCTGTGCGTTTTGGATAGTTTTTTAGAAGATCCTTGGTCCCATTTAAGCCTCCTATTTATCGGGAAGTCACTCTGGTTCTGTTCAGTGTGTGGGGCCAGGCCCACTTTTGTGAACTGTAATTCCAATGACAATTTAGTTTTGGGGGCTCTTTCAATGTCATTAAAATCTGCTTCATATTTCAGCAAGGTTCAAAATTTTAATAAGCATGAATTCACTTTTTAATTAGAAAAACGAGAACTCAGTGTGGACATGTCTTTCATATCCCATGTGTGAGGACAGAGGGCACCAAGACCCAAGTGAACTCCAGAGTCCAAGTAATGACTAACACAGTAGTGGTCTTTCCTGTGGCCAGGAAGGGAGGCCCCGAGCGAGCGGGTCCGTCTGACCTAACGCCAGGTAGCGCTGGGTTGCTGTGCACGGCCTCTGTGCCCCTGGGTTGGGATGCGGCCGCCTCGGACATGCTCCCCAGCGTCTGAGAGGTGTTTGCTCCACGGCCAGAGTTGGATTCAAAGTTAGGGCTTCAGCCTATGAAGCTGGGATGTTCCCTCTCAGAAAGGAGGATACACAGCAACATAAGCCCAGTTAGTTAATGAATGTTACACCTATGAAACATGGTTATAGAAAGTTTACACACGTGACCTCAGCGCCAACTCACGTTTCAGGTGGACAGTGGCGCTAGAGCGTGGTTTGTGTGTCACGGGGACCAGCCTGTCTCGGCTTGCTGAGGCATGAATCCCTGCAGACCAGGCCTTTGCTCAGGGATTACTACTACTGAAATAATTTTATGTATTTTGATCTTTTGCTACTTTTCAATTTATCTTTGATTAAATTTTAATACATGAAATAATACAATCTTCACAACATATAATGCTGAATTAGACTTCATTTTAAAATAGATTCAGTGTAATGAAATGAGTCTCTCTGTTGGTCTTTTAGTGTAATCCTGAAAAAATGCAAACCCTGAAATCTGCTAATAGACTTCCCAGAGCCTCTTTCATGGCTGTGATTTTCAAAAGTTCACCAGGTTTTTTTAAACATTAACTTGGTTGAAACCTTTCCAAATCTTGCAAAGGAAAGATGTTCATTCTACGTTAAGGACTAGAAAGCTGACAGTGGCAGAACTGGTGTGCCCGGAGCCTATGGCCAGTGGTGGGCTTGAGGCCAGGCTTTCCGAGGAATTTTGCAGGATACTTTGCTGCCTCCTGCTTGCTCTCACCCGTGGCAGAGTGGGACAGCCTTGCAAGCATTCTGCAAACGAGATGGAGTCTTCCAACAGTAGCTTTTCTCAGGAGGGCGAAGACTGCGGGCCAGTATAGAAGAGACTTATCTGTGGAATTACGAGATTCTATTAATGATACAATGCTTACTAGATTTATGCTGTAAAACCAGAGCCGCAGTTTCCGTCTCAGGTAGCAATTTGGCCATCTGGACAGCAGAGGGCAGCACGAGGCCGGCTCAAGGAGGATGCTCCGCGCCATGACTGGCATCACCTGGCCTCGCTCCCTGGTCACCTGAAGCCCATCTTGGGCCCTGAGGGGCACTGGGAATCGTGCAGGGCCTAGCGGCAGGAGGCAGTCCCGGGGCCTCTGCGTGTTTATCTTCGCCGTCCACGGTGCTGACCGGGAAGCCACAATTTAGAGCATTTTTGTGCTTTTGCAACAGTCTCACCGCTGGTCAATGGCAGAGCCAAGATTGCCAGCTCTTCTTCTGCCTCCGAATCCCGGACCCTTTGTACCTCATGGTATGACCCAGTCAAATTTGGGAAGGGTCCTGTGGAGGCATAAAGACTACAGTCATCCCCAAATCACACTAACGTTTTTTTTTTTTTTAAAGATTTTGTTTATTTATTTGACAGAGATAGAGACAGCCAGCGAGAGAGGGAACACAAGCAGGGGGAGTGGGAGAGGAAGAAGCAGGCTCCCAGCAGGGGAGCCTGATGTGGGTCTCGATCCCATAACGCCGGGATCACGCCCTGAGCCAAAGGCAGACGCTTAACAACTGCGCCACCCAGGTGCCCCCACACTAACTTTTAATAAGATTGGCTAATTGAGAAATGCAGCTTCAAGGAAACGTTTTTGGTAAAGAGGGCGATTGTTCAATCCAAACTCATGGCTTCACAGCTAGGCTTTGCCAGTGGTTTGGGTCCAAAGCTACTTTAAAATGGCTTTAATGTTTCTTTTAAGTAATAAAGGAAAATTTGAAAACAAACTGGATGTCCAAGAATATGAAGCGGGAGATTAGTAACCGAAATGATGATATACCCGTTAGGACAGAATATCATGTGGCCATTAAGGGTCAGGCTGTGTCCTATTTGATGACACAGGGAGACATGAATTAGAATAGTGAGTGCAATGGGAGGTCTCAGAAGAGTGTGTGTAGTAAATTCTAGGTGTGCATTCACGCATGCGCATGGACGAGAAGACTGGGTGTGCCGGTACCGGACCATTCATGGTGGCTACCCCTATGGGTGTGATTATGCCCCGTTGCTATGCGCTACGTAGTTTTTCCTTGTTTCTCAATTTTTCCATGTACATCCTTATCTTGGAAACAGAAAAAATTAATAATTTTTTACTATTTGAGGGTAGTTGATATACAATGTCATACCAGTTTCAGGTGCACAACGGTCCTGTGCATCCCACAACACACACCGCAGTGAGACAGCACCGCCCGTTATCCTACGACATCGCCGCATACTGTGGACCACATTCCCCAGGCTGTACTTTTCATCTCCATGACTTACTTCTTTTATAACTGGACGTTTGTACCTGTTAATCCCCTTCACCCGTGTGCCCATCCCCCCACCCCTTTGCAACGGTCAGTTTGTTCTCTCTACTTATGAGTTTGTTTCTAGTTTTTATTGGTTCATTTGTTTTGTTTTTTAGATTCCACATATAAGTGAACTCATGATAGTTGCCTTCCTATTTCACTTAGTATAATACCCTCTAGGTCCATCCATGTTGTCATGAATGGCAAGAGCTCATCCTTTTTTATGGCTGAGTAATATTCCAGTGTGTGTGTGTGTGTGTGTGTGTGTGTGTGTGTGTGTGTGTGTATCTCATCATTGTGTGGAGATATATATATATATATCATATGTTCTTTGTCCATTCATCTATCAGTGGACATGTGGGCTGCTTGTATATCTTGGTTATTGTAAATAATGCTACAATAAACATAGGGGTGCATGTATCTTTTCAAATTGGTGGTTTCATTTTCTTTGGGTAAATACCCAGTAGTGGAATTACTGGCTCATATTGATGAGGGAACAGAAGGCAAGCTGAGGACAAAGCAGAAACTGACACCCCACCCCACCCCCCACCATGGGTTGTATGTGACATTCCTCAGGCACTCCTGGCTGCCCTAAAGGACAAAGAAATAGTTAACCTATAGATACCACAATCCTGCAAGACTTAAGTCTCCCTCAGTTTGCAAAAGTCTTAGCAGTTTACAAGAACGAAGCATTTCTACCAATAACCTAGCTTCCGGAAGGGAATGTAGATAAAATTAAATGTCCTTATAATCTGCAGCCTCCAGGAAGTGCCCAACTATCTTCATGTTAATGCCTTACTACAGGGAAAACAATGGCAAGGCCTCAGGTATTCTGTGAGTCTTCCTTAACATATGAAAGTCCTTTCTCAACCTCCCTTTTTCCATACCTTCCCCAACCCCATGGTACATAATCAGCCACCCCTCACAACCCCGGGGCAGCAGCTCTTTCTGCCCACGGGTCCTGTCCCCGTGCTTTCATAAACCACCAATTTTGCACCAAAGACGCCTCAAGCATTCTTTCTTGGTCTTCGGCTCCGGACTCCACCCCACTGAACGTCACCTGTATTGTCCGACCTCATCAATATGATAATTTTATTTTTAATTTGTTGAGAACCCTCCACACTGTTTTCCACAGTGACTGCACCAGCTTGCCTTCCCACCAACAGTGCACAATGTCCCTTTTTTCCCACATCCTCACCAACACCAGTTGTTTCTTGTCTTCTTGATTCTAGCCATTCTGACAGGAGTGAGGTGACATCTCACTGTGGCTTTAATTTGCGTGTCCCTGATGATCAGTGATGTTGAGCACCTTTCATGTGTCTGTTGGCCATCCAGATGTTGTCTTTGGAGAAATGTTTATTTAGGTCTTCTGCCCATTTTTCCATCAGATTATTTGTGTTTTCTGCTTGTTTTTTTGGTATTGAGTTGTATCAGTTCTTTATATATTTTGGATGCTAACTGTTGGATAAGTCATTTGCAAATATCTGCTCTCATTCAGTAGGTTGCCTTTTCATTTTGTTGATGGTTTCCTTCACTGTGCAAAACCTTCTTATTTTGGTTTAGTCCCAATAGTTCATTTTTGCCTTTAATGAATTAGCTAATTAGTTAAATGAAATTAAATTTTATTTTTAGAGAATTGTATGTGTATAACATTGCCAATAAAATCAAAACAATTTTGTAGGTGAATATGTGGAGATAGTTTCCCAGATTAAAAGATGCCAAAGGAAAACCTTAGAAAGTAGAAAGACTGTGAGCTGAAAACAAAAGGTCTCAGAGCCCAGGACTCCGGGAGGTAGGGCAGGTAGGGGTGGTGGGGGAGGTGGAGGTGGTGGTGGGGGAAGTGGGGGGGAGGGGGAGAACTAAGGAAACCCCCCAGGCAGGAATGAGAGCAGAGCATTGGAATTTGACTGGGTTTTCTTCACACAGGAAGGTGGGGAATCCTATTATAGCTGATCATTAAAATGCTTTTTGGATGGGGCGCCTGGGTGGCGCAGCGGTTAAGCGTCTGCCTTCGGCTCAGGTATGATCCCGACGTTATGGGATCGAGTCCCACATCGGGCTCCTCCGCTATGAGCCTGCTTCTTTCTCTCCCACTCCCCCTGCTTGTGTTCCCTCTCTCGCTGGCTGTCTCTGTCTCTGTCGAATAAATAAATAAGATCTTTTAAAAAAAATGCTTTTTGGAATTCTGGAAATAGAGCTTAAGCAGTGGGCTTTTGACTGGGAAATGTGCTGCAGGACAGAGAAGGTGGACAGGTGCACAGCTGAGATCACAGAGGTGGGACGTCGTCCTGAAGCAGAGGGAGCAAGACAAAACTCCCAGCCGAAAGCTGAAGCCGACCAGACTCCTTTCCTCCCTTCTCCTCACCTGCTTCCCGCTCCTTCCCTTTCCTGCTGTTCATGTGACCTTTGACCCCACCCTGTAAACCAAAGTTACCGTTAAGTGTGATAAATTTGTGGATGTTATTAGCATTTAGGGTTGTTATGTTGAATTCTTAATATCTTCTGAATTTAAAAACAAAGCAAAATAAATCTACCAAATGTAGAGAATTAGTTATTAAATGAAATTGTCAGGATAGAACAGAGACCCAGTTTTAGATGGAGCGAACTCAGAAACAACCCACTGATAATACAAAGGTCAACACAGCAGGCTCAAGGCTGGGGCGTGGGGATCGCAAATCGGAGATGGAGAGGCAGCAGGATAACTGCGGGACAGGGTCAGATCTCATGGGACATGCTCATCAGGTTCTTTCCACACGAGTCAGAGATAATAAAATACTGCAGTTTTGTTTGGGAGTTAGAAGGAGGCTGGGGCGTTCACTGACTCAGCCCTACCAGCAGCTCCGGGCCTTCTTCCCACACGTCCGGCGTCCACGTTGTGGCTTTGAACCTGTGCCGTGGGGGTGCGCCTGGGGGGTTTCTATGCGGCTAGCCTCTATTCACCTGACACACCGAGCGTTACTGCGGCAAGGAACCGCGTGCCAGGGTCGTTCGTGTAAATGGAAGTGTTGGTGTGTAAAACACAGGATGGGGATTTTCTTGGTTTTGACTCCGTGCCTGGTATTATGTAGACTTGCCTTTTCTAGCCCGGCTGTACCTTTAAGAATACGTCCAAGCCAATGTCTCGTTCAGGGCATGGACGGCAGCGGGCGTGCTCGGTGGGTCAGTGGTCCATTTAGCTGCTTTGTGAGGCCCGGCAAATAGGAAAACGTGACAAAGAACAAATGCTTTTCTCCACTCTGCAGAGATGAACTGAGCTCTGCTGCGGCCAAGGGAATTTATAATAGATATTTATAGAAACAAATGAGCCGTCCAGTGATTCATGTGCTTCAGATCAATCACTGAGCACAAAGCTCCCTGATTCCAAATGCCTGGGAGGCCTCGGGCTGCCGCGGCGGCTCCTTGAAGAGCTTGCAGCTGAAGGTTTTGTGGCGGAAAGAGGCTTCTCAGCTCTGCATTATTAACTTGGTGAAGCGTTTGTTCAGGCAGGAGGGGAATCAGCACTCTAATCATCCGGAAAACTAATTAACTTCTTTTTTTCAAACGCCTTATCAGATTTCTCCTGTGCAGCTTTCCTTGAATTCCTCAGGACTAAAGGGCTGGAGACATTGCCGAGTGGTTATCAAAATATATTAAGCAGTCAAAAATGTCTTTGAAGTGGAGGCGCCTTTGTAGCGCTGAAAAGCATCGGTCCTGCGGTCTTCGATGTGGACTTGAACCCTGGGTCCCCCCTCGCTGTGAACTTGGGCAAGTTATCTGTAACTCCACGTTGCAGCTTCCCTTCCGCCTCTGTGAAGCCGAGCCCAGGACTGGCTGTGGGTTGTGCAGGTGAGCGTCCCCACAGCCCCGGGCTCGCAGGGCTGTCCCCGGGCCGCCCCCGTGCACGCGAGGGAGCGAGGTTGCACGCGCAAGGTGGCTGGGGGGCCACCCAACGGAAGCGTTTGACCCCGCAACTTCAAGGACACTGCATTCCCTGCACACTGGCCCCATAGGGCCTGGGGGTCACGAATTTGGACAGAGCCAGTCTGGGTCCTAGAAGCTCAGCACACTCACTGGGCACGTGGAACCCCGCCTTGGAGATCAAACTGTGTTCTGGGGCCCGACTGGCCGAGCAAGAGCTTCAGCAAAGGCCTGAAGCCTGGAAGGGAGAAGACACACCCTCTTCGTGTGCCGGGGGATGAATCAGGTGGGCCAGATCCACTGCCACCTTCAGCCTGAAAGCGGCTGTCCTGCCTTGATCTCTGAGGTGGGTTTCATCTTCTAACTAGATCCGCCCGGCCCCTGCTGACCCGGGACGTGAGGTTCCAGATGTTACTCCTCAGCTGGAAGAAGCAGCCTCTGTCCCGCCTCTTTCCTCTTGATCGCTCCCCATGAAGCTCACTGCAGAGTCCCTCAGTCTGCCACCAGGATTATTCACCTACCCCCACAGCAGGTGACAGGATGGCAACTTGCAACCAGTTCATGAGTAAAATCGTCCGTGCAAAGAGCACCATTACATGGGGGAATTGTGAGGAACAGCAAGAGAATTCTGTGCTCAAACAGATGTTTCATCCCTGTTGTGAAAAGTCATTTATATTCCCCTTTTTAGAGTGTTTTAAAATTAATACATTTAGAATCAAAGGAGCAATGTGCCAGTTGAACACCAGCCTAAGAAATTTAGTATGCTTCAAACACTGTAAATATAGACCCAAGTAACAGGATAAAAGAACACAGGCAAAAACAATTTAGGAAGGAGGGGAGAGGGTCCTGATAACGGGGAGAGCAGCAGACAGTCTTCAATCCTAGTGATATTTATAGCAAAGCCTGTCAAATGTCAACCTTTGAAAATCAATCCCAATTTTTAAAAAATGTAAGAAGAAACACTATGTGCACATAAAACAAGATAACAAAAGGACAGTGTCTCAAAAGACTTCTTGACTTCTAAAGTAATTTATCCATCTACTTACAAAGGTTAAATGACATTTTCCCGAAATATATGAGTTTTCAAAGCCTAATTGGAGTTTCTTTCCGTTGATCTGATGTCAGAACAATAAATCATTATGATCTCAAAAAAGAAATGTGAATATCAATTTATAAATTAATTGTAATTTGAAAGATCGTTCATGAGTTTCAGTCAATCAGGCATGAGAAGATCTGAGTAGCTGAGCTGGGTACCGATAACCACATTCATCATAAGGCTTCTAATTTAGACAGCTCGAATGCACTTTTCCTATGATGTCAAACGTGACATAAAAGGTAGACTAGGAAAGGACTTCACAGCTAGCCTGTATCAGGGCGAAGGGCGGCAGACCTGCCCTCCTCCTGTGCAGACCAGCCTGCTCGCGCGTGGGCGACGGGACCCCGGAGAGACAGGCGAGGCCGTGGGCCACAGCATCCCATACAGTCCTGCCTCAGACGAGGGCCCATCTCACGGAGAAGACCGTGGTGCATGACAACATCCCACCACCCAGGGCACTGGACCGGCGTCAACTGTGGACTTGAGTTCATGCTGTTCATGAATCGTCATGGACACAGCCCGCTGACACAAGCCGTTAGTAGCGGAGACACTGCGCGCCAGGCCAGGCGCCTACGTGGGACTTTCTGTACTCGCTACTCAATATTTTTATAAATCTAAACTGAGTACAAAGCATGAAGGATACTCATTAATTTTTAAAAACTCACAACGATGAGGGGATGTCAAAGGGAGACAGGAGCCAGTGAAAGGGCTGTGAAGGGCCAAGGCTGGCGTGCGGGGTCGCAGCCCGAAGTACAGAACCCACATCCGCGAGCACTCCGACTGCAGTAGACCGTTCGGTAAGTAGGGGAGAGTACACCCAGCTTCCACGTACAGCGATCTCATGTGGTTCAGGTAGACACGTCGTACTTAGGGACGTGGAGCCCAGCTCCCCGGGCCGTGAGTGTGGACAGCACAGCATGGACAGGAAGAGACAAAGAGTGACTTTGCCTTGGAGAACCTGGACCAACACTGTTGAGATCACGAAATACAGGTGAGGTTCAGTGGGGTGGAGTCGGGAGCCGATGACCAAGAAAGAATTCTTGAGGCGTCTTTGGTGCAAAATTGGTGGTTTATGAAAGCACGGGGACAGGACTGTGGGCAGAAAGAGCTGCTGCCCTGGGGTTGTGAGGGGTCGCTGATTATATACCATGGGGTTGGGGGAGGTAAGGAAAAAGGGAGGTTGAGAAAGGACTTTCATATGTTAAAGAAGACTCACAGGACACCGAGGCCTTGCCTTGTGTCAAGTCAAGACCGTTCACCCCTCTCACAAGGCATTAACATGAAGATAGTCGGGAACTTCCTGGAGGCTGCAGACTACAAGGACATTCAGTTGTACCTACATTCCCTTCTGGAAGCTAGGTTACTGACAGAGATGCTTTGTTCTTGTAGACTGCTAAGACATTTGTACACTAAAGGAGACTCAAGTCTTGCGGGATTGTGGTCTCTGTAGGTTAACTATTTGTCCTTTAGGGCAGCCAGGAGTGCCTGAAGAAGGTCACATACATCTCATGGGGGAGGGGGGGTTGCAGGGCCTCAGTTTCTGCTTTGTCCTCAGCTTGCCTTCTGTTCCCTCATCAACACAACCTCCGGCCATGATCAAGGTCGACACTGGCCGTGAGGAGTCAGGGGGCAGCTTTGAGACGCAGTAGCTGGAATCGTGCCTGACATCTGCGGACTCGGGGCACTTACATTCAATGTCATCTGTGAGGTATTTTGGGGTTAATATGTTTTCTCTTGTCCCTCCTGTTCTATGTTCATTTTTATTTCTTTGTGTTTTTCTTGTGGATGAAAATTTTTTATTCTATATTGTTTTTTTCCAGCTTGGTATTCATCAATATACACTTTATTTAGTGGTTACTAGGTCCTTTATTAAGTCTGATTAATTAAAGTCTGATATAAATTAGTACTTTTGCCTCTGCAGGACATTTTGAAGGCAGGAGAATATTTTAAAGTTTTATTTATTTATTTATTTATTTATTTATTTATTTGACAGAGAGAGAGAGAACAAGCAGGGGGAGCGGCAGGCAGAGGGAGTGGGAGGGGGAGAAGCAGACCCCCTGCTGAGCAGGAAGCCCGATGGGGGGCTTGATCCCAGGGCCCCGAGATCAGGACCTGAACTGAAGACAGACCCTTCACCGACCGAGCTCCCAGGCGCCCCAGGAGAACGCTTTAATTACAGCTACTGCCTGGTTTATTTGGAAGGTCATCTTTTTTTTTTTTAAAGATTTTATTTACTTATTTGACAGAGACAGCCAGCGAGAGAGGGAACACAAGCAGGGGGAGTGGGAGAGGAAGAAGCAGGCTCCCAGCGGAGGAGCCTGATGTGGGGCTCGATCCCAGAACGCCAGGATCATGCCCTGAGCCGAAGGCAGACGCTTAACGACTGAGCCACCCAGGCGCCCGGAGAATCTCTGTTCTAATTGCTTCAGGCAATCAAGGATTTCAAGGCCATTCTCTGCGGACAAGGGGAGGTTTTATGCTCTGTTTTAGAAGGTCTAGCCGACTTGCGGTTTCACATTGACTCTAATGTCTCCATCCCAAATCTCAGGGCCCCTCTTCTTCTCAGTTAATGACCTGCCCTTAATAGGAGTGTCTTGGCAGGACTGCGTGTCCAACTTACGTCATCATTTACAACTCGAGCAGTTAAGTTTGGGGTCTGCTCCTCGGTTCTACGTTTGCAAGTCCGAGAACAAGAGATTTCTTCCGTAGAGCGTGTGCTTTTTGATCTCAGGGTTGTGAATTTGAACCCCACACTGGTTGTAGAGATTACTTAAAAATAAATAAAAAACCTTAAAAAAAAAAGAGGGGCACCTGGGTGGCTCAATCAATTAGATGTCCAACTCTTGATTTCGGCTCAGATCATGGTCTCAGGGCCGTGAGATCGAATCCCACTTCCAGCTCTGCTCTAAGAGTCCGCTTGAGACGCTCTCCTTCTCCCTCTGCCCCTCCCGACTCATGCACTCTTCCTCTCCCTCTCTTAGTAAATAATATCTAAAAAAAAAAAAAAAAAAAAAAAAAAAGAGTAAGAGCTCCCTCTTAGGGCTGCTATTGGAGCTCCCTGGCTTTGTGACTACAGGTTAAGCTATGCCCAGGTTTCCAGACACTCTTCAGTCCAGGCCTCCCCCACTACACTTGGTCTCATCGTTGCTGCCCAGACAGCTGACTACAGCAGGTACTTAATTTCCCAAAGTCTTTCAATCAGCCAGCGCTCTGTCAGGAGCACCCACACGTGATAATGTAAACCCATTTTGGTGCTTCAACATGCAATGGATTTCACCTTCAAAAAGATCCCAACGGGGCCCCCTGGGGGGCTCAGTCAGTTGGGCATCTGACTCTTGATTTCTGCTCAGGTCATGATCTCGGGGCAGTGAGATCAAGCCCTGTGTCTGCGCTCAGGATGGAGGCTGCTTGAGATTCTCTCCCTCTCCATCTGCCCTAGCCCTGCACTCTCTCTCTCTCTCTCTCTCTCTCTCTCTCAGATAAATAAATAAATCTTAAAAAAAAATCCCAACATATCTGAGCTCAGACATGTGAGCAACCTAAACCTGGAATCCCAATGGAGAATCTCTTCCCTGGGATCATTCCTATTAGTAAGAACTATATAGTGAGGACAATGCAAAACAGAAACCACTCCAGCAATTTAAGCACAGGGGACGTAATGCAGGGACCGAGTTACAGGGGGACCCAGTGCAGGGACTTAGTTACAGGGGGACCCAATACAGGGACTTAGTTATATGGGGTTGAAGAAGGTGGTCAGGCACTGAGAGTAGCAGGTGTAGAAAGTGGCTACTTTTCATAGGGTTGAAGATACAGTAAGGAGAGCTGATGTTACCGTATCCCACGTGCTTAAATCTTCCAGTGGGAGTGAGTTGCACAGAGGAGGCTGGAACCATGAAAGGAGGAGCAGCTGGTAGTAGGTGTTGCCATAGAGGACCTTCAGCTGCTGGCGTGGACAAGGCGAGGGGCAGAGGCTCTAGGGTGAAACCTCTGGTCGTCTCCTTCTGTCCTCCAGTTTCTGAGCAGGGACTCCTTTGGCTGAATATACCAGGAGGCCAGGTGTCCCGGGAGCTTGCATTACAGTGTCCTCTAGGATGTGGGGCAGATCGGGGAGTGGCAGGCAGTGGCTCTGAGAGCACACAGGGGAGCCTTGGCCTGTCCTGCATGCAGCCACAGTCGAACCCTCCAGGCAAGCAGCCCCAGTTGGTTAGGGAGCTCCCCTCCAGTCTTGTCCTTAGTGACACCTGAGGCATCCATGGCCTTTTAGTCCTATTCAGTTTTTAAAATATTCTGTCCAGGTCAATTCAAAGCTTTCGTGTCAGATCCAGTCGGAAGCTCATGGCTTTTCCCCATCCCTGTGCAGCCAGGCCTCACCAGCCTAAGGCACCTGACGACGGGAGGTGACGTTTGTCCTTCTCTCTTCCTTCACCTCCCACTGCTCATTCTAACTCCCTGAATTGGAGTCCGGACAGAGGGATCAGGACAGAGGTTAAACATCCTGTGGTTAACTCCGCACATGGCCACACCTTTTGTCAGTGGTCCTCACTGTCAGCCCCGAATGGCCATCGATGCCCTCCCTGTGTGGGCATCTGAGGCCAATCCTCTGTGGGACGCACGCATGACTTTCCCTGAGGGCTCTGCGCAAGGCGTCTGGCCTCCGCAGTTTCCTGGCAGGGCAGGTCCTGACGTCCCTGAAATCGTCTCAGGACCTCCAGAACCTCCACCTTCTCCATGGTCAACTGCCCAGCGGTGGACGGAATTCCAGGACGGGGTGATGGCTGTAGAATTAGTTATGTCTGCTTGACTATGTCCTATTAATCCTGAGGTGGCATCTGCCTCCCATTTTCCGTGGCTTTCTTTAAAATGTAGGGTCCTCGGTTTCATACCCGAGTTGTCAATTCTTGGCACA
This sequence comes from Ursus americanus, assembly GCF_024610735.1. NCBI lineage: Eukaryota > Metazoa > Chordata > Mammalia > Carnivora > Ursidae > Ursus > Ursus americanus. The sequence goes on from NC_142136.1 coordinate 1,247,039, forward strand.
TCCTGCTACATGTGCACCGATTGTGTTTCCATCTTCAAACTGGAAGAGCAAAGGCCCATTCCCATAAATTTCAGTGATTGTCAGGGACGATGGTCAGGACATCCCAGCACACGTCTGCTCTGCTGCGCCAGGCGTCCTCTAGTGTCCTTCCCTCTCTGTGCCTGGCACGGTTCAGGTGCTTCTGGGGTTGCTGTCAGAACTGTGACAGAACTCTGCTACCTCAGAACCCAGCAGGCGCAGCAGGACCGCTGGGAGGGAAGACAGCTAGCGCCTCATGCTGGCCTCTGACACTGCACTCCTGCTCTGGGTGTGAGGCGCTGGCCTTCCAATGGCCTCATTCACACTCTGGTTTGGCCCTTCTTCAGTGGACTCGAGTTAAGGCGTCATCTCCAGCAGGAAGCCTCAGGTGGTCGGGTTCGCGAGGCTTGCTGTTCTTCTCTAGCCTGGGAAGGGATGGGCTCTAGTCTTCTCTTCTGCTCAGCTCACTCGATTGTTGGAAGGTGCCTGTTTTTCTTGAGGTGGTTCAGGCCCTCTGGGGATATACACTCTTTTAATTCCAAATTCTTAGGAAAGAAACCGTTTGGTCCAGAGTGGAGTAAGTGTTGCCCTTGGGCTGACTGTTCAGAGCTCCGGCCTGCCAGCATCCCACATCTCTGACCAGTGAATTTGTGGATTGGGCCCCTAGACCAGGGTGCCTGAGCTCCTCCCTGCTTGGTGTGAAAGCTTCCACAACGGAGTTGAAATGCCTTCTGGTAACTGCCTGCTGATTGACCTCACTGTCCTCAGGGCTTCCCCTGTCCTCCCAGCCCTCATCTGCCTGCCGTGGTCCTCTGATGACTGGTTTCCGGGGAGAAGGGTCTCGGCTTAGATGGTGGACACCACAGGCTGCTCTAATGAAAATGAGAGAGCCGGGGTCAACGTCAGCCACATGTTAAAGTCATAAAACCTTGTACTCCTTTACATAGACTTCTTTCACCAAAAGTGCAACTTGAACCAATAATGTTAAAAAAAAATTTTGGATTATAAAGGTGCTATTGGGCACCAACCAAATCAGGGGCCGTCCTGTATTCAGGGATGTGGGGGGCTCTGAGCCGTACTGACCCTCTGGCGGGGACGTGGAGGGAGCCTGGGCCGTCCTGACCCTCTGGGGGGGGGCGTGGAGGGGGTCTGGGCTGTCCTGACCCTCTGGCGGGGGCGTAGGGGGGGCGGGCCTGGGCCTTCCTGACCCTCTGGCGGGGATGAGTGTGGGGGGCGGGGGTCTGAACACCGGGAGCATGGAGAGCAGCTCGAGCAACGAGCGGCTGGGGCGCCCGTACCGGAACCCTCCAGGCCTGGTAGCTGTGGTCCGGGGACTGCGCGCAAACGGAGCGGGGAACTCTCAGGCCGGCGCACGCGCGGTCCCGAGCGCCGGAAGAAGCGGAGCATTGTGGGAAGGGCGCGCGGTTTCGGCGGGTTCCGTTAAAATGGCGGCCTCGTCGCCGGCGTTGCCCGCGGGGCCGTAGTCTGTCTGGGACGTCGGTAACCTGTAGGGCGTGGGGCGGGCGGGCGGCCGGGCGAGGTCAGGGGCTCTGCAGGGCCCCCGTGGGCCGTCCCGGGCGAGGATGGCGACCCCGGACCAGAAGTCGCCGAACGTCCTGCTGCAGAACCTGTGCTGCCGGATCCTGGGCAGGAGCGAAGGTAGCGGGGCTGGGCCGGCGGCTCGGGGCCGAGGCACATCCAGGAGACCGCCAGTCCGCGTGAGGCCCCAAGGCCTCCCGGGGGCCGCGGGGGCTCGCGACCCCGGGGCAGGGCTGACCTAGGCTGCGCCCGCCCTCCCGCCTGCGGAGTGCTGCAGCCCCCGGGCGGAGGCCGGGCGGCCGGGAGGGAGGCCGGGCTCGGAGGGGCTGAGTCACCGCTGCCCCGCACCGCGGTCGGGTGGGTGAAGCCGGGGGCAGGCGGCTGGCGAGCGCGTTCACTTTCTCGAGAGTCACCGGGTAGACAGGGCAGGGCGCGGACAGAACGGTGGACTGGGTCGGGTCACACGGCCGTGACCAAGCTGAGGGTGACGCGGCGAAAGGGGGTTGCCAGGTGGTGGCGAGCCGCAGCGTTTTCCCTGCCCCTTAGGAAGATTTAGCCGCTTTGAGTAGGATGCACAGGGGGTGTATACGATTGTTACCTGCCAGGTTTTTCTTCTAAGGCCTGACGGTGGCCTTCGATATGAAGCTACTCGTGGAGAGTTCACCCTGCAGATACTGTTTCCCAAACCCAGCCCTGGACAGTGTGTAAAGACGCTATGTGGTCGCGGTGCTTTAAAAAATGGCACGGCTCCTTCTCTCTTGGTATTTGTTTTGGCGGGAGAGGTGAGTGGGGATGCACCGTGCAGGAGTTCTGTGTAATTGAAGAAACTGGGTTACTGTTCCTTCAGCACCATGATGCGGCAAAGAAATTGTGCAGTTTTTGCTGGAAGGCTTTAAACAAGATTACTTTTAAAATACTGAGACTAAATTTGGACCTTTCATGATTCATGACAATTAGGTACATAATTTATTTGATGTTCTATGATAAAGGTAAAGGGATAAAGAGGTTTTGTTTTTTTTTTTTTTTTTTGGCCTATTAAGTTACACCAACTTTGCACGGTTCTTGCTACATTTTACAAAGTTTAACTCTGTCACTGTTTCATTCAGCAAATCTTTGGGCTTGCCACCCCTAGGCGTTATGCTAGGTGCTGGTGATGCAGAAATACATAGACAAGTCATTCCTCTGGGAAATGCTACGTTCTAGTGGAGGAGATGTGATAAAATAGGTAAATGTATGTTAGTGGTAAATGCCATAATGAAAATAGAGTGGGGTAATGGGGGAAGAAGTGAGGGAAAGCCTCTGAGGAAATGTTTACATTTAACAGGTTAACAGACCTGAATGGTGTGAGGGGGCCCTAGAGCATCTGGGAAGGGTTCTGGGGAGAGGGACCAAGTGCAAAGAGAGCTAAGATTGTTGATTATGCTGGTGATGGGTATTAAGGAGGGCACGTGTTGCATGGTGTGCAAGTAATGAATCATGGAAGTTTACATCAAAACTAGGGATGTGCTGTATGGTGACTAACATGATATAATAAAAAGTATTATTAAAAAAAATGTTGATTATGACTAAATCTAACATCAGTGTTTTCATTATACCGGTGGTCCTCAGCTTTCCTCCGGGGACAAACCACACAATTGTCTGTTCCCATTGTCACAGCTGGACTTCGGAGGCCACTCATTGTGAGATAGCATGATGTTTCTCAATTAAAAAAATCTTTAAAAAAAAAAATTTGAGGCTCCTTTTGTTTGACTGTTTCACCCCTTCCTGGAGATTAAAGCACTTATCTTCCGCAAAGTTCTACAGCCTCCTCTCTCCGTACTTAGAATTGTGTTTAAATTAAGAAGTGAATAGGCTCTCTGTGAGATCCCAAGGGGATCCTCCGAATAAAGTGTATCATAAAATGCATTAAAGATGATTCCCTATTCTGTTCTTAACAGCCAGGATTGCCAAACAATTATTATATTCACAATTCCAAATTATGCTGTTTACTGAAGAATTTATAAGGATTTAATAGCTTGCCTTGTTCTAATTTGTTCTGCCTTAGTGAACAAAGGAACAATATTAATTGCTGCCTTTATATTGTTTGACAGTTAAATTTTTTGTTAGTGGTATTTTATCTGATAACTAAGAACATTTGATTAGTTCTTTTTCTAATGTCATGTTACAAACAATTGACCTTATGCTTTTGTAATATTGCTTTTTCAGTGCTGTGATATTGAAAAATAATTGATACCTCTTATTTTTTTTAAGTAGGCTCTATGCTGATGTGGGGCTTGAACTCATGACCCTGAAATCTAGAGTTGCATGTTCTATGACTGAGCCAGCCAGGCTCCCTGATACTTGTTACATTTTTTTTTTTTTTTTTTTTTTGAGAGAGAGAAAGCGCCCGTGGGAGCGAGTGAGCTAGGGGGAGCAGAGGAAGGGTGAAGAGAGAGAATCTTAAGCAGGCTCCATGTCCAGCCTGGAGCCTGATGTGGGGCTCCATCCCAGGACCCTGAGATCATTACCTGAGCCCTGAGCTGAAATCAAGAGTTGTACGTTTAACCAGCTGAGCCACCCAGGCATCCCTTGTTATTTTTAATATGATTTTCATATGAATCATTTTTTCCTAAAGTATTTAAAATTTTATAATAGCTGGCTTCCAGGGACCCTCAGAAAGAAAGCACCTAACTATAATGTTATTTGACATTTTTATAAAGTTAGTATAACCATTATTTCTCACCTTTTCCAGCCTGAGAATTTGCTTGAAATGCATACGGCCAGCCAGTGACTGGAAAATTCTTTCTATATCCTTGCCTCTCTCCCAGAGCACATTTTACTTATTATATCTTTGGGTAGTCATTTCTGTCTTAGGAAACAGTGTTCTTGATATTACAGTGTTTCTCCTCTGTCAGGGGCAACTTTCCTTTTCATACTTCGTAATCCTCTTTCTAACAAGGGATAACAAATACAGGAGTTTTTATTCGGTAAGTGTTTCAACATAAATGCTTGGGTATGAGGACAGTACACTGTGCATTGGATTAAGACCCTGATCTGTAGCAGTGCTGGGAGTGTGTCCTGAGCCGCAGTGCAGGCAGAGGAAGGTTTTTGAGCCTCAAGTGGTATTGCAATTGCTGTCATGATTTTCCAAAAATGGTGAGGAACTCTTGATGAAGTTCCCAATAAGTATGGTCTTCCCTTGGTTATATATACTTGGGGGAAATCATTGTATATTAACTAGACATTAACACGTAAATGTATGTTGAAATGTGCCCTAAATGTCTGTTAACATACTGAAATTTCAGAGTTTTAGGCTTCATTTGAAAGTTGTTCTTAGTGGGCTTATTGTTATTTTAAAATGAATTAGGGGCGCCTGGGTGGCGCAGTCATTAAGCGTCTGCCTTCGGCTCAGGGCGTGATCCCGGCGTTCTGGGATCAAGCCCCACATCAGGCTTCTCCGCTTGGAGCCCGCTTCTCCCTCTCCCACTCCCCCTGCTTGTGTTCCCCCTCTCGCCGCCTCTCTCTTTGTCAAATAAATAAATAAAATCTTTAAAAAAAAAAAAGAATTAATATGTAAAAGTGATCTTGGTTTACATTTCTAATACAGTAAATATTGATAGATTTAACCTATATAAATAAACATATCCTTTTTTGGGATCCTCAATCTTAAGAGGGTAAAGGGGCCCTGAGACCAAACAGTTTGAGACCCACAGATCTAGAGCAATGTTTTTTATTTGTGTTTTGTCTTGGAGCATTGCTTTTCATTCAGTTGGAGCTGAGCATCGGATCACCTGTGGCTCAGGGGAGACCCAGATAACAGGGTTGGGGGGAGGGGGTCACTGGTGGCTGGGCAGTGTACCTCTTGTGTCTGCAGTGTATCTTACTGTGTCTCAGTCTTCACACCTTGTCACTTTGGATGGTCTACATGGGATGCTTATGCAGAATGAGGCTCGTGGGCCCCCTGTGCAGAGGTTCTGATCCTGCAGGTGTGTGGGAGCTTGGCCCCTGCCACACTACCCTGCAGTCACTTGACCCGCATGTGGAGGGACGCAGTGTGGCTGGCCCCGGCGCTCCACAGCGCACTTGAACTCTAGCTGGTGCATTGTCTGGTCCTGTAGGGTAGCGGCAGCGTCTGCTTGTCGGAGGGGCAGCAGGGCACAGACTCTGGCCGCCCCGGTCCGTTCACTGTCTCCTGGTCACCTTGGGACGCCCTCGAGAGAGAGCACACAGCTGCAGCGTTTGCACTCCCCTGAGCCTCGTGGCTTTCTGTGCATCTCTGCGTTGTGTTCTTTAATCTAGGTGCATGGAACCCTTTTGGGATATAAAAGGTAGGTGTCGTTTAAAAACTCTCGGGCCCACATCTAAGTGCTCTTGGAGCCTTCACATTTGAGATTGAAACCATGCAGTCCCGGTGCATTTCTTGCCCTGGTGTCGTACCTCCTCCAGCCCCTCTTCTGGGCTGCGGCCAGATGGTCCTTTCTAGAGAAGAAACCTCATCACACCAGAGGAAGAGAATTCATTCGTTTCCTATGTGTGATCTACGAGACGAAGACCAGATTATCTTGCTGAGAAGTTGAAAGCTGGGCGCTTTGTTGATTTATGGTTCTAATGGCTATGGTAGACATAACGTGCATGGAACTGACATTTTCAGATTATTATTAATAATAATAATATCAGCTAATGTTTTTCCAGTCCTTCCTCTATGCCAGGCACCGTGCTTGCCCTGTGAGCTAGTGTATTTAGCCCCAGTGATGCTGCGAGGTTGGAGTACTTACTATTACACCTCACCTTATAGCTGAGGAAACAGGTGCAGAGAGTAAGTAGTTTGCTCACCGTCACTGAGCTAGTGAATTGCAGGACCAAGATGGAACCCACATCTCTGGTTCCAGAACCTGATGTCTTGAATTCATTCCTTCCCGTTCTTTTGTGTAGCACGCGACAGCTTATTTCTCTGCGTGCCGAGGCAGCACGGTGCGGGCCCCTGCCTCTGGCATGGCCTCTGGCCTCCGTCCCCTCCTGCTTGTTCTGCACACCCTCTAGTTTCAGAGCGTGTGTGTGATCAGTGTCCGCTCTCTGCTACTTGTCGGACGGTGTGTCCTTGAATTCACTGGTGCCCAGTTCTTCTCAAACGGCTCTTCTCAGAGGCTGGGCAGAGGAGCCCTGGCTTCCCTTCCAGGCTCCTGACACCCAGAGCAGATTGGAGGTGGGGACAGAACACATTCCTGAGGTGTTTTGTGGTTTAAAAAAAAAAAAGTTGAATATTTTAATCTTGGACTGAGCCAATCATCAAAGAGCTACAGCCTGGACCTCCTCCCCTGGGAGTCTCAACGGAATGACTTTAGCTTTTACGATTTGGATTTTAGAACCCAGTGGCATTGGCGTCCTTTGAGAAACCATGTACACAGTAACCCTGTGCATCTTCTCATGTCCTTTCACACGGCAGGCTCCTCCCTGTCAGCGCTGCTCCCTCAGAGAGGCCTTCCCTGAGAGGCCATTCCGCGAGGTCCTCCCTGTCATTTGCTGTCGCGATGTCCTGCTCATTTTCTGAGCAGCTCTGACCACAGACTAATCACCTTGTGCAGTGACTTGTCTCATTTTTTGGATTCTCACTAAGACTGCCTTGTGGTTTTTTTTTTTTTTTTTTTGAGATTTTATTTATTTATTTGACAGAGAGAGACAGCCAGTGAGAGAGGGAACACAAGCAGGGGGAGTGGGAGAGGAAGAAGCAGGCTCATAGCGGAGGAGCCTGATGTGGGGCTCGATCCCAGAACGCCAGGATCACGCCCTGAGCCGAAGGCAGATGCTTAACTGCTGCGCCACCCAGGCACCCCACTAAGACTGCCTTGTTAACCACTGTTGTCTGTTCTGCGCTTAGGGCCCATGGTGTTCGGCATAGAGTAGGAGCTTCGGGATTATTCCTCCAGTTACTGATTGAGCTCGGCTGGACTCTAGAAACGGAATAGGATTTGGGGAATATGAAACTAGAAATTTGTAGTCAGCATTATTTGGTATTTTGCTTTTTAATCTTTGATGGTTAGGCTCACTAAATAGAGAATAATTGCCACTGTGAATTTAATAGTCCCTATTCTCTGCAACTACTCTTGGAACTTAGGTAGGTTTTATTTAAAAATAGCAGATGGGTTTTCAAACATTTGATATCAGCAAGAAAGATAGATGGCAAACTTGGTTGACAAGGAGATGGGGAAATGGAAGGTGGCCAGCGAGGTGAGGGTGAGATGCTGCACGGGACCACAGGAGCTTCGTGCAGAGACGGGGGTGGGGGGTGGGGTGGGGAGAGCGTGCTTCTGGTGTGGAGGAGGTTTGAGTGTTTGTTAGAAAAGTCAAAACTTAATGAAACTTTTGGAGCGGAGATATTAGTCTGAGGTATTTGAACAGGTTGTTAGTAAACTTTTTTGTAGAACTCAGGATCATGGGAATCTAAAAGTATTTTTTAAGTAGCGTAGTTTTACAGGTACCCCTTTGTAAGCAAGTAGTTTTCAATGCTACATTTTTTTTTCTTTAAGCAGTCTCCATGCCCAGAGTAGAGCCCAACGTGGGGCTTGAACTCACAACCCTGAGATCAAGACCTGAGCTGAGATCAAGAGTTGGATGCGTAGCCAGCTGAGCCACCCAGGCACCCCAATACCACTTTTAATATATATAAAATTAATATTTTACTACTTAGAAAACTTTAAAAGTGTGGAGAAGTATGAGGAAGAAAATTAAAACTACTTGCTAATGTTAGGATTCCACAGAAACACTCTTGATTATTTCTTTTTGCTTTTTTCCCCCCTTTGTATTCACCAAGTCCGGAACACATTCTGTGCTATGTGCTTGCCCTGCGTGTGTGCGTGTTTGGGTGTGCTTGAGATGGGAAGGCAGTGTGAGGAGGTGACATTTAAATAGGGAACCAAGTGACGTGGTAGAAGGAGTCCCAGGAAGATGTGGGAGAAGACGGTCAAGGTCTGAGTTGGAAGCAGGTGTCGTGTGCTCAAGGATTGGCAAGACTGCAAGGCTTGGCCGGTGTGTAGCCAGAACAGCTGGGAGGTGAGAGGCGGGAGGTGCATTGCTGAAGTGGCGGGACTGGGTCGGGTAGGCTGTCCTGTGAGTTTGGGTTTTATTCTGGGTGTGTTGGGAGCGTTCAAGCAGAATGATGATATTATTTATGTTTTAGAAAGATCACTCTGCCACTCTGCAATAGTGATTTTCGTTATCTTGTATTTAATGAGGTTTGTTTTGTCACCCCAGTGTAGTCTGTCCTGGCGAGTGTTCCATGTGTATTTGAAAAGAACGTGCCTTCTTTTGTTGGTGAGCCCAACGTCCCGTAAGCATCACTTAGGCTTCGTTAGGCTTGGCTTGTTGGGGTGCTCAGGTCTGCATCCTTACTCATTTTCTCTTTGCTCATTTTTCCGATGACTGAGAAAGGCACTTCTGCCCGTGGTGCCTGTGGGTTTGTCTGGGGATTTTGTTTTGTTAACGGTTTTTGCCTGGTGTAGGTTGGGGTGTGCCTTGCAGGGTGGTTGTGCTTCAGTGGGAAGATAGGGGGTGTTGCTAGTGTTGCCGTGTAGGGATATCGGCTCCCGGTGTCTGGGAAGGAGGGCTGGGATCTGTAAGTTCAGTCTGCTACCTTCCCTTCATGTCCTTTGCTGTCCTCGTGTCCCAGCCAGACCCTCTGTGATTTGCCTGGGTGAGGTCCTCCGTGGTTGTTTGGGTGAATGGGAAGGGGGAGAGGACCCAGGAGTCTGTTTTCTGCCCCGGTTCATTCACGTCATCCGAGCTGTGGAGTTCCCTCCTCGCGGAGCCTCCCTGGGCTTCTGCAGAGGGAACCGAGTTTCTTGTTGGCGTTTGTGTTGTGCGCCCCCACCCCTCCCAAGCGGACCTTGAATTACAGATCTCACTGTCTTGAACCAGTTCCCGCCAGTCGGTCTGCCTTCCAGCTTCTCACACTGGTTGACTTCTCTTTGGTGTGGTTTCTGCCTTGTTTTCTTTGCCCTTGTGGGTTTCTGCTTTTGTAGAAACAAAAACACAAAATTCTTTATTCTCAGTTTGGCGGCGTTGTTGAAGGGAGTGGAGGCAGACAGCCGTGTTTAAAGCCCTCCTCTCAAGCCGAGGTGCAGACGCGGTCTGTTATGTTAGTTGCTCACTTCCATTCCCAAGACCCACTTTGGTTTTCCGTATGTGTGGACGCCACTCAGCCTTGGGGATTCTCGGGAGTTCTCTGGAACTGGTCTGCTTCTCACGTACTGTGTTTGGGCTGTGACTTTCCCTGCTCCTTTTCAGTAATTATCGGTCCAGCTCATTGTCTGTCTCCTAGGATTCTTCAGACTGTGGCCCTGTTGCTGTCTCCTTTTCTGTTTTATGGAACCGTATTTCATTTATTCATTCATTTGCTTTGGTTTCTTAATAATTCCTCTGTCCGCTCAGTTAAAACTTGAGGAAGGTGGGAGGTTGATAGATGTGCCCAGTCCACCGTCTCCACTTGGAAACATGAGGTGCTCAGAGCTTACCCTGACTGGCAGTAACTTGTGTCCTTGTGTTCACCTTGCAGCTGACGTAGCCCAGCAGTTCCAGTACGCTGTGCGAGTAATTGGCAGCAACTTTGCCCCGACTGTTGAAAGAGACGAATTTCTTGTAGCTGAAAAAATCAAGAAAGAACGTACGTATTTTTCTTCGGTGCTGCGTTGTGTAGGAGTCTTGAACTTGTGTACGTGCGTGTATATGCATACATATGTACACGTGTGCTTCCAGGCACAGTGCAGCGACAGGTGCTGTTACGTGGATATAAAAACATGCATTAAAAATACGGGCAACTTAATTGTGTCTTTTATTAGAACATAGTGCAAGAGACGTGTTTTATTTTTTATTTTTTTCAAAGATTTATTAATTTGAGATAGCATGAGGGGAGGGGCAGAGGGAGGGAGAGACGCAGACTCCCCACTGAGCATGGAGCCTGATGCGGGGCTCGATCCCAGGACCCTGAGATGATGATCTGAGCTGAAATCAGGAGTCGGATGCTTCACCGACGGAGCCGTCCAAGCGCCCCGAGGCTTGTTATGAAACCATGTGACAGCATAATGTGAGAGTGAGGGAGAGGAAGGGCTTCATGTGAGCTCCTCTGCAGAGCGTGGTTTGCAGTATGATGCACCTTCGACCAGATATCCTAGAACACTCTCTTGGCAGTAAACAGCTCAGTGTTGCTTCTGTCGAGGGTCAGTATCCAGACTTCTAGTACTTTAGAAGTTGTGAACATTTTAATTCTGAGCAGATACTGAAAGCTTTCTTAGACATCATTACCTCCGAGAGGAAAGCTTTCCATTTCTTAGCACTGGGTTACTGATGTGTTCTCTGATTGTGCGAGGTGGCTCTGGGACTGTCTGAGGGAGGGAGGCTTTGCACAGAAGGACCCACGTACAACAATTTCTCTTCATGCCAGTTGGAGGCTTTTCTCCGGAGGCCTGCCCGTCACAGTTCTCTGGGCTGTCCAACCCAGCTTCGGCTGCCAGGAGAGCCAGCCTTGCTACGAGGGTTAGGCGTCTCCCTGCTGGGGCCTGGCTGTTACCTGCCCAGACGGAATGGGTTTCGGACCTCCTTCTGACTGGGTTGGCAGACTGGTAATGATGCCTTCTTCATGGCATAGTCTCCAACCCCCAGCTGGTGTGTCGTTGACTGCGTTTGACCAGTGGTCTGTACGCGGCCTGCTGCAGAGCCGCCTAGCCCTGCAGGGGGGAGGCCGTGGTGCTTGAGTTCCTGGTGATCCTCACCTTGGCATGGTTGGGTCTGATGAGCGGGCGGCTCTGAAATGACCCATCCGTTGGTGGTGTCGAACACGATGTATTATTTATGGAAGGGGCACAACGGGAGTATTTATCCTGCTATTAACCTCTAAAATCTTATTTTTATTTACATTTCTTGTCTATAAAACTGAATATAGCAACACTACTCTTCTTGAACCCTGATGACTATTACATCTTAGATCATTTTTGTATTTCAGACTTTAGATTATTTTACATTTTGGATTGTTAGTGACAACTCCAGCTGTTAGGTATTATATTAACAGATCATTCCCTTTGCAGATTTACATTTCAAGGCCTCCTGGTGAGCATATCACGCATACAGGTAGTAATTAAAAATACAGTTTGTCGTGGGCATTAAGGAGGGCATGTGATATGATGAGCACTTGGTGTTGTACACAACTGATGAATCATTGAACACTACGTCTGACACTAATGTACTATTTGCTGGCTAATTGAATTTAAATAAAAAAGTGTCTAAGCTCAGGAGTTGCAGAACCGGCAATGACCTTGTTGGAGTGGATATTGCAAGGAGGTCTTGGGGTTTCCTGTAAGAAGAAAGCTGCAGCCAGCGTAGCTTGTGTGTGTGTGTGTGTGTGTGTGTGTGTGTCTTCTGCGTTTTTGAAGTAACACTTGCTGTGTATTGATACAGCACGCCTCTTCTGCCTGGCCCACCAGGTGTCCATCGCTTCTGTTGGGCACCCTTTGCTGTCAGCACCCCTCTCGGAGTCCCCCTCCTCTGAGTGGCCCAGCTGCAGTCGGTGGAGTGTTCCTCTCAGTAACGGTCACCACTGACTTACCATATGTCATTACAGTTTTTACATTTTAATATTTTTGATATTTGATTACAGTTTTTGGTACATTGCTTGAATTAGGGTAGTTCTATCCTCTGAAATACCACAAAAATCATTTTCTGTTTTATATGGCTGATTTAAAATGTAAAGTGCTAGTATGTTTTATACTGAAACAAATTGCAAACTCATCACGTGTGACAAAATTTAACACCTAATGATTTCTTAATTTTTCACATTAGCAAGTGGGGTACATTGTACATAAAGATTTGTTTTGCAATCTGATAGATAAAACCTCACTTCCTGGTGAATATTCTGTTTATTTTTATTTGTATTATTTACTGTTTTATTGTCCCATGATTATTTTGCATGATGAGTTAGCGTCGGTCTCATTCTTAAGAAAGAACATTTCTTGCTTAATTTAATGATTTATTTGGAGTATTTTTATATGTTTTAGAAGGAAGTAAGTTATATTAAATTTTAATTGCATTAGTTTAGTTGAATGCATTTAGTAACAGGAAATTTTAAAGGTAGCTTTACTTTTCTGCATAGGATGACTGGACAGTGCAGATGTGATTGGAATGATGAAACTCGTGGTATGTGGTTCGTAAGATCAGAACATGATACCAAGACCCTGTATGAAAAAGTACTGGCCATCAAGCCAGTTACTGTCTTTTTGCAAACCAGCTGGAGCATTTAGAGCTGAGTGAACTTGGCTGATGAGATTTAAGAAACCAGTCCTGGGTGGCGCAGTTGTTAAGCGTCTGCCTTCGGCTCAGGGCGTGATCCCGGCGTTCTGGGATCGAGCCTGCTTCTTCCTCTCCCACTCCTCCTGCTTGTGTTCCCTCTCTCGCTGCCTGTCTCTCTCTGTCAAATAAATAAATAAAATCTTAAAAAAAAAAAAGAAACCAGTCCTGCCACTGTTAGCCAGATGGGGAAGGTGGTGCCTCTTCTCCAGGAGCAGGTGCGGCGGGACTCCTATGAGAGGCACGCGAGCACAGCTGGTGTGCGCAGTGTTGTAGGTGTGGGTGCGTGAGGTCTCCTCCCTCGGGGCTTGGGCCCAGCGTGCAGCCTCATCCTTCACAGAATGGATCAGAGCACGGCCTCCTCACGTGTTACTATGGCTTTCGGGAAACTAGTGAGTGTAGGGCAGGCATCTGAAGACGTTTACTAGTGTTTGCTGTCCATGTTCACAGAAATGCTTGCAATGTGTGGTTTCAAGTCAGGCTGTCATGAATGATAAACGTTTTAGTTATTGCCCTTTGAATTTACCATTCCCACGGTATTTTTATTACATTTCTCCTTCCAGGTAAACATTAACGAGTTCAGCTGGTGGTAGTTGGCCTCACTGGACTGCTTATTAATATTTGTAGGCAGAATCTAAAAGGTCCCATCATTTCTATTACTTTGGCTGACTTTCTCATAAACTCTTTTGTTCCAGCCCCGTATTGTCCATATTTTACAGATGTCAGATATTAAATGCATTGACCAAATTCGTAGAGCTGAAATGTCACTTATTGGCGAGTTATTTCGATTCTTAAGCTCAGGATTCTTTTCAGGCGTCCGTTACCTGTTACCGTGGGTGAAGCAGGATCATAAAAGGGATTTTGGTATACGTGGTTAACACGTTTCTCTTCTTTTATAACTTTTCAGTTATCCGGCAAAGACGAGAAGCGGACGCTGCGCTGTTCTCAGAGCTGCACAGAAAGCTGCACTCCCAGGTACCACGTGTCCTCGGGGGGCGAGGCTGTCAGACCCCTCTGGGGACTTGTCTCACATTTCACTATTCTACGTTGGGTAATGGGTTTTAATTGTAGATTGTGTTTGCTTTTTAAGAGCTTTTCAGTAATAAGAGTTAAGTTTTAGCTGTATTTAATGGCATGTTGCTTGTAAAGGAAGCCACACGGGGAGAGTCATCGGAATTTGGACAGCTGAGTTTAGAGTACAAAAGGCTCCGTTCCCTCACAGGGAGGAAGCACGCTGGTGGGAGTCTTGACTGCAGCTAACAGCGAGAGCTTGTCTTCTAGGTATGCGCCAGCGTTCTGATATCAGACCCTAATTGGTGCTGGTAAAGTGAATAACTGAAAAAGATTTTGATTTCGAACATTTTGTGACTGGATGTTGATAACTTGCACACAAGTGGTTTTGTTTTTTTTTTTAAATAGAAAACTGCCCTCCTGGACACGAATACATTAACTGAATCATAGGGTGAGAGTGTTGTGATTCTGAGTACAGGAGCGTAGTTCATCCAGCCGTCTGTCCCTGTCATAGAGAAGAGGGATCCACAGAAGTTTCATGCTTTGCTCATCAGTACAGTGGTTATTACTGAGTTGTGCCCAAGGCTCTTAGTAATTAAACTCTTAAGTCTTTCAAGTTTTTCTCTGTTTCTAATTTAAAATGGTTGTTTTCCAAAATTTTGTTTGAAACACTGAATGCTTATTCCTAAACAGTGTTTTAGACAGCCAGCTTCCTAGGGCTAACCCCCAAAACCAGCTTGGTTCATTGCATGGCTGAAACAGGATGAATGATATTAGGACACAATAGTACAACACTAGTAATTAAACAAATTAGAAAAATATGTGCAGGTTAACAGCTGTGTCATTTTTTTGCTAAAGCAGTAGTTCCTGGTTTTGAGGTTTTATCCTCTCTTCTCATTGAGGGCCCTTCTTGGCTGTGCGTCCTGTGTGAGGTGTGGGCAGGACTCGGGGCGTGGAGGGAGGGGTCTGGTGCGGTGTGGCAGTGTCAGGGAAGGGGTCCAGGAATTCTGGGCTGCAGGCTGGACTGTGGCTGACAGAGTTAGAGGAGGAGGGTTGGGGGGAGTGCAGCAAGTGCGCTGTGGTGCGTGCCAGGAGAAAGGGGCAGGTGGTGAGGGTGTGGCCCGGGGGGTGGCCGGCCCATGCTGGAGGTGAGCCTGTGTTCCCGGCACGACTTAGTACCTGCTTTGATGTTCCTCCAGATGTTTTGGTGCCCTAATGTGTCTTCTTACATTTCAGGGTCAAGTTATGTGTATGTTTGAAGTTTCAGGTCGGAATCAGGGTTCCTTAGATTTCAGAATCTAAGATAACAGGGTCTAAAGTGGTTTAGAAGCATCTAAAACATCTGTGATGCTGGAGTTGTTTGTCCCGGTTGCCCAGCAGATGCCCCCCGCTCTGGACACACACCCCCTTCTGTGCCCTGCTTTGGGTTCTGGAGGGCTGAGGGCTGTGGGGGGCAGCCCCTGGGCTCCCTTGCTTTGTGGCTTCTGCTCGGCTTCCCGTGGAGCTGACAGGGTGGGAGGGGAGTGAGGCTGGGCTGTCCCTCCCCTCCTGCCAGGCAGTGGTTTGGCGCTGGCTCCACGGTGCCCCTGGGCTCCTGCCCCCATCTCCCCATGCCCTGCTCCCCGGCTCTGGGGAGTCCTGTCCTCCCCAGTCGCTCAGGCCTCCTCGCTGGCGACGGTCCCTGTTTCCCTGTTGTGTGCACACCTCCGCACAGCCCCGGCGTCCGATGCTCTTCAGGCTGCTCTTCTGTTAACAGAAATGGCGCCCCGTCCTGTAGCGATGCCGGCTGCGGAATTGGTGCACGGTTTTGTTCGCTTGTACACTTTCCCCTGTCTCCACCCTGTGTGTTGTCTTTATGTTTTTAAAGCGAGAGCGGTGGGTCCAACCCAGGACTCCTGCTGCGCTGGTGGAGCTCACGTTGTCTTCCCGAAGCCTGTGGGGCATCCGCACCCGCACACGCCTCAGGAAGCTCCCCCAGGGGCCTGCGGCTCGGCGCCCTCAGATGCGAAAGGAGCACTTCTTTTTTTTTTTTTTTTAAAGATTTTATTTATATATTTGACAGAGATAGAGACAGCCAGCGAGAGAGGGAACACAAGCAGGGGGAGCGGGAGAGGAATAAGCAGGCCCACAGCATAAGAGCCTGATGTGGGGCTCGATCCCAGATCGCCGGGATCACGCCCTGAGTCGAAGGCAGACGCTTAACCGCTGTGCCACCCAGGCGCCCCGAAAGGAGCACTTCTGTCTTGTCTTGTTCCGTACCCCCAGGCGTCCGTTCACAGCCACCCGGGCGCACCTCTGCTCTTTCCTCTGTGTTTTCCTTTTGGTGAATGATGACGTTGTTTGTTGCCAAAACCTAGGAAGCTGAATGTCACGTTGACTCCACCTCTCTCCCCATGTCTTCTGTGTCCCCAAGTCTTGTTAAATGTTCCTGTCAGGTGTGCGTGCCTCTCCTCTGTCCCCTTTGGAATCAGGCAGACCTTGGTTTGCGTCTCAGCGTATGGCTCTGTGATGCAGGTAGGTGATTCAGGGTTTCACCTTTGCTTCCGTCGTTTGTGGAGCGAAGAGAATAAAGCCTGTGTCCCCGTGTGGTTGCGCCGATGGCAGGAGATGACGTGTGGAGGAAGTCCCCAGTGGGCCTCCTGTAAGCGGCAGGGCTGTTAGCTGATTGCCCCCTGGCCCTTCAAGGAGATGGGATCCGGTGAGGAGTGGTCCTTTGGAGGCGGGCGGGTGGGCCTGAGGGATCATCTGAGCCCTGGGAGCCCGGAGCCCGCCCGCAGGAGGCTGTGAAGGGCGCCTGGGTGGGTGCTGGGTCACCGAGGGCCTGCCTGGCCCTTGGCTGTGTCCTCCCGAATGACTGCAGTTTCCTGTGCATCTCATTTGGTCTCCTCTGCAGTCCAGCGTCTGGGGACTGTCAGCCGGTACAGTCAGGCCTTCAGAGGCGTCCACTGTCCCATTTCCTGGTCCCACACAGGAGACCCCTTTGTCTGCTGCTCCATTCCATTCTCAGTGTCCTGCTCCTGCCTGGCTTTAGCTGGGTTTATCTGTTTTCGGTTCCTGAAAAGGCCCTGCCTGCTCCCTCCTCGCATGTGCGTCGCCCTTTCTTCTAGGAGACCCTGTCCTCCCTGGGGGTCCTTTCATAAGCGATGGGCCAGTTGAGTGACCCACCCCCATGTCTGAGATGTCATGTATCCCACCAAAGTCTATCTGCTCATTTGCCTCTTTGCCACCAGAGTGAGGACTCTGTTGGGGATGGCGAATTTATTATTTCTGGAAAATTACGTGTAAGTTTTTTAAGTTAGACCATAAGTTAAGTATGTGAGATGAGTTTTTTCTTTAAAGAAACTTTCAAGGAATATTTTATATAATGAGGAACTTGTGTAAAGTAAATAACGATCCCATAGTTTTGTAAATAAAGGCATTTATGTACTCTAAAAGGTAAGGCCATATGAATAGAGTAGAAATACTCTGTAAATGTGGGGAAAATGTATTGAAGGTGGGCTGCTGTTAATGGTTGTGAATCAGGGTGGACGGGTAGACAGTTGGGAATTAATGAAATCTATACGATAACCTTACATAGAAACCTGGGGGTTACTTGTCCTGGCAACTCTTACTTCAGAGCCTTGAGTTTAGGTATGCATGATGCTGAGATTTATGTCGTGTGCTTTGGAATTCCTTTTTTTTTTTTCCCCTTTCTATAATGCTCTTTTATGGCCTAAATGGCACTTTGATAAAGGGGGGGAGCATTCACCTGTTTTATGATGGCATTTTTCTTATAATCACTATGTCCAGGAAGTTGGTTATCCTAAGAATTATTTTAAGGGGAGAATTGCTGTTTTTCCGGAACCGGAATAGGGTGATTCAAAACCATGTTCTCATTAGGGACTTTGGAGCTGGTGCTCAGGGGCAGTGACTTCCTGAGAACGTCATTTGCAGCCTTCTGTTGGGTAGCGCTGTTTGCAGCACCTGAAAGATGAACACTGACTTGTTACCATGCGAATTTAACCAAAAGCATTTCTGTTTTGGAAATAAGGATAATTTAGGAGAAAGGTAGATAAAACTGGAGAGTAGTGCAAACTTGTTCTTTTAATGTTCTCTTTTCAAACAGGGAGTTTTGAAAAATAAATGGTCAGTTCTCTACCTCTTGCTAAGCCTTAGTGAGGATCCACGCAAGCAGCCGAACAAGGTGAGAGGCTCTGTTTTAGTAGCTCGGTGCCTTTTTCTTGTAAAGATTTAGTTACTTTAGAGAGACGAAGAGAGGGACAGATTTATGTAAAGATTTAGTTATCTTAGAGCCTGCGCTGGGGGTGTAGGGGGAGAGGGAGACGGAGAATCCTAAGCAGACTCCCCGCTGAGCAGGGAGCCCGACGCGGGGCTCCATCCCACAACCGTGAGATCAGGACCTGAGACGAAACCAGGAGTCTGATGCTTAACCGACTGAGCCACCCGGGCTTTCAGGGCCTTTTTAAATAAAGCACACTTAGTGTCTTATTGGGACAACTATACCAAATTGTGATAGGAATTGGCTACTGTACTTAAGAACATAGAGAAAAGAATAACTTGTCTAGTTTTCTTGGTAGTCATGGAAAGTCAAGAGATTTTCTTTTCTTTCTTTTTTTAAAAGATTTTATTTATTTGTCAGAGAGAACACAAGCAGAGGGAGCAGCAGAGGCGGAGGGAGAAGCAGGCTCCTCACTGAGCAGGGAGCCCGATGCAGGGCTCGATCCCAGGCCCCTGGGATCACGACCTGAGCCAAAGGCAGACGCTTCACTGACTGAGCCACACAGGAGCCCCTCTTCCTTTCTTTAGACAGGGCACTCACTGCTTGTCCCTAAGATGTTTTCCAGAGTTACATTATTACCTCAGATATAACAGTGTCCCATGGAATAGGGCATAAAAACAGTTTTCACAAGTTACTAATAGGAGCACAGCTGCATAATTCTATATAAGTTAGAGGACCGTTCAGGTTTTCTTGTGTCTTCAGATGGCATTATGAACATTAATTACTGTCATGACAGCGCAAACTTGGTTGTCACGCGGGCTCAGTTTCTGGCACATGCAGTGTCGGGAAGAGCTCTCTGGCTGCTGTGAGCCCAGAGTGTCTCGTGTGAGAAGGCGCTCTACCACGGAGACCTGAGTGCCTACGGGGACAGGAGCGTGGGTGCAAGAGGCCTGTTTATGTTGAAAGCCTCTGCCTGAGTAATGAGCCCTCTTTGATTTTAGAATAATGCCACACCTGCAAAAATATTTGAGTGATTATTTGGGCTTTAGTTTGCTTGGATTTGGAAGAACTTGTTCAGTTGTCAGACCATGTGGCAGTTTTGGAGTTTAGAAAACTTTCTGAAACTTTATCAGTTCTGCATATTTCAAAAGTATGACTATTAAATTATTGTTTACTGAGTACAAAATCAAGTACAGAAAGAACTAAAATCTGAATATAAATTATCTTTATTGATTTGGGAAGTATTCTGTAATTTTATATCTCTGTATCCTTTTTTTTAAGATTTTATTTAATTATTTTAGAGAGCACACAAGTAGGGGGAGAGAGAGGGACAAGCAGACTCCACACTGAGCGTGGAGCCCGATGTGGGGCTTGATCTCACAACCCTGAGATCATGACCTGAACTGAAACCAAGGGCTGGACGTTTAACTGACTGAGCCACCCAGGTACCCCCATGCCTCTGCATTCCTAATGGACTTCCTTTTCAGGTTTCCAGCTATGCTGCGTTATTTGCTCAAGCGTTACCAAGAGATGCTCATTCGACTCCGTACTACTACGCCAGGCCTCAGACTCTCCCGCTGAACTACCAGGACCGTAGCACCCCGTCGGCCCAGAGCGCTGGCAGCATGGGAAGTAGTGGTGTCAGCAGCATAAGTGTGTACGCCTTAAATGGCCCAACCCCCACGCCACAGTCTCTCCTTCCAGGGTAAATCCGGCTTGCACGCACAGATCGCTTAACCAGTTGAAACAGAAGAATCCTCAGGCTTTATCAGGCATTTTGTGTGTTCACTGAAAGTCTCTTTAGAGCCTTGTGTGTGCCAGGAATGTTCTAGGCACTGTGTCTGATGGGCTTCCTCTTAGGATTTTATTCTTTCCAAAAACTCTGTTTCAGATGGGAACTCTTCCCACTTCTCCTCGTGGTTGACTGTAATGATTTTTGGTCTACTCTTAACCTGTTAATGCAAGTACATATTAGTAAAGGCCCTAGTTCAGAAGTGTGACAGGATGGGCCTTTCATTTTGAGGTAACTGATTGACATTTCCCTTGCTGTATTCCCATACTTATCTCTCAGTGAATATTGTCCCCTTCACTGATGTGTGCTATTCTCTTTATTGAATTATTTAAAAAATAAGTGAACTAAAATAGAGCTGTCTTGTCCTCAAGTGCTGAGATCTTTTTCAGACTGAGAAGTGTGACGCCGTGTAGTTCTCGCATTAAGATGAGGAGCTCCAGGAACGCATGGTTAACGTGCTGTCAGATCTCATCACGTTTTCAGGAGATACAGTTTGTGGTTGGGAATGAAACAGCTGCTCACACAGTAGCGGACTCGGAACTTTGCTTTTCTTGTCTTTTTACATATTTCTATGTGTGGTTCATTCCTGGCAATCCCATTAAAGCAGACTGCCATGAAGTGGCATCATAGGAAATTATTGTGTGACGTAAATACACTAGAAACTCGAATGTATGCACCACACAAGAGTTACAGATGCAGTCTGGTGTTCTAGAAAGTCGGCAGAAGAGGTTCTAGAGAGCTAATCTCTGACCTGTATTCTGGCTCAGAGTGAACAGACCGTCATTTTTACCTTAGAATTTGGAATAATTGTTTTGATATTTAAAAAAAAAACTATAGAGAACTTTGAACTGAAGTGGTCCTTTAGAATTTTTCTCTTAAATTCAGAATTGTGTTGAAAGTCATAATGTAACAAGTGCTATTGATGACTTTTTTTTTTCCTATTGAAGATATAAAAGAGAAAGGGCTGTTCTCCAGTTTCTGTTTCCCTTCTCACCTCATCGGTGGGTGACAGACGGGCCCGCCAGTGTGGCACCGGGCGTAAATCAGTCTGCCCCGTGGAGGCTCGTTTGTGTGGCGCAGTCCTGGGAAGCGATATTTTTGTTGCGGTTGTCAAAACATATGTCCTCAGAAATCAGCTGTCGGGTTCTTAGAATTTAAAGAGCAACTTTTTTTTGAAAGATTTTATTTATTTGAGGGGGGGAGAGAGAGAACAAGTAGGGGAGGGGCAGAGAGAGAGAGAAGCAGGCTCCCTGCTGAGCAGGGAGCCCCACGCAGGACTCGATCCCAGAACCTGAGATCATGACCTGAGCCGAAGGCAGACACTTAACTGACTGAGCCACTCAGGCACCTCTCAGAGAGCGGCTTTCATATTCTCCAAATCGTCAAAAGCTGTCTTGACCTTTGTGCTTTTGCCTTCGACTTTACATTTGTGCATTTTTGGAATTAATTGCATATTACGGTATTTCTTTTTATGTTGAGCACTGCAAATGTTGGGAGACAAGTGAGCACGCAGAAGAGGGGACAGCACTCCAGATTTTTAACTTCTGTGCTCAACAAATGCTGAGTGGACGAAAGGTATAAAGTTTGAAGTTAAAATTAGTCATGAATTTCAAAGTGGTTTTAGATGAAGGACGTATCTTATGTGTTTGTAAAGGAAAGTCAAACAGATTTTGATTTTTATGCTAAGAAATATGTGGGAGGTGCCAGTAAGAGCCTGAACACCAGCTTAGAGGTCTCAGAGAGCCCTTGGACTGATCAGTTGATGGATCTGGGTAGGGCGACGTCACTCACCTAGCTCAGATTTCTGACATGACATAATCCACTATGGTAACAGGAGCAGAATTTCCAGCAGTGGTTTGTCTTTCAAGTGAGTAGCCTGGGTGTTTGGAGATATGAAATGCTCTTTCCTCCTTTCAGACAGCCTCATCACACTCCCGGAGTGGGAGACTGTCTTCGGCAGCAGCTGGGATCACGGCTCGCATGGACTTTAACTGCAAACCAGCCTTCTTCACAAACCACTACCTCAAAAGGTCTCCCAAACACTGTTTCTCGCAACGCGACAAGACCAAGGAGGGAAGGGGATGTAGGTGGTGAGTAAGGATAGACTTCAATGTGGATTTTCTTTGCGTGTTTGGAATTTATGCTTCCCTCATTTATCTTAAAATACTGATGAGTAGTCCTTGCTTACAATTGTTGAGCGGTGGTTCTCATAATGAGAGGTTTGGAATCCTAAGTGTGGTCGGACATGCCTTGGGAAATCTGGCAGTTTTGGGGCATTGGAGAAACGCATTGAAGATTTATCTGTCGGGGTTAAGTGGACCCCTGAAGAGTTTTAAAGCTCCACTAGGTCCCAAAAAAATGTTTGAGTGTCTTTCAAGAGAACCCTGTGAGTAGCCGTGTTTGCAGTGTAAGCGTCTGAGAAGAGAGGAATGGGCTCTGTTGTCAGCTCGTCATCTGCAGGTTGTGAAGTCCCTCTGGCTGTGATCTGGCTTACATAGAAGGCGAGGGCCGGGGGTGTCTTATGTGCACCTGGAGACATGGCCCAGAGCGCGGAGCCTGGCCCGTGTAGCTGCACTTACCACCGCTGTCCTTCCTGTAACATGGGACAGCTTGGGGGCACTTTGACTGTGGGGCCAGCGTCCAGACAGTAAGAGTGCCCTTCTCCGCTCCTCGTTGGCTGTGCCTCCTCATCTCTCACCAGCGCCTTTAAGCCTGTGTAATAGACAAAGCTAACAGATAAAAAGACGTCACAGTGTACTTGATCAATCCAAAAGAGCAAGGGAGGACGTGCAAAGGAAGAAAGAAGAAGAGGGTGAATAGGAAACAGGCTGCAGTGGTAAATTTAAACCATACGCGTCCATAGTCGCATGAAATGTATATGGATTGGACACTTCATTTAAAAGACATTTAAAAAAAATCCATTTAGACAATTATGTACTGCTCAGAAGAGATGTGGTCTAAATATAGGGACACAAGCAGGTTGGAGGTAAATGGATGGAGAAATACATCTTGCAAACACTGACCGCGGAAAGACAGTGGCCTCATCGCTGTCGAAGGAGACTGTGACAGGAGTGTCACCAGGGCCAGAGGGACGTTCATAACAACGAAGGGGTCAGTTCTTCAGGAAGAAACCATACTTCTTTTTTTTTTTTTTTTTTTAAAAGATTTTATTTATTTATTTGGCAGAGATAGAGACAGCCAGCGAGAGAGGGAACACAAGCAGGGGGAGTGGGAGAGGAAGAAGCAGGCTCCTAGCGGAGGAGCCTGATGTGGGGCTCGATCCCAGGACTCCGGGATCACGCCCCGAGCCGAAGGCAGACGCCCAACCGCTAAGCCACCCAGGCGCCCCAGAAACCATACTTCTAAGTGCATATTCACCTGCTGACAGAGCTTCAAACGCACAAAGGAAAACCAGCAGCCCTACAGGGAACACAGACAGACCCAAGGTTACAGTTGGATATTTCCACATCTCTCGTAGTGATTGATGGAAAAAGTAGATAGAATGGTCCATAATGATAGGTAGGTAACATTTGAGCAGTACTACCAGCAACTTGATATAATCGATATTTATGGAATATTCTCTCCACGACTGAAGTGCAAACCTGCCTTCACCTTCCGACTCACTACCCTGGTTCTGGGAGTGCCGACCTTGACTGTGTACTCCTTTCATTGCCCCCTCCCCCCGCCCCCCCGCTGATAACTTGAATTTCTGAGCGTTGCCTCCTTGTCATCAGGTGACACCAAAATTCTGACTTAGTTTTTGTTCCAAGGTTTATGGAAATCATAACTTTCCTACTCTATGCGCTCCTCTTCATGTGGTAGAAGAGTGGACCCACATTTATCTGCGTGCTGACAACCCAGTTTTCCAGACGCCATCTTACGAAATAATTACCCGTCCCTTTTGTTTGATTCGTGCTGTTCTTTTTTTTTTTTTTTTTTTTTTTTGTGTGTGTTGCTCCTTGATTATATATTAAGTCCCTACAAAGTGCTTTGTTCATTTATTATTTTTTTTAAGATTCTATTTTTAAGTAATATCCACATCCAGTGTGGGGCTCGAACTCACGATCCCTAGATTAAGAGACACACGCTCCACTGACTGAGCCAGCCACGCGCCCAGCTGCCTTTTTTTGTTTGTTTTTTGACTTTTTGTATAAGAAATTATATGCTTTCCATATCCTTTTCAGAAAATTCTTGTTTCTTAGAACTTCATACTTTTTCCATCTTAGGCTCATTTTTTTTTAGTTTTTAAAATTTTTTCGTGGTTGCAAATACATAATGTAAAGCTAGTTGTGTCCTAAAATTTGTTCCATCTTAACATGTGTTGTTTGGTAACTACTGTCTTATAAAACCACCTTTCAGGTGCTGGGGAAGTGACCGAGGCAGCCCTTGTCAGGGACATCCTGTACGTCTTCCAGGGCATAGACGGCAAGCACATCAAGATGGGCAACACGGAGAACTGTTACAGAGTGGAGGCCAAGGTACGGCAACCAGCCCGTCGGAACTGCGCAAGCAGGAGGGACCGACGTCAGCCAGGCCGGCTGGAGCTGGGACGAGGCGGGATCGGGGTGACGGGGGCCACATCTCCAAGACTGGGAGTGCCAGTCAGGTGTGCGGTCAGGGCCCAGTGTCTGTTTCCCTGTGTGGTCGTGGCTCATGTGTGGGCCCTTCTCCTTCCGCGTCTGCCTTCTGCGTTGTGTGCGGCGATGTGAGAGGTGCCCGCGGGACGGGTACGGCGTGGCATCTTGCGTCGGCACACAGTTCCAGATAAGGTGCCTCTCCTGGCCTGTGTTCGTCTTCCACAGCCTCCTTTCCCACAGCCCCTTCTTGTTGCTGACGCGGCCTTCTGCCACTCCTGGCTGTTGGAAGAGGTGGCTGAGGGCACAGGCCCCGTGCCGTGTGCTGGGGGTGCCTCCAGTCACGCCCTAGGGTGATACTGCTCAAGCCTCATGCTCACGGAGACGTTTTATTTCCCTGCCGGCACCTGGTGCCTTTGTTTCTCAGAATCTTGTTTTGTCTTTATTGATGGTGTATTAGTCACTTTTAAGTTCCATGTGTTGGAACCTAAGAATTATACTAAAAGTACAAATGATTGAAGAAAATAGTAATTGAAATTTTAGTGTTAATTTTTAACTCTTGATATATTTACTTTTTAGGCAAACCTAAGTAAATCTTTGAGGGATACGACAGTCAGACTTGCGGAGTTGGGATGGTTACATAATAAAATCAGAAAATACACTGACCAGAGGAGTCTAGACCGTTCATTTGGACTTGTGGGTCAGGTACGTTCATTGTTACCGGAACATTTAGGACACCATTCATTTTGGAGAGTGCTTCGTCTACTTAAAATCTTATTATGAAAGTAATTCTTAAAAAGAGGGTTCTTTTTAAGTAAAGGAATTTGGTAAAAGAACATTGTAGCCATTGCGGTCCACTGAGGAGAATAGAGACCACGTGTGTGTTGACAGAGATCACCAGACACTGCGCATTGTTCGCGGTAGCTGTTGGAGTGTCAGCACAGAAAAGTGTGTAAATGCGTTAAAACAAACCTACGGATGACGGATTGTGTATCGCTTTAAAATATGCAGAAAAGTGTGGAGGCTGATGTTTAAAGAAAACAGGTTTTATCCTCCGCAGCTTCTTCCCACTGAGTCTGCCTGAGTTTATATCCTCGAGTTCATTCCAGAAAGTTCTTGTCTCAGGACTGTGTGATGTCTTTCTTACAGCCTCTGACTTGACACCTTTGCGGTATTTAAGATTGCAGAGGTGCAACAACGTTTTTAATACTGTGAGTGCGGAAAATGAACAGTAAAAACAGCAAATTGGGAGGAACTGGAATGGAGTTGCCAGTTTTTAAGTTTTGCTAATTAAAAACATTAGAGAAACTTAGATTTTAACTCTCAATATTTAGAAGGAATACAGTCTTCAAAGATTATTGTTTAAAGTGAATACACTTTTAGCTGTAATCTGTTTATTTCATTTCTTTTCTGCAAAGTTCATGCTAAGGCATAACACTTCCGTGACATTACGAAATCTAGGTGTGGTTGTGGTTAACCTGGGGAGGACCACCGACAGTTTACGTCCTGCCGGACACCCGGACCGCGGTGAAGCACTGTGGCCGCACGCTTCACGTGGGCTGACGTGTGAGGCTGTGGCGCGTGTGAGGACGGTGTTGTGCTTCATGAGCCCTCCTTCTTCCTACAGAGTTTTTGTGCCGCCTTGCACCAGGAGCTGAAAGAATACTACCGCTTGCTCTCTGTGTTACATTCCCAGGTAAACTTTGTATTTTAATTTCTTTGTGATTTGCATGGTTACAAAATTGCAACTATATACAATTTTTAAGTTTCTTCGTAATTACTTTTAAAGACAAATATCTGCTTGTTAATAGTGTTTGTCAGGTCTGGCTGTCCGTGAAGTTTCAGCGTATGCTAGAGGCAAGAACTGCTCACTGCCAGGGTTCTGTCTCCCGTGTAAACACGTCACTAGTCGCTTGAGGGAGCTGCTCTTCTCCCAGAGGGGACGTTTGCTTCACATTCACTTTCCGTGGATTGAGAAGTGGTGGACCTGTTTGCTGACCTGTACGTACGCACTGTGTCTTCATTGTTTCTCAGCTGCAGGTAGAGGATGACCAGGCTGTGAATCTGGGCCTTGAGAGCAGCTTGACACTCCGGCGCCTGCTGGTTTGGACGTACGACCCCAAGATAAGACTGAAGACTCTCGCGGCCCTGGTGGACCACTGCCAAGGTGGTTCTGCGTCTCATGGACCCGTTTTATTTCGAAGCGGGTTTTAGGGAACGTCATCCACGTTTATTTTTGTGCCTGCGCCTGTGTACCCTTTTGTACGAGAGCCATAAGTATGCCAGCTGCATCCAGGTGCATAGATGACGTACAAGGGAAATAACCAGTTGCCAGCACGGCCCCATCTTTGTATTTGTGGAAGCTCAGTATTTCATTGAAATGAAGGAAGAAAGGAGAGAGTCTAGTTTTTCAGGATTTTGTGGTCCTCAGTGCTGTAACTGTTGATCTCTATGCCTCTTCTGTTTGTCTCTGACCGAGCAGCCTTTCCTGGGGGTTTCTTCCTCCCGAGGTTACAGCCCACATCTGGGCTCACTAGCTGTGTGTTCCACATTCTCAAGTGTGCGCGTCTGGCTGAGGCCTCTCCTGGGCTCTTGGTCTGCATTTCTCGTTGTCTTCCAAACATTTGTTCTCACTGTGCTACCTTGGCCAAGATCCTCTTCGTCTCTTCTCTTCGTCTGTAATGCTTGGGCACTGGTAGCCTCCACCTCTTAGGATCGTGAGGGCCGAGTGGGGCGTGTGAGATGCCGGTGGTCAGCCCCTAGGTCATGGCCCCATGTCTGCTGCCGTCTTCCACCGGGGTGATCCCAGGGCCAGAACTCCAGCATGTCTGGATCTGACATCACCATGCCATCCATGCCCTGCCTCCCCTACCTCCTGGCACCTCCCCTCAAAAAGAGGAAGTGGAGCATAGTGATTAAGCATGTCCGTTTTTTCCGATGCCGAGCACCCGTGCGTGGGCTCCTACCAGACTGCTCCTCTGTCTTCCCCTTTCAGGATTCACTTAGCCCCTCCAGTCCTGCGCCTCCTGCTCCTTCTCTGCCCCTTCCTCAGGCACTTCAGAAGCATCTCATTCACATCAGATCACATCAGTCCTTCCCTAAAATCTTTCAGCACTCCAATAAATTCCCAAATTCTTAGCATTAACTTTTTGTGTGCTTGTGTTTTTGGACCTGATTTTTGCTGCTCCTGGTCCTTCCTCTTGAGCTTTGCGCCCAGGACGCAGGGCACTGTGGGTGTAGAGCAGGAGGTCTAGGGCTGTAAGCTGCAGCCCCCGACTGGCGGTGCAGCAGTTCAGGGCGTTGAGACTAGCATGTCACCCCCACAGAGAACAGGAAGGAGACAGGAAGCAGTAAAGTGCGAGAATTCTCTAGAGCTTTTATGTCTTATGGATATTTATTTGTATCTTGGAGTGCAGTATCAAGTGTGAATCTTAATGTGTGTCTGAGTCCGAAAAGGTGAAGGTTCATGTTGTAGCTTGAAGAGCGAGTCAGGGTTTTGCTCTTGAAAAGCTCGGGAGTGGCCTTGAGGAGGGAGGTGAGTGCCTGCTCTGACGTGCGCAGCCCGGGGCAGACCCTCGCTCTCCGGGCTCCTCGACATGCTAAGCACTGCTCTCCGTCCAAGGTGATAGTAAGGAAACAGACGCACTATCTCCATTACTTGGCCATTCTGGTTAGTGTTGTGTTAACCGTCTCTCCGGGGAGTGTAACTTGGGTGTTCTCCGTGTGTCCCACAGGAAGGAAAGGGGGCGAGCTGGCCTCCGCCGTGCACGCGTACACGAAGACGGGAGACCCGTACGTGAGGTCACTGGTGCAGCACATCCTCAGTCTGGTGTCCCATCCCGTGCTGAGCTTCCTGTACCGCTGGATATACGACGGGGAGCTCGAGGACACTTACCATGAAGTAAGGAATGCCTTCCGGCCCCAGACTCGGCTCTAGGGGGCATGGGCGCCCGTAGTCTCTCGATCTCCCTTCCCCGGAATGCCAGCTCGCACCATCGAACGCCGTGCGTAGTTCGTACAGAGCTTTGAAAGCCGGTTACCTCTGAGCAGCAGAGCTGTGTGTGTGCCGTGGAAGACTATTATCCCAGGTTTACGGTGGGAGACGCAGGAGTTCCCATCCCCTGCCCGGGACTAGGACTAGGTCTCCCGTGTGCACGCGCTCACCCTCGTGGGGCAGCATCACGTGTTCTGTGGCTTCGCGAGATGACCACGTGCGCTACACTCACTGGGCCGTCTGTGGTGCCCGCGGTTTTAGTGAAGTTCTTCGTGTATGTGCTGTGCGCCTATTGGAACAGGGTCTGTGCTGCTGGAGGGCAGCTCGTGTGTTGCTGAAGACGCCTGCGCTGTGCAGAGTCACACAGTAAAGTCCACAGGTCCTCTGACAAAAAGTAGAGGGGGGGGCAGCACACTCAAAACCCTTGTCAGTGACAGTAGTTTCAAACAGGACAGGAGCCTCGCAGAAGCCGTGGTACCGTCAACATGCATTCAGTCGTTAGGCACCCCTTGCGTTCTGGAGTGACTATGGCATTTACCTCGAAGAAGTGCTCACGTGGGCTTGTGGCCGTGGCAGGAGGAGGCTCACCTGCGGCGCCGCGCAAGGTCGTGGCCCCGGGTGCGCAGGATGGATTGAGGCAGCTGCTGGAGTGTGGGGGTGTCTGCGATTTGTGCGCCCCCCTGTTCTGGGTTCCTGGTCTCACCTAGTTTCTTGTGGATGAACTTGATGGAAGCAGTCATGAAATTTGTGTCACGCTCCCGTTGTTTCCTGAGAGATCAGTTGAGCTGGAACCAGTGGCTTTTAAAACAAGCGTGGCCGCAGAGCCGACTGCAGGGGATGGTTTTAGGCGTGCTTTCGAGGCACTCGGGCGGCATCTACAGGTGCAGGTGTGGGTCGCTTATCGCGTCTCGTAGCTCCTTCCGTGGCGGTGTTACCGTTGTCCTTTATTGCTACACGTACTAAACGTGGACATCGCACTTTCTAGGTAGCAGCCCTTCTGATGGGGGTCGGGTCTTTGTGGTTGTAAACCTTTGAAAGAACCTTGAAAAGAGCATCCTTTCTGTGCCTCCCTGTGTATATTGATGCGTTTCTCTGAGGGCAGCCCTGGGAGGTGAGATTGCCCACTGTTGGGGCGTGCATGCTGCCCTTTCCAGCGCTGGGGTGGCCCTGCCGGTCCCCCTGCAGTCGCGCCTCTGCGGTTCCTGCTGTTCCAACCTGGTCAGCACTCGCTCCTCAGTTCTCGTGAGGGTTTTACTCCCGCCTGTGGTGTGCAGCCTCTCCTGTGACGCGTTTCGCTGGTTACCAGTGAGATTGACCAGCTTTTTGTGTTGATTGGTTACTTTATTCTGCTAATTGCTGTGCTTGTCTTTTGCCCATTTTTCCGGTGGATTTGTCTGTCTTTCTAGACTTGAATCATGGGATGGTTTTATACATTTGGATATCTTGTGTTTGTGATTGCATTTTTAAAATTATTTTTCTTTTAACTGTTTATTTTCACATCATTTCAGACTTAGAGAAAAGTTGTGAGAGTCGTGCAGAGAGTCACAGATTCGGCTGCTGACCCTTCCCCGACGTTCCTTTTGCCACATCTACCGTATATACCGCATTCCAGCGCTCAGCACCTAAAGGGAAATGAGTGCATTCCCAGAATCTTATTGAAATTGGACTTTATCTCATTCCCAGATAAAACAGAGTCAGGATTTTCCTGGAATGACATCCAGAAATAAAAAATTCATATAGGAAAAAAAATTAAGATTATAAAAAGATGAAAAATTATTCCTTTTTATTAATAAAAAATTTGTATTCCACCTCCTTCCCCACCCAATAATTAATACATAAATTATATGAATTTGGGTGATATTAACTTTTTAATAGCTGCCAGTCAGTCGGCTTGATGAGCCTGATTGTCTTCAAAGGTCAAGGTGGAGTTGTCGTCTGGGCCCTGCCGGCACGTGTACCGCTGCAGCTAAACGTCAGAGCCACAGACTGGCTAATTATGTTTTTTGAATTTAGTACCTAATTTCTAACTTGTAATACTTTTTTTTTTTTTCTTGAGAATAATTTACTTTGCATTTTCTAGCAATGAGGTTTTTCAAGTAGTCCTTAATTATACCACTAATTCATTGTATGCGTCTGTGTTTTTAAAGTAGTCCTTAAAGGTACCACCAGTTCTTTATTGATTTTCTGCCTTCTGTGTGATTTGGGCTTATTTATTTATTTATTTTGTTGATACTAATTGTGGGACCATAGATAGAATCAGGCACAGACTTCCAAACTCATTTTCCTCTACACTGTTTTCTTTACCATTTTTGAACATTGATTCACTGGGGTGAGACAAAAGCAAACTCTTTCAGACTGGGATAGCTTATATTTGGGGCACTCATTTTGAAGAACTCTTATTGCACAGAATATGTGTAAGACAAACGTCAGGTTTTATTTAAAGAAAAAATACTAAATAATATTGTTGAATACAGTATTAGGATTAGTAACGCAAATGATCACTTAAACTGATCTCAGGTCTTGCTTCATTGGTAAAGTTTTTCTTAAATGTTTTTCTTTTTGTATAATTTCACCCTTATAGAAAAGTCAGGACTATACAATACGCTCCTCAGACTACCGGAATACTGACATTGTATTACAGTAGATTTATCTTCTTTTTTTTTCCCCCCAAGGTTTTATGCTTACCGGTATTCTCACTTAGGGTCTGAGTTTAGAGAAGGGCTTAGGATCTTCAGGATTGGTAAAGTTTTATTTGCTAGTTACTTTGCTCAGCTAGTCCTTAATGCTCCCGATGAGCTTGTTTGCTTCATGAGTTGTGCTGGTGAAGTGCGTTGTAACGGTGGATGACCTAAAGTGAATCCTTCTTGACATAGAGTGTACTGCGTTCTTTGCTTTGGGTCTCCATGGTTAGTACTGTGGTGCCTGTGGGTCTTGTCCTAGCTCAGCTGCTCTGTCTCTGTTGGGTGGAACTTAAGGGCTCAGGTCCTGGAGTCCGATGACGCAGCTTCGGTTTCTGATGGCTCTGTATCCTGGCAAGTGCTTTGGCCTCTCTCAGCCTGCCCTTCCACATCTTTCCTGTGTGTGCAACGGCAGTGCCGATCTCATGGGGTTGTGCCGATGTGTGAGGGTTGAGTCAGGCACATGGTAAGCATGCTTATGTTGTTTGCTCTTAAGTAACGGAAGAAGAGCACTAGAGAAAATCTGAATACCCACTGACCCTAAAATTTCTGTGGCCTTTCTCTTATTTGTGGTGATCTTTGACTTCCTGGTTTTCTGTTGAACCATGCATTTCTAAATGCTTATTTGTCCCTGATTAATTTTGGGAAGGTTCTCTTTGCTTTACTCTAAGTAATATAGTTATCTTAAGAATTTGGTTGTTTAGACAATTGTGTTGTGTCTTTGATCCTTAGCCGATTAAAATTTGGGTGTTTTTGTCTCTTCAGTTCCTGTGTTGGTTAATTTTCCCTCAACTGTGTAATGAGTTTTAACTTAGTTGTGAAATCAGATTTCTTCAAGTGTATGGTTAACTGTAAGTAGCTGTATGTGAGCCTTGTAACTGCTCTTTAAAAAGTAGTTGAGTAAGTACCTGTATAAGGAAATGCTCCATTCTGTAATCAAAGAAAGCACAAAATGTAGATTAAAAGAAATTGTAGAAAGGACGCAGAGAAGAAATTCTGGAGTTGAAAAGTATAGTAGGAAAGGAACACAAATCACTAGTGGCTCAATTGCAGATTTGAGCAGGAAGAAGAAAAGTGCCTTGCGAGTAGGTTAACAGGTTATCCGGTCTGAGGAACTTGAAGGAGGAAAACTCAGGCCCACAAGATTCTACGCTGTAATTAAGCCGCGGAAAGACAGAGAACCTTAGAAGCATCATGTGAGGAGAACTCACGGAGAAGGTCCTCGATTAGGTCAACAGCTGATCTCTCCTCAGAAACCATGGAGGCCAGCAGGCGGTAGGATGACACATTCAAAATGCCGGAAGGAAAAGCTGTCATTCAGATATTCTCTATCCTGTAAACTCCACCTCCAAAAGTCATTTCCGGATAATAAAACCTGAGAGCTCCTCGAAACACAAGCCATCAACACCAAGTCCTGGAGAAACAGGGAATCTGAATAGACCGATAACAAGTAAGGAGATTGAGTCCGTAATCTCAAAAACCTTCCTGTGAAGAAAAGCCCAGGACTAGATGGCTTCACTGGTGAATTCTACCAAATATATAAAACGTTAGCATTATTTCTTCTCAAACTCTTCCAGAAAATTGAGGAAAGAATACTTCTTTTTTTTTTTTTTTTAAGATTTTATTTATTAATTTGACAGAGAGAGACAGCAGCGAGAGAGGGAACACAAGCAGGGGGAGTGGGAGAGGAAGAAGCAGGCTCATAGCAGAAGAGCCCGATGTGGGGCTCGATCCCACAACGCTGGGATCACGCCCTGAGCCGAAGGCAGATGCTTAATGACTGAGCCACCCAGGTGCCCTGAGGAAAGAACACTTCTTAACACATTTTGTGAGGCTAGTATTACTCTGATCCCAATACCAGCAAAAGACAACCCAAGAAAACTAGAGACCGATATCCTTTATGGGTGTAGACGCAGAAGTCCTCACAAAGTACTGAGATGGACTAGAAGGTAAAAGGGTGGTACACCATAACCAAGTGAGACTTCTCCCACGAATTAAAGAGTGTTCAACATAATTAAAATCAGCGTAACGTATCATACTGATAAAGTGAAGAAAAAACCATAACCCAATTGATGCAGAAAAAGCATTTGATAAAATTCAACACGCAAACTAGGAATAGAAAGGAACTTCTCACCTAATCAAGGGCATCTGTGAAACACTAATGGGTAACATCGTAATGGTGAAAGGGTGTATACTCTGTCCCCTAGATCAGGGACAAGACAGGGGTTCCATTTTCCCCACTTCTACTCAGCATCGCACCGGAGGCTCTAGTCAGGGCAGTTAGACAAGGGAACAGTTAAAAACCAAAGATACTCAGATTGGAAAGGAACTAAAATAATTTCTGTCATAGGTGACATAATTTCATATATAGGAAACTAAGGTGTTCACAGTATAAATCTTATAAACACGTTTGCCAGATTAGCTGGGTATAAGATCCGCACACAAAAATCAGTGACTTTGTTATATACTTGAAATACAATCCAAAAATAAAATTAAGACAGTTCTATGTATTATAGTGTCAAAATTAATCAAACACCTAGGGAGAAATTAAAGCAAGGAGGTGGAAGAATTGCACGCTGAAAATTATATAAAACTGTTGAAATCACGTGAAAGTAGACCTGAGTAAATGGAGCAGCACCACATGTTCACGGATTGGAAGATGTGATATTGTGAAGATGACAGCACTTCTCCAGATGATGTCAGATTGAATGTAATCTCTGTCAAAATTCCAGTGGCCTTTTTGCAGAAATGGGAAAGCTGGTCCTCAAAGTCCTGTGGACATACACGGCGCCTGGGGAGCCACACACTCTTGAGAAAACAGTAGAGTTGGAAGACCCACGTGTCCTGATTTCACAGCATATTACAGTGCACAGCAATCAGAAGTGTGGTATTGGCATGAGACCGAGAGAGTAGAAGTGAGAGTCCAGAAATAAATGCATTCATTTTTGTTTGATTTTTAAAAAGTGCCCCAGCAGGTGTTGCTGGGACAGCTGGATATCCACATACACGGGAGTGACTTTGGACCTCAGTTGCATTCCATATATAAAAGGTAACTCAAAATAGATCTCACAGCTAAAGCTGTAATACTTTTAGAAGTTAACCTAGGTGTAAGTCTTTGTGACTCTGGATTAGGCAGTGGTTTCTTAGATACATCACCAAAAGCTTAAGCAACAAAAGAAAAATTGTATTTCATCAGAGTTAAAAACTTAGTTATGTAGAAGGACATTATTGAGAAAGTAGGAAAACGACCCACGGAATGAGAGAAAATATTTGTAATTCATATATGTCTGTGGTAAGGGTCCAGCATCCAGAATATATAAAGAGCTATCACACCTCAAGAGCAAAAAGGTAAACACCCCAAGTGAGAAAATAGGCAAAGTCCAAAGTAGAGATTTTCCCAAAGATCTACAGATGGCCTTTAATAAGCACAGGAAAAGATTTGAAACATTAGTCCTCAGGGAAGTGTGAATCGAAACCACAGTTGGATAGCCTGTCATACTCATTGGGATGGTATTAGAGGAAAGAACAAGCCAGAACATGACGAGTGTTGGCAAAGACTCGGGGAAATTAGAACCTAATGCAGTGCTGGTGGAAACAGAGCGGTGTGGCTGCTGGGGAACAGAGCTGGCGGTTCCTCGGCAAGTTACACGCAGACCCAGCAGTTCCAGGTGTGTACCCAAGAAAAGCAGCACATATGTTCCTTTAAAACTTGTATGGAGCCTCAGAGAAGTGTTCTTCGTTACCGTGGTAGTCCAGAGTTGAAGTAGTGCCAGTGTCCATCGGCTAATGGGTGGTTAAGCAAAATGTGGTCTGTCTGTATCATAGCACAGAATATTCAACCTTAAAAAGGAATGAAGTTTTGGTGTGTGCTATGACACGGGTGAATCTTGAAAACATTAGGCTGAGTGAAATAAGCCAGACACAAAAGGTCACTAATTGTATGATTTCATTTACATGAAATGTACAGAACAGGAGAATTCATAGAGACAGATTAGTGTTGTCTGGGCTTGGGAGGGGGAGAGAGGGATAGGGGAGGTCATTGCCTGATGGGTATGGAGTTTCTCTGCAGGTGGTGAAGATGTTGTAGAATTTGATAGTGTTGGTGGTTACACAACCTTGTGGAAAATACTAAAAACCACTGAATTCACGAAAATGGTAACTGTATTATGTGAAGGGTGCACGCCCGAAGATTTCACTTTCCTCCTTTGCTCAGTTGTTTCTGCCTCTGCTGGTTTGGGGATATCCTTGATGCCTACCGTGTATTCAGCAGGCCTGAGTAGAGCCTGGTTGTTTTCAGTCTCCAGTCCCTTTGGCTGCCCTTGGGAACCTCGGAGGGAGGTTTGACGTGGACTGTGACGTGGGCATGAGGAGGCTTTGGAGGCACAGTGCAGCATCAGCAGGACATTTGCAGAGTGTGCCGTCAAGATTGGGGTGAGGAGAGGGAGATGAATGCAGAGTGCCTCCATAGACCGCACCAGCTCTCATTTGTAGAATGCTGTCTGTGGAGGGGAAAGCGTAATCGTCAATGAAGAATAGGAAGCACTGCATATGAGAGAAATTACAAGGTACAGAACTCTGTTTAACTGTATGTAGTGTTTCCAGATTTAGTATTAAATTATCAATACAGTAATAGATGTATGTTTTTACTAACACATTCAGTAAGAAGGATTAGTGACTTTGAGATCTGTGCACCAGCTTTTCACTGGTGATGTGAGAACATCTGATTTCTTCTGGTGACAAAGTCATGGGGACTCTCTTTGCATTTATAATGGAAGGAAGAGCTAAATTTCAGGTAGATGTCAGTGCCAAAGTGTAATTCCTTTCCCTTCCACATTTACAGATCTGCCTTTCAGCATTCAGTGCTCATGGACCCAGCTTGAGAACCCCCAGTTAGAACAAAACCTCCAAGAAAAGTCGTGGACTGCCCCGCTGCCATGGATGGGAGCTAGTTTCATGTAGGCTTAGCACAGGTGTGAGCGTGCACAGCAAGCTCTTCTCCTGCCTGGGGATGGGTGCAATGCCAGTCAGGTGTGGGACCCGGAACCGTCTCTGCTTGTCTTTACTGGAGCTCTTGGACCTTCCTTCTCTGACCCAGCTGTCCACTCCTTGGTGACTTTCTTGCATGAGGCTCCTACTGAGAGCAGGAGATCTCAGTGTCTTTGCTGCTGGTTCTTCAGAGCTTGTAGTTCTGTCCTTCCAGGAAGCTCCTTCACGTGCCAGGATTTACCATGTTCCCTGGAAAGGCTTCTGTCTGTCCTGCTGCTTGCAGTGGTCAATGTCCTGCCTTAGCTGCTCTGGGTTTGGCTGTCTTGCAACCCATGAATGATTTTCTTTTCCTTTTACCCGAAATTTCAAATGGCCTCTGAGCTTTGCTGTTTCTGGTATGGAATCATTAAAAATTGCCTCTGGGTCCACCAGTTGGGATTTTACTGTGAATTGTTACAA
Organism: Ursus americanus; assembly: GCF_024610735.1. Classification (NCBI taxonomy): domain Eukaryota; kingdom Metazoa; phylum Chordata; class Mammalia; order Carnivora; family Ursidae; genus Ursus; species Ursus americanus. The sequence goes on from NC_142136.1 coordinate 1,283,616, forward strand.
AAATATAGGCCTCTTTAGCCCAATCAGCAGGAACTGGTATCCAACTTGCATTTTGTTTATCTTCTGTTATGAAATGCAAAGGTGGACAAAAATAGAGCACTCTAAGAATTTATAAATATTGTAAATGATTAGAAAGTACTTTCAGCATTTGGGAAGAGGTTTCTAATTATTTTTGGCTGTTACAAAGTAGTACAAATGAAAACATTTGGTTTTCACTTTGTTGCTAGTGCTACCTGGAGAAACTATATCTATTAGGCCTTTAGTGGCTCACATGGGTTTTCTCCCATGAGTGATTGAGGTGAGCAGTTATGCAAGTTTAAGGTAAGAACAAGATAGTTCAATGTTTTTTTCCCCTCTCTTTCTTTTTTTAAAGATTTTATTTTTTTATTTATTTGAGAGAGAGAGAGCGAGAGAGCACGCGTGTGTGTACGAGAGAGCACAAGCAGGAGGCCCACAGAGGCAGAGAGAGAAACAGGCTTCCCACTGAGCAGGGGGAGCCTGACGTGGGGCTCAGTCCCAGGACCCCAGGATCATGACCTGAGCCGAAGGCAGCCATTTCACTGACTGAGCCCCCCCAGGGGCCCCAAGATAGTTCAGTGTTAATTTACTTTATTTTTATTTTTTGCCTTTTGGATAATTCTTGTCAAAGGGCGAGGGGCTTCAGCTAGGAGCAAGAAAAGAAGGGCAAAGGTAAAAGGTCTTTGCTTACAGAATTTGAAAATTTGCAGACTTCAAATGTTTACTTAAATGCTCTAAAACTGAAAATCTACATCCTTGGATTGGAAGGTCAGTGACTGAACTAGAGCTAATGCAGTGACTGCTTTTCGGAATATATGTGGATGCATTCAGCACTCTTGTTACTCTGTTTCTTTTAAACTTTTGCTAAGAATTATTGAATTTAAAAGTTTACCATATAAAATATGTTACCATTCTGACACCTCTGTGCCCCACCCCTGACGTTCAGTGATTTCATCCGCTTACATCGCACATGACCTTTCCCCATTGGGGTCCAGAGCCTCTGTCCCTGCTCTCTATGTGGCGGGGGTGGGGGCCCTTGGGAGTTGCCTGCCTGTTGACAGTTGGAGTTGGGGTCTGTGTGTAATAATGGATCTGTTTCTTAGAAACTATGCTGCTTGCTAAGAAAATTACCCTCTTCATTTCTGTTTTTAGTAGGGAGGCCTTGGCATTTGTCCAACAGTTAATGAGAAATCATGGTACAATTATGTTATATTTTTTTCTCAGTTCTTTCTGTGTTTGACACGTGGTGAAAATTAAAGAACCTTCAGTGGAAGATGCATCAATGAAATAAAAGCAATTATGTTCTGGCCTTGGTTTTTTTCCTCTATAACTATATATTTTTCAGAGGATTAATTAAATGCTAGGACGTACCTATTCCCCTCAGTGTTTGCTGGGAGATTGATTGCACGCTCCTTTGCCCTCGGATGAAGTGATGCTTTCATAATTTCTAAAGATGACTGAATTGCCTGAGTTTTTTATCTTTTAAAATAAATTGTCTTATTGCTCTTACTGATAAAAACCCGGCTACACTCCAACTATCAGGGTAAATTAGTGTGTTGTTTGTAGAAACTAGCTCTTCTGTTTAAGTGAATAACTGATAAATACAATTTATATGCAGTTCATCTAATCTGTTGAATGGTAGGCCACAGAGCAGTCATAGTGTGGTGATCGGGTGACCTTTTAGATTACTCATCGTGGGCTTATAACATTTTAAAAAATTTCTGTCAGGGATAATTGACGTGTATTTTAAAGTGATGAGAGCTTAATTATAGTAGTACCGATTATCCTTCAAAGCTGTCACTGGTTACATGTTTAAAATTAGAAAGGGAATATAAATTAAAAAAATCTAAAATATAAAAATCAATATATACTTTGGTAATTTCAATTTGTACCTAAAGATAAGAAATTTGAGTTGAAAATAAATATAGTGATCTCATCCTCTTGGTCTTAAAAATGTTGGCATTTGTTCAAGTATCTACTTACAGAGGAGATTGGCTGTGTGTAGTTGATACCACGTAGGCCTGACTTAACAGGGATCTGGCGTCATTAAAAATTTTGTTTCCTTAAATATTTATCCTTGGGAGTAGATTTCCATGAACAGGAAAAAACCCACCTTTTTTCTTCGATTGTCTTGGAAAAGTGATGTTACTGAGAAGGTTTTTTTACTGGCACCCTCTGTTCACTCATTGGCTTGAATTACTTAGCTCTTCTGGACAATATTTTTTCTGATTTAAAAATATTTACTACTTAAAAATATTTGAGCGTATTAACAGAGAAAGGTTATTAGTAATCCTATCATGAACAGATAACCTGTTAATATTTTTTGTATATTTCTCTCTGTGTGTATCAGGTACTGTGCATGCGTTGATATTTTGTAACCCTTTTACTTTAATTTGAAGTAAATAATGAAAAAAACCTTTTCAACCTTCCTTGAATATTTTTCTGAAACATACTATTTTGCATTCCTGCTAGGAAACCATTAATTTTGTATTGCTGTATAATTACTAAAAATATTTTTGAAGTTCTTTAAATACATTTTGTCTCTGTGGATACACTTTCCGTAGTCGGGGTTGTGCGTTGTTCGCCTGGCGATTTGGAACTTGAGTCAGAATCACCGAAGAGGCGCTTTCAGTATGTTATGACTTAACTGGATTTTACAGTTCTGCTAGGAGCCACATTGCCATGTGTAACATGGCCAGTGCGGAGTCTCAAACCATCCAGCTTCTAACTTTAGACACTACCAAGTACTGAGGTTGTGGTCCAAGTGCCATTTAAAAGGAACTAGGGCTCCTTGGAGGAGGGGCTGAGTCTAGGTCTGGGGGAGAAAGGAAGAAGATGAGCACAGAGCATCTTCCGTCAGAAGCAAGGAAGACAATGCGGCTCAAGTCTAAAGGACGTCACCTCCAGCTTGAGGAGGCTCCCGGTGTCCCAGAATGGGAAACCTGGAGTGCCAATAAGGACAATAGGTGTACAGATTGGAACAGAGATGGACGGAACTCCGTGTTCATGATGATAAAACGCAAAGCCCGCTGGTCACCATGGGGGGCTGGGAACTAAACATGCTAGCAAATACCTCCTCAGCCTCTCTTGCTCTCGTCAACTTTCCACCCTTTTGATCTAGTGATATAATTAATGACAGCGAGAGTTTCTGACAAGGTGTCCTAGCTCAGACGAAAAAATGGCACATTAAAGAGAAGGTGCTCACTGGCTTGGCCACTAGACAGAAGGATGCTGTCCGGAAGGAAACCTAGACCCCTGCATCACGTCTGAGATAAATCCTGGAGGGATGAAGGACCTGAGTCATAAAAATAACACAGCAGGAATGCTAGAAGAAAATTATGTAAGATATTTGTGTAATCCAGGAATGGGAAGATCTTAGGAAGATGGGAAACTCAGAAGCCACAAAGGAGGACATTTACCTACACAACAAATATGGAACAAAGCAAAAATGTAGAATATACCGTAAATGGTGGTACATGATTAACTTGCAAAAATTCATAATACTTGACCCACCAATGGTCATTATCCCGAATATAACAATTTTCATATATTGATGGAAAAAGGGCAAAGTCAGTTGAAAGATGGGTTGAGGAGGTGAAAAGACAGTTTAGAGGAGACTAAATGCAAATGGCCATCCACATTATGAACACAGGCCCAAGTTCCTTTGTCAGAACAGTAACAGCACAAGCAGCTGTGCTTTCACCAACTGACTGGCAAAATCTGGAATGAGCACGGATGAGAACATGGAGCGTCCTGCTTGTGGGAGTGTCAGTGGACGCAGCTGTTTGGAAAGGAAGTCGTGCACGTCTGTAAGAGTTAAGACTTGCTTTGACTCAGCAGCTCTATTAGAAATATGGTTTATAGAGATAGAAGCAGGAGTCTGTCAGGACATCTGACTGACAAATGAGAGTGGCCTCGTTGTGGTCGCAGGTGAGCTGGAATCAGCAGTTCCTCTCTTCCCACCCGTGCTCTTTCTGTTGTCAGGGGTCAGGCTGCTCGATGGGGTCAACAGAGGTGAGGAGCACAGTGGACAGGGGAGAAGCTTCTGAGCCAGGGTAGTTCTCAGGAAGGTCACTTCCTGCAGCGCTGCTTGGTTGATGGGTGCCGGCCACTCGTATGTCCAGGTCTGCCCGGAGCCCGCAGCGCGTGAGTGGAGTAGGTTAGCTTCGGCCCGTCTGTATCCCAGACTTGGGGTCTCTGCAGGAGAGAGCCTGCGGAGGGCTGCACACGGCCGGGGGGCAGCACCGCTGGAGGCCTGCACGTTCTTGCTGAGGGAGGAGAGCTCCATCGTCTCACCCAGACCCTCGAAATTACACAGCAGAGGTTACCACTGATGGTCATCGTGAAGCTCGTACATCTTCAGGAAAAATCCTGTTTCGTTACTCTTCCATTTAAAAAGTCTGGGACATACGTGATTCCATTTAGAGAATGATGTATCAAAAATGCTTTTTAAGACAAGTTTTGCTGTATAAAGGGCAGTATCCTGTGTCTCGAGAGCTTTGCTTCGGTGTTGCTGTTAGTGGGTAGTTTGCTGCAACGGTCACTGTCTGACGCGGCTGTGTCTCTACTCTCAGTTTTTTGTAGCGTCCGACCCAGCGGTGAAGACCGACCGTCTGTGGCAGGACAAATACACCTTGCGGAAATCGATGATCCCCTCCTTCATCACAATGGACCAGTCCAGGAAGGTAAGGCCGGGAGACAGACTTGGGGCTTTGTATCTGCCTGCATCATGTGACAGAACCAGTCTTCTTAAACATGGTTTTACTGCGTTTTATGAGTAGAAGTGTGTATGAATTGAATACATTGACCCGTTAATATGTGTTTGTTAATAATGTCTTTTCAGTTCCTAGAATTCACTTGATACTACCCCAGACATTCTTGTTCTTTAGTTTTTAATTAACAGTTTGTTGTTTATGAATATTTGTAGTAGTTCAGTGATTAATCATTTTTATATAAAGGTAACTCTAAGGTATTTTCCTTTTTAGGTCCTTCTGATAGGAAAATCAATAAATTTCCTGCACCAGGTTTGTCACGACCAGACACCCACTACAAAGATGATAGCGGTGACCAAGTCTGCAGACTCACCCCAGGACGGTATGGGCGTGATGGTGGTGGAGGGGCCGCGTGTGTATATACTGCTTGAAGCATTCTTCGTCCAGTAGGACTGACAGATTTTCTGAATTGTTATCCAAAATACCTTAATACGTAGTGTGAAGTGGATGAACTATTACTGTGTAAATTTTCAATTCCCGTTTTATGTGGCATTAATAAGTACTGGATGAGGTGAAGCTGTTTTATACTCAGTAACTATTCTTAGTAACTTATATCAGTATTTTTTTTTTTTAAAGATTTTATTTATTTATTCAACAGAGAGAGAGACAGCGAGAGAGGGAACACAAGCAGGGGGAGTGGGAGAGGAAGAAGCAGGCTCCTAGTGGAGGAGTCTGATGTGGGGCTCGATCCCATAACGCCGGGATCACGCCCTGAGCCGAAGGCAGACGCTTAACCGCTGTGCCACCCAGGTGCCCCTATATCAGTATTTTTTAACTGCTGTAGCGAAGGTTTGCCGAGGAAAGAACGGACAGATGTTCCTGTGGTGGCCGCAGCTACCGAGGAGGCTTATTCACAGGTGTGGATTGTACGCAGAGTGCCTTCTGCTCCAGACCTTGTCTGGTTCCCTCCGTCACTGCTGTCCTCTCCCGTTCTCCCCATCGGCCGCCCGCCCCACCTCAGTAATCCCACCACAGTCGACTGCACGTGTACAGCTTCTGGTCTTGGCTGTGTCTGCTGCTCACGTGCGCGTTCTGACTCTTTCTGTGCGTGGGACGGCGTGGCAGGTATAGGCAAGACGGTACGAGTTGTTCATGCCGCTGGCTGTGCCTTCCACGAGCTTGCAGTCTAGGTGTGAAGAGAAACGTGTGCAATAAGGTGAAATCCTAAATTATCAACAATTAAAGGTAGGAAGTGCTAAATGAGACGAACAGATACGGTGCTGTGAGTGTGCGATGCTGTGGGGTTGGCTGGAGGCACTGTGTGTACGCTAGACCCCAGCCCTTTCTCACCTGGCATCACCAGAACTTTGTACCCTGTGACCGACCTCTCCCCCACTCAGCCCTGCAGCCACCACTCGACTCTGCTTCTCTGAGTTGGGCGGCTTCAGATTCCACTCGGAAGTGATACCAGCCGGTATTTCTATGTCCGCCTCATTTCCCTTAGCATAGTGTTTTCCGGGTCCATCCGTGTCGCCACAGCGGAATTGTCTTCCTTTTTTAAAGGCTAAATCATATTCCATTGTGTGCGTCCCCCACATTTTCTTTAACCGTTCATCTGTCGATGGACGCTTGGGCTGCTTCCGTATCTTGTGTATTATAAGTATTGCTGCGATGAACATAGCATGCATATGTTTGCTATTTCAAATTAGTGTTTTCAGTTTCTTTGGGTAAATACTTAGTAGTGGAATCACTGGATCATATGGTAGTTTCATTTTTAATTTTTTGAGGACACTTCCCAGTGTTGTCCATAGTGGCTACACCCGTTTGCATTCCCACCAGCCTTGCTCAGGGCTCCCCTTTTCTCTGCATCCTGGCCAACACCTGTTGTTCTTGTGTTTTTGATTCTGGCTGTTCTGACAGGTGGGAGGTGGTACCTCTCTGTGGTTTGATTTGCATTTCCCTGGTGATGAGTGGTGTACCTTTTGGCCCAGTTTGATTTTTAGTGTCTGAGAGGACTCGGTGGAGGAGGTCTCCAGAGTGTATTTGAAAAGCTACACTGAACATCCAGATGGAGGTCAGGGCCAGCTGTAGGGCTTTGGGAAGTGTCCGTGTCACCATGCTGGTTAAGGACAGGGCTCCGTGGCATCGCAGACGCTCCAGCTGTTGGGGTCAGAGGCCTTTCCTTCCTGCCCCAAGTGCATTTAACACACACAATTTAGCATACATGTTTTAGGGATTCATGGACCCCAGGTTAGTTCTTAGAATAGAGAGAGATGTGGTCCAAGTATAGATTTTTGGGAAGTACCTATGTTTAAGAGGTAGAACAAGGAAGAAGAGCCAGGAGAATTGTACTGACAGATTTTGACCTTTCCCTAGTGCCCAGAGAAGACGACCAGCTCAGGCCACGTGGTGTGGTGCCTGTGCTCGCATGCGGGAGGGTCCGGGGGGTTGGGGGTGCTGCTGCGTTACACGACTGCCTCTCTCCGCTGCAGTGGCGACGCTGTGCCCGCTGCCCCCACGCTGCCGCGGTCTGCAGGACTCGGGTTTCTGTGCTGTTCAGGCTGGTAGTATGGTTGGCAAGGCAGCAAACCTGCAAACACTGCTGGGAACACAAAAGCAGGGAAGGTGACTTTGTGTTTCTTAAATGTGAAAAGTTTTGAATGTTTGAAAGTGTGACCAAAGAGTAAAGAGGCCATCTTTACAAATGAGGGTGTGAAAGAGGCCTAACCCATCAGGGAACAAGGAACGTGCAGGTTTGGCCACGCTGGGCTCGAGCTGCTTAGCGTTAAACCTTTTCTCTGGGATGTAAATCCTTCATGACTCAGCCGTGGTTCAGTAAAAACGTTTCTGGGGGGTAACATTTACATTTCTAAAACTACATAGATCAACAGGAGTGTGCACCCCACTCCCCATGGCCCCTTAAAACGTGGCCACGGTACCGCTCACGTGTCGTGTCCTCACGTGACTGTGTCCTCAGACTTCACCTTGGTGGAGAGCAGCGTGCGTGTCCTCGCCCCGCACACCCACAGTAACGTGTGGTCTGAACAGCCGCGATACAAAGTAGATCCTTCTTACTGGGACTGTTACTCCGAGCAACAAACAGAAAACAACCCTGAAGGCTCCTGGTACTTGGGAGTGGCTGGTGGGGAAGACGGCGGTGCTGCAGGCCTGGCCTCGTCTTCTCTGACCCCGAGCAAGGCTCCTGCCTCTTCTCCAGCAGGGGCTCAACAGTGGCTTCTTTTCAAGCCTAAGTATTGTTACAGTTTTTAAATAAAATCAAGTATTTAATTTTATAGGTGGTTTTGTGCCATAGAAGTGTAGATTAGCATTAAGAAGCTCTATTATGTGTGTAATCTCCCTGTGTATTTCTTCTCAGTATAAACCTGTGGAAACATTTATTTTTTTATGTTACTGCTGAGAGTTAGGTCTCCTTGTTGGTGACAGTCTGCTCTTACTCCGTGTCCCCCCAAAAATCTCCCAGCAAACCTTCCCCTACGGTTTGCTCCCCGGTGCAGCTGGTGTGGCAGCCCCGACCTTACAGCCAGGCTCCCAGTTCACGACACTCGTTCTTAGACGTGCCATCCTGTGTGTTCTCGAGACTGCTTCCCAAAGTATCTCGTAGGCGCGTGTGGGCACTTGAGCGGTGACACCCCCCCCCCCCCCGCACTGCTCACCAGCGTGTTGGAGTGTGGTTTTGGGTTCGTAATATTGCAGAGGGTGACTTGACCTTGAGATCCAGCAAGTGCCAGACTGCTGTTGGGCCCCTCTCCCAGGTCACGGGGCAGCCGGCCACATGACGGCATGTCTGTGTCCTGGGGCTGGGGCTCACTCGCCTTCCTGAGCACGCACGCGGCCTGTTGGGTCTGTCACCAAGGTCATTTGGGGCTGTGGCAATGGCTTTGGTACATGGGAGCCTTTCGTTTTATCTTTATAAAATTACAATTTATGCACATCTGTGCACTTCTTTTGTTCTATTTTATAGCTGCAGATTTGTTCACAGATTTGGAGAATGCATTTCGGGGGAAAATTGACGCGGCTTACTTTGAGACCAGCAAGTATCTGCTGGACGTTCTGAACAAGAAGTACAGCTTGCTGGACCACATGCAGGCCGTGAGGCGGTACCTGCTGCTCGGCCAGGGCGACTTCATACGGCACCTGATGGATTTGCTCAAGTAAGCAGAGTCCTCGGGTCCCACGAGCACACGGTCGGTTGCAGCGTGAGCACAGGCCTGAAGAATAAATGGCATTAGAGGAAAACTTGTTGAATTCTTGTAGAACAGATCAGAAAGATGAGATCTGAAGAGATGAAAGTGTCACGTCGAGGTCCCTTTGCGCTCGTTCTGTGCCTCGTTCGCAGAGGAGCCTTGTGCCTGGGGAGTGCTGTGGCACCGACGGTCCCGTGTCCGAGGGTATGCAGTGGAGTCACACTTAGCTCTAGTTTGAAATGAGTCCAAAAAACGTGTTGTTGCAAACTGAACTTTTCCCCATAGTTTTAGTTTAAATTGGTTCTTGGGGGAAAAAACTCCCATAAAGCAAATATTACCGCTCTTTTTGTTTTGTTCTGGGACATTTTTCATGGCATCTTCCTTTCTAGAATTAGATGTGCGTCCTTCCCCTTCAACTCCCTCTGTCCTAGCGCCTGTCCTGCTCCCGGCTCTAGATAGACAGGCAGACCCTCGGGATGCATCCCCGGCTCCCAGCTGGTGCTGGTGAGTCAGCGCACCGAGTGCGGGTGACTTTCACTCAGGCGTGGAAGAACGGAAATTGGGGTTGTGTGATGCTCCCTTTAGAACACTTAACAGAGTGCGTTGCCTTCCAGTCTTGCCTGTGTGCTCATGAGGTGGTTCTAGTCGCCTGGCGCTCAGAACTCCTGAGGGAGCTGGTTGAGGTGGTTCGCTGGGCCCCCCGCGGAGTGGCTTGGTCCCTCGGGTGGAGCCAGGATGTGCATTTCTCCTGAGGCCCCCGCTTCAGACACAAGCCCCTGAAGTCCCATCTTCGGTGTGAAAGTAGTTAGTTTGGGGCACACACAGCAATCACTGACCCACACGCTTAAGCTCCTGGGTAACCGTGTGGGTCCGCGGGAGCAGGGGTTGGTGATGTGCCAGACGGAAGGGCTTTGTGGTCACACCTGTGGAAGTATCGCTTCTGCAGCCCGAGTAGGTAAGGGGCCTCTGGTGAGTTCAGTCCTGGTCGCGAGGTCAGCGCCTGCTGGCTGTGTGGCTGGGGATGAGTGCGTGAAGGGGGTTCATGGGAGTGTGTGGGATGAGCCGGTGCAGGGGTGCAGGTAGACGTTGGCAAGGCCCCTCTTTCAGTTGAAGGCAAGATGCAGAGGTTGTGGTCACATTACGGATTCAATCATTTAGCTGACCTAACATTTGCCTTATACTAGGTTTTTATATTTAGAGCATTTCATGATTGGAAGATCTGCTTCTGGAAGGCGTGTTTTAGGGTTAGGGTTTTAAAAGGGGGGAATGCCACTAATCTCTAGCTAGCCTCAGATGTGTGAGTGATGGTGCTGTGGTCCTTCATTTTCTCTGCCCTGTGTTTATTGAAGTGAAGGCTTGTAGCTGCAGAGCTTTTAAATGCACACGTGGGGATAATTGGCAGGGATTTTTCCCGGTTTCAGTGAGAATAGTTAGCATACGTCACTGTGTAAGTGTAAGGCGTACAGCATGATGACTTGATTTCCATCCGTTGTGTAGTGGAGACCACAGTAGGCTCAGCTGACATCCTGTCTTCTCGTGTAGATACACAAGAAGAGAAGAGAAAAAGTAAAAAAAGCTTTTCTCCTTGTGATGAGAGCTCGTAGGATTTGCTCTCTTACCAGCTGTCCTGTGTAGCACACGGGGTGTTGGCCATGGTCCTGACGTGGTATAGTCCGTCCCTGACAACGGCAGGTTTGCTGCGGACGACCACCTCCCTCCGCCTCCCCTCCCCGCACGGCTGTGTTCTTGACTTGGCCAGCTCTCAGCCACAGGGACGTTAGCTTATTTGGAAACCCAGACATTGCAACCCTGAAGAAGTGTTTGCTGATGATGCAGTAATTTTTAGTCTTTAGAATCATGACGTCCATGTCTCCAGTTGTTCTGATTTAATGAGGACCTCTCTTCCCGTCAGATCTGTGCAGATCATACTAGTTCATGTCACTATAGGCCAGACTTAAGTTGAAAACTTTATTTTTAATGCATGTGGCGCATTGTAAGTATTTTCAAGTTAAGTGGAATCAAAATTAATTTTTTTGAGATTTACAGAACTGTTTTACTCCCCAAAATACTTGGTGAAATCCTATTGACAGTTAATTTTGTGAAACTTTTTTTTTAAGATTTTATTTATTTATTAGGGAGAGAGAGCACAAGTGGGGGGAGGGGCAGAGGGAGAGGGAGAAGCAGCCTCCCGCTGAGGGGGGGACCTGATGCAGGACTCAATCCCAGGACCCTGAGGTCATGACCTGAGCCGAAGGCAGCTGCTCTTCCAACTGAGCCACCTGGGTGCCCCTAATTTTGTGAAACTTTTGTTCCCATGTTGTAGTGGGTTTTTTTGTCTTTAGTTTTTATAATTTGAACCCTTTTTATGAATCTGGAGTTTTTACAAAGCTCATTAAGAAGTCAAGTAACATTTTCTTTTATTTTTAAAAAATGTCTTAAGACCAGAACTTGTCCGTCCAGCTACGACTTTGTATCAGCACAACCTGACTGGAATTCTTGAAACTGCCGTCAGAGCCACCAATGCCCAGTTTGACAGCCCTGAGATCCTCAAGAGACTGGACGTGAGGCTGCTGGAGGTACTGGGGCCTTGGTCCTGCAGGCAGTGAGCTCCCCGGGCCGGTGAGGGCGTGTGGTCTAGGCTGGTGGGTGGGGCGTCGCTGCCTGCGTGGCGTGATCTCAGACCCGTGCTCTGGGCGGGACCCTGGGCACAGAACCTGCGGCGCTCGCCGCAGCGCTGGCAGCGCGTCGTGGAGTAGACCTTACTCCTGTTACCGGTAATGTTACAGGAGCCACAGGGATGACAGGCAATAATACTACTTACCAAATAATCAGATTTATCAAAAATCGATGTGTTTACTTTCAGTTTGATAGAAGATGCCTTTTCTTTGGGGAATGAGAATCAGAAACATCGTACACTGTGTGCTTAGCTATGATGAAGGACCATTAGCAGAGCCTGTTGGGTTTTTAAAATGTTGACTTTTAAAGGATTTGGGACATAGAAGTCAGTGAGTTTTTGTCATGAAAATATGGTGACGAATTTTTAAACAGATTTTATGGTGCTCATTCAGAACAACACCATTCACTGCATGATATCTTCAGAGTGCCTCCTGGGTGGCTGTGGTTCCAATGGCGAAGGTACAGGAGGTGACAAAAAGATGCGGTTCCCATGTAACTGACGCTCAGACTAGTGAGCGCTTCTCAGAAATCGGGCTTTATTTTACTGCCTTTTCTCTGAGGATGGGGCAGATCCTTTGGCTGTAAGTGGTGCGCTGGCGGGAAGGCCTGCAGTGTTTGTGTTTGTCCTCAGGTCTCTCCAGGTGACACCGGGTGGGACGTGTTCAGCCTGGACTACCACGTGGACGGGCCCATCGCAACGGTAAGGCCGTGCGGGTGATGGGACCCCGGCTGCAGGTCCTCACGCTGCTAGCTGCCGTGTTTCAGCACTGGCTGTCTTCTCTAAGAGCTTCTAGAGAAAGCCGTCACTCGACATCCAGGGTAGACCCGCCGGATGAACACTGAAGCCAGAATCGTGTGTGTCTTTTACACAGTCGTTAATGAGCGCTGCAATAATCTGTAATTTCAAGAATTCTAAAAAATACCATTTGTTCCATCACAGGTTTCCACGAGTACTTAATAAATGGATTGCTCATTATGCTCCATTGTTCTTAGATCATAGCAAGTAACTCAGGGTAGTTTGAAAGGAACCAGAAAGTGTATTTTAGGGCAGTCACATTTTTCCCACTTAGATCAAATGTGATATTTCGATTTCATTTAAACTGACAGGAAATAGCTGTGCTGTTGGATGGAGTGCGTCTGCTGCGCCTCACGGGAGTCCGCTTCCCACTCGTCACAGCTGGGGGGCTGACCATCAGAGTGCGTCTGCGGTCGGCGTGCCCCTTCCCTCAGCACTCGTGCTTTTCCTCAGACCTGAGTGAAGCCTCCTTCACCAGGAAACTTCTTTGAACTTACTCTAGTCATTCTGTATCTGAAATATTGAAGGAGGGCGTGCATTTCTTTTAATTATTGGGAAAAATACTCCGTGAAGAAGTAGTATAATTTGGCTCTAAAATTTCTCCAGGGAGGAGTCCCAGCCCCGCCAGGGTGCTTTTGTAGGGCCGTCCTCTCCCTGCGCTCCCTGCGGGCTAGCGGCATGTCTGCTGCGAGTCGGTAGCTCCTGGTGCACTTGCTTTTACACACACATCCCCAGTGTGTAAACTGTACCGGATCAAAGCCACTGTATTGTAAATGGTTTCAAATTCTTATTCCTTAAAATACTCTGTTCTGGGGCGCCTGGCTGGCTCAGTCGGTTAAGCCTCTAGCTCTTGATTACTGCTCAGGTCATGATCTCAGGGTCCTGAGTTCAAGCCCTGTGTTGGGCTCCATGCTGGGCACGGAGCCTACTTTAAAAAAAAAAATTCTGTTTTGTGCATTATTATTTAAATTAGAAACTTTGTTAATACTGAGTACATTGCCTGTTATTTTTTCGTACTGTTAAAGCTACCATAGTAAAGGCAACTTTATCTGTTATTTTAGAGTATAAATGCCTTGAGTATTAGGTAAATTGAACACGGTCCATACACAGTTACGGAATTGTTTCATGATACTGCAGACCTTACCGAGCGTACACAGTTACGTGTGGCGCATCTTGTGTATAAACACTTGGTTATGCAGTATATTTTTAAAATTTTAGATTTTTGAAAGCTCTAGTCAAAATAGTCAAGAAGTTTATATCACAGATTTATTTAAAGAACAAATTTAGGGTGGGTCTCTAGCTGTGGCTAACAAGTGTTGACTTCCGTGCCAGCTCCAGCAGGTGGAGGGTGCACCTGGGGGGCTGCTCTGGGAGGGGGGCAGGGCCTGGGGACGCATCAGCAGGATGTGCCGGCGACGTTGTGCGGGAAGTGGTATCTTGCACGTCTGGCCTTTGCTGTTCCAGTCCTTGGGTTAGCCTGTGTCCCGGCTTGTTATATTTTCAGCTACAGGGAATATTTTACTGAAAGATATTCTTCTAAAGTCAAATTTTGGAAGAAAATGGATTATCCGCTTTTTCTCTGTTAAATGTATTGTATTATCTCTGTTCCCTTTATGTTCTCATTAATTGAGATTGTCATTTTTGTAGAGAATTATAATGAGAACGTATCTTATATTAGTCACATAATTTTATCTTCTATAACATAGTATAATTTTAGGTTCTTGCTAATTCTGTGAAGAAAGACATGGAGGGATTATCTCTGATCTTCTCACTTGGGTACTGAGTAGGATAACACCCATGGGCTTCTGTCCTTGATCTCCAGGGTGTTAGATGAGGGGTCGAAGCTTATGTAACATTTGTCTGAACTTCACACAGGCAGTCAACTGAAAGACCATACACGCGGCCAAACTAAGCGTGAAGGGCGTTTCCCTGTATAACTGCAGTGGGGTGGAGTGTTTTCTCTGAAACACTCACTGTTTTTAAAGAATTGTGATTTAACTGGATGTTTGTAAATTGGGTCACACTAAATGTGCTCCAGGAGTCTGGCACTTACAGGATCCCTCGAGATAGTGTTTGTATAGCAGATTTCTTTAATTCACTTGTCAAATTGTTTCATCCAATACCCTTTATTTCTATAATTGTGTAAACAATAGTGTGGGCAGCAAAACAAAGTAGATAATCCCCAGAACATTTCAGCGTCCATTCAGAGCAGTTCCTCACCTCTCCTGTTGAGACACACAGTCACGAGTTAGTGCTGAGCTGCCAGATACCGGCACAAAAAGGCCTACGGAAGAATAGACAGGTAATCCTTGAAACACGTGAGCAGTGCCGAGAATATACAAAAGACAAGGTACAGCAGTGTACTTCGAAGTGCTCAGATTGCAAGGGTCCAGTGATAAATGTTCTGTCTGGAGAAGGGCCTGGGGAAAGGCGTGTGGCCTTTGTGCTTGAGGGCCAGGCGGGGTCTGGGCCGGAGGAGAGTGTGGACTAGCTAGGGCATAGGGGGTGCAAGGGGTTGATGTGAGGGAAGGCCCCAAGGTGAGGGGCCGTGCTCCTGGAGGCCCGGCTCAGAGCTGCTGCCATGGGAGGCCCCACTTAGGTGGGCTGTTTCCAGTTGTTCATGCTTGCATGGGACAGGCGGACACTAGAAGATTCTTTGTGGTTCACCTGACATGCATATTTAACTGTACCCCATAGGGAGGTGGCGTGGAAGGAAGGCCTCGTCCCACGCCTGCCCACAGGGCTCATCCTCCCGGGATGGGACACTGCTGGCCATTTGCAGTGAAATGGCTTCAACATATGTGAAAACAACCCGGAGGCCTCTTTGCAGGCTGGAGATCCTTCTGGGCCAACCCTCCATGAGATTCACCACTCTCATATCTCCCTCGGGGGTGTTGGGGTAGAAAAAACTGCTACGTAGCTGGAGCTGGAGTTGGAGTTAAGAGTCCACATGTTTGGGGGTGCCTGGGTGGCACAGTGGTTGGGCGTCTGCCTTCGGCTCAGGGCGTGATCCCGGCGTTATGGGATCGAGCCCCACATCAGGCTTCTCCGCTATGAGCCTGCTTCTTCCTCTCCCACTCCCCCTGCTTGCGTTCCCTCTCTCACTGGCTGTCTCTGTCTCTGTCCAATAAATAAATAAAATCTTAAAAAAAAAAAAAAGAGTCCACATGTTCGACTAAGATTTAGGCTAGGTTTAAAAGTTCCAACACACCGTTTACTGGCCGTGTCACCTTAGGCCTCTGTTTCTCAGTCTATAAAATTGGTATAAAAGAATCGACCTTTTATTACTGTGGGTTTGCTCAACGTGCAGCTTAGCACATCATTAGTCATTGTAGTTGAATGTGATGGTACTTTCCTAGAATGTAGTAGCTGCTTACACGTTAAGAATTTATTAGAGTTGATTGTGTGTTCTCTGGCTTTTTTTGCTTTAAAAAAAAAAGACGAAAGGTCGAGACCTGTCCTGGGACTCTCCTTCCGTTGCAGAGCACTAGCAGCCTGTCTTGTGCTGTTCTTTTCAGGTGTTCACCCGAGAGTGTATGAGCCACTACCTGCGAGTGTTTAACTTCCTTTGGAGGGCTAAGCGGATGGAGTATATCCTGACCGACATTCGAAAGGGACATATGTGCAACGCGAAGCTCCTGAGAAGCATGCCGGGTAAGCTCGCCGCGGGGCGGTCGGGGGTCTGTGCCGAGGCCTGGCGTGTGGGCGCCGGCGGCTGGGCCAACAGGGGCGCGTAGTACAGTCGCCCAGCTGAGAACTGATGTGTTCTTGTGCTTTTGGATTTGGTTTTTGTGAAAAGGCTCGTTTGTAACATTGCTAATCTTGATTTCTGTGCAAATCCGAACGAAAATTGAGTCAAGTTAGATTGTTTCATTTATTTATTTATTTTTAAAAGATTTTATTTATTTATTAGACAGAGAGAGAGACAGCCAGTGAGAGAGGGAACACAAGCAGGGGGAGTGGGAGAGGAAGAAGCAGGCTCACAGCAGAGGAGCCTGACGTGGGGCTTGATCCCAGAACGCCGGGATCACGCCCTGAGCCGAAGGCAGACGCTTAACTGCTGTGCCACCCAGGCGCCCCAAGTTAGAGTGTTTTAGATCATGAGGTTTCTTTCAGAGTTACATTTGTTTGCACTCTGCTTTCACATATGGATTTTATTTTTTTAATTAATTTTTAAGGAGAAAGCTGTTTAATAAATCACTGGTTCATTTAATATTTACTTAGTGTTTTGATTAAAGTCTGTTTGGGAATTGCTTTAATGTTTGTTTTGGTTCGTAAACCAGGACATGGAAACATTTTGTAATACTATTTTACGATTACAAGCTGTAATAAAAATTCTCATGTCAGTTAATCAGGTTTATTTTAATGTTATAAATATTGAATAATTTCAATTATGAGTGATTTTGAAATCTTCATACTGAAATTCATTTGTTCAGAACCTTTGAGAAAGTATTTCAACAATGTGTCTCTCAAGAAACAGCACTGATAGATTCTTAATCCTTTGGTGAAAGTGATTATTGAAAAAGAAACCATTGTTTGAAGACAGGCAGGCGTGATCTCTCCACATTTAGTAGGTCAAGGCTGATCCTTGAGCAGCTCCCAGAGTCGCACAGTAATGACACCCCAGAAGCTGGGGGCTGACAGTTTGTACTGGGCGTCCCATGCTTCTGTACTCACAGCTGGTCTTTTCCTGGGGGTCAGGATGCCCTTAGCCCCTGGCCTGGCTTCCTCTGCACTCACTTTGTAGAAGGTTAATAATCAGGACCCTTTGACATAGCTGAGAAGGAAGTGAGAGGGAGCATTTTCTCTCAACTACCATAATGGTCATGGATGGGAAATACTGCCTCCGAGTGTCTCTAGTACATGTGGGCTGCCTGGAGGAGGGGCTGCTTTGTGAAGGAAGGCAGAAGGAGGCACCCATCACTCAGAGGGCCTCACGGTCTCCTGGCTCTGCACCTGTCCCCCTTTCCCATCATGTGTCTTGGGGTGACTCGTGCCGTCAGCTGGGTGCACACTGGCGGGCTATCCCGATTGCCGACCTTGTGCCCTCCCCAGGGGGCGGGGGGAACGTGGTGCTGTGGCACGAGCGGTGCCGGCATCTCCCTTCCTGCCTGATTCGGACCGTCCCCAGGTTGTGCAGACGCTCTGTCACCGTGCCGCTCTTCCTTCACAAGGAGGCGTCTGGGAAGTCTGGGCTTCGTAGCAGGTCTAGCTGTAGCTGGTTGTGACACCTGTCTGATTGCGGTATCCCCTCACCAGGCTCTGTGTGAACTTGCTCTTCTCTTGCACGGAGTAGTCAAGCAAGCTCCGTTTCTACTGAAGGTCGGTAGACCTCTGATCAGTTTGCCGTGTGTGGGAGAAGTACGCTTTATCCTGTATGACGTGAACCACGGTAACGTAACATGGTGCCGTTGTGGAGAGCTCTGTGTTAGCGTCTTTCACGGACCCTTTCCTTGTCACTGAAACGTCTCCTAAAATATTTATAACAACAGAATATTGCCTCATGCATATATATTTGTACCATTTCTCCTTTCTCTTGGGTTGCACATGTGTTCCTTTTTCCCACGAATATTAACTAAGGCCGTAAGCTTTTTGTCGGTATATATCTATTTGCATCTGAGTATTTCTTTAGATGGATTGGGGATGGAACAGCTGGGCTGACAGGTATGGATTCTAGTTTTACTTTACGTGTGTGAATGCTGGCACTGATATTTCGGCTCTGGGTGACGTCATCAGTGACCGGAAACAAGGTGCTGGTTCCAGGCGCGGCCACGTGCATGCAGCCCCCTGCCTGGCGGCCGGCTCTGTTGCTCTTACCGGCTAAAGTTGGGTACCGCCTTCAGACAGATTGTCCAGTTGTTTTCATTTCTTGTAATGCTTTCTAAGTGCTTAGTATAAACACTTTTTTTTGTCATTTGTGTTTCTCTTTTCAGGAAACTGGTTTTTTGCTCATGTTTTTGTTGGGGTGTAACGTACTTTCATTTACAAGGAATATTTTAAAGTTGTTCGGGTCCAGGCAACTTAGTGAGCAGAAATCAACCAGCCACTTCGTGAGCTCTTGGTTCAGCAAATGTAGAAGTGCCCCACCAACCCCAAACCTGATGCAAAAATAAAGAAAGACTCCATGAGGTGCTCCTGTGAACCACATTCGGAGGGTTCCACTCACGTGCAGCGTGTACCGCTGGCTTGGTCCATACGTGCAGCGTCATTAATTATTACTCCAAATATTTCGGTATTTATGGAAGTAATTTTTTTTGAACAAATAGTTACATTTGAAAATGATTTGCTTAGTGCAGGAATTTTTGATAGTGGTCTACCAAGATGTTGATGCCTGCTTTTACATTGTTGTCTTTCAGCTAGACAAAAAACAGTGTTGTTACAAAAATCATTGGAAGGTTTGGGTTCTAGTGGTATGGAGTTTTTTGTTGTTGTTGGATTCAGTTAATCTAAACAGTATTGCAGTTAGTGGCAACTAAATTTGTATTTCATATAACAGCTGACAAAATGAAATAGACAAATACAATTAAATGAATTTGTGTACTGGACGGGAGCAAGTGAGTGGAGGCCCCCTCCCCAGAGGAGTGGTATTAAAATGATCTCCTTTTCGGTCCTTATTAGGAATAAAAGTGAGCGTGGTGGAGGTGGGAGAGGCGGTCAGCCCCTTGGAGGAGACGCACTGCCACAGGGCCGCTGTCGCATTTTGCCCATGTGATCGGCAGCTGTTTTTCTTTCTTAGTGATTAATATAATAATAACCATCTTAGGATGGACAGTGTTCTAGACTGCAGGAACGATCACTTGAAAAATGAGGAGACATTTTTCTCTTCTCTCTTTGTGTATATCATTGTGCTGTACTTGGATGAGTAGGCGCGCCTCGCTGCTTAGACCTTTATGAGGAGCTCCCTGTGCCAGACCGTTCAGCAGCGTGGCTAGCGGTCAGCATTGGACGTTGAGCAGCACCGCCCAGGCGAGTCCGCAGGCCACCAGCACCACGCTGTGGCCATGGAGCCCATTTCCTTGTCTTCTGTCTCAGCTCCCTCGTCTGGGGGTGGGGCGGTGACCACAGCGCTAATTCCCGGCGTCCTGGGGACCCAGTCTGTGTAGCACACTTACCAGTGCTGCCTGGGGGGGTAGGCACATCTCTGCAGGCGTCACTGCTGGCTGCCTGGCCATACAGCGGACATTGATGGCGTTTGCAGGAGGACCTTCGTGGTGATTAGAGGTTCCAGGAGGTTTGAAAAATCCTGATTCCTACCAACTTCTTTGAACCCTTAGCCTTGAGAAATAAATCAGATGGGCAATTTGATCAAGTCACTTTTAAATATAGCAGCTCAGTGATAAATACAGGTTGAAGGTGATTTGCAATTTTGAAGAAACTGTTTTGGGGAATTTTTTTAAAAAAGAAACTCTTTTACAATGTTTAACGACCTCCGCGCTGTGGAAGGTGCACGTCCAGATGAGCAGGTGCTCCCCGCCGGAGATGCTCAGCAGCGGTCAAGGCCTTCCGGAGCCGGCAGGTTTAAATCAGGCTCGACGTTCTCCCAGCAGCCCGTAGGGGGCAGCACAGAACTACAAATGGCTCTCACACTGGGCTCCTTAATAAGCTCACAGAAGACAGTCATCTCCATGTCGTGTGTGGAGCTGTCTGCCGTGAAGTTAGCCCGGCGGGACATGTACTGTGTTTGCGTGTTTGTTGGACCTCAGTGCAAGTGTTGCTTGGCTTTGGGGATTCTTTATTTGTAGGTCAACCATAAAAACACAAGCACTTACATGTTAAGTATGTTTAAATGTATTTTCAGGCTCCTGGGTAAAGAGATTCAAGGGGTGTTTCCGGTGCAAATTAGATTTTTTAGGAATTAAAGGACCAAACTATCCCTTAGGAATTGAATTCCTAGTCATTTGTTCGAGCGTGACCAGGCTGAGAGAAGCTCTGAGCTCAGCATCCCGCATGTGAACTCTCGTGTGGGGAAGAGTCGCAGCGTCATAGGGACGTCACATTTCCGTTATATGGGTCACAGGTCCCTTTACTCAGAGGCTCCATTTCGGAAGAGTGTCCTTAAAGATGCTTTTCTGTATACTTGTTTATATAAGAAAAGATGATTTTTTTCTAGAAGGAAAATAAAGTATTTGGTAGTACTTTAGACTGTTAAAGGGAAGAACACTCATTTTAACGTTGTTGCTAATTTGCCTCGGTCAGGGAAGGCTTTTGAAAAGGATGTGAACTTAAATAGTCTAGACAGAGATGAGTACACAGCATCCGCTTTAATCTTGAGGATTGAAATGACTCGTTCAGCAAATAGTTGTTGAGGGCCTATTCTGTGCTGCCTGTTCTTGGTATTCGGTGATGGGCATGATAGGGTCCCTGTGGGGCCTGTTAGGGCAGGATGGACATTTAAACAAGAACTTGGAATGCACGGCGACGAGATGAGTCATTTGATGTGGAAGAGACCAGGTACTCTAGGAACATGAAAAGGAGACACCTGGCAGATGTGGGTAGCACAGCGGGCTTCGCGGAGGTGGTGGTGTCCAAGGCCACACCTGGACATGAGCATGTCTGTGAAGGGAAGCGTGTGGTGATGGGGAGGATGGGCCGAGAGCCAGGCCTTGAGAGCCTCACAGGCTGGGTCTCAGGTCAGTGGCAGGGTGAGCCATGGGAAGGCTCGCACCAGGGAGTGGGACATGCTCGGACTTGCTTGGTTCTGAAACTCACTGTGGCATCGCTGAGGAAGACGGGTCTCACAGGCAAGGCTGGAAGTCGGCAGAAGCGTTGGTTGTGACCCTGCAGGAGGGTGGCTGTGGTGGACACAGCAGCCTGGGGTCGGGAGAGTGCATGGACTTGAGGGGGCTCCAGGGGGCGGTGCTGGGTGACTGGGTCCTGCTTGGAGCTGGGCTTGGGTGGGGTGTTCACCAGGCCCGGAGCGCTGGGGCAGGAGCACTTTGGGGGTACTGCTTCTGTTTCCGATACATTGATTGGAGAGGTTTTTAAGAATGTATGTGACGCATTTCGTTGGGTCGATCGGAAGCCCCAGACAGATCAGAACTAGAGATAAAGGTGTAGACACGGTTCGTGTACATGATCCTGGGTGCCATGGAATCAATGAGATTGCCTCGAAATGGGATGAGAAGAGAAAAGGTCTTGCAGCAAAGAGCAGCAGCTGGGCCCTCCGAACGGAGACGGGGAGAAACAACCAGAAGGGTGAGCAGTGGACCGGGAGACGGTGGTCTCTCTGAGGCCACAGAAGGAAGTACTTCAGGGCGGAGAAAACGCTCCGGTATGTCAACGGTGCCGGCAACCAGCTAAAGTAGAGACTGGGGACTGACCCCAGCCGTCCTCATCTTTGGCAACAGGGCAGATGTGACAGCCTGGGGGAGAGGACGAGAGCACGAGCAGAGCGGGGGCCCAGAGTGGCCTTGAAGCTGTGCCACGGAGGGAGCTTCCCGCCTGAGACCACGTCTCTTCGGGAGGGCAGGGGAGCCCATGGATGGAGGACTCCAGGTAGTGGTGGCTGGAAGCGCAGTTTCAGAGTCAGAGCGGAGAGGGTTTCTGGGCGGCATGGAGGAGTAGCTGAGGCTGAATGCCGTGAGTTGTAGGTTGGCGCCAGCATGACTCCAGGATCGTTTCTGTAGATGCTTCTGCTCTGTGGTCACTGAGCTGCATTTTCATCTCCAGATGTGGGTGACAGGAGACATCCTGGTAGATTCACAATGCCATGGAGAAATTGTGCTGTGGAGGAAATCCAAGAGAGTAAAGTGGAGTTGGTGACTTAACCACTGTGTTACCATCTGTGTGAATCCCGGGCTGATGCTCCCGGTCTGTGAAGGAGTGCAAAGATGAAATGTGAAAAATGTGAGCAAGCTTGTATGATGTGCAACTAAAAACCAACACGTCATCCAAGTAGTGCTGGATTGAGTGTCGGTGGGACCCCAGTGGAGACACCTGAGAAGACCGCCAGACAGACCAGAGCAGTAACAGCGTGCGTTGTCATGGGCTGGGGCCTCTCCCCTTGTGTGCAGAGCACTGACTTGGAGCCAGCTGCTGAGAAGAGCCACACGGACGTCTGCGCTTCTGTACCACGGGCCCCCGGAGACAGCCCCGAGAGAAGCCTGCGTACTGTCTCCATGCACGTCTGTCGGGATATTCGATGGGATCCACGGTTTCATCAGCGATGTTCAACTCTCTCTGGTAGAAAAATGTCAGGATGGAGAAGTAGAAACTGCACAGACGCCTGACAAGGGCAGAAGAGAAGCTGACGGCGTTCAGTGTGAGTCCATGCAGAGCAGTGCATCTCAGGAAGCAGTCCGCGTGTACTGGAGGGGAGACTCGGACGCGGGGTAGCGCAGCAAGACCTGGGGGTCTTCACGGGTGTGGTGTGTAAAGACCGGTTTGCGCGTGCTGGGTGCTTTAAGTCTGCACAGTCTCTCCAGGTAAGACCGCCTGGCCTTCGGGTCACGGTAGCATGGCCCCTGTCGTTGCAGCTCTGGGCTGAAGCCCAAAATGGCAGCCCTCTCCTGTAAAAGCTTCTGGACACCCTGATGTGGATGCCCCCACCTAAGACAGCATTTTGTGATGCTCTTTTATGCTGGAAGTAATTTAGGTACATGGGCTTTGGGTGTCAGGTGAGACACGCCATCCCCGGTTGGTAGTTTGGGTAGGAAAAGTACATTCTTCGTTTTGGGCTTACAGATGACGTTTGCAGCCCCTAACCTGCTCTTCACGGGAGTATTTATGCTCTGCAGGGATACTGGTTCCCGACAGTGGGGAAGACATCAGGGGCTTTGGAGCACGCGCTCATCCTCGGAGGTGGCCTGCTGCAGCCCTGTGGGCCGGGCGGTGCGTGCTGACCCAGGCCTGCAAAGTCCCCGTGGGGCACTTGATCCGTTGTTAAAGTCTGTATCCCACCGTTCTCTCTGTCATGTGTTTCTGTTTCACTTCCTCATTACTCTCCGGAAGGGACAAGAGTGATTTCTCAAAGAACTGCTTGCAAGCAGTGATTATTTACCTAAGGAACTAATTCAAGACATTGGGGTGGAAACAATAATACATCCAGTCTGACCCACATTGAAATGTGCTTGTAACTATTCCTTTGGTGGCCCCATCTGCTTGAGCCATCCTCTACCGTGGTGTCCCTTCATAACTCTGGTAGAGTCTTTGAGCGAAAAATTAAAAGTATGAGCAGAGAATGGCTGCTCTCTGGTGACCTCCAAGCCTTTTGATGGTTTTATAATCTTGCAAAGAACAGGAGCAGAGTCGGGGCTCAGGCCCATCCCCCTCCTGGTTCATGTTTCTCTCAGGTAACAAGGTCCCTTTCGGGCCCTCAAGGAAATGTGCTTTTGTCTCCAGATCGCTGGGAGTCATGAAATCTTGCACAGCCACAGACAGACTTGTTGTCAAGAAGCCGCAGAACTGAGTGAATATTCACACTTGTACAATGAAATATATCGATTTACTTTTTGATGCAGTTATTTTATTTTATGCCGTTCTTTTTCAGGTCCTTGCATGATGTAAAGTAATGCCATGTGATGAGACGGCTAAAGCCTTGTGTAGCGCAATTGGCACAGGAATTGATTATGGAAGGACCGTTTCCTATTTTAAGGGTTAACAGTGAAACCTAGTGGTGGTGGTTTTGAGAGAGGGATTGCAGACGTCCAGGAGGGGAGCGTGTGTGGTTTGAGCGTGTTCCCGCAGCGTCTAACACCAGCTGTCCGGCTCTCTTGCAGAGTTCTCTGGGGTGCTGCACCACTGCCACATTCTGGCGTCTGAGATGGTCCATTTCATTCACCAGATGCAGTATTACATTACGTTTGAGGTGAGTGCGGAGCGTCCTTTGATGTTAGCTTAATATGTCGTGTCTCAGGCTTCCGTGTGGCGTGTTTTGTCAAAGATGCTATCCCAGGAAGACACGCCTCATCCCTAAGTGTCGTGTGGTTGTTTCCTAGGTGCTGGAATGTTCTTGGGATGAACTTTGGAACAAGGTGCAGCAGGCCCAAGACTTGGACCACATCATCGCAGCCCATGAAGTATTCCTGGACACCATCATCTCCCGCTGTCTCCTGGACACCGACTCCAGAGTAAGACCCCTGTGCTGTTCAGAAACAGAAACCACGGTAGTCTTCTCCTCTTGGGCTCCTGTCACGTGGGACATCTTGGAAATCGCCTGGTGCCCACATTAGTAGTAATGGGACTGTTTTATTAATAATTTAAAATGCAAGGTGGACCATTTCTGAGCGGAATTAGAACAAGAACATGCTCAGAAATGGATATGAAAGTGGTGAAGCATGTAATCGCACTCACCTGTTTCCTCGGCGTGACAGTAGTGCCTTCCCGTGGGGTTCAGAAGACATAGGTGAACCAGTGCGGCTGGTTTCGTGTCGTGCGCTGAGGAAACCAGGCACGTGGTGCGAGACCACAGCAAACTGCTGCCCGTCTGTGAGTTCAGGAGGACAGTGAGGACGCGCAGAGCGCTCCAGGCTGTCCCTTTGTGGTCTTATCTAAGGACAGTGGTCTTTTCTGTGTTTGCCTTGGTGAAGTGAGTGGCTGCATGTGTTAGAAAATAGGCTGTTTGTCTTGAAGAACTGTAAGGGTTCCGTGGCCCCAGGTTTGTCGCTAGTGTCGCTCCCCTGTAGACACCTGTCGTGAATGTTGCTGTTCCGTGTGGCCAAGCCGCGTGGAGTTCTGATTTTATTCACACGTCTGGGAAAGCAAGGAACACGTTTTCAATTGAAACAAAGATATTGTGACGTAAGAGTCAGAATTTCACGTGCTTTTTTGACATTAAATGTGTGATTTCAAAGAAATTTCTGGCTCGTGGAGGGCTCTGCTTCTACTGTACCCTCCTCCAGGGAAACATGCTGCTTCACGGAGGGCATTCCCTCAGCGTATCTGGGTTTCCCAGTCATGGCTGGGAAACACGTATCTTGGTGCGCTGAATTTTATTACTAAAACTCTCATCTGTGTAAAAAATTGTTCAAAGATGCTTCTATATAGAAAGCTTTTATAAACATATGGAGACAATGGCACAAAAATAATTTACAGCACTTCGGACGTAAATCATAGTTTAAGAGATGCGCACCTGCAGCCTTTCGGCCTTGACTGCGGTGAGTGAGCCCCGTGTGTGCTGGCTGAGCCCGTAGCTGCAGTCTGGGCCGTCTGTCTGTCGGCACACGCGTCCCCCGGGGGCAGCAGACGAGCCGTCTCCTGCGCTGTCGGAGGGGCTCATGTAGTAACAAGTGGTGTCTGTTCCTGGGGCTCTGCGGTCACGGTGCTGTTGCGTGTTGAGAGGGTGCGACACTCCTCACGCAGGTCTGCGAGAGGTAGATGGTCCTAATTCATGGAAACCATTTATCTCGGTGCCTGACGCACGAGTGTTCGCTACTTCTGCTTTCAGGTGGCTCAGAGCAGTGGTGTGCGCTTTACAGAGACTTAGCGTGGTTAGAATCCGTGCTTTTCAGGGGATGTGGGACTGTCTGAGGATTATGCCCACGCCGACATCGGTCCCCATGAGGGGTGTAAGGAGCTGTCAGCGGCTGGCAGCAATGGGTTTCAGCCACGTCCCCGTGGAACGTGATCAGAACCATGTGTTCTTGACAAGTGAAGTGTATTTCGGTGTCTCCCTACGTAAGGAGACAAGGCTGTTCGAGAGGCGCACAGCCTTGGGGGGGTTGCGGCCGGACACATGCAGGTGTGCGCACGTGTGCGGTTCTCGTCTGTGCGTAGCTGATGCAGATCCGGCATCAGCCCGTACACTGCTGCACACTGCAGCCACCCCGAACACCTGCCCGGTTCTGCCGGAGCAGACGGCTCACGGAGCCCTCCCGCCTCAGCCCGAAGCCAGCGTCGCCACCGCCGAGATGTGTTCACTGTGGCACAAGTAGCAGTTCTCACGTGTTTACAATAAAGAAACAAATGGAAGAAATAAATTTTTATTAAAAACAAAAAAATTAGATCATCTTTTGTTTTGCTTTTTTCTTATCAAGTAAGACCCCCCCCCCCCCCCCCCCGAAAGAACCAGCAGCCTTGCGGTGGGCCCGGAGTTTGCCGTGAATCCCGGGCCATCTGAGCCCAGCAGCAGCGGCTATGAGTTAGTGAGCTTTGTGCCTGCGTGTGACTCTTGGAAGGGACCTTGTTGGGTCAGGGTGGGGCGTGTCCCCCTGACAGGGGTGTGGGGGTGGCGTCACACGCGTCCTCACGAGCCCTAGCGCCCTCCCACCCGCAGTGAGCCGGGCGGCCGGTTCTTGCCCGCTCAGCTTGCTCGCTGCCTCCGGTCCCTGAGCTTGGAGCCCCTCCCGCTTCTCCATCTCTCTTCCGCTTCTCAGTAAGGTTAGGTCCTCTTTCTCCCATAACCTCTTGCACATCTTCTCTGGGTTATGACTGCCATAAATGTGGTATTAGGCTGGTTTGGAGGAAGGCTATTCCTTTCATTGCTTTGGTTTTTTATCCTTTTTTTTTTTTTTCCATCCTAAGGGTTTCTAGATCTGCTTAGATCTTGTTTTTACAAGGAAAACCAGTTTTGTTTGCTTTCCAGAGGTCTGCTTTCTGCTTTTCCTTGCCTTGGGATGTTAGCTGGGTCTACCAGGAGCGTGGATAGGACTCTTATCTCGTCCCTGACGTTAAAGGGATGTTTTACTCTTTTCACCATTCACTATGATGTTTGCCAAGAGATCTTACAGAACCTTTACGAAATTAGGGAGGGTCCTTGTAGTGCTCGTTTGTTTAGATCTTTTACATAAATCATGAGTGGCTGTTAAGTTTTAACACATGACTTTTTTTCCCTGTGATTTCGAAATTATCTTTCCTTCTCAAATTGTTAATGGGTTTTTTAAAAATCGAAGTTGGCAGAGGATAGAGTTGACCTTGCTCTTCAGTCGTGGGCCGCCATCCGTCCCCAAAAGACCCTTGTGTGTGCTTTGTGTCCTGAGACCCCGCCCCCGCCGGCGGCACAGCCGTCCTTGTGCTGGCCAGTCCGCCTGCCTGGGTAGCCGGTGTTTTGCATGGATGTGTCTTTGATTTACATAAATGAGTTTTGCTGTAGATCCTTTCTTGTGCCCTCTTCGCATGCCGCACTGGGACAGAACAAAACTAAAATGTGGTAGATGCCCAGGAAGGGGGCTGTGAGCTGTGTGGACGGCGAGCCAGCCACGGCGATGTGTTCCTAGTGTTGAACCATCCTTGCATTCCTGCTGGACACTGGTTTTTAAACACTGTGCTGAATTTGGTTTTTTTATTATATTAATCTCCTTTCTCATATCCTCCTTGTCTGGTCCTGGTGTGTGTGGCACCAAACAGTGAATGAAATGGACTTGCTCTTCCGTTCCTTCCTGACGCTTGCTGACAGCCCTGCAACCTGGGGCCGCGCTGCCGTTGGTGAGGCCGCCGTGAGGGTGTTCGGGACACAGCAGCGGATAGGCAAAGAGCAGTGTAAGAGCGTCTTACAGTCTCTTTTTTGCCTCCGGTCCTCAGGCACTTTTGAATCAGCTCAGAGCCGTGTTTGATCAGATCATTGAGCTTCAGAACACTCAAGACGCCATCTACAGAGCCGCCCTGGAGGAGCTCCAGAGACGACTCCAGTTCGAAGAAAAGAAGAAGCAGCACGAAGTTGAGGTATGGCTTTTCTCCCAGTGGGCTTCTCAGTTTTAATAACGAGCTTTTTGCCACCATCAGCATGAATACAAGTAATGTTACCGCTGAAATGCTCCTGGAGACGGTGCTCACATCTGCCTCTGGAGTCCCAGGGAGGCACTGATGGGTCCACGTGGAGTGGTCACCCTCGCTGTCATCCTGTCGTGGGCATACGGATGGCGTGCACTGGAGTCCGTGAGGAAGCCCGTGGGTGCAGCTGTCCGTGGTCGCTGGCGGCTCTGAGGACTGGTCCTGGCTCTGCATTGCCTGGCCACCTCCAGCTGGTGGGCACACGTGGACATGTGGGACCCAGAGCTCTGCACTTGGGGCTACTTTCAGTGACCTTCCAAACCCATGAGCCTGTGAAGGTGCATCGAGCAAGTTTGGCCGTTTATGGGATTTCTTGTATTTGATTGCATCTCTGTGACTTTTACTTTTCCAAGGTGTTAATTCTTGGGATGCTGACAAATTATTTAAAGGATTGATTGATTGATTGAGAGAGTATGAATCCTAAGGAGACTCCCCACCAAGTGCAGAGCCTGACGTGGGGCTTAAACCGAAATCAAGAGCGGACACTTAACTGACCGTGCACCACCCAGGTGCCCCAGGGTGATGACGGATTTTTTAGAGAACAGTTTGATTAGTTTTATTTTTACGTGTTCCCTTAAGTCTTGTGTTAGGATCCTGTTCAGTTTGGAAAACTCACAACCACTTAGAGCACATGCTGTCTCCTCAGGGTGTTTTGGAAACAGAAGGAAGGGCTTCCTTCATTTGTATCTCTGAGATTGGGTGTGTGTTTGTGACCCTGAAATGCCACCTGGCCTGTGGTGGGTGCACTCAGGTGCCAGGCCAGCCGAAGACTCCGCCCTGACCGTGCTCCCTGGCGTTGTGCCTTTGGATGGTTTGACTTCTTTGAGACAGGTTCCCGTCATTGTACAATGGGAGCAGCTAAGTAAGACCCCACGCAGGGGCTCACTGACCTGTGTCGGGTATGTCTGTTATTTAGCATTTGGGAAAGCTCATCACTGCTGTGATTTTTAAAGCTGCCCACGGCCCCAGAGAACCCGCCCTTCTGGAGCATTACTAAACTATATAAAATCTACAAAAATCAGTCCTCAGAATTTTCTAACAGCAGGGCGGCCAGTTGTGTGGGAGTTGATGGTTCTTCCAGACTCGAGGCCGTCGGCGCTGGAGTGGAACAGATGTACATAATGAGTCAGGATTATTCAGTGTGCTCATTCAGATGCGCCTAGGGATACCTTTGGACAGTTAAAGCTGGAACTGTATCTGAGATATTATTTAAATTCAGTGGGCAAAATAATTGAAGAAGGACTCACTTAGACCCAGCGTCCATTGCAGTTCTAAAGAGACCGTGCGAGAGGACTCAGCCCCGAGCTCCAGAGCCCTGCGCGTGCTGTGAGGAGCCGGCCGCCTGCTTCCGCCCCTGAGTGGACCTGGTCTTCCTGTCGGAGCCACGCTCCATGTCCTGTGCCCTGGGGTTCTCTGCTTCCTTCCTCTTTTCCTTTAGGTTTATAATGATATTTCCAGTTCAAGTTTAGGATTAAAGGGACTTTTTTTCTATCTTAATCTACATTGGAAATCCTGGTTTCTAATAGTAGCAGACTGTTACTTGCTATCGACAGCCCCCCCCCCCAGCATACACAGATGTGCACACAGCTGTCCCCACACACGTGCTCCAGCAGGGCAGCAACAGTAGTTCGTGAGCAGGACGCAGGCTAGTCGTGCACATCAGAACCCGGCTTGTAACGCACCTGACATAATTACTCCCTTGAGGTTAGGCCCCGGCTCAGTGTGCAAATTAATTGGTTTCGTTTTTGCTTTTAACTTATGAAACAAAATTGAATTTAACTTTGTAAAATAGTTACCTGATTCTAAAGTCAAATCTAAGAAAGCATTTAGACAAGCCTGGCCTTTGTTGCTTTCTGCTCTGTGCGGGGTCTGTGTCACGAAGCCCAAAGACAGTGTCACCAAGTTCGGATGTATCAAACGGTAGGACAGCAAACAAGCTTTGGTTCATCCCAGAAGTACAAAGTTCGTGTATCATTCTGATGAAAATACCGTAATTCACCACATTTACAAACTAAAGGAGAGAATTACATGATTATCTCAATGGATAAGATCGTTTGATAGTAAGGAAGATGTGACAGAAGGTTTGCTTGAAAGGCCTGAGTGAAAAGCTCATGCTTAATGGTGCAGCCCTGGGGCTGAGACCCAGGGCAGTGAGCACTCGGTTCAGCGTGGCGATGGTGGACCGAGAGTAAGAAGTACAAGTGCAAACACACAACCGAGCCGTCTCTTTTTTTGGGGGGGCAGGTAGGGGGCAAAAGTCATGGTTGTGGACATAGAAAACTCAAAATAATCTTTAGGTAAGTGAACTAGAATTAATAAGTGACTTTATCAAGGTGGCAGTAAACAAGGTCAGTACGCAAAAATCACTTCTGTTTCCATCAGCCACAAACAAAATGAAATTTTAAAAATGTCTTTAAGAGAGCATTAAAATGTAATAAAATATATGTAATGGCCCTTGTACAGAAAACTATACAACAGGGCTTGGCAACTGAGGGTCTGCAGGCCAGATCTGGCCTCCTGTGTGTTTGTAGGTGGAGTTTACTGGAGAAGCCGTGCCAGTGATTTCCATGTTGTCTGTGGTGGCTCGTGTGCTCTCTTGGTAGAGCTGACTAACAGCACAGATCGGGGGCCCATGAACCCCAAAGTACGTGCTCTCTGGCCCCTTACCACTGCATCACAGAGATCGTAAAGGGCCCCTCGATAAGGAGAGGCGTCAGCTGTGTTCATGGTTTGGAGAGCTGGTAGATTTAGTGCAGTCCCAGTTCTAAACCCCTACAGTTTCGGGGGTTTTTGTGGGTTTAATTTTGGGGGGTAGAAAATGATCAACTAATTCTAAAATTTATGTGGAAATACATAGGGCGTAGCATGCAGTGAAGAGAATTTTGAACGAGAACCAAATTCGACGATATATGTTTCTAGTTGAGTGCACACACACCCTCAAGGTTTGCACAATTAGAGCAGTGAGGAGAATGGTGCCGGCTCAGGCAGGACATTCGGGGAGGGGGGTAGAGTACCGTCCAGAAGCAGCCCCACACATTCTGGGATCGTTCGCTCTCCCCTGAGAACGTCGATACACGGTGGTAGGGGTGGTATCTCGACCCTGCCTCGCGCACACACACAGCCACCACGAGGTGGGCTGTGAATCTGAACGGGATAGGTAAAATGCTAAAGCATTGACAGAAAGAATAGCTGTAAAAGAAATTAAAGTTTTATTATTGTGTCACAGTAAGAGAACCCTGTTGATAAAAAGATGAGAGTCCTGTGCTAATTCCTATATCAGCTGAAAAGGCATTTAGTTAGAGTCACCATTCATTAAGAACCATCTTTTAAAGCTAGAAGTAGGTGTATGTCCAGTACAAAAAGACCCACCATGCTTAGGAGAAATAGCAAGAAGCCAAGTCAAGGGTTAATGGGCTTCAGTGCTTTGAACAGTCTGGTTCTGCTTTTATGTATAAGGTCTGTTTTAGAAATGTGCCCGCAGTGATGGAAAGATACGAGGCATTGCTTTTAGTAACCACAGCCTGGTTAGCTTGTGACAAATGATCGGAAGTGTTACATGTTCTGCAGTGTAGGACTGTAGGTATTAAAAACAAGAGGGAGCTCTCTGTGTGCTCATGTGTAGGGATGTAAACTATCTCCGAGGTATCTTATTAATTGGAAAAAGTAATTGAGAGCTCAGTTGGGCATCCGCAGATTATCGTCGAAGTGTTCAGCAGCACAAAGGGCATGAAAAGCATGTGTCTCCCCACCCTCCCCTGCCAGCCCAGTCCCACCCTGGCAGCTTCTTGCCCCCTGGGTTTTAATTTGATCTGGTCCTTTGGATTCTTCAGGGCCGGTGGGGAGTGACGGCAGCCGAGGAGGAGGAGGAGGACAAGAGGATTCAGGCATTTCGAGAGTCTATACCGAAAATGTGCTCGCAGCTGCGGATTTTGACACATTTCTACCAGGTGCGCGTTGGAGTGACACCAGAGTGTCCAAATCACGTTGCTCTTTCCCTGCAGTTGACCGTTGCTGTCAAAATGATTAAAAAGGAGTCCTTTCAGTCCACCCACCACCCACTGTGGGGCCTAGTCTTGGCTGTGACCTTCCCAGGGATCCTGGGCTGACTAGGGCTGCTGACCTGGGACGTTCTGGTGTTGTCAGCAGTGGGTGGGAGCCCCAGGTGAGGCAGGAGGGCGTAGGTGTGTGGGGAGCTGCTGCGGGGGCAGCCGAGCACGCCAGGTGGCGGGCGCTGAACTCGGCCCACAGACCCGGGAGGCTGGGAGAAGAGCGGATACTGAGAGTCCCCGGGCTCTGCTTTTGATTTTTATGTTGTGGGTTTGGTTTCTGATTCTGTCAGTTTCTCAGTGTGATTTTAGTGATGGAAATACAGGTGAAAAGATTGAAGAATTTTTACATTCAGTTGCTGGTAACTAATTAGACAAGTATTGACGTTGAAACCTTTAAAAATTACGTTTCTGTGTGCTAACGTCTCCATGTGGTTCAAAATTTAGAATGAAACTACCTCCCTGTTCCATAGGCATCTGGTTTGTTTCCCCGGGTCCTCATACTTTCAACGGTTGTCTTCAGCATAACGTGGGTGCGGGAGGACCTTGTCCCTCTCGTAGGTGGTCTTCCTCTGACATTAGCTACCACAGTGTGTTTGTTGAAAATGTTTCTTAAATGGTGGCAAAGGTGGGATTATGTTCAGTGCAAAAATACCCTCACCGGACAGGTGTTTTGATAATGAAACGGCTGCTAGACCCCGTGTTGTAGGCACCGTAGGGACTCGCGTTTCTTAAAGACGGGTACGTCGTGGTGGTTCCGTGCTCGCAGTGAAGGTGGTAGTACTCCTGCAGCGGAGTAACCCCAAGTGAAAAATGCGTGTCGTCGTGCTCATTCCTGAAAGAGATAGGAATGCTTACACATTTTCCCGAGGGACTTAATACATTTGTTTTAAAGGTTTTAATTATTTATTTGAGAAAGAGAGACACAGAGAGAGCACATGAGCAGGGGGAGGGGCAGTCAGAGGGGGAGGGAGCCTCCTCGCTGAGCAGGGAGCCTGGGATCACGACCTGACCTGAAGGAAGACGCTTCGCCGACTGAGCCACCCAGGTGCCCCGAGACTTAATACATTTTTAAAACGTAATCTTAATCTGTATAATCCCAGTTTTACTCAAATTATAGTCTTAATCTTCTTTCTAGATCATGGCCATTGGGATTTCTTTTCTGTAACAGAAAAAGTCCTTTCCTGTTCTCTGGATAATTGAAACAGCAGGGTGTCAGCAGCTGTGATCACTTACTGCTCACGGAACGGTCTCACCCGCAGTCCCCAGCCTGGGGACAGAAGTGTTCCCCACAGTTTCTTTTCTTTTTTTCCAAAGAATTACTTTTTTTTTATTATAATAATATTTTTTATTATATTCTGTTAGTCACCATACAGTACATCCTTGGTTTCCGATGTAAAGTTTGATGATTCAGTAGTTGCATGTAACACCCAGTGCACCGTGCAGTATGTGCCCTCCTCACTACCCACGGTTTATTGTTGTGAGTGTCACCCATCGCCACCTGAACAGAAGCCACTGCCTATATGTTTAGCAATCGAATTCCTTAGGGACTGTCTCGTAAGCCCTTGGTCTCCTAGAAGGACACAGGACTGTCCACAGCATCCCACTCTGTGCTTGCTCAGATGTGAGTTCCCTTGCGTGACATACCTGAGTCCCCGGGAGCTCGGAGAGGGACCGAGATGCTGTTAGGGTTTGGAAGGACTGATGGGATGTGGTGTTTCAGTGGCGACTTCTCTGCAGATGGGACCTTTCCCAGGTCTGCAAGCATGGAGACGAACATCGCCTACTTAGGACACACCTACTGGCTGTGACTCAGGAGCCTTGCAAGGATGGGGTTTGTGCTCCTAAGTGACCCAGCCCAGCGGAGACGAAGCCAGTGTTTGTTGTATGAAAGTTGGAGTACACTGCTGTCATGTCCCCTCGCCTTTACAAAGCCCCTGAGAAGGAGGTGATGTAGCCACACTCTGCCCGGTCTTCAGGAAGGCGACTCAAGCCCACATCCGCAAGGACCAGGGGACCCTGCGGTCATGGTTCAGAGGCGTATTGTGTGTCATGTTTTTTAGTTTTCCTGGGAGAGCTCTGTGATTCATATGAAAGATGGAAAGTGGAACGCTGGACTTTATATTTAAAAGAAAAAGGATAGGCTTTTTTTAACATCAGAACCTTTGCTGTTTTACTTATAGAACTTAGGGCAGAAAGGAAGTTCTTTTAAATAAAATTTGTTGATTGTGCATGTATTTGTGGACACGGGTATCTCTTCCTAACACGACTGCCATTGGTTCGGTGAACTTGGGTTCCTGGAGCAGTTGTCCTCCCTTTGGGACACCTGCCGTGGTGGG
Organism: Ursus americanus; assembly: GCF_024610735.1. Lineage (NCBI taxonomy): Eukaryota > Metazoa > Chordata > Mammalia > Carnivora > Ursidae > Ursus > Ursus americanus. Next base: position 1,318,113 of record NC_142136.1, read on the forward strand.
TGTTTATGGAACATTGTTGATCTGGAAGGAGAAACCAGCCCAGATGAGGCTGTGGTGGCGAGGGGGGTGGTGTGTTTGTGGAAGGCTCCCTTCTGAAAAAGATACTTTTCCTTGTTTTTAGGGCATAGTGCAGCAGTTTCTGGTGTTGCTGACGACCAGCTCTGATGAAAGTCTTCGGTTTCTTAGCTTCAGGTTGGACTTTAACGAGCATTATGAAGCCAGAGAGCCAAGGCTCCGAGTGTCTCTGGGCTCTCGAGGGCGGCGCGGCTCCCACGCGTGAGCCCTTCCCTGTCTTCACAGGGAGCTGCGCACGCTGGGAATTCCATTACGAGACACACATTCACGTTTAAATCTTCAAGGCCGCTGGCATGCTGCGGACGTCCACCGTTCCTGCCCACAAGTCCTTCAGTGTTTTCAACGGCATGGCGTCTGGTAGAGTCAGAGTCCTGTTTCTCTGCGTCGGAGGTGAATACGTCTGTAAGAGCACTAAGTTGAATGGGCTGGTTTGCACTACTCAGATTTATTTTCTAAAGTCTTCGTATTCAAGAGATACCACTGTGGAGGCTTCGTAAGCTCTCCATGATATAATTTATATTTGTCCCTTTTTAAGAAATCACAGTTGCTTTTAGAGAAAATTGGAGCGGATGGATGTTCGTCAGTTAAGACGGTAATGTCGTTGCTATTTTTTTAACATCCTCCTTAGAGGTAATCTTTGTTATATAATCAAATTGACACAGAATGTCCCTACTAAGAAAATATATAGAGCGTTTTATTTTGGTTTGTAGTGTGTAAGATATTAACCTCTGAAAGAATCTTTACACATTTATCCTTCTTTCAAAGTTTATCTTCCTTCAAAGTTTACATTTTTATATTTAATTTACTCTTTCAGATAACTTCTAAACTAGCGTAGAACTAGTTTGGGGGGGGCGTGAACAGAACACCGCAAGCCTCGATTTCTCCATCTGTCGGCTGAAGTGATGTAAATACGGATGACTAGGAAGTTATGAGCTATTTTATTTTCAAATTCTGATAAACATTGGAAAGAAACTGACTTGAATAATGAAGATTTCCTTTCTCCTTGCCTATTTTTTCATTGTAAATATTTATATACTACTGACCAGATGTGGGGGAAACTGTTTTTTGTAAAAATGTCCTATCAAGTCACATGAATCTGCCCTTATGATGTTGCATAAGTGAAACGTAGAGAATTAAAGCAGTTATCTTTCAGATGTATCGGTTCTTCCTTGAATGAATACCTGGGAAGAGATCGAGTTCACCCGCCAGGTTCGCGGGCCGCGTTCGCAGTTTGATGTGAGGCGCGTCCGGGCGTGAACTGTGCCGGCAGTGAAGCCTGGGAAATGGACCGTGTGTGGCCTTTGGGCAGAGCCGGGGGCAGGGGGGGGCACCTCTCCGTGCTCGGGCCCCCCTCCATTCGGCTGTCTGATGTTGCCGTCGGAGTCCCTTTCCGACCAGAGGGGCGGTTAGGAGTCCTGGCTCTGCAGAGATGAATCTGTGGTGAAGGCCAGTAGTTTTTAGGATACTAGTTCAGTTTTAGATTAAAAATTTGTAAAAATAGGAAATTGGAAGCCAGTTTCTCTACTGGAACATTTCCCAGAAGCAACGGTGTGTTCCATACGGGATCCCCCACCGTCCCCAAGTGGGCAGACTTTTGCCAGCCCAATCCGAGTAGGACAAAGCAGGGATCACCATTAACTCGTTGCGGGGGGTGGGGGGAGGTGTTTGCACGCTCCCAGACCCTGAAGTGACCCGTCTTGGGCTTTCCTTAGGACGCATCTTGCCAGCAGAGGACAGGTGCCAGCAGGCGCAGCTCAGAGCCCCGGAGGCTGGGCGCTGAGGTGCGAGCACGTCCCCGGAGGGTGCTGAGCACGGGCTGCCCGCTGCAGACCCAACACTGAGCGCTCCGTGCGCTCTCTGCCGCTCTTCCTACAGCACGAATCCCCTCGGAACAGCTACTGATGGAGCTCTTCTGTAAAAGCAAAGTGGCATAATGTGGACTTTTGAAAAGCAGGGGTTGCTTCTATCTCCCAGAGAAATTTCCCAAAGATTTTTGACCTTGGAGCCTGTTTTTATTTTCTTCAAAGCATTTCTCCTTTAATCTTCAGTGGAAACTGAATTAGCGTCTGGAAGACGCTAATCCAGATTTGGGGACTAAACCTCCATTCGAGCTTAGGAGCCATCAAATAACTAGGGGCGATTTGTGGGTTATGGAGGTGCTCTCTGAGAGGGGCCTTCCAGTGCGGCCAGGACGACCCTGGCAGGTCTCAGGACAGAGTGGTGGGTCTGGCATAGGGAGATAGGGTCACAGAAGGGCCCGGGCAGCCCCGAGGGTGGTGTGCCATCAACGAGGCCTTGCAGAGCTCGTTTCAGACCCCACTGGAGACGCCACGTGAACGGGCAGGCCTGTCACAGAGTGGGGTCTCATCAGTGAGGAGTTGGTGCTCCCCTCTTGGTGGTTGAGGTGGGAGAGCCCGTTGCAGGGGCGAGTCATCTATGGAGGCAGATGTTCCGGTGTGGCCCCTGAAAGGTTACCCTTTCAGGTTGTTGTGAAGATCAGAGCTGCGTGCATCGGGTCACGCCGTTAGCAGATTCTTACTAAAGGAGCGCTCGTGTTTCCGGTGGACCGGCCGGCTCCCGTGAGCCCGGCTCAGCTTTCCAGCCATTGAGGATGCCTCGTATTGCCCAGGAAGGTCTGGTACCGTGGCTGCAGGCACAGACCACCCCTGGTCAGGACGTGGCTCCCTCGAGTCCTGTTGGATTGGCGGGCGTGACTGAAGAGGGGAGGGGGCCACCTCTCCTTCCTGCGTCCATGTATGTCCGCAGTGGAACTCACGGCGTCGTGATTCTCCCAGCCCTCTGGAGAGTGTGTCCTGGCTCGGTAGGACAGAACGTACAGCCAACATGGACATCCCGCTTCCTAGGAAGAAAGCACTTTAATCAAATAACCATGGTCATACTCAAGGTGGGTCACAAGGCACAAAGTCTACGTGAAGTGTTGAGTGTTGTCTGTGCAGGTCGCGCGGAGCTGGCGGGTGGGTTGGTGGCCCGTGGTGGCATGGCTGCTCCTGGCTGGGAATGCTGCTGTGAACGCTGTGGCCACAAGCAATGAGGACAGGCCTCCTACCCAGTCATTCCGGAAGACTTGTGTAGAGCCGAGCGTAGCTGGCAGGGCCTCAGGGCCAAGAGGACGCACTGCCCTGCTTGTGTGCATTTGCACGTGGGAATTCAGAATTCAGGAACTCCGTATTTACAGGTGTGTGGAAATGATCAGGTGAGTGCAGCCCACATGGGAAAGCCAGAGCCGCTCAGTCCTCAGTGACTTGGGCTGCGCTGCCCGGGTCTGTGGGACTGGGACACAGTGGGAGGGGTCACTGTCCTGAAGGAGGGTCGGTCCTTCCCATGACCCTGCTCAGTTTCAACCACGTCCAATCGCTGGACACTTTTGGCGGGTAGTTTATAAACAAGCCTATCCTTTCTTACTCTGCTGATGAGACTACCAGATTTCTGAGTTCAAGCTCATTTTTGTTTCTAGAAAATCGTGTTTTCATGTAGCGCTTTTGAATTTGTTGGCATTAATTTTTATATGGATGCCTTTAGAGTTGCTGAAATACTCATATTTGAGTTATAGCCTTTTCATTCCTAATTATGTATTTGTGTTTTCCTTTCTTCCTGCTCACTTTTACCGGTGTGATAATAGTTTATGCCTTTCAAGAATTATCTCTTGATATCATTTTACTATGTATGGATGCCAGTTTTTGCTTTATAAATTACTGTTCTGTATTTAATACCTTCCTGTTTCTCTTTTGGTTTATTTTTTCCCAAATTGAGCGCGTATGGAATTTCTTTCTCTCGTTGAGTTTCTGATGGAATCGTTCTCTGCATTAACTTGACTTACATCACAGGCTTTCATGGGCGCTTCTCCCATGTCAGTAATTCCTGACTTATCTGTAAGTCTCTTACTTTTTCTGACTATGGGTATAGTTACAGTTCGAAATGTCTAGGAAGTTTGCTTTTTTTTTCCCTCAATTTTTTTTTCTGAAAAAGAAAAGTAATAGAAAAACACACAGAAATTTGTCAAATTGTGTATCAAAATAGGGCACTACCATGTATGACAGTAGGACACAGGAATGGAAAGAAACCTCAGGAGACTACAACAGAGTGTCCAAGAGCCGGTGTTCGTGGGTCTTTAGAGTCTGAAGGCTCACATCAGAGATGCATGAATTGATAACAGATGCTTTGGGGTAAATGACTTTGGGCAAACCATTTGGAAAAAAATTGAAGAGCTCTACCTCCTACCACACAAGAAAACGTAGTCATCTATGGCTGGCCATTCACATTGTCTCTGGTATTTGAGTTTACGAAGAAAGCCGCTGTGAACAGGGGTGCAAGAGTCTAGGGATAAATGCCTTCATTTCTCCGGTGATCAGGAGAGAGGACGGCTACGCCTGAGGTCGGCTTATGGCTGACGTCTTCAGAGACTGGCCGGCGTGGTCAGTGCTTGTTACTCTCTTGTCCGCACTTGCCCGAGTGCCCTCTCACTGCTGGGGGTCCTCGGGGGGGGGGCACAGTGTGTCATCTCCCTGATGTCTGTGACATCAAGCATGTTTTCATAGGCTAATCTGCCATGAAATTGTGTCTTAAAATATTTGCCCATGTTTTTTTGGGTGGTTTTTTTATAGTTTTGAGAATTCTTTATGTATCTGGATATAAGTCTTTTCTCACATAGGTGATGTGCAGACGTTTTCTCCCAGTTTAAGTCTTATTTAAAAACTTGCGCACCCATCAGGCTCTATGCTCGTCAGCATAGAGATTTTTATTTCAGCCCATGGTGTGGACAGTCTCCCACAGGTACAGTTTGCAGGGAAAAGACTCCAGACAAATGAGTACACGTAGAGAATCATAGCAGAGCTGCTGCTCCTTTTTTGTTGTCATTTTAACCACAAAATGAAACTTGTCAGAGGAAGCAGTGTCTATGTATTAGCCTGCAATTAACCAAGAGTCATCGCCGTGATTATAGTAGTTTTCAGTTGTTGTCAGCTTTAAATCATAACTCTTTATTTAGAGCTGCCTGTCCATCAAGGTGGCTGCTGAGCACTTGAAACGTGCCTGCTCTGAATTGAGATGTGCCGTACGTGTAAAACACACTGCAAATTCCAAATATTTAGTATTAAAAAAAAGGAATGTAAAATGGCTCAATATTTTTCATACCATTACATGTTGAATTGATATTTTGTATATGTTTGCTTAAATAAAAGATATTAAAATTAACTTTGCCAGGTGTTTTTTTTTTTTCTTTTTACTTTTCCAATATTGCTTCTAGAAAATAATCAGTTACCTGTGTGTCTGCCTGTGTATTTCTGTGGGACGGTGCTCTTTCTGCTCTAGGGCTCCGTTCAGGATGCCATGTGACGTTTCCTTCTGTCTCCTTAGGCTCCTTCTGGCTGTGACAGTTTCTCAGGCTTTCTTCTATGATCTGCACAGTTCGAGGAGTACTGGTCAGATATTTTACAGAATGCCCCCCGGCTGGGTTTGGTCTGATGTTTTTCTCATGATTAGGTTGGGAGTATGAGCTCTGGGGAGGAAGACCACAGAGGTAAGGTGCCCTTCTCATCACATGGAATCCAGGGTGCACACTGCCAGCGTGCTTGTCACCGCCGGTGCTGACCCTGCTCGCCTGGCGGGGATGGCGTTCCATCCTGTGTTCTTGAGGACGAGGTCACTGTGTGCAGCCCACATTTAGGGGGAGGACTTACACTCCACCTTCTTGGGGGAGCATCTACCTAGATTATGTGAAATTCTGCATGGGAGATTGGTCTCCTCATATTTCTGGCTAGAGATGAACCCGTTTATTTATCTTCCTAAGTGAGCAGCGTTTGTCATCATTGATTTTCTCTATTGTTTTCTGCTTTTTATTTTATTGATTTCTACTCTGATCTTTATTATTTCTTTTCTGCTTTGCAGTTTTCTCTCTTTTCTTTCTTGAGATGGAAGGTAATTGATGTTAGATCTTTCTGTTGCATTCTACAAATTTTAATATGTTCTTTCATTTTTTTTTTTTCAAAATACTTTCCAGTTTCCCTTTTGGTTAATTCTTTGACCTAGGGTTTATTTAGAAGTTTGTCATTGGTTTCCAAATTTTTATGGAAATTGCAGATACCTTTCTGTTACTGATTTATGGTGTAATTCCACTGTGGTCAGAGAACATCCATTTAAATTTATTGAGATTTGTTTTATGACCGTAGGTAGGGTGTATCTTGGTAAATATCTGGGTACACATTTAAAGATGTTTGACTGTTTTATGGTGTTCTATGAAGTCCGTTAGGATAAGGTTTAAGTCTTTTGCATTCTCGCTAATTTTTGTCTATTTTTGCTATTGATTGTTGAGAGAGGGTTGTAATCTTTTCACTATAATTATGAATTTTTCTCTTTCTCCTTGCATTTCTCTCAGTTTTTGCTCTATGTATTTTGAAGCTCTGTTGTTAGGCTCATAAGTATTTAGGATTGTTATATTTCCTAGATGAATGGACCTCCTTTATCATTGTAAAGTGACCCTCGCAATCTCTGGTAATATGCTTTGCTTTGAAATATACTTTGTCAATATTACAGTCACTCCGGCTTTCTTTTTCCTCCCTTCCCCTCCCCTCTCCTCCCCTCTCCTCTTCTTTTCTTTTCCTTATTTATTTGAGAGAGAGAGCATGCAAGCACAAGCTGGGGGAGGGGGGAGAGGCAGAAGGAAAGAGAAGCAGACTCCCTCCTGACCAGGGAGCCCAATGCGGGGCTCGATCCCAGGACCCCGGGATCATGACCTGAGCCAAAGGCAGATGCTCGACTGACCGAGCCCCCCAGGCGTCCCATGTAATTCAGCATTTTGTACGTGAGGTCATATTGATACCCACAATGTAAGTCTCATGTTGAGAACGGACACGTCCAGTTGTAACTGAAGTTCACGTAGTGCTCTGTATTATTCCAGTTTTTGGACACACCACAGTGTATTCAGCTATTTTATTGTTTGTGAGTGTTTGCACTGTCTGCAGTTTTTAGCCATTACAAACATGGCCGGACTCCTCGCCAGTCTGGCTGCCGTGTTCTAGCCTCTCATGCTTTAACTTGTATTTCTTCACCGTTAATGAGGTTAGGTGTGTTTTCATGTGTTTACTTGCTATCGAGATTTTCCATGTGTGAGCTCGTTTCTGTCTTTTGCACCTTTGGAGAGTTTCTTACCACTTTGTTACTGATTGATGGGGGTCGCATATACTTGATGCACTCGTCTTCTGTCAGTCCTGGATACTGCACGCACCCTTCCTCAGCTTCCTGTGTGCTCGCTTGGTGTTGTCTTTTCTTATTTTAGATTTCAGTATGGACCCATCTGCCAGTCTGTGTTTTATAAAAATGTTATATTAGCAAATGCTGCCTTTTGTTTGAGAAATACTTCCCAACCCTGGAATTGGGGACGATAAACATGTAATGGTTTTGTCTTTCACATTTTGTTTCTAATTTACCCGGAATGAATTTTTACAGATGGTATGAGGTGGGAGTCCAATTCGTTTATTTCCATAAATGTATTCTGTTTCAGGGCACCAATAATTGAGAAGCCTGATCTAAAATATTACTCTGTCATAAGCCAAAAATCTATATATTCATGCTTTTGTTCATTGGTCAGATTGTCTCTCCTTGCATCAACACAAGACTCTCCTAATTTCTATAGTTTTATAATAAACATTGATATCTCAAGGAAATGCTTCAAACTTTAATTCTTCAAGAATCCCCTGGCTGTTTCTGACCTTTTTCCTTTCATATAAATTTAGAGTCCAGTCCCCAACAAAGAATAAGGTTTTGATTAGGGTTGTACTGTCGGTAAATCAGTTTGGAAAAAGGTTGACATATTACATTGGTTATTTCAATCCATGCATTGCATCTCTCTCCGTGTTTACTTTTGTCTCTCTTAATGCCTTTCAGCATTCTATGAACTTCTCTGTGATGAGTTAGCACAACTTTTGTTAGATTGATTCTTAGGGGCCTCATTGTAAAAATGCAATTGTATTGTATTTTCTTTTTCTTTTTTTTTTTTTAATTTAAGATAGAATTTTTACCTGTTACTGATACACAAAAATGCGTTTACGTTTTATATGTTGATTTTGTATCCAGAAGTCTTGCTAAGTTATCATAGCAATTGTCCACTAATTGTAATAGCTTATCTGTAGCTTCATTGGAACGTCTCTATACCTGTGCTGGTTCCCCCAGAAGCAGACAGCAAAGTGGAATTAGTTACGTGAGAGCTTGATTGGGAGAAATGCCAGAGAGGGACAATGGTGGGAGGGATTTGGTGGAGCCTGGTAAGGACAGGTGGGCATGAGTCGGGTCAGATCCTCAAGGAAAAGTGTCGAGGGGAGGAAGGAATGTTAGGCGGAAGGGTCAGGTTGCAGCGCGGTTCTGGGGAAGTTTGAGAAAGCATCAGGGAGTTCTTGAGACACATTTACTCCTTGGAGGGGTCCTGTGTGTCCAAGGATGGGTCTGTGGTATCTGTGCCAGTCTGCTTGCCGGGAGCATGGCCTCCGTGTGAAGGCCATGATGGATTTCAGAGTGTGGCGTCTGGGGCTTCAGATCACTGATATTCCCAGAGGAGAAGAGCTGAGATGCTCATGGCCCACGGATACGTTTGCTCAGACCTCTTTGGGGGGCAGCTCAAAGGGAGGTGGTGAGTGGGGTGAGCCCACCCCTGTCACCATGTGCAAGCCAATGACTGGTCTTCCATTTCTCCTTCTTGGGCATCACTCCGACTGATGTTGGTATCTTGCCAGGGGGCTTCATCCCTAGGTGAGGGATCTGAAGCTCTGCAGCCCTGTGCTTGTAGGCCAGAGCTGCTGCCCTCCCAAGGGCCAGGCTGGAGAAGACCGGTGGCAGCTGCTTTGACTTGTGGGGCCTTGAATGACTGCGTCTGGGATGCCGTGCTTTTTGGTTCAGGCGTGTCCTCTCGTAAGCTGTTTTCCTAGACGTGTTTTCAGGCTGTCATCTGCCCACTTTCTGCAAACACCTCAAGCTCTTCACGAGCTCGGGTCCTGCGCCCCACAGTCGGCTCGGGGTACGGGAAACCCAAGGGGAAGTCTGGAGAGCCTGTTCTGTGAGCTGTCCACAGCCGGCTGGGGGGTGAGGCTGGGAGGCCCCACTCGGAGCCCTCTCCCCCTCTCTGAGGAGCAAGGGCTCACAGCCAGCTTGGGGGTCTAAGAACCTGTTGGGTCGGTGGCCGGATGACTGTGTCTGCATGCGCCTCAGCGTCACCGGGCAGGTGAGTCTGCAGGGGTGGTGGCCTCCACGAGACCGTGGCGTCCACGGCTCCTGGCGTGCAGAGGTTGGCAATAGGGGCTTCCCGGCGGCAGGGAACTTTCCGGTGCCTGTCCACACAGACTTGCCCTGTGCAGAGCCCTGAGGGTGTTTCCAGGCCTCCGTAATCTGGCTGCTGGCGCCAGAGCCGGGAGCCCCACCCCAGGTGTGGGGGCCGTCCAGCAGGGCTGTGACCTGCATGGGGCCCGGGGGGGGGCGGGGCGCGTGGGGGGGCAGGTCCAGCACGGCCCCTCCCTGCTCCGGCCGCACCCTGGCTGCCTGCTGGGAGGGAGCCGCCGGGCACCGTGGGGCTCTGGGTGGGAGGCAGGGGGGCGAAAATTACACGCAGATCTCTGCGCTCCGAAAATATACCTCCGCTCTCCAGAAAATTGAGTGAAATGGTATGGAAATTTGGCTAAGTGATTATGGACATTGTTCTGTGGACGTGTTGCCAGGTGTCTCTTCAAGAAGAGAAATAAATTTGTATTTCTCTGCCTTTATTCTGGCTTGAGGTTTTAATAAAAATGCAGCGAGGGAACAGTGCATAGCAGCTTGTCTGGAGCTGAGATTCGTGCCGCTGACAGGGGCCTCAGACTGTCTTGTCTCACGCAGGCTCGCGGTGACCCCGATAGCCTCCCCCAGCACCCCCGAGGGTCAGCGGAGAGCGCAGCAGCCCCACGGTCCGCCCCAGGGAGTGTGGGCCCAGCGCCACCCTCAGGGCACCCCTGCTGCTTGCCCTCCTGGTCTGAAGCCTGGGGCTTATGTCACTGGAGGGGTCTGAGTTCCGTGTCCACAGGGGCTTTGCTGTGGATGGGAGGCCAGGGGTGGCCGGTCTCAGCCTCCGCTTCCCCCTGGCAGGTGCCCTACCGTCTGGAAAGCTAGCCTTCCACCCCTCCTCGCAGAGTCCCGTCCCTTCCTTAGGGGATGGGGAGGGTGGAGCTGGGAGAAGGGTCCCAGCCTCCTGAGGCCCTGGCTGCAGTCCTGGGGCGGGGACCCACCTGTCAGACTCCTGGGCCTGTGAGCTCTGAGCCGTCTCCTCTCAAATCCAGACATACTGCACACTAGACTTCAGGGCGGATTCCAGAAGGGGTGGGTGATGTGCGCCCACTACAGGGACCCTGGGGACCCGGGCTGCCACAGGCAACATCTGGGAGTGCCCTGGAAGAGGGCTGAGGGCCCCCACGTGTCCTAGCCAGGTCGTCCCCAGGGTGGCGTGCATGCCCGGGGCGTCCAGGACACGGTCCCCAGAGGGCGGGGAGGGCGTGCAGCAAAGAAGACAAGATGCAAGTCCTTCACAGCGCGCACAGGTCAACCAGGAAGGACGCTGGTGGCAGTTTGTGGTCCCACCCCGGTGGCACAGGCTCACGCTGTCACGGCGGCTGGCCAGGGGATGCTGTGGTCCCCGTGGAGCCGTGGGCCGGCACTCGGGGGAGGGCGGGGGTCTGTACCTCAGGGCATCCCTTCCTCTCTGTTGTGGCTGCGTGCTCCCAGCAGGGCCCTCCGTCTGTCTCCCACTTGGCTTCCTGGTTCTGTGGTCGTGTTCTGCGTCCTTGCCTGTGACTTCCTCAGATGTCCTCGTGCCGCAGACTCTCCCCTGGGCTGCGGTCACCTGTGTGCGGGCCAAGACTGCTGCCCGCAGGCGGCCGGCCCTCCACGCTGGCTGACCTTGCCCCATCTTCCTTCTGCTTCCGCCCGGGCCCTTGGTGGGACTGCTCGCCGTGTAGGCGGCCTGTGGGCAGACGCGTCCTGCCTGATCACGTGGGTTCTGTTCTCGAGTTTCCACCTGCTGTCTTCGTGGCTGTCGGCCTCCTTGTTTTCCAGGTCCTCGAACACATTTGTTGTAAAGTTTCTCTCTCAAACTTTAGTGTCTGAGTCATTTCCAGGTTTGCTTCTATTGACTACTTCTTTTTTTTAAATCTATTTTTTTTAACAAGACCTCTGCACCCAACGTGGGGCTTAAACTCCTGACCCCACGATCAAGAGGCTTGCTCCCCAGCGACTGAGACAGCAGGAGTCCCATGGACGATTTCTTGTTGGAGGGCACATTTTCCTGGGTTTTTTTGATGTGCCCTGATTTTTTTTTTATTGATGCTGGAAGTCCATTTGTGTCTAAGAACAGCAGAGACTAAGCAAGGTAGCTGTGCCCATGAACTGGACGGGGGTCCTTTCACCACGTCCACGGGCAGCAGACCGGTAGGGTGGACCTCACGTATGTTCCCGCGGGAGTCGTGCTGCAGGAAAGCTGGGGGCAGAGTAGCCGACTTGGAAGCAAGTGACACTCACACCTCACCTGGGCATCTTCTGAGCGTCCAGGGAGCAGGGGTCGAGTCGGCCTGCTCTGTAGTTGACCTGGGTGGGGCTTCATGGTCACTGGAGGTCGACTCCGTCCCCTGGAGGCTTCAGATGATCGGTCTGGTCAGGGCGCTCTCCATCCTGCTGCCTTGTCCTCGGGTGTCCTCCTGCCCCCGCCCCATGGTGTGTCCCCTTCACTCAGGGCCTTAGGCTTTCTCTGCTCTTCTGTCTGACTGCAACTGGCCGTGGACAGCGGGGTCCTGCGGGGCTGGGCTGCACCCTCAGTCTCAGTGGCCATGGTTCCCGTGTATCTGCGGGGGCCTCTCAGCCTGCACCGTCCCCCTAGGTCCCCCCCATGAAGGATCCCCGGGGTGGGGTCCTGGAACTCATTCCACCCTGTCCCTGCCTTCTGGGCACCCAGTGGCCTCGTCTGTTCCCCCCCGCCCCCCGTGGCAAGGCAGAGGATCGAGGCTGCTCTCATTTCTGGGGTGAGAGCCGCATTGGCTCACCACGTACTGCGTCCTGCGTGGAAGCCGTCCTTGGCGTCTCTGGGTTGTTCGCATGGAGATGGGAAGTGATCCTGGAAGTTCTGTGGCCCAGAGTTGGCCGATTTCCTCAGGGCCGAGCAACAGAGAGCCCGACCATTTACAGTCGGCGCGTCGATGTTGGAGTGACTTGTGGGTCGCGTCTGAGCGGGGACAGCCCGCGGTCACGCGCTACTGAGCAGGTGTTTTCGGCAGTATTAAAACAGCCCCTGCGAGGGATTGACAACGATGCAGGAAGCAGCCACTTTTCAGAGGAGACGCGTCTGTGGAGAGCTCGCTCGGGCGGGTGTCCAGGATGTTGTGTTACTGTTCGGGGTTTGTTGCGAAGAACGATGCATGTCACTTATTTTTTTAAGCTTAACGTAATGTTAAAAAACTCAGAAACATAGTTTTAAAACTTGTTTTAAAATACCCCAAACAAAGGGTGTTAGTAGATTGGACTTAATCATAAGAATCATTAAAATTCAATGCCTTCTAATTCGCCGGGAGCGGCACCTGACTGTGATCAGGGGGTACGGGAATTTCCTGCCCGAATTTTAACAGAATGAGGCCGAATTGTCCATGGGATTGAATAAGGTGCAGTAGAGTTTAGGAGGACAGCCAGTGACGCGCGTTCCAGCTTGACCCGTGTGTCCTGTGAGGAGGCTTTTCTCGGACGTGATCGAAATTGAAACCAAGAGTCAGAATTAACTGAACTTGAACGTCTTAAGTGGTTGTGCCAGGAAGCCGTAAACCCAGTGTTTCCTAAGTAAGGAGCCTCGGCAAGAGCCCTCACTCAAGTCATGATTTACACCGGGTTGTAGTAAAGCGAGAGTTGATACATTTAGAATTGTTTTAAAATGGTTTACTTCATCCTTCTGCCATCCTTCTCAGACGTCTTCCGTCCTAGAAGTTGCTGATAGAGTAACACTGTGTATATTTGTAAGTAAATGCACATGCTCATTGGGGTTCATGCCTGAATTTTAAAATCCCAGTTGTCATTTTTAGAAGTTCAGAGGTCGCTATTGTAGGTCAGTTCGTAATTGCACCATTGGGAGAACTAGGCTGGTTCGGACTTGGGGGGGTTGCGGGTAGTTTGTTAAACTAGCCCAGGGTTCGTGTTCTGAACACGAGGAGAAGAGATGCGGGGTTGCCCCGTGGCCGCGTTTCCTTGCTCACACCCTGGAAGTTACTCGCGGGGAGAAGGCTGGAGGACAGCATCTTGTGGCTGCTGGGACAACAGACTCCAAAGCCCAGAGCTGCGGAGCTCGGACCTCCGGCCGGCGCCCCTGCAGGGCTAGGGAACCAGGCGGCTGGGCCTGCTGGCCGGAGTCCGGAGCCAGGAGCGTTCAGAGGGAGACCTGTGCACGGGGCGGTCGGCCATCCTCAGGCCCGTCTGCCCCCTGTCCTGCAGGGGCAGAGGAGGACGGCGTCTGAGCGAGGTTTCCTAGCCTCCGTGCACGCGCCATGCCGCTCGTACCCTGCACCAGGCTCTACAGGACGGGTGCTCCCTTTGCCTGGGCGGAGCCTGGTGCGGGGCGGGCGGGGGACGGGGCCCGAAGCAGTCTGCGCTTCTCCTCCTACAGGAAGAGAGTCCTACGTAGTCCTGCTCTGAGCCTCTATCGACTTTCGTGTGTTTTGCATGTTCTTGGGACTCAAGACCTGGAGGAAGGGCCGTCGGAGAGTGCCGGCTGGGGCCCGGCCGGTCAGTTGTCCGTGGCTGGTGTTCGGGTCCACGTGACGCGCGGAGGGCACAGCTGAGTGGCGCTGGCTGGCTCCTCGGGGCTCTTGGAGGCGTGCCCACACCTGCTGGTTGTCGTTAGCACAGCGTAGGTCCCACCGTGTGGGCAACTTCAGACTGACGTTCTGTCCCCAGGAGAGCAGTTTTTGTGTGTTTCGGTTTTTACAGAATTAAAAGATGAGGTCATGGGAGGAGGCAGATGGAGTCTGCAGGTCAAGGGCCCCATAGCTGACTGCTTGGCTTCCTTGTTTGGGATGCCTGCTGAAGGTCTGGAGGGGCGCCCCCCTTCCCCCGCCGTCCTCGCCCCGTGTCCCATCAGCGTGGGGCAGCTCCGTCTTCACGCGCTGTGTCCCATAAATAACTGATTTTAAGTTCTCACTCTAGGAGCAAATATGTATTTTTTCATAATAATCTGCAACTATTTGTATTAATTTCCTCAGCAGAGGGAAGAGACACCTTGCCTCGTGTCCAAGAGAGGACAGAGCTCCTGGCCTGGCCCAACCTGAGGCATCATCAGCATGTCCGTAGCTTTAGCTGCGTGTTCTGGTTTAATATTTCACGCCCCGGTGGTGGCCTTTTGTGCCGGGACCCACGTGTCTCGGAAGCACCCATTCATCGCGTCTCGTTGCCGATGTTGGTGCTGAGCACTTTATAGACGTGGGTTGGCCGGCCACCGCGTCCAGGGAAGGAGGTCAGCCCCTCGGGGGCCCGTGCCCTGGGCTTCAGCTCAAGCGAGCCCTGCGTGCTTGTCCACCGCCACGGGTTGGCTTGTCCGGGAAACACGCTGCAAGGAGTGCACACTTGCCTCGCAGGGCAAGGCCTGGGCACAGGGAGGTGCAGGTCTGCAGAGGGGCGGCCCCCTGGAGCCCGGGCTGGGCCTGCTCCCTGGCGAGTCCTGTGGCCAGGCCCAGGGCCACCAGCTTGCTTGTCAGTGTGTTGTCCCAACGGCAGAGGCCCATGTGCACGTGCTGAGGGCCGGTGGCTGTTCCTGGCGGCGTCTGAGCCGTGCTCTTGCGGGACCGCGGCCCCTGGCTGTGACGGGGAGCACCTGTCTTCTCCCTGCCCCCGCTCGCTGCTTCATTCTGCTGGTGGTTTTGGCCACTTCCCTGGGGGTGTGAGCCCAGCCGTCATTCCTGAGAGGCTGAGGCCCCACGTAGCACACCTTCCCAAGCCACATTACTGCCCCTTGTTCCGGCTGCCCAGGGGCACCGGCTGCGGGCCATCTGGGTCCACATACTCCTGCCCCTCTCGAGCCAGCTGCTGGCCTCCCACTGCCGTGCAGGCCGGCTTCCCTGGCAGACAGCAGCGTCCCCTCTCGTGTACTCCTCCCCAGATGGTGAGAGGTCCGAGGAGGCAGCCCCAGCTTGCAGCTGGACACCGCGGGTGGGAGCAGGACTGCACGAACGTCCCCCCGGGATTTGTGTGTCCTGCACGGTGGGGACTGCGCTGGTGGAATGCTGGACCCCGAAGATGTGTCCCCAGGGAATCACTCCGTCCTCTGTCACCTTATTTGGAAAAAAGGTCTGCAGCTGTCATCAAGGTTCCTGAGAGGAGATCATTCCGGATTATCTGGGTGGGTGTTTTCCTGAGACACTCACAGGGGCGGAGACTGGAGGAGGCGTCACCACGAACCGAGGATGCCATCGGCCGCCGGGAGCTGGAGAAGGCAGGGAAGGGTCCTCCCCTGGAGCGCGTGGGGGCAGCGTGGCGCTGCGGCCCCCTGATTTCAAGCTCCTGCTCTCAGGACCATGAGAGAACGCGTTTCTGTCCACTCTGTGTTTGGTTGTGGCGGCCACAGGACACTGACGAGAGGACCGAGTGGACGCCTGGGGGCAGGTACCTTCTCTTCACCCTCACGGACGTGCTGCCCTCCCTGCTTGCCAGCCCCGGCCCCTGAGACGCTGCCCTTCACGGACCACGTGAAACCACGCCTGTGCCCTCGGCTTCCTGTTGGGTTTGGCTGGTGGCAGTCCCAGTCCTGGGAGGAGGCGGGAGGAGGCAGAGCGCAGGGGGAGGCGGGCCCAGGGTGTTGATGGCGCCATGTTCTGCCCCCGCGGCGCTCACCTGCACGTGGGGCTCGCGGCTGCTCTCCCTGCAGTAGGGGCTCCATGCTCCTGCCAGTGCTCCTGCCAGCCGCCCGCCTTTGAGTCGCATTCAGCCATCTGACTGCTGGCGATCAACGGCACAAGACTCTCGGACTCGCGGAACACAACTTCCAGGAATGGAACAGCTTCTTCCTGTACCCTCACCTCCCTGCGGGTTGGTGGGTGAGCTGAAGGCTGTGATGTCTTCTTGGCTTGTCCTTCCCGGGGAGGCCGGTGTGGAGACATGCCGTCCACACTCGCTCCGCATGGCTTCTGCGGACTCTGATGACGCCCATGGGCCCAGCCACCGTGCAGACCTGCGGGAGGCGCTGGCGTCCAGGTCGTGCTTTTAAAGTCTCTCTGTCCCTGCACCACCTTCAGGGGCCCGACGTGTCCCTGCCTCAGCGGACAGAGCGGCAGCGTCTGCGCCCGACGGCTGCCCTCTCGGGGGAGGTTGCGGTGGGACCGCTCTGGCTCACGCACCTGTCCCCCAGTCCGTCCCTGCCGTCGGTGGCGCCTTCTCCAAGTTCCGAGGCCGTGGGGGAGCTGCCCTTTGTCCGCGGGTGTCTGTCTCTCCGGGGAGAGCAGGACAGTTCCCAGCTGAGGTCACAGTTCGGGGTCTGAGTGGTGGGCACGACCCGCCGGGGCTGCTCCATGTCCCTGCCTGTGCTGGCCCCTCAGCTGCCTCGTGGGGCAGTTTGGGGTCCATGGGTGCTCAAGGGCAGCTCAGGGCCGTCTGAGCGGTGCGTCTCCTTCCTTGTCCCTGCGTCAGGATGCTCACCGTCCCGCTGCTCCGCCAGGGGCCCCGCGGCTTCCTCCAAGGGCCGGTCTTCATGAGATCCTCCCTTACAGGGGCCAGTCCCGTCCAGCCTGCGGGGCTGAGCCTTCGCCTGCCTTCTCTTGGGGCTTCTGTGCCATTTCCCAGAGTCGGAAGCCCCAGGATCCCGGGGCTCCGTTGGAGCGATTGGGCGTCGTGGGGTCACCCTGCCAGCCCAGACCTTCTGGACTTTTCCGTCACAAGCATGGGTGGCCGATGCCCACCTCCCGCCATTGTTAAATGTCGCACGGTGTGGTCTGCTGGCCGGCCACCTCGGTCCCCTCCATGCGGCTGCCGTGGCCTGCACAACCTGGCTCGGACCGGGTTCACGAGGTTCCCGCCCCCAGGACTGCCCTTCCCGCTCCCCAAGTTTGCAAACCCAAGCAGCTGTGCTGCTTAGCAGGTCCAGTCTCCTAAGTCAACAGCCGTTGTGTTCGTCATTGTCTTTAGGTCTGTCTCGTGCCTCCTTCGTAAGAGGTTTCCATTGTCGTCTCTCTGGCTCCAGGAAGGGCGCGGACCCTGCCCTCTTAGTGTTGTAATTGAGCCCTGCAGACACGGGGCCGCAGCCCGGGGAGGGTTTACTCTCAGCTGAACACACAGCACATGTTTGGTTGAATAAGATCCACTGAAAGGCGTAAGTCAACGGTTTAAAAATAGCCCGAGGATTGCGGAGCTTAGTCAAGTGTCGAGGGAAAGAAAGACTGATGTTGAGTCGAGGGAAAGAAAGACTGATGTTGGTAAAACTCAATTTGTCCGTTTAAAGCGTTTCCGTGTTTACAGCTCGGGGCTCTCGGAAGCCCACGCGGCCCTCAGGCAGGACGCGAGGAGGAGACGAAACTGTGGAAGAGTCCTCTTCACTTAGAAGCCGGGCTCTGCTGCCGTCGGTCCTTCTCGTGTCCCTGAAGGGACAGGGACCTGCTGGTCTCAGTGGTGCGCCCCAGAGGAGCCCGAGCGTCCGGGATGGTGCCCAGGTCCAAGAGGTCCGCGGAGCAGAGAACCATCGCTGCCCCAGAGCGCCGGAATCAGCTTTCGCCCGAGACCGGGGGCCGAATGCGTCTGAAGGCTGCGCTCAGTGGGGCCTCTCCCCAAGGACGGGCACAGAACCACAGCCCAGGCACCTGCAATCAACGAACCAACAAGGATCCATTCTCATCACTCACGGAGTTTTATTTTACGTACGAAAAAAATTAAACAAGTTTGCAGACACTGAAGAACTTACCCAAAGTTCACAGGCCAGTCCTGTCCTAGAGCGAGGATGACTGAGACCCAGGCCCCTGGGAGGGATGTCAGTCCCACTGAAGGCATGGGGGCAAGTGTGGTACTTGTAATAAGGAGCCGGTGGGCACAGCCTGGTGACACAAAGTGGAACAGGGTCCTGGGGGCGGCTGGGCCAGCCCACACGGGCAGGGAGGAGGCGGGAGGGCGGCCTTGGGGCCATGCTCTGGGAGGAGGGGCTGCTGTCCTGTCTGAAAGAAGGGCCCACCCCGAGCTCACTGGTGTGGGTCACGGGCCAGAGGCCTCTGTCAGTGACTGAGCAGTGGAGGGGGTGACATCAGTCTCCCATTTCCTCCCAGGGAGGAGCCAGGGAAGGAGTAGCGGGGCGCGGCCCCTTCCCCCAGTCCAGCTGTGGCTCAGAAGCGGTCCTAGGGAAGATCTTCCCTCCAGCGGCCTGGGGTGTCTGTCCCCTGTATTTGGGACTCCTTGGACCAGCAAATCAAGCTTGACCCCGCTGCCAGCTGTGAGGACACCTGAAAACAGCACCATGTCCCATGTGGTCTCAGTCCAGACGAAACATCGTGAACCCTTCACCTGCTTCTCCATGGACATGACCTTGAGTCCTGTGCCCTCTCGTTCCTGCACGACCTAAAGCATCCCTGGGCCCGCTCATCTCCTGACAGCCACCCCGGAGGCCGCACCCGGATGTGGTCTGGTGGGTGCGCCCTGGAGGTGGTGATCTTTTCGCTCAGAACCCGAGGCTGCATTAGGTAGATGGCGGCCCCACCCCTGCTGACAGTTGAGCTCCCTGCTGACCAACTGCCTGGGCTTGCAATCCTGTCATGAAGACACTCCCACCCCACCCCGTGGGACACCCCAGGACCCCCAGCACTCCCTCACTGTGGGAAACCCCAAGACCCCCAGCAGCCCCCACAGTGGGATACCCCATGCTCCCCAGCACCCCCCACCCTGTGAGACACCCCAGGACCCCCAGCACCCCCCACAGTGGGACACCCCATGCCCCCCAGCACCCCCACCCTGTGGGACACCCCAGGACCCCCAGCACTCCCTCACTGTGGGAAACCCCATGCCCCCAGGAGCCCCGTGGGACACCCCATGCTCCCCAGCACCCCCCACCCTGTGGGACACCCCAGGACCCCCAGCAGCCCCCACAGTGGGACACCCCATGCCCCCAGGACCCCCCACAGTGGGACACCCCATGCTGCCAGGACCCTTGCAGGACACCCACGCATCTCTATTACACTTTATTATGCAGAACTCAGCCCATCATTCCGGGTTGCTGTTTTGCAGATGAGACGGCTGCTTTCCTCAAAAGCAAACGTTATTGTAGCACCTGGATGTCAACAAAGAACTGAGGACAGACGAGCCCAAGTTAGATGCACTTCCGGCTCCTGGCTGGTCCTTCCGCATGCGGTAGGTATGCAAGCAGAGTGCTAGAGAGTAGTATTTCAGCTGGAGCTCGAAGGGAAGCTGGGATCCAGACAAGCAGGGGAGTGGTGTGTGACCAGGTGAGGCCCAAAGCCACGCCCTGGTGCGGGGCGCCGACCAGCAGAGCCCGAGTGGACGTGTTGCTTCTGAGCAACCGGTCCCGTTACATCACACGCCTCTTGGAGAACTTGGACTTTGGTCCCAACAGGACGGCGGGTGGCTGGGCACCAGCGACAGAGGCCGGAGGCCGTGGGCAGGCCAGGCTGCACCGAGTGCCTGCCCCCAAGTCACCCCAGCTGCTCCGCGAGATGCCCCGTGTGCTGTCTGCGGCTGGGTCCCCGATTCCTGAGAGGGCAGCTCGTCTGCCAGGTGCTGGTGGCGTGCAGCCCTCCGCCTGCCTGTCCCCACTGGTGGGCTGGGGAGGCTGGCGAGAAGGGGAAGGGAGAGGGGACGGTGGTGCCAGTGAAGTGGGGCCTCTGCCGCGGGGCTTGGGAGCCCCTACGAGGAGGAGCGGTCAGGCTGGGGCCGGGGCTTCCGTCTGTGGCTGTGGAGCCCGGGACGGAATGCCAAAAGAGCAAGCTCCCATGAAAGCACGGAGACTGGCTGGTAGCAGCTGTGGGAGGGGTCTGTCTCCCAGGCCCTCATGGGTTTGTGGTCAGCGTCCGGCTCTGTGATGTCCTCTGAGACACGACGGAGGGAGACGCGCAGCAGGGAGCACACTCAGCAGCTGGTCAGACGCGGGCATCCCCACACTGTCCCCCACGGCCGTCCTGGCGTGGTCTGACCTTGCACAGGGCTTTCTGAGGCCCATTGCCGGCCGACAGCCTTCTCAGTGATGATGCAGAAAATCACCAGAGGTTGTGAGGCTCCGCATCTCGTCTGTATCGGGTCCAGAATCACGAATGTCCGTAAGTCCCGTCCGCTGAGCCTGTTCTCCGTGCTCCAGTCACAGGCTCAACGCTTTTAACAATCCCTGCAGTCCTACTGTCGGCCCATTTTGCGGATGAGGAGTTCAAGGCCTAGACAGGGTAACCGCCCTGTGTGCAGTCACGTGGACCCTAAGGGTGGGGCAGGCTCTCAGACCTGATCTGCCCCCCAAACCCCACAGTCTTCTAAGCCCTTCTCCCCGTTGGCTCTGCGCAGGGCCCCTGCCGCGCAGCCTCTGGCGCGAGCCTTGGCGCCGGGGCTGTGCTGTCCAGGCCCGCGTCTGCCTGCAAGACCGTCTCCCCCTTGCCTGCTCCCGGTCTGTCTCAGTGGTTGGACCCGGTGGGTGGAGGTGGGGGTGCTGGGCCTGAGGACGCGCATCCTTTCCGGTGGAGAACCCATGTGCAGGACAAGCCCCTGACCACCAGCGGCCACTACACGGCCAAGTCCTAAGCTGAGGTGGCTCCTGACGACAGGAGCCTGAACTGTGAAGGGCGGGGTGGCTGTCATTCTCAGACAAGCCACGGAGAGGCAGCGCAGGACAGAGATTGAGGTCCTGGACAGGGCCTGCCGGGTGCTGCCCCTGGTCCGTCAGGCTCAGCCTGCGCGGAGGTGCCTCCAGGCCGCATTCGTTGTGGGGGGGGTGGGGGTGGCGGTAGGGCAGGTGCTGGCGGATTTTAAGGGTCAATGGCTGGGCCATGGACGCAGACTTTTGGTCCAACACCTGTCGGGATGTGGCTGTGAAGACAGTTTTTCACGTGAGAATAACAAGTAGATCAGAAGGATCTGAGTACGGCAGGTGGCGCTCTGTGGGGTGGGCGGGCCGCGGCATTCCATCGAATCCTTGAGAAGATCACTGAGTGTCCTGCCTCCAGATGGCCTTTGGGGTGGGACGCTCATTCCCTTCCCGGGCTCCAGCCTGCGGCCCTGCACACCACACACGCACCGGCCCCTGGATCAGGTGAGACCGTTTCTTTTAAAATAATCTCTCACACACGCCGCCTACTGGTTCTGCTCTTCTGGAGAACCCGAGTCGCGCAGGTAATGAGGTGTGGTGATGTGTGTCCCTCGCAGGGTGATGGGGAGAACGGAGTGGATGATGGTGATGGGGGTGGGGGGTGGGGGACAACGGGGTGGGGTGATAGCCAGGGTGTGTTTGTGTCACAGTGGGGGCGTGATGGCAGAGGAGGTCTGAGACATTGGGGTGGGTGTGACGGCGGGGCGTGTGCGTGACCGCGGGTGTGGCACGACAGTGGGGGGATGGTAGTGTGTCCCTACAGATGGTAGTCTGTTGGGTGGGCTGTGCTCATCCACATAGAAACCTTTTGGACGATGCCTGGCACATAGTTAGCCCTTGATGAGGGGAAGGGGGTGTCAATTGTTAATTATTGGTTGTTTCCATTTTTCATCGTGGCCTCAGCTGATCCTTCGAACCTGTGAGTGGAGCGCCCTCGTCTCCTATTTTGAGTAGGAAACACCTGGAGTGAGCGCGGGACGGGGCATCGCCAAGGCCTCGGGCGGCCCAGGGCGGAGTGAGGGTGGTCTGGCCCCGTGGCCCCAGGCCCTGTGCTCTCTGCTGTCGTGCGAAGACTGAGAGCTCGGACCACAGCAGAGCAAAAACTACCTCTTCCACAAGGGAAAGGCCACCGGCTTGTTTTCCAGAGAGACTGTGCCGTGGGAGCAGTAGACCGCCCGGCTTTCTTCCCGATCACACCCAGAGGCAGACTCGTCTCTGCAGGGCTGTTTCTAGAAAACACTCCAGAGGAG
This sequence comes from Ursus americanus, assembly GCF_024610735.1. Classification (NCBI taxonomy): domain Eukaryota; kingdom Metazoa; phylum Chordata; class Mammalia; order Carnivora; family Ursidae; genus Ursus; species Ursus americanus. The sequence goes on from NC_142136.1 coordinate 1,340,262, forward strand.
GGGGGCTCACGTTTGCAATCAAAGCGATACCGCTGCCCGGGGCCGACCGCGGAGTCCTCGGAAGCAGGCACAGCGTCGTCCCGTGGGGCTCGGGGCCAGCACGGGCTGCGGAGCGTTTGCTCCGTCACTCGCAGGCTGGGCTCTGTCAGTGGGGGAGCGGAGCTGCCAGGCCGGGGAGACAGAGTGGACTACTGCGCCCCATCACGTCGCCCTGTGTGGGAGCTAGGGCGCGGGGCACGCAGGGGACGCCTGTGCCCAACGGCAGCACCTTTTGAAGCAGCGGGTCTAACTGCAGAGCAGGTGCCGTGGGAACAAATAAAGGTGTGCTGCTGGGGATTCGGTTAAGATGCTGGGAGACCGAGACCCCACATCGGAGCAGTGTCTGGGCTCTGCGAGTGACCGCCGCAGCTACTTTCTAAGATTTCCCTCTGTTTATCTTGAGTTTTACATGTCTCACTAAGGTCACTTCAGGGCAAGAGGACACCGCGGGTTCCTGGCCTCTCAAACGTGATTCTCGGAAGATGCAGGATTGAAATGTGTCCGTCTAAGCACAGCATTGGCCTGTGCTGCTGACTTTGGGACAGAGGCACCTTCCCCTGAACCAGAGGGAGGAGCGGGGAGATCTCGGAACAAGTTCAAGCACGTGACTGTCTGTCGGCATTTCGTCTTGGTTTATGTTTTAGAAGTGTGACAGCCTGAGGTGGGTGCCGGCACCTCCCGGAGTAACAGCAGGCCGAGGCCCTAGCGCTGTGGCTTCCGACAGGTTCCCCAGGGTGTGGAGGAGCCAGTCTGAGACACAGGTCACCCGCTACCTCTGGACACCTGCAGGGAAGCTGGGGTTTTGCTGCAAATGGGCAAGACCAGAGATTCAGCACTTGGGGCTGGGGAGGCGAACATCGGAGCAACCCCAAAGGGAACTGTGTTTGCAGAGAGTTTGCAAGAGCACAGGGGGCTGCAAGTCACCTGCAGCCATTCCACCCCACCTGCGGGGACTCACAACTCAATGTCTGCTGTCCACGGGCCCAGCACTGCATGGATCTGGTCACTACCAACCACAAACCGAAGTAGCGAGAGCGGAGGCCAGCTATATCCCGAGCTCTGTGTGGTTGGACGTGTTAGTCCGTTGCTGACAGAGGGGCTGAGGGTTCTCTGGGCATTGCACCAATACAGTCAATGGTGAGGACACCTGCTCCGGCAGCAGAACACCGAGACAGGACAGAAGACTGAGGGGCAGGCTCAGGACCAGCGTGAGACTCGTGTCCACACCACCTCGGCAAGGTGCTTTGCAGAAAGAAACTGCTCGGTACATTCATGGTGAAGGACTGTGTGTTGAGAGCTCAACTGGTGAGAAGGGATTACAACTTAGCACTAGAATCACAAATAATTGTATCTGTACATGATCTGGAATTTCTCTTCCATGGTTACCTATTCATAGGGTTAGGTCTCCTATTCGTAAACTACGTATTATTCATTCTGTGGTTTGGGTTTCTCAATCAAATGGTTTTGTCCTTGTTTAGAATCCATCCCCATACTATTCAAAATAGATACCTAAGTAAGGGTAAAATTCCTTGATACTGCATTTTGATCACAGCTACCTGGGGAACCACTTATATTTGTACCAGAAGAGGAGACAAAACTCCTCACCTGCTTCCTCACGGTTCCTTCCACGCTTCTAAGGGGCTGCCGCTGGTTAACAACAAATTTCCTGCATGTCAAATCAAACAGATTCTTTACTATCTTTTTCATTTTTTTTGTTCCTCTCTTTTAATTTTCTTCACATCTTTAGGTTGGCACATAGTAACAAAGGTAGGAGTCTGCCTTTCCTTCTTTCTCTGGGACACACACTAAGCAGACCCTGAAACACATCTGGCTGGGAGTCTGATAATTATACAGCCTTAAGACCCTGGAGGCATGACGCCAAGTGTGGGGGGGGGCGGTTCTTGGATAGACTAGTCTATGATGAATGAGGGACAGTAAATGAGTCAAGGGAATATCACTGCCCACCCCCCCAACTCTGGGAAGTAACTCAAAGGGCTTCCTCGTGATAGTCAGTAGCAGTCTTTTCAGATCAGAAAGACTACAAGTTACAAGAGGGAGTACTGTTTTGTGCTGTTTTTCTAAATATAAAAATAAACAAGTCTTATAAATCTTGACCTATAATACTTTTTCTTTCATTTTCTCTCTTTACTGTCTAGGACGGTCAATGTTTCTCAGAGGTCCACTTCTGGAAGAGGTGAGCTTGTTGGTAGTGGACCTATTATCCCACTGAAAACAACTGGAAAGCCTGTTTAAAATACAAGTGTGTACATTGGAAACATACTAAGAACTTAAGGGTCAAGATTCCAGAGAGAAGGACACTTTTTTGATCTGAGCTTTGTATTCTAGCCCCATCTTCCCCAGGGCACCTTTGTGGCTCAGTTAAGCGTCTACCTTCAGCTTAGGTCATGATCTCAGGATCCTGGGATAGAGCCCTGCATTGGGCTCCTTGCTTAGTGGGGAGCCTGCTTCTCCCTGTGCCCCTCACCCCGTTTGTTCTCTCTCTAAAAAAAATAAATAAATAAAATCTTTTAAAAAAGTTATAAGCCCATCATCCCATGAGGCATTTGCTAATTCTTACACAATCACGAGAGGCTGAGAAGCAGAGCAGAAATCAGGCTCTGAGAGGCTTTCAGGAATTGCCCAGTGCTAGGAATACAAAATGTGAGTTCAAGGCTTCTGAAGCAGCCAGGACTTTGGTCAGAGAGAAGGCATGTGAAGTGTAGTGAGTCTACACATCTGATCTGTTTGCCCCTCAAAGCATTCTTTAAGTCCTCAGCTGTGCATGTGGAGATAAGGTGAGTAGAAAGTGGTAGCCAAGAGGCTGAGTGGCTAAGGAGAGATTTTAAAAGCAGTCTCAGAGTATAAAAATAAAAATAAAATTCAAGGCCCTGTAAATTCTCTGATTTAAATCAGAACTCCTGTAGAAATAAAGAATAAGAGAAACTGGAAATAGACCAGATCTTACAAAGACTGAAACCTGGTGTGTTTTTTGTTTGTTTGTTTTTTGAAGATTTTATTTATTTGACAGAGAGAGACAGCGAGAGAGGGAACACAAGCAAGGGGAGTGTGAGAGGGAGAAGCAGGCTTCCTGCTGAGCAGGGAGCCCAATGCAGGGCTCGATCCCAAGACCCCGGGATCCCATGACCTGAGCCAAAGGCAGATGCTTAACGGCTGAGCCACCCAGTTGCCCTGAAACCTGGTATTAAAACAACTCAAGTTAATCATCTCTTATTCTAACTAGATGCCAGAATTGAAGGCCCTCCAGAGTCCTTGTGGTATTTCACAACACATTGTCCAGCATTTAGTCAGAAAGCACCAATCATACCAAGAGTGCAGGCAATAGAAATAGACTCCTAGATAACAATTTCAACATTGGAATTATTGAATACAGATAAAAAATAACTATGACTGATATAATTCAATAAAATGGACAAGATGGCAAATTTCACAGAGAAGTGGAATCCATAAAATAGAATCAAATGGAAATTCTAGGATTAAAAACACAGGGATTGAAATTTAGTACAAAGTAGATGATTAGCTGCAGCTGAAAAGAGTAAGTTATCGGGAAGTAGGTCGGTAGAAAATATCTGCATAAAAGCCAAAGAAGACAAAGGATGGAAAATAAAATATAGGAAATATATGGCACACAGTAAAAATATTTAACATGTAGAAATGGAGAAGGAGGAAGAGAGAAATCGTTCAGAATCGTTGGAAAAAAATAGACTAGAATTTTGCAAAACTTACAAAAGAAACCAAGCCATAGATTCAAATATCACTATAAATCCCAGGCATAATAAATGCAATGGAATTCACCCAGGCACATTGTAGTAAATCTGCCGAGATCAATAGACAGAAATTCTTTAAATTGGCAGAAGAGAAAAGGAGCAGCAAGAACACAGATGGGGACAGCAGACTTCTCAGTGGAAACTATGGAAGGCAGAGGACAATGGAAACACTGAAAGCCAATAGCTGTGAACCCAGAATTCTATATTTAGTGAACATATTCCTCAAAAGTGGAGATAAAGATGTTTTCAGACAAATAAAGGCCTGATAATATGCCCAGCAGACTGACACTAAAATGCTAACAGGAATTCTCTAGTCATAGGAATATCCTGTCAGCGGAAGTATTAAAAATGTACAACAGAATAGAGTATGAGGAAGGGTAAATTTATAACCGTATAAAGCTGTAACTACAATGTCTGTGGCATTTAAAACATCTGTGGGATTAAAATTCATGATGAAAATAATACAAAAGATGGTTAGTAAATGGGGTTGAATGTTCTCCTGTCCTTGCATTTCCCAGGAAGTAGTAAAAGTGCTAATTTATTTTCAATTATAGTACATCTAGGATGCATATTGTAATTTCTAACAAAGCTATTGAAATAAAATTAAAAGAATGTATAATTAACCATCCAATAAAGGGAAAAACGGAATAAAAAATACTTGATTAACTCAAATAAGTTAATGAAGGAGAAAATTAAGGCACGTGAGTCAAATAGAAAGCAAATAGTAAGATAGTAAATATAAACCCAGCAGTTACATTTAATGTACATGAATTAAGTAATTAAAAGGCAAAAAGATAGATGGAATTAAAAAAAATACATCCTTCTATATATTGCTGTAGAGATATACATGAAATATAATGCACAGAAAAGTTGGGGGTTACAGGATGGAAGATGACATGCCAAGCAAGCATTAACCAAAAGAAAGTTAATATAGTCGTGTTTATGAATATCAAACAGAGTAGATTGTAGGCAAGAAGAAATACACAGCTAAAGAGAAACATGTCACACAATAAAGGCATCAGTCCGATAGAAAGATATAATTTAGTCTTTATGAACTTAGTAACATAGCTTTGAAATGTATAGAGCAAAACTGACAGAACTACAAAAGAGTAAGTCCCTCACAGTCAGAATGGGGAACTTTAATGCACTGCCCATAGAAACTGACAGACCAACAAAAAGTAATCAGTAAGGAGAAAATTTAAACCCACAATGACTTTGTAGGACACTGCACCCAACACCTGCAGAATACACATTCCTCCCAAGGTTGAAATGGAAGAGTCACCAAAAATGGCCATGTTTGCCCATAAAGCAGCACTCAATAAATTTCCAAAATTGAAATCATAGAATAAATCAGTAGTTTAAACTTTTTCCAACTATAACATGTATCAGGGGATCACTGTTCCCCGAGTGGCGTTCCCATGCTCACTGATCTGTGCTTCTTACCTTCAGAGGGTCCCATCTTCTCCAGGGAGCACTTCCCCAGCTGGACTCTGGACTCAGAGGGAAGCTCACTTCCAGTGCAAAGACATGTCCTTAACCAATTCATCTCTTGATTTTTGCTAGTAATACTGATACTTATGTTTTTGCTCATAAATTTAGTTCTCAGCTGTATTTAAAGCTCCTGAAAGTGCATTGTCCTCCCCTGTGGCACTTAGAGGCGGGCTTGAACACTCCGTGGCCCTCAGGGACATTGGAAGCCAGTGTCCGATTCGGATGGCTTTGATGCCATCACAAAGGAAATGTTCTGAGGGGCTCACGCTGTTAAATCATTGTAATTTCAGCTTTTGAAAATCACTGTAATCAAGGATCCCATGAAAATGAGCGAGAGGAGTGGGGGGCTGGTCAATGATGTTTTTACATTTTGTTTTGTCAAGGTGAGTCCTGCTCTGTCAAAGTTCCCCTGGGGACAAGCACTGTGAGGTCCTGCTTGGGACCAAGGATGCCATCAGCACACCTGGCGAGGAGATTCCTCCAGGGACTGGCTCCACCAGGGGCCACGTGATGGTGTGTGAGGAGAAAGCCCCCAACACCTCTGAGTGGAGACACGTGGAGGGGACGCCTCCCTCCCAAGCATGTGCTGAGGGTGCACTGGCATTACGTGCGTGGGAATGATGGACAAATCACAAAGAACTCTAAGAATGTTTTGTGAGATTCAAGCACAAAACAGAAAAATTAAAACTATATGAACAAACCAAAAAACAAAAACAAAAACCTGAGATATGTTTACTGTTGGGGGGGGGCAGAAAGGTGATTGGTGCAGAAGAGGCAAAGGCTCGGAAGTCAGGGGCACTGTGTCCTGCTCTGCCACCGACTGGGCTACTAGGAAGTTGAGTGTCCTCTCTCTGCCTCCGGTTCCCCAGCTGGGATCACAGGGCTGTGAAAGCTTCAACCCTCTGATCCCAATCCCCTAGACCTCCATGCTACAGCTGACTTGATGACACCAAAGAAAAGAGATTTTCATTTCTCCTGAGAAGAGTGTGCAGCCAGCAATCACAAATAAAATGGCTTAGTTTAAATCAGTTTCCATCTGTGTTCTAGAACAAATAGAGACCCATTGCTAAAACCGTACCTCAGGACGGAAGTTCTCTCCCCAGGCCTATTCTCAGACATGATTCGTGAGCTTCACAGACCTGTCTTTCTGGGGAAAGAAGGCAATCACACTGTGTCCTAAGAAACTCTTCCCAGCCTCACCTCACGACTCAAGCAGAGGTATAACCTGTCCACAGTCAGAAGGGGTTTGGAAAAGAAAACTTGCTGCAAGATACGCTCTGGCGGGTCCCTGGAGAACTGCTACGGGTCACCTTCCACACCCCAGAGACCCAAACTGTGTTTCCACGTCTGGTATACATTGTGATGCAAGGACATCGGGGGTGTGTTTCGTGTGCACTGTGCAAGGTGCCACCACGGGAGGGAGGCATGTGGGGCTGACTCTGGTTCGTCATGGACAGAATTCTCAGAAGCTGAGTTGAGCTTCCTCATACCCTGTCCTGTTCGAAAAGATGAACCTCAAGGGCTCTTCTTTCTCAGACTCGATAATTTTTGTTTAAAAAAAAAAAAAGACAAAGACAAAAAGAAACCTGCATACCCGCTAGCTTGACATTTAAATAGCGGAGCTCTACTTGGGATTGCATGAATAAAACACGTTTCCTTGTGCAGCGTGGTTAACAACATGTGTACATATATGCTTTTTATTCCTGAGGGGCTGTGGGGTCTCACGAAGTCTGGATTTCCTGCGGAGGAGGCCCCCTCGGAGCAGATGGCCACACTGACTGCCCTCCGCCTCTTCAGAGCCTCACCCTCCTCTTCCACTTACTGGAGAGAGTGACCTGCTTGGAGAGAGGAGATTTCCTTGAGAAATTCTAGGTGCTCTGCTCATTCCCATGAGCCTGCCTTTTGGACCCTCCCAGGGAGTCCTGCAGCTGCAGGGACTAGAGAAGTGAGAAGCCAGCCTCCAGCATCCCCAGTCTGTGGGCCGCGGTTGCAGGTACTGTGGGGGCTGGACTGAGCCACAAGAAGTGTGTCTGGGGTGGGGGGGGATGAGCTTGCACGATGGACAGCACTCTGCAGATGAGCAGAGGACGGTAGGGGACAAGACGGAAGCCAGAGAGGGCAGGGCTAACGCGTTCCATGCCAGAGGGAGAAGGGGAAGGTGTGGGTTCAGGTGAGGTTGGCAGTGAGCCAGATGGGGGAGAGAACTGGCAGGATCTTGGGGAGCACGAGGCCGTGACCCGGACGGAGGAGCAGTGCAGAGAGAGGAGGACAGGGTGGGGGGCCAGACTGCTCCCTTTAATGCCTCACTGCCACTGCCTTCTGCTCCCCAACCCACTGGGTCTCTGAGCTCTGCTGGCTGGACTGGGCGGGACCCTCCTCCCCTCAGGAGCAGCCCGCTGTGGACCTACTCCTGTGACGTCAAGCTCCTGGAGGTCAAGGACCTTGGTCCTCCTGTCCACACACTGCTGGGGCCCCAGCCTTGGCCCTCGAGGAGTTTCCACTGCCCATCCCCCAGACATCCAGGCATGGGGCCAGCCTGCAGGACCTTCATCAGGTGCAAAGGCCCTGCCTTAGACATTTGAGCCATCGGAGACCTTATTGTCCCCACGACAGAACTCTCCAGTCCCAGGGAGCTGGGAGTTTGGCAAAGTCTCTCATGAAATCTATCTAAAGCAGCAGAAATTACCTGGATGTCAGTACCAGTCAGTGAATTTGCAGTGAGTGGAGCAAACTAACCTCCCTTTCTACCTCTGATTACATTGGGGGGGTCCTGCTGGGGGGAGGTGCAGACCAGGGGGCCTGGGATTTCGAGGCCCCAGGGCTGGCTCTGGCCCCGCAGTGTCTGAGTGGCTCCTGGCTGTGCTTGGTGACCACTCGCACAGATGGGGGGTCTCTAGTGATGTGTCTGGGACTCCATCCTGGCTGGCATCTGCACAAAGGGCAAGATGGCAGGCTGGCTGCAGTAAGCATGATTGGGGGCTTGGAGGAGGAGCCGACAAAAGAGGGGAGACCTGGAAGTGTCCCAACAGGCGGGAGCGGAGAGGCGATATAATCGTGCCCTGGAATGTGGGCTCCATGAGGGCGGGGCTGTCTGTGTCTGCGGTGCGACATCCCGCGAACTCTTAGCGGTGCCCGGCCCGTGGTAGGTGCTCAGTGAACACGCGGTGAAGGTGCGCGAAGCTGGCTGGGTTTAAATGTCTGGTCCTGAGCTGGGATCTACAAGGAGCCGACCCATGTGGCTTAGCAGTCACATTTACAAATCCCTGCAAGTCTTCATGAACACTAGTTTGAAATTAGGGTGTGGTGTCCCCAAAACCAGCCGGTCTTAGGGTGCATCACAGGTGTGTGGTAGGTAGAAGGCTGGAGGTGTTGATTCAAACCATCTGTGTGACTATAGGGTTTACCTGGGAGAGGCTGGGAGGACAGGAGAGGACTGGCCGGGGGAAGGGGCTCAGAGGTGTTCTGGAAAGTTCCAGGGAGAACCATGGGGCCTGGGCAGAAGCCACCAGGGGAAATGTGTGGACAACTTCAGCAACTAGGAAGTTGTCTGAAAGGGAAGGGGGTTGGGGGATGGAGATCGGGGTGCCCACCAGCGTGGGGCTCAGCCCCAGGTGAGAGGCTGCCCGCAGTGAGGTTTGGGAACCTTCCCGGGCCTGGCTGTGGGGTGTATGATGGCAGCCCTACATGCCCAGGACATAGCCTATGACTCCTCAGATGTGGACTCGGGGGGCCAGGAGTCCCAGACTGACAACACAGGAAACCCGTCGGGGGCTCCCTGCAGCTCTGCCCAGGGACTGAGTCACCTGCCCCTCCAGAGATCGGTTCCCTGGAGCAGACGGTTTACTTCTCTTCACAGCGGGGGACGTCCCGGCACAAGGAGCCACTTATCTATTATTCCAGTTTACCTGAAGTTTTTCCAATGTTTTGAAGGATTTTGTCCAGAATCGATAGTTTTTTATATTGCTCATTTTGTAAATTCTTCTTTCCTGTGGGAAAAAAATAAGTACAACGATCAAGATTTGGTCAATCATGAAGGCATGATCCCAAACATCTTTTCCTTTCAACTTCAGAGGAGCTGGTTCAGGGAGCCCAGAACCATGAGTGTGGCTTGTGCTCAGGCACCGGGTGGAGACTTGCATCGTCGTACTTTCTCTGCTTTCTCCTTACCCTCTGAGGGTGCGCTTGCATCGTTTCCTCTGCGGGTGATGCTCTTGGCCACTTGGATGCTGTCCTTGCGTCTGGACACATATTTTATAAGACATTTCCCTCCTCAAAAGGGCAAACCCCTACCCTTGTCCTATCCGGGCCTTTTTACCAATTGTGTGGAACTGGCCTTGCTGCTGGGGAGAGGGGCAGACTGTGGGTTCATGGGGCAGGTCTAGGGTGGATGCTCCCCCCACAGAGTCGGGGTGGGAGAAGGCCCATTCAGAGCAGCACCCAGTCTGTGAGGCTCCCTTTCTCAGGGTGCAGCCTTATCTGTGGCCCACAGGGTGATCTCATCCTTCTCCTTCCCAACCTTCCCTACTGTCAAAGTGTATCAAGGAGACCCGCCCTCCTGAAGTTCTCCCAAAACTCCATTTGGACACAGTCAGGAACAGGTAACAAAAACTTAAACTTCAGCACATTTATATTCGTCCAACATACGAATCCTAGGTTGTTGCTGGCTGGTCGGTGTCTCCCATTGCTCCGTGCTGTTTAGAAAAGAACAACCCCTCATTTACCTATAAGCATCTAGCAGGTGCTCAGTAGGTATTTATTGAGTGAGTGAATAATCTTTTGCTGAAGCTAATGCCAATAGGAAATTAATGATTATGCATAAAATTACATGTGTCCCATAGGACACTTAGACGGTGATAGAACCGGAAGTTCAGGCACACTCTAGATGTCGGGAGTGGTGCTTTCCGTCATGAAGACGTTTCAGACATTCTGGAAATCCCACAGGCAGTTGGTTATTCTGGCAACAAGAGAGGGAAGTTCTCTGCAGAGCCTTCAAATTGTTTTAAAATATCATTTCCAAGTTATTTTAAGGCAACAAATTCATATTTGTAATAAGTATTATAAGCTCATGGTAGAATTTTAAAATTTGAAAAAGAGCATCTGTGGAAAGTAAGGCCATTTCCTTCCGGCTTTCTCCTGGAGGCCACAATTGCCATCCATTTCTGTGTCTTCCAGTGATAATCTATACCTCAAAGTTTGTTGCCACCATCATACTCTTAATGAATGTTTCAAGCCATATTCACATTTCTTTAAGAGGAAATTTGCTTAGGAAATTTTGGCAGACAATTCAGGCTGACTAACTTATGGAAACATACAATTCATCAATAAGTACAAAAATTTTGCATCTTAATTTTACTTATTTGTGGAGTATAATCTATAGCCTTTAGGATTCCACATATCATGATATCATTTACACGGTTCCTACGCTGATGTGGTTCCATTTGAACGTCAATGCACCTGATGAGGCTTGTGGGAAATGTTTGCTTTCCGTTTGTAGATGAGACCCCAGTGCGTCAAAGCAGCTTTGCCTAAGGTCGCTGAGATGGTGTGAGGCCTGGCTGGGAAAGAATCCAGGGGCAAGATCTCTGGCTCTTCCTCCTTCCAGGCCGTCCTGAAGATTCTATCAGAGTTGAAATGCAGGGCTTTTCATAGCTACAGGATCCCCAGTGGAACCACTTGGGTGAAAGTCCAGTATTGGAACTTTCATGCCTGGAAAATGGAGTAGCAAGGACCAGATTTATGCTCCCAATTGAATTTAAAAACTAGAAAAAAATATACGAAACAATGATCATCCGTATATCAGACAACGAGAGCAAGGGACAGTGATCCCTGAGAAGGGAAATTGACAAGCGGCTCCTCATGGCTGCTCCTGTTCTTGCCTGGAGAATTTCGCTGGCATGATGAGTGAGGACACGAGTAGAGCCCTGTGGTCTCATAGGAGGAGATGGAACTGGGAAAGGCCAAACAGCTAGAGAGGTCAGAGAACTGGGAGACCTGCAGAGGGTTGTCCTAGGTCTTCAGCTGAGTATGGGTCAGTGAGAAGCCATAGGAAGGCTGAGGATGAAAAAAGAACCACCCAAAAGGGTGTCAGAACAATTTCTAGACCTCACACAGGCCAGAAACAGATGGCGTCCCTACTGGTGCACATAAAAAGCCTCATTAGACACAAGACTTTGGGGAGGGTACTCAGAGTTTTATTCCTCGGTATTGGGGAATATTAGCCTTAGAATAAGTGGTACTTGGTCTTACCTAACAAAGCTTAAATGTGAACTTCAAAAGGATCAACTCTTTCAAAGTTATTTAACTGGGTTCAAGAGTAAAACTTGCTAGTATTTTAAAAATTACAATATGCAACACTCAACAAAGTGAAATTTATAATATTTGGCATCCAAACAAAAGTGGCCAGGCATGAAAATAAGCAATAAAGTATGTTCTTTAAAAAAATGACCTATAAGGAGACGAATTAATCAATCAAAACCGACCTAGAAATGACATACATAGTAGAATTAGAAGGCAAGGATATTAAAGTTTATCAAACACCATACCTCGTATGCTCAAGAAGCATAAATTCTCAGATTACATAAAAAAGCAAGACCTAATAGCATACTGCCTACAAAATTCCACTTTAAATACAAAGCACAAGTAGGTTAAAAATAAAATGATGCACGCAGGTGGGTACTAATCAAAAGAAAGCTAGAGTGGCTATTTAAATTTTAGACAAAATGCCTTTAGGAGCAAAGAATATCACTAGGAATAAAGAGGGTCATTTCTTAATGTTAAAGCAGTAATTCATCAAGAAGATATAACAATTCCATATTTTTATGCATGCAGATGAAATGCAATGAAAGAGCTTCAAAGTACATGGAATGAACAGTGGTAAAACCAAAACATATGATGAGCAAATCCACAATTTCAACTTAAATTCTGAGATTTCAATTCTGCTTTCTTAATAGTTGGGTAGACAAGGAGATAGAAATTCAATAGAGACAGGGAATGCTTGGACATGTGGTTCACCTACTCGATGTAACTGACATGCATAAAACACCCCATGAGTCAACAACATATACACATTCCTTTCAAGTGCACACGGAATACTTGCTGAAGTACAATATATTCTGGGCCATATTTAAAGTTTTAAAAAATGCGTTAAAAAGATCCAAGTCACATAGATACAATGGAATATTACTCAGCTATCAGAAAGAACGATTTCTCAACATTTGCTGCAACATGGACGGCACTGGAGGAGATAATGCTAAGTTAAATAAGTCAAGCAGAGAAAGACAACTATCATATGATTTCTCTCATCTATGGAACATAAGAACTAGGATGATCGGTAGGGGAAGAAAGGGATAAAGAAAGGGTGGTAATCAGAAGGGGGAATGAAGCATGAGAGACTATGGACTATGAGAAACAAACTGAGGGCTACAGAGGGGAGGGAGGTGGGGGAATGGGATAGGCTGGTGATGGGTAGTAAGGAGGGCACGTATTGCATGGTGCACTGGGTGTTATATGCAACTAATTATTCATGGAACTTTACATCAAAAACCAGGGATGTACTGTATGGTGACTAACGTAATAAAAAAACATTAAAAATAAATAAATAAATTTAAAAAAATAAAAATAAAAAAATAATAAAATAAAAAGTGAAAAAAAAAAAAAGATCCAAGTCACATAATGTGTGTTTTCTGACCAAAATGGTATTGAATCATAAATCAATAACACAGTTGTATAGGAAGAGTCTCCAAATATTTGAAAATGAAACAGCACATTTCTAAATGATCTATGGGTCAAAGAACAAATTTAAAAGGAGAATTTAAAATTTAAAAGCATTTTGAATTGAATGAAAATAAAAGCGTAGCATATTGAAATTTGTAGGATGAGATTAAAGTAGAGCTAAGAGGAACTAAACGTTCATAATAAAAAAGGAAAATCTCAAATCTACAGCCTAAGTATTCATGTTAACCAGTCATTAAAAAAAGGAGAGGGAAAAAAACCTCAAAATAAACAGAGGAAAGAAAATAATAAAATTAAGAGAGGACATGACAATCATAAAAAAAATAGAAAACAATACAGAAAAATGAAACCAAAAGCCTGGTTCTCTAAGCAGATTAATAAAATTGATAAACTACTAATTAGATTACTAGGGACAAAAAAAAAAGGCGCAAATTACTAATACTAAGAATGAGAGAGTTGACATCACTATAGTTCCTCCAAACATTAAAAAGGGTAATAGGAGACTGTTGCGTTGCTATTTAGATGAAATGAGCAAATTCTTCTAAAGACACAAACTACCAAAGCTCACTAAGGGAGATATAGAGACACTAAATAGCCCTTTATCTATAGAAGAAATAAAATTTGTACTTAATGATCTTTCCACAAAGAAAATATAGGCCCTAATGTCTTCATTGGTAAATTGTATCAGACATTTTTATGCAGAGGTAATGTCCATTTCATACAGATATATCTAGAAAATTGAAGAAAAGCGAACACTTCCCAACTCCTTCTGTGAGGCCATTATTATCTTGAAACCGGAACTATACAAAAGCATCAGAGAAGAAAAAAACATAGGCCAACATCACTCATGAACATAGATGCAAAAATTCCTAACTAAATATTTGCAAATTGAATCCAAAATACATAAAAAGGAAACCATATCATGGGTTTATCTTGAAAATACAGGTCTGGTTCAACACTCAAAAATCAAAAGACATGTAATTCACCATATGAACAGAATAAAAAAAATGGATCATTTCAATAGATGAGGGGTTGGCAAGCTACGGCTTATGGGCCAAAAAAGGGTCAGCACTGGTTTCAGTAAATGAAGCTTTATTGGAGTATAGCCACGCCCGTTCTTTTATGGCTGAGGTAAGTAGCTGCAACAGGGAACCATACTGCTCTTAAAGACCAAAATATTTACTCTCTGACTTTTTACAAAAAAGTTCTCTATGGCCGCAATAGATAACCTAAGTTTGAAAGAATGTCCATTCTAATCATTTGTATTTAACCTTCAACATTGTACTGGAGCTAGTGGAGTAAGGCAAGAAAAATGAATAAAAGGTGTATGTACTGGAAAGGAAAAAAATATCTATTCACAGATGATAGGATTCACTATGTAGTAAATCCCCAAGAATTGACAGGAAAGCTTCTAGAACTGAAGAGTGAGTGGAGCAAGGTGGTAGGGTGCAGTCTTGTACAACACAATTGCATTTCTACGCACTAGAAATGAACAATTGTATGTCGAAATTTAAAAAGCAGTGTCATTTATGATAACACCAAGAATATGGAATATTTATGTATAAATCTAATGAAATATATGCACGGTCTTTATGCTGAACACTACAAAACACTGGTGAGAGAAATTGAAGGGGACCTAAATAAACGGCATCATTCATATTTATTTGAGAGAGAGAGAGCGAGAGACAGCAGTAGCGGGAGGAGGGGCAGAAGAAGGACAAGCAGACTCCCCACTGAGTGGGGAGCCCACCACAGGGCTCGGTCCCAGGACCCTGAGATCATGGCATGAGCTGTCAGACGCTTAACCGACTGAGCCATCCAGGCGTCCCTGAAGGGCATCACTCACAGAGTGGAAGGCTGACCACGGCTAAGAAAGCAGTACTGCCAAACTCATCTATAGATTTGTAGCAATCCCAACCAAAGTCCCAACAAAATTTTCTGCACAACTCACCAAGCTGTTTTTTAATTTTTATATAAGAAGACAAAGAAACCAGAATAACCTAACTGATTTTGAAAATCAGAACAAAGTGGGAGGATTCACACCACATCAACATACAGTGACCAAGACAATGTGCTATCCAAAGAAGAGCAGATCCTAGGTCAATGGGACAAAATAGACCCTAGAAATAGGCCCACATGTACAAGATCAACTAATAGTCAACAGATGTGCAAAGGCAGAGTCCAGCTGAGAAAGATGCGTTTTTTCAACAAGTGGTGTTGGAACAACTGGGCCTCAGCTAGGCAAGAAACCAAACCAAACCGAACCAATCCTGACCTTACACCATATACACAAATTAACTCAAGATGGACCATAGGCCTAAATGTAAAGTCTACAACTTCAAAGCTTCTAGAAAAGAACATAAAAAATGTTTGTGACTTTGAATTAAGCAAAGATTTCTTATATCTGATACCAAAAATGAAAATTGATCAATTGAGTTTGACTAATAGTAAGAGCTCCTTATCTTTGAAAGACACTGCCATGCAATGAGAAGCCAGCCACAGCCCGGCGGACAATCTTTCCAGCCACACATCAGACAAGGGGCTCATACCCAGAACACACAAATACCTCTCAAAACTCAACAGGAAGAAAACAAACTCATGAAAATGGGCAAAACATTTGAAAAGACGCTTGACCAAAAAAGATATTCAGATGGCAAATAAAGACATGAAAACATGTTCAACAGTATTAGTCATGGGGTGCGGACAGTACTACAGCAAGTGTTGAGGAGGACCCAGGGCGACCCTCATTGTGTATCGAGAATGCGAAACTCTGTTGACAGTTGCTTATGAAGTAAAACATGGCTGCCACACCTCTAGCCGTTCACCTAAATGAAAGGAACACTTATGCTCACCCAAAACCTTGAATGCAAATGCTTCCAGGGGCTTTATTTGTAATTCCCAAACCTGGAAACAAGCCAGATGTCATTCGGCTGGTGCGTGAGGAGTAAGCCAGCAGCGGCCGCGATGGAACACCACTCAGCCATGGAACGAACGGAACACCAATGGGCACATGTGCATGAGTCTCAAATGCGTTGTGCGAGTCAAGGAAACCTGACTCAAAAGTCTACACGGTATAAGTGTTATATGGAAAAGGGAAAATGATAGAAACAGGACACAGGTCGGTAATTGTTAGGGCTGGAGGTGGTGGGAGGAGCTGAGTACAGAGAACACGCACGTCTTCTGCGTCGTATTTGTGTGATGGTTCCGTGAGTTTGCAATGAGGATGACGTGCACCGTATCTTGCCAAAACACAGGCCGTCTAGTAAGAACGCCTAACACGTCTTACGAATCAGGATCTGCCCCAAGCTCTCACCTTTGTCATCCAATTTACTTGTCCCAGCAACCCCACCGCTTAAGGCACTGTGACCCTGGCTTACCGATGAAGAACTGTAGGTTCAGAGAGGGGAAGTCACTTCACTGAGATCGCACAGCCAAGAAGAGGGGGATCCAGGGTCTGATGGGCTCCTACCCTCTGCCCTGCGCCGTGTCCTACGTTCCCATGCCTCACAGAAACTTGTCCGTTCCCACCCCCTTCCAGCCAAGAAAGACATCAGGAGGATTAGCTGGATTCCCATCGGAAGATGACAAATAGCAGTAACAACCCGGGTTGAGCTCAAGCTTAAAATGATCGTGTGTCAGGGAGAGGTCCTATTACGTGATCAGTGGCGTCCTGCCACTTAGTAGCCTAAGAGACCTATTCGAGCCCAGGAAGGAGAGCCAGCGAGTTTCCAGGAGGTGCCCTGCTGTGGTGGCCAGAACTTCACACTAGAGAGTCATTCCTTGAGTCTCCTTTACACCCTCTTTGTCTCACAATCCCGCGGCGCGGCTCAGGAGGACGGTGTTATGTTGGCCGTACTTTGACGTCTTTGGGGAAGTCGGTGGTGGAGCTCGGTGTACCCCTGAACAGTGAGTCCCAAACTCCCAGGGTTGCCCGGCGTGTGGAGCAAAGGCACGCAAGCCCGACCCTCTGCGGGCCCATCTGTGTCCATGTGGGGTGGAGGCTGGAGCTCGGGGAAGCCTGTCCAGCGGGGTTCCCGCCTGCGGCCACAGGAGCAGGATACGCATCTGCTCCCAGCGGAGCTGGTGTTGAGGGCCGGGCAGGAGAGGTGGGAAGTCTGCAGGGATCCCAGCCGCGCTGAGCCGCGGGGGCCCCTGAAAGCGTTCCAGGGACCGGTGTCGGACCATTCTTGACCTGCACCATCATTTCTGATGGCTCAGCCTGCTCCGTTGGTTTTCGGGGTGTTCTAAACTAGTCATCCCTTCCAATTTGGAAACCCCCAAGTCCCCAAAACCACTGCTGGCCAGAGACAAAGATGATGACTGTTTTCCAAGGTGACCATTTGTCTACAAGTACTATGGGCTCACTTCTAACCTAGTTTAGATGAAAGCACTGCAAACTCTGGGTGTGTCGGACGACGGACGAGCAAAACTCCACTTTGTATTAAGTCAGTGCTGAAGGGAAGAGAACGTCAGGAAAACTGCCCAAGGACTCTTGCGTGGAGATGATTTTATCTCTGTGGACAGGAGAAAGTTCTAGATAAATCTGCCCACAAAGGCTGGGGAGGGTCATGCCTGCTGGGGGAGCCAAGCTCTGTGGGGCTCCGGGGCTCCTGGTCCCCACCCCTGAGGCCCCACAGGGAGGCAGGAAGTGCTCCCTGCTGGCTTCTTAGATGGAAATCATTTCCTGCAGTGAACACCTGAAAGGTAAATCACCATCTCATTGTTCTCCTTGGCAACGTTTCCAGCACACGAACAGAGCAGGTGGGATCTGCCAGGGAAAGACAGGAAGGGTGGAGGTAGGGGTGCTGGGCCGCCCACAGAGCAGAGCTGGTCTTGACTGCTCTGGGTGGCTGTGGGAAACCGTCTGGCCCAGGGTTCTCTAGGTGTCTTTGAAACGGGTGTGACTCCCCCTCGGCGTCTGGAGCAGGTCCTGGGGCCCACACCCCAGGGCCCACTAGGGCGAGAGCCTTTGTCTCCAGGCCTCACAGGCCCCACAGGCCCCATCTGTGAAATGGGCCTGACGCAGCGTTGCCGTGAAGTCCGATGGGGTGATTCAAATGTGACAGGGCAGGGCAGCGACATCACAGTTACCACATGCTTGTCACGGTCACGGAGGATCAGTGAGTCTTCATGACGACGCACTATTCATCCACTCACTCGCTGACTCTGCAAACATGAGTCGGTGGCAACTGAGAACCAGATACAAGCCCCTGGGGGCTCCGTGAATGAGGCTTCCTGGAGGGGCTCACAGTCCAGTGAATGTCACAACATCCAGTGTGGCTGCGGTCTGTCCGCTTCCATGGACGCACGCGGAGGGGGATTCAGGGTAAGCGCCGAGGGGAGCGGACAAGAAAGTCTTGATGAGAACACCAGTGCGAATCACCGCGGGTTCCGCCATGTCCTCCCAAGGAAGACTAGAAGTTAATGACTTGAAGAAACAGCTTTTCAGGTCAGAAGATCATCTTCGACGGGAAGCTTTCTCTCTCTCAGCGGAGGTGTGTCTGCACCCGTGTCTCCAACTGTCATGGACCTGTGCCCCCGCCCCCGCATCATCATCATCATCTAGGGACCGCCCGCAGTACTCACGGCGGGCGCCCTCCTAACGTCCGCTCGCTTTGTGGAGAGGGCCATGTTCGCGTGGCTTCCGGGAAGAAAGTGGATCTGGGGGACGCTGGGTTCAGCAGTGGCTCCGCTGAATGCCTGCTGTATGCGGCTACCTTCCGGAGCAGGCCTGTCTTGGGCTCTCCCCGCGGTGCTCTGGGCCTCTGGGGGGTGTGGGCGTTGTGGGGTTTCCTGGAAGGGGCCACGCTGGTTGCAGGCACGGTGTCTGAGTTCTGGTAGAGGGGTCGCCTCTGGGCGATGGCCGCTCTCTCACTGGCGCAAAATGGGCTTCTCCAGATCAGGGAAGGCAGTGAGCGTGCTTCCCATGCTGGAGGTCTGGGCTGCCACCCCGGCCGTTCCTTACACAGCTGCGTTCCTTAGAAGGTCTTGTGAGCTTCAGATCTGCGGGTGGCAGTGTCAGGCCCCCCACAAGTCACCTACCCTGTCCTCCCCTGTGCCTACAGCCACCGTGGCCCAAGGGCAGCCACGGGGACCCATGGGCTTGTGGGGCCCTTTCTCCTACTACGAGGTGCTGAAGGGCCCACTGAGGTAGTGTCCTTATTGTTATGGCAACAATGTGCCGGTTGAATTTCCTCATGATCTCCCGTCCCCAACAATGACGCTCAGGGCGAAAACACAGCTCCCGCCCACGAATGAGACCCCGACAGCTCTTGGTGCGACAGCGCAGAAGCAGCTGGACAATACTGAACGCCCGTCAGTCTTGGCCCCGAGGTGGGAAGAGACTGGATATCACTTCCCTGCCAGACCACAGCCTCTTCTCAGAAAAGCTCCCATGGTGGGTTTGAGACGCGAATGGGCTCTGGACACTGATCGCTCAGAGGCAACCTCGAGATGACGTGCCCCGCCGTCACCGTGGGACTCACGTTCCCCTCCCCTCCCCGGCCTGCGGCGGGCGACAGGGCCCGGACGACCATGACAGGAAACCGCAGCAAAGAAGACAGGGCTCCTCTGAGCCTTGCACTATTTCTTAATTAAATTAAAATGGCAAAGTATTTGCCTCTTTTTAATGAAGTCCATGTTCAGTGAGGAAACCCCGTGGCCTGTTTCCCAGGTGCTGGCTTGAAGGTGTCTGCTGCCAGGTGATGTCATGGGTCGCCCTGGAGTCCATGTGTTGGTTTATTTGGAAACAGGGTTGTTGCGCATGTGACTAGTTAGAGGCAGTCACATTGGGAGCAGGGTGGCCCTCATCCCATATGACTGGTGTCATTACAGAAGGAGGACATTTAGACACAGAGACACACGCACAGGGAGGAGGCCACGTGATAACACGGCAGATGGCAGGGAGAGGCTTCTACAAGCCAAGAACCCCAAAGACCTCGGGGAAACCACCAGGAGCTGGGAGAGCAGAGTATGGAAGAGACGCTCCCGGCCTCGATGGGAACCACCTGCTGACCTTCACCCGGGACTCACGCCCCCAGGACAGAGAGACAATAGGCTCCTGCAGTTCTTGGTTCCGACCGACGCAAGAACCGAGCCCGTGGGTAACGCGTCTGGAGCCCGCCTGCCCCGCAGTGCGGCGAGGAGCCCGCGGCCTCCGGCCTCCGAGGCCTGCAGAGCCTGGCGGCTCAGCCACGGCAGGAGCTGTGTCATGACCTGGGACTTCCTGTCTCGGGAAACGCAAGTGTCATCAGCACGCGTGCTCTGCTTTCGTTATCTTCTTGTGTTTTGAACGTTGGTGCCAACGCTGCAGCTGACCTCATGGCCCAGGCACGGCAGCAGTTTGAAAACCCTGGCTTGAGGGAGCTGTTCCTTTGGAAACTCCCGCGGCCCCAACTCCCACGAAGGCGATGGCTTCTCTCCACACGTTCCCGTTTCCTCGTCTCGTCTTCTCTCTCTGTCAGAATTTGTCTTTGTGGTTCGCCTTCCACGAGCTTCTCTTTCTTTCACTTGTTTCTCCAGCTGGCTTCCTTGGCGATCACACTCACCCCCGGCACACCGTCTTCCTGGCCTGTTTCCCCGCCAGGCCCGGGAGCTCCTCGCGGCCAGGTCCTTGGCGGTCCGTCTGTGGTCCCAGAGCCCAGCGCCTCGTGCAGCACGCAGTGACTCTATTGAACTGCCTTTCAGTTGCTCGTGACATTGTTAGAACATTATGGAATTTTGCCTTTTCTCGGTGTTGATGAATCGACATTTTCTCCACACATTTCCACAGCCGCATCTTGTGCTCGAACGAACCCCAAAGTTTCAGGTTCCCCTTCAGCTGTGATGCTTCACTCATTCATCCAGAACCCACAGACACCTGCTCCATAGAAAGTGCAGGGTGGCAAGGAGGACACAACATCCCCTCGAGAGGCCACAGTCCACGGGGGGGACAAAGGACAAAGTGGGGGGGCATGGAAGCCAACACCAGCCCCGCTTTCCCCCGGAAACCAGTGCCCCCAGCTCCACCTTACATCTTCCCCTTAGGTTTTAGGAGCCAAGCTGGGTTGGGAGCTGCCTTAACACTTCTGTTCAGATTCTTCTAAGATATTAGAAGGTCTGGCTCAGGCTGTAGCAGGAAGGGAGAGGAAGCAAAACGTGACGCAGGCTCAGACTCTGTTTTCTCAACCCTTCCCCCGGAGGGAGGCTTTGGACTTCACGATGCAGTTCCTTTTAACTAAATGGGCTAACACAAGGTCCGAGTATGTGTCGTATACCTCCAGGGATACAGCTGAGTTATTTAAAAATGAAGAAATGGACAAAGATACAGCAGGTAACTGGAATAAGAAGAAAGCAGATCATGGTGATCCTTCTATCAGAGAAAGTAATACACAAGCCCCGAAGCATGAAACATAACATAGGAGGGTCCCTTTAGTACCAAAAGCTAGAGTTCACAGTGAAGAGATAACGTTTGTGACAATCCACACACTGAGCGGAACGAGGGCTGTGCTTGTAACGCAGGAACTACAGGAAACGCAAGGACACACACACACACACATTTACGGCGGGGGAATTTGCACACCATCCTAGTACAAGAATCAGGGGAGAAAAAATAGGGAAGCAGAGAGGGGCCTAAAAAACATCATTGTTAAGCAGACACTATAATACACACCGAGCACCCTTCCCGTCCTGGCAGCAGAAGACACACCTTCTCAAGTGCTTATGTAATATTCACAAAAGCTGATTACTATATCAGGTCACAAAGAAAGCATAAGTCAGCTGCAAGTGGAACTATTAAAAACGTTTTCTGATCACAGTATAATAAAAACTAGAAACTATTAACAGAAACAAAGAGAAAAGGTCCTACCACCTAAAAATTGGAAAACATTTTATTAGACAAATTTTGGGTAAAAAGGAAGTACAAACTAAAATTTATAGAATTTCTGGAAAATAATGATAATTAAAATACTATGTATGAGAATCTATGGATCATGTTTAAAGGAACAGAGCACCAACCACTTATTGGTAAAATGAAATAAATGAATTACTCAGCTTTAAAACTGGAAGACGGTCAACAAAGTGCAGTATTAAAAAAGCATAAAGAAGGAAATATTAATGACAAAGGCAGAAATTAATAAAGTGCAGAATGGAAATACAGTGAGGTTAGTTAATATGTCAATACCCCAGATTTCGGGAAAAAATTAATAGACAAGCTACTAGTTTACCTGATTAGGAAGAAAAAGAAAGAGCATATGTTTACAAAATAAAAGATGACAAAGGGGAAATAGCAGTGGGAACAAACGATATCTTTAAAATGATGAGATGATTTAGAGACCTTCATGCAAATACGTTTGAGAACACAGAAGAAATGGATCATTCTCTAGGGAAATAGAATTTGCTAAAATTGACTCCATTTGATTAAGAGAGACTAAATGAATCACTTTTCCTGGAAGAAAAAGAAAAAGTTACTAAGGAACCACCCAACAGAAAACAGCAGACAGAGACGGTTTCACAGGGTATTTCAAACAAATCTGAAAAGGCCAGATGGTTTCAGTGCTCTAAATCTTCTAAGAGACTCAAACAGGAAGGAAAAACACTTACATTCTCTATTGTAAAGCAGGTATAACATTGACATTTCAACCTGATAAAGACAGTACAAACAACTACAGACTAATACCGCCTGTGAACTGTGTTTGGGTTCAAAAACACTAAATAAAACGCCGATGAGCAGAAACCAAAATAAACAACATGACCAAGTGAGAATTATTCTAGGAATGCAAGGTTGGTTCAATATTGGAACATCTATTCATACATCATTCACATTAATAGGCCTAAAAAAAAAAAAAAGAGTATTGCCAAACAATGAAAAAGACTGTGACAAAATGTAAAAAAAATTGATGGATACTTTCTTTAGATGTTAAATCCATACACCTTTGTCCTAGAGCCAGAATCTTCTTTATTGGCTAAACACGAGGGGTATTTCAGCTAAGACCATGAACAAGGCACAGAAACCCACTAACTCTGCTACTTTTGGCTATTATTCTCAAAATATGAGCCAAAGCAATTAGATAAGAGAAACCAATCAGATGCATAAACATTGGTAAAGAAGAAGAAAATTCTATTTGTACGTAATAATACCGTATATTTGGAAAAACTGAACTGAGGCAATAAAATAGTTTAATAAGATAGTAGAACAAAACACTAACTACAGAAACTAGTAGCACTCATACACACCAATAAACCACTTAACGCACATGGTGGCAGAGATATTCTTATTCATAACCAATGAGGCTGATGATGGCCCGCCCGACTCTCCCTGCACGCAGGTAGGGTGGTTCCCAAGTAGCCATTACGGTCTGTGCTTACCGCCAGAAGAGAACTGTGATTCACCATAACCCTCAGGACCGCCGATTTGGTAACTCTCATCAACGCTGGGTTCTTTGATGATGAACATGGAAAAAACAGGTGGACACTGTTTTGATTACACAGTTATGAACATTTTGGCCCATACTTTATTTTAAAACCCTAAGTTGAAATGCCAATATCATTGTCAAGTTTAATCTAAAAACGTGGTCTGGAAAGTTATCATGCAAGCATAGAGTCAGACGTCATCTGACTATTAAGAGTATGTATTCACTCGTTTGCTGACCCAGCTTCCCCGTTATGAGAATTTTTGTCTCCAACAATATGCAAGCGATGAGCACCAGGCTGTTCCTTGCGACGTCGTGTGTAACTGCAGGAACAACGTAAACAGAAGCAAGTAGAAAGACCGCACGCGGGCATGAGCCACGGTCCACTTGCACTGGGGAGTGCGAAGCGCCTGGAAAACCAGACACCATCTCTGTGACAGGTGTGGAGTGACTCTCAGTGTCCAGGGTGAAGGGAACAGAGCAGAGGCTGGAAATCTATGTCTAACGAGGGAGGGAGAAACGAGTGTGGGCTTATCTCCTCGTTGGTGCCAAAGGGAATACAGGACTCGCGGCTTTGGTCCCTGGGGGTGCGTGTCATGGTGGGCAACTGGTCGTTTCTGGTATGTACCTTTTCCTCTTGTGATGACTTTTTAAACCGCAGTAATGCTCACATATTCAAATATAAATATCTAAAATCAACAGCATGAGGAGACCAAAGAAAGAGGCCAATGGTAGCAATGAGCCAAAAGAGACGCAGAGAACGGCAGGAGGAAAGACCCACTGCAGGTGACTCTGCAGACTACACACTGCCAGAGACAAAGAACTCCTCACAAACACCGTTCTCCTGTTGGCAGATCTGATCTCCCAGGGGGGCGGGGCAGCACATTCTAAGCAAGTGCTTAAATTACTGTGGAAGACAAAGTTACACAGGAGCAGGAAGGAGGTCTGCAGGGATCCTGTGATGCTGGGCAGGGTCAGAGGTACCAGCTGCAAGTCGTGGTTTCATGTAGAGAAAGAGGGGGCGACAGTTCACCGTAACTGTGTGTCTGCGTGTGCGTCCACGTGTCTCTGTGCATGTGCCTGTGTCTGTGTGTGCGCGTGCCTCTCTGTGTGCGTCTGCGTGTCCACGTGTGTGCACATGTGTGCCTGTGTGCATCTGCGTGTGCACACGCGTGTGCGTCTGTGTGTGCTTGTGTCTCCATGTGTGGTCACATATTTTCCAGCCCTGCCTGCGGAGGGAGGCTGGGAGCAATGGCGTTCTCCTCAAGTCCACCTGGCACCCAGGTCTTCGTTTCTAAGTTCTCTTCTCTGGGAAAAGAGATCAGACTCCAGGGCTGGGGCAGGGAAAGGGCTAGAGGCCTAGAACACCTCAAGATGCTAGAAAGGAGGGAAGTGTTCAGAGGAGGGCACATAACAGGACACAAGAACCAAATGGACGGAGCCCCCAAGGCAAATCCAGAGTGAGCGAATGAGGAAGGAACAAAGGAATGAATGAGTAAATTTGGGACAAGCCCTTCCTCAGGGCAAAAATCCCAATAAATAAACACAGAGGGTGTGAGAGGAGCAGAAAGTTGCCATTTGACAAGGTCCTGCCTCAGGGCCCACCACCACACCTCACAGGGCAGGTGTCCCATGAGCTGCACAGGTGACCTTTCTTCTGTGCAGTCTTTAGGGTAAAGGAAAGATCTGTCACCCCGTGGCACCCCTCGGAGCCTTGGCAGACTGGAATTCATCTCAGCCCCCTCGGCTGTTGGAGGGACGCCTTCCCCCACCCCTGGGGCCTCCCTGGCTTGGCGGGGACACTGGCTCTGCCCACCCGCCCCCGGGAGGGGCACGACCCAGCTGAAGTTTGGGAGGGCGGCAGTGTGGCAGCCCTTCCTCCAGGTGGCCACCTGCCTGCAGGGACATTGCTGCCTTCCTCCTCCAGACCCCGCTTTTCCAGGGTCAGAGCCACGGGCAGGGGTTGGGGGCTGGCAGTTCCTCGACGGGGACGGGAAATCTGCCCACCTGGGGCGGAGCAGCCTCCCTCTCCAGCCACACTGTCATCCTCTGTAACCAGGATGTCCCCATCTGCATCTGCCTGGCTCCTCCGTCCTCCCCAAGGGTTCTCCACACAGGCAGGGGGTTACCGGGTTGCATTTACCATTGTTGAAAATTTTGTCCTCGCTGCCAAGAGACAATTGTGAATTATCGGAGAGTCCATGATAACTCTGAGGAGCACCAACTTGAAAATTCTCATCCAGGATGGAATCTTTGATGAAGAACATGGAAAAAATAAGGAGACGATTTTTGATTACACACAGATGGCCATTTGGGTCCACACTGTATTTTACGGACTGTTAAGGGAGTGTTCAAGTTCTACTGGAAACGTGCTTTGGAAAGTTCATATGTAAGAGAGTCAGGCATCGTCTGACCCCCCAGCACCCAGCCGTGTGGGCCTCGCAGATGCTGGGTGATGCTAATCCTAGGAACTGGGCCTTACGTCTGGACGCACAATTTCCAGACAAGGCTGAACTGTCTTTTTTTCTTTAAATATTTTATTTATTTATTTGACAGAGAGAGAGAGAGAGACAGCCAGCGAGAGAGGGAACACAAGCAGGGGGAGTGGGAGAGGAAGAAGCAGGCTCATAGCAGAGGAGCCCGATGTGGGGCTCGATCCCATAACGCCGGGATCACGCCCTGAGCCGAAGGCAGACGCTTAACGGCTGAGCCATCCAGGCACCCCTTAGGGCTGAACTTTCTTGCTGCTGAACGTAGTTCATGCCTTGCGTGTAGATTTCGGATGCCCGGCTCTCCCCTTAGCAGGTGTCACCAGACACCCCATTCGCAGCCCGAGCACAAGAACTTGCTTGCATGTGCACCCCAGAGACCACCCCAAAACAGAGGGAACTCGTCTCTGCCAGCCCAGTCTTGACCTCCTTGGTCTCGGGAAGGTTCTAGAAATGGTTTGGGGGACAACTATTTCTCTCACATTTTCATTTGGTTTTGCCCCAGAAGTAGCTGGCCTTAAAGAATGCAGAACGATGGGATTGTGTCTTCACCACCACAGACCCAGGAATATACGCAATTATAGGTTTAAAAAAATGTATACTTGCTTTTTTCCGTGAACAATTTTGTTGATAATGTTGATGCTGTCCTTTGCTTTCCAGCCATTGATGATTTATTTGGATCCAACATCTCCTGGACTAGAATTTCATCTTGGGAAAAGCACACAAGGACATGTTAAAGCCAGCGGTCCAGGACAGACACCTTTCGCTCTACGCGGGCTTAAGGCATCTGTGAAGCCAGGACTAGAAACGGGGACTCGAGGAGCACCACGCGGATGGGATTTGCTTTCTGAAAGAACCTTGCCCGGGTGGGAGACCCCTGCCTCCCTCAACAGTTTCTGAAACCTGAGACCATCCAGATACCCTGGATGAATAAACACTGCCCCCCAATGACACGATGCTGGAAGCCTGGGCCCAGGTGCAGTCACACTTCTCACTGCCCCTGTCATTCCGTCCCCTCTGAGACTTTCCCCAGGCTGTCCCTGTGTAAGCACACCGTCCTTCCTGGTTTCCAAATGACGCAGCATTGCTTTCTCCCTTTGCGTCTTCCTGACCTCTCCTAGGAAGCTTTCAGCATAAGAGCACCGGACTTCGTGCCCAACAGATGGGACCCACATTCCGGTTTTGCTCTCACTGGACTGCGATCCAGGCAGCTTCCTCTTGGACCCTCAGTTTTCTTGTCTGTAAAATGGGTCCGTGTTTATCTCCTTGGGCTTGTTAGGAGGTTCACATAGAGCAGTGCACGTGGAAAGCATGTCGGGGGCCATGGCGGAAGCTAAATATAAAGGAAAAGGGGACAGCGGCAAGTCGTCCCATCTCTGCAGCTCCGCGGGCACCCTGACCAGCTGGTCCACGCGCTGGGACTGGAGCCCACCCAGCAGGGTGACCACCTGTCCCAGTTTGCCCGGACTTCCCTGGTTCAGCAGGCAAACCTGGGAACCCTGAGGTCCTGGGCAAAGCACACGGCTATCCACCCGGCTCCCGGTCATGGGAGATACACGAGTTCAGGGGGAGAAGACCTCAAGCGTCACTGCAAACAAAGATTTTGCCGACATGCACGGGAGAAACGCTCTTGTGTGGCTCTGCGGCATTTCTCCTCGACAGCCACGCTGTCCTCCTTCCTCCCCCGTAGAACCTGAACTTGGCCCCAGGGCCACGTGTGCATCGTGGCCGGCCAGGGCACGCAGAGGGCTCTGAGAAGAACTTCGCTTCTCCTGGCAAAGACAGCGGGTGTCTCAACCTGCACCCTCCCTTCTTCCTGCCCTAGGAGGGGCCCCCATTCTGGAGCTGCGGACACCATCCGTGACCACAAGGCAGGGTGTGACCTCAGGGATGTGGCTGCTGGTGACACAGGAGGCCAGACCCTGCGTGGTGGAGCTGCTGCCGCCAGCATTCTTTGCTGCTGCTCTGCTCTGGCTACACCTGCTTCCTCCTTGGAAGACCTTGGCCCCTCTTCTGGGCCAGTTATTATGCAGAAGAACCCATGTTAAGTCCCTAAAAATCATGGTGTCTAGTTGGATTTTGGGTCACAGAGAAGAGTGGATATTCATGTGAATAACAAACATTTATTGAGCACTTACTGTGTACCAGAAATTGTCCAGGTGCCCGGGGGTCAAGGACGGCCCAGCCATGGCCCCTGGTCTCTCTCCTGAGCAAAACAGCCACGTGTGAGGGGCAGGACTCTACACGTGTGACCGTGCACCGCACCTTACAGAACTCCCATCAGGGGCTGAGGCCAAGGGGGGCTCTAAGGCAGGTGGGGACCGGCAGGGGGCAGAAGCCCGACTGCAGGGCACAAAGAAGTGGGTGCTCCTGGAACCAGTCCACCTCGGGAAGGAGGCTGGGGTGGCCTCCCAGGGACACTGAATACCATCAGCTGCGGATGTCCTGGGAGGTCCTCAAAGCGGGGGGTGACAGCCCAGGTGCCACGAGACACGCTCCCGCGTGTGGACAGTGTCAGTCCTCAGGGCCACGAGGAGCCGGAAGCCAGCTGACTTCACACCACTTCCAGAGTGAGCAAGCCAAAACCAAAAGTTTCAACGGGACTCCAGAAACATTGTGCATCTAATTGTAGCAAAAACCTTCAGGGAGCCGGACAGGTTGTACAAGTGAGAAAATTCTGTCTCCAAATCATGTCTAATTTCTTATGGTTAGATTTTCTTTTTGGAAAATGAGATATTGAATATACAATGGACAATGACCAGACCTACAGAAAAATAAAACCAGCCCACCGTGTCGGCTGCAGCCCAGACAGCCAGGCTGCCATCGAGAAGTCACCCCTGCAGGAAGGTCACTGCTGTCTCTAGCAGCAATCCTGGAAGCCAGACACCACCTCCCCCCCGCCCCAGGCCACCTGCCCCCGATGGCCGGGATGTGGTCAGTCACCGCCACTTCCCCAACTCTTGTCCTGAGTCCTGGGGCCAACCAGAGAAAGCCCAAGGTGCTTCCCTGACCATCCCACAGGTCCCGCTTCTGGTTAGCTATTCCGGTGTCCCGGCCAGCGCCTACGTCAGCCCCCGAGCTGTCCCCGGCCGGTGCCTATGTCAGGGCCCCCCCACCCCAGAGCCATCCCAGCCAGTGCCTAGACCAGGGCCCCCAACCCTGAACCGTCCCCGGCCAGAGCTCATGTCAGCCCCCCTCCCCCCACCAGCCGTCCCTGTGCCGCCCTGAGCTCTCCCCGCCCCACCTGCCTGAGTCTCTGCCACACGCACGTGTCAGTGACCTGGCTGATGCCCTGTCGCTGAAGCTCTGATTCCACAGCCTCTGACGCCCCACAATGTCATCAGAAATCCCAGTGACTCTACCCTTTCTTTGTCCCAGGTAGTCGGGGCCTTGGATGGTCGGCTCACGGATGCAGTGGGAGCCGGTGACTCTAGTGTTACAGGTACCGAGACTGTCAGACCCGCCGGGAAACTCAGGAGTATTGGGCACCACGACTCCTGGACCTGGGGGTGCTTCGTTCTAGCCGGCCCGGTTCACGGGACTCATGCTTGTGCAGAATTCCAGGTCCGGCGCGGGGCTCTGTTTACCTAACCCGCACATAGCGTTCGAAGGGTGTCTAACGCGCATCTGCGCGGGGCGGGGTCCTCCATGCGCCCGAGTTGTCTCCACGCCCTGAGCCACACACAGAGCGGACACTACCATCTCATCTCACGGACGGGCTCTGCTGCAGGGACGGGAAGCCACCTGCGGGCCTCAGAACCCCGTCTTCTGATTCTGAGACGGGATTGCTTAGGTGAGCGGCCCGTGGTCGCTCCACAGTGAACTAGAACATTCAATCATTTATTCACTCACTCACTCATTAATCAGCCAATCTACCTGTCTGTCTGTCTACCATCTCTCTGGCAGTCAGAGAGGTTTCCCTAGGCCTCTGCTACATGGGACCTGGAAATGGGGCGAAGCCCAGGGTCCTGGCAGAGGTTCTGCTGGGAAGGGTCCCCATCACCCAGCAGCCACGCGTCATCCTCAGAACTCTGCTGTCTGAGTTTCTAGGCCTGGAGAGCAGCCCAGCGTCATGCTCCCAGGCTCCTTCTCAGAGAGAAGGGAACCCCCAATCTGCAGCCCGGAGCCCAGGGGGCAGAGGCATCCCCTGTTCCAAGACCCCTCTCTCAGCTCAGAGGGCTTCTCTAGTCTGCACTTTTATGAAATGTAAGGTGAGCGTTGGACCAGAGTGGCGGGCTCTGTAGCTCTGGCCACGTGGACACACGTGGACACACGTGGATCCTATCTGGTCCAGCAGAGATGGCCTCTGGTTGTGAATGCACACGCCAGATTTTGAAGACTCCGTGTGATAGAATGCTGAACATAGCTCATGGGTGCTTTTATGTTGGGTAAGCATCAAATAAAATGTGGTTAAATTAGTTTCACCTGATTCTTTCTTTTAAAAAGGTAGGCTACTGGAAAATCTAAAATATATCTGTGGCTTGCGTTGTATTTCTCTTGAGCAGCTGGTGAGCCCCGTGGTTCCCAGCACAGCAGGACTTCCAGGCGGGGCTCGATTCTGATTCCAGGCATTGCCAACCCGGTGACTCAGACCTGCTGACCCATGACCTCACTTTCAGAAGTGAGGTTCCAAGGCCCTTCTTCGGTCCAATGGCCTAAAATTCTACTTCTTTCTTAACTTCTTGGGAGTTTGACACTTTGGGTATAAGCATGAAAGCCATGGGCCACGGGGAATGTGATTCTAGCCTCAGAGTGAATCGCACCCCTCCACCTTGTGCAGGGAGCACGAGGTTATCTGGGAAACACCCGCTGACAAGCACCCACCCCTCCAGATACAGACCAGATACTGATATGAGGAGGTTCCTTACCAAATACTCCAGGTATATCCTCCTGACTTTTTGAACGGGGTGGCATGTCAGTGGTTGGACCTGGGGGGAGATAAATACCCTAATAGTTTAACAATTCATTGAATTTGCACTGACTTCTCTCTAAATACTCTGTTTTGGGGCGCCCACCAGCCGGCTGCAGGGGAAGAGCCCTGCCCGGGGCTCCCAGGTCCAGGCTCTCGTCTGGAGAGTGGTGAGCAAAGTGGCCGTGTTTGGACTGACGCCGTGTGCTGGGACTCCTGCCCTCTTGGGCAGCGCTCAGGGGCGCCGTCCCTCAGAAGGGAACAGACGTCCTGACTCCAAGGATGACGCCCTTGCAAGTGCTCCGAGGACAGCCAACCCAGAGGGACACGCGTGTCCTTTTGTAAAAAGCGCACTGTTGCCTCCTCTCTGACTGATTCCAACAGCAAGTGCCCCTGGAGACTTAGGGGTAGGATTTGGGGAGAAGGGGGTGAGGACTGCTGTTTCCTTTGGGGTTCCCTGTGGGGAGGGGGTCCCAGACCAGCCACCCGCGCTCTCCCCTTCATCGGCAGAGCGTTTCCAGGTGGTCTGTCTATAGGTAAGACGCAGGGTCTCATGGGGGAGCTGGCCTGGCCAGACGGCACTTTGGTGGGATCCGTGGACACCTGACCTGCAGCCTTCCTGGCCTCGCTGGCCTGAGCCCGCCGTGCCGGGGACCCCGCCGTGTGCGGTGACTGGTGCGGGTTTCCCCCTGCGGCAGCACCAGCCAGGGGCTCCCTCCCACTCTTCTGGCTCAGACCCGGGGTCCCTGGTCCCTGTCCTCTACTGGAGGTCAAGGTCAACCTCTCGCCCAGCCGCCAGGTAGCGGCAGGTTCCCCAAGGGGAGAGGGCAGGCCCGGGACCCGCAGGGCAGGGCCACCGGCTGCACAGAGCACGCAAGCCGCAGTCTGTAGACGCTCTCGGGTTCCAGCAGTAAACCAATGACTACGCTGATTTTCAAATGGGTTTAATGATGGACAATCTGCATACCAATGGACTCATCTGCACACGCAGTGCTTAGAACAATGCAGGAAATCTATGTAAAAAGGTCTGCGAGGAGATGACAATCGTTTCCCAGCGTGCTGACCTTCCGTAAACGAAACAAACAAAAGTACAGTTCTCTTTGGATGAGGCATTAATGAGTCATTAAGAATGGGTACAGCTGCGTCTGCAAGCACTTTGTTAAAAATATTCTTTTCATCTTGTGTCTGTCCCGTAATTATAATGGAAGTATTGTGCGAGTCAGCCAGTAAGCGTGTGCAGAAAAATATTTATGTTTATAATATCCGCACGGTGTTTAAAGTGCGTTGTCAACTGTGGCTGCGGGGCCGTGCTTCGCCTGTTGTCACCCCTGCCTGACAGTCTCTGGGCCTCGAAACACCCGGCTCCAGAGCTACCAGGATCCCCTGACCGCGCCTCCGCCACGTTTGCACAGTGCCCATCCTGGCCACCAGGGAAGGGCCCCCCTGGACCTCCGCAGTTGTGCTCTGGTGACTTTGGGGCAAACGAGGCAAACCAGGACCAGGGTTGCCACCCCCCATCTCTCCTTGGGGTCAGGCCGAGCCGTGTGGCCGATGGCAGTGGTGCCCGTGGAGGCCGTTAGCCCCCGGAAGCTTGAACGGGGACTTCAGCTACCCCCGTTTTGACCTCAAACTTTCTAATTGATGAAGTGCTTCTTTCTGGCTTATCTCTTCACTCAGGCAGGAGATGCGGAGAGCAGAGCGTCCTCCGATGGGAGCCGACGCTGCCCCTCAAGGGTAAGTCCTGGCTGGAGCTGGACAGACCCCTCCCGGGACGAACCCCAAAACACAGACCGACCTGACCTTTCCACCACCTGCCCACACCTGCCGGCCTCTGGCCCCTGTTTCCTCATAGAAACCTGCGAGTGTTTTCGGCACTTGGGAGACGGTCTTTGAGACACGAGTCCGCTGTTGTCCCAGTGTCGGCCTCACTCAGATCAACTCCTTTCCTGCGTCCCCACCACCGTCTCTCTGCCCGTGGATTTGGTCAGCGGCGAGTGGCCACCCCTGGTCTGTGTGGGGCCGCGCCCCAGCTGCGAGCCATAGGAACCCCAATGTTTGCTTTCAGTAAACGGTTTAGAGACAGCCCTTAATTGGTCTCCTGAGCCGGGGGAGAGCCCGACCGTCACCTAGGGGTTCCCCGTCTGGCCATGAGAGCAGGTCTGGGAGGGGGCAGGCTGGCTGTGGCCGCCGCAGGAGCACTCTGTCCATCGTGCTGGGAACTGTTCCCAGGGGATGTGGGCTCCCGACAGTCCTGAGCAGGAAGGGCCGGCTGGAGGGACGTGCAGTCGCATGGGTGACACTCGCCCCCCCCCCCCCATGCCCCGGTCACAGACCCTTCAGCACCCACAGCAGCACAAAGGACACTGTCCTTTGTAGGAGCCTTGAAACTCAGTTTCCTTAAGAAAAGGAAGCTGGGAACGTTCGCGTCTTTCCTGACCACCTGCCTTCTCACCCCGACCCTGGCCAGCTGGCCCGTCCCCTCGGGTCAGCATGGGTACTTCGAGGCTGGACGGGGAGTGCTGTGCGGGGCTCGGGGCCAGCACCTGTGCTCCTGCTCCCAGGAGAGCTCCTAATTCCCAGGAGAGCTCCTAGTTCCCAGGAGAGCTGCACCAACCCTGTGGGGGACCCTCCAGGGCCCACACGTCCACCCTTGGGAGCTGGGGCTGGGGGACCCTCCTGGCCCCTTTCCTTCAGTCCTTGGGGACCTCTGAGGAAGGTGGACGAGGGAGCAGCGTCCTGGAGGGAAGTAGGGGGTTCACGGAGCATCCCCCCCTTTCCTGCCACCCTTTGCCCTCGCAGCCCGCGAGTCGCAGAGTCCCATCCCGTCCCCGGCTCCCGGACCGCTCTGGTCCTCCATGCGGAAGGGGCCAGGATGGAAGGACCGCAGCCAGAGGCATGTGGGGGCCACCCGGGGGGTAACTGGAACCGTCCCCAGCAAGGGCCTCTGGGACTGCGGGGGACTGAATCCGGCCGGTGTCCGCAGCTGCCCAGGCCACTGTTCATTCTGTCCGTGTGTTAAGGACGCTGGTATGTGGAGGAAAACCGCCTTCCCTTAGTGAGAAGTGGGGTTGGTGGAATGACGGGGCCTGTTGGACGCGGCCACCACACTCCCGGGGCAACAAGAGCGTGTGTCGCGGAAAGTGCGGGACGGCAGCCCGTGTGCAACTGAGGCCCGGGGTGCGGGTTCTTCATCCTATTCCCGGACTTTGGGTTAGTGAGACATTTCCCTCATAAAAATGATCGCGCACGCGCCTCTCCTACGCAGTTCTGGATTAAAACGTCTTCCAAGATAGAACGCTGTTCAACGTTCTCCATTCTCCCCCAGAAATAAATGATGAATTGGGCAACGTAGGGAAGGACCTGAGGGAGAAGCTGCAGTGGCCGGATTCAGCCCCTGGGAGGTGAGCGTTTCTACACCCCAACAATCCACTTGTGACCATACCTGAAGTCATGTTGATTGGTTGGAGCTTGGCTTCATGCCAGCAGGACAGCAGCAGGACAAACAGGGTCACTCCTCTGTTCCCTGCCATGTTCCCTCCAGCCGAAGGAGGAAGACCTTCCCCTAAGGCCCTCAGCTTCGCCCGCCTTGGTCTCCAGGATACCGTGGAATGTCCGGGGACCTGTGAGGTCACCGCAGGAAGTGAGCCGGGTCCTGCCCTCTCTGTGGGGAAGAGTCTGGGGTCCTGTGACTGAGAAGAAGCAGGGAGGCTGGCTGGGGCAATAGGGTAACAGAGGTCCCCTTAGTGCCCTCACTGCCTGTTCTGGAGACTTCCCCTGACCTGCAGAGCCTGAAGCCTGAAGGGGTGGGATATTAATCAAGACTCTAAGGGCAAGTGGCAGAACGCACTGAAATCAGCTTACGTGAAAGGAGGTGCCTTGGAAGGAGAGCTGGTCGGTTCCAGGGGTCTGGGAAGAGCAGGGGTGACACCCAGCTCTCTCCCAGCACCCCAGCTGCCCCTCCCTCCTTCTCAGACTCAGCCCTGCTCTCCGTCTGTGGGTGGACTTTGATCACAAAACAGGAGCTCATTCCCTTAGAGATTGGAGGCTTTTCTCCGTCCGCACCCATGAGAAAAACCCACAGGACTCACTCCGGTCGGCTCGCCTGGAGCATGTCCCGCACAGGACCGATGCCTGACCCCACTTCAGAGTGGGGTCATCGGTCTGCCCGGCCAGTGCACGTGTGCGGACCCAGGGGAGGTCCGCGAGGGTGGTCCTTCACACAAGACAGCAACCATGCCTCCTCAAACCTGGCAGTGACCCTAAAGATGCCTGGCCCACCAGGCATGACTTGGTGTTTTCATTGTTTTATTGCCGGTATGGAGACCTAGCGCGGCTGCTCGCTGTTCTCTTCCTGACGGATGTAGAGGAAGCCGTCCACCTCGGGAGCGATCACGGCGGACACTGCGCATGTCTGCGGTGTCCGTCATGCATACTGAGCACGGCTTACGTTTGCAGGTGGCACGGTGGGCTTCACGTCCCACTTGAGTTCACTCACGGCTCATGGTCCGATGACACAGACCAGTGATCTGGACTTGTGCTCAGGTGCGGTCCTTGAGCGGCAGCCTTTGCACAAGGCAGGGAACGCACAAATGGAGGGCGGCACCGTGAATGCCAGTAAAACCCTGACCTGCCGTCGGGGGGGCTGTCCAGGTAGTTGCACAGCAACCCCTCCAACCACCGGCTCCAAACGGCCTGGACCTGATCAGTAACTCCCTCTACAGGACCACCCAGAGGAAGTGACGGAGCTCATGGAAGGAGGCTCCTGGCATTTTCCTGTAAGGGTGTGGGAAGCAAAGCTGGAGAGACCCACCTTGGGCAGGTGTGTCCCGAACAGTCACTTGAAACAACATACATTTTTGGGGGCACCTGGGTGGCTTAGTCGGTCAAGCATCTGCCTTTGGCTCAGGTCGTGATCTCTGGGTCCTGGGATCGAGGTCCACATCGGGCTCCCTGCTTGGTGGGAGCCTGCTTCTCCCTCTCCCACTCCCCCTGCTTGTGTTCCCTCTCTTGTTGGCTGTTACTCTCTCTGTCAAATAAATAAACAAAATCTTTAAAAAAACCCACATAGCTTTATAATCTTCTCAGTTCTGGAGGTGAGAAGTCTACACTGGGTCTCACTGGGCTAAAATTGGGGTGCCGGCAGGGATGCATGCCTTCTCGGGGCTCTCTAGAATCCCTTTCCTCACCTCTTCCGGCTTCCAGAAGGCACCACATCCCTTGACTGTGGTCTCTCTCCTCCATCTTCAAAGCCCCCTCCCTCTGCCGCTTACATAGACATTTGGGATTACACTGGGCTCTGGGATCGTTAATTTTATGTGTCAGCTTGGCTGGGCCACATTGCCTAGATATACGGTCAAGCATTGTCCCGGATGTTTCCGTGAGGGTGTTTTTGATGAGATTTGTGTTCGGATTGGTGGACTTGGAGTGAAGCAGATTGTGGGTTGGCCTCATTCAATCAGTTGAAGGCCTGATTAGAGCAAAGGCACTGATCTCTCCTAAGCAGGTCGGACCTCTTCCAGCACATGGCCTTCAGATGTGGACGGCAACCCCACTCCTGCCTGGGGCTCCAGCTCACCCCTGTTCTGCAGATCTGAGCTGCGTCAGCCTCCACAATCCTGGGAGCCCTGCCCTTAAAATAAATCTCTGTCTCCGTATACTGCCTATTGGCTCTTTTCTCTGGAGACCCCGAATACAGGAGCTCCTGGATAAGCCGGGGTGATCTCTCCACCTAAATTCAGATGATCAGCAAGTTTAATTCCATCTACAACATCCATTACCGTATAACAGAATACTCACAGGTCCTGAGGGTTATGGGCCGGGGCTACAGATAGATCTCTGGGGACTGGTATTCTGCAGGCAACAATGTCTTTTGCGCATTTCTGACGGAATCGCTTGTTTCTTTTACTGTTGAATTTTGAGAGTTCTTTATATATTTATTCTAAAGACGGGTACTTTGTTAGATACTCGATTTGCACAACATTTCTCGTCTCCGGCTTGTCTTTCATCTTCTCTACAAGGTCTTCTGTAGAGCAACATGTCCTTTTAATTTTGCTGAATCCAATGTGTAGAGGCTGCTTCTAGGGGACGGGCTGGAGCCGTGGAACGCTGAGTGAGGCGGAAGGGCCTGGAGTGCCCGTCGGGCTGACGCGAACAGGCCCATTAAGTGACCCACCTGGAAAAAGCCATCAGCCCTAGCTGACCGGTGGGGTACCGACAAGCAGCCACAGTGCCTAAGATTAGCAAAAAAGGGGAGATTCCACACGTCCCCATACTTCCTCAGCCCGCCCTGCAACCCTGCAACCGGAGCGCCTGCCTCCGCCTGCGGCACACGCTCTCTCCCTTGCTGCCCCGCCCGCCGCTCCCTTGCCGTGAACTCGGTAAGCTTTCCATCACGCCGTCCTGCCCCGGGTGACTCCTGCCACCCCCCGTGCCGCTGCCCCAGCGGACCGGTCGCCCCACACACCGCACCGATGTTTTCCTTGGTCGACCGTGCTCTTATCTCCTCACCAAGGCTTAGATCCTCAAGATTTCTCTTACCTTCTAAAGATTTTATGATTTATAGCCTGTAATTATTGTCTATAATCCATATAGATTTTAGGATAATATTGTTAATGTCTGAAGAAAACTTTTGCTGGGATTTTGATGGGAATTGTGTTAAACCCATATGTCACTTTGGGAGGAATTTTCCGATGGCTTTTTCTGCATGAATCGCCATGATCGTGCAACCCCTTCCTCACCAGCTTGCTAATATGGTCAATTACAATGACGAGTTTCTATTGTTTTACCTTTTTCCTCCACTGATTCTTTTCTGTCTCCTCCATTCTGCTACTGAGCCCACCTCGTGCGTTTTTTAAATCTTCAGATACAGTGTTTCTAGCTCTTCATGGTTTCTGCTTCCTTCTGAAAGCCCTCAGGTCTTGCTGGGACGCCCTACTTGCCGAAGCTGGTGCTTGGTCAGCGCCGCGACGCCCTTACCAGGCGGTTCTACCTCCGAGGGACTTCAGTGTCGACATCGCCCACGTCTTCCCTTGCTGCACCGAGACGTTCCCCGCTCCCGTGTGACGAGTGGTCTCTGACGGACAACTGCCCAGGGCGTGCATCACGGCGTGAGACTCCGGGTCTCATTCGGGCCTTGTCCTTCGTGGGCTGGCCTCCGACACGGCTCTGGCGTCGTCATCACAGCAACGGGAGGGTGAGGGGTTGGCGAGTGGGGTCCGGCTTCCCTGCTCAGCCTCCGTCACCACTGCCTGGTTTGGGCAGTGGTCCAGTGGTCCAGTGAGGGTGCAAGGCAAGGCTCCCCACTCAACTGTTGCTGGTGGCTGGGGACAGGGTGACCTTTTCTTCTGTGGTGTTTGGCTGGACTAGAGCCGTTACAGAGTCAACGTCTATTGTATGAGGCCCCCCTGTGTCCCTGTCCTTTGTCTGGAGGGACTGGCTTTCCTCGTCTGGGTCTATGGGTATTTCTGGGTCTGCAGGGGTCTCTAGCTGGACCCCACTGGGATTCACAAGACAACCTGAGAAGCCAGCGGACTCATTGCCATGCTGTTCCTCAGGTCCTGAGGCCCCTTGTCCTCTGCCTTTCCTACATCTTCCGTAGAATTCTCATGTTTGTTTTACACATGAGATCAACAGGTTTCATTGTGCTTCGTGAGGGGAACAGGAATGAGGATGTCTGCTCCAATTTTCCCCGGTAGAAGTCCACGCCGCTCTCCTAGAAAGCACTGGGGGCCCCTGAGCAGTGTGGCTGGGCTGGGGACCGATGGTGCGCACTGGGTTCACAGGCTGGCTTACCTGCTAGCGTAGCACTGGCTACTGGCAAGCTCAGACCCGTCACGTAAACTGAGCCCCGGCTTCCACAGAATCCCTCGAGGACAGGTGCTCCCATGGGTCTGAGTCGTTTATTTCCTCCTAGTGCCTCCGCCCCTGCTCGCCGGGCTGTGTCCAGTCCCCAGGGACTGCCCCCCCCCCCGGCTGTGCCCTGGCCTGTCCCTCCCTATCCTCACCGATGTCTTGTCTTGGGCTCTCTGCTGTTTGCTGCTGTGTGGCTTCTGAATCGCTTCTGTGGTCCCAGGGAAGACTCCGCACTGGCCGGATCTGGACAGGTCGGGTTGGCAGGATCTGGGGCTTCTGGTAGGGAAGAGGCACCATTGGCCACAGAACAAACCCCTGCCATCACCAGCTCATGGTCCTGTGCAGCGTGACAGCCTGGGTGGGCTGGGGCGTGCGGGACGGAGAGGAGGCGTTGCAGGCACCCGTGTTCAGTCTCTGCGCCCAGGAAAGTTGAGAGGGAAAATTGGGGTGTTTCCATCCACCGGGGGCCCTAGGAGCAGCGGGAGTAGGTGACCGTCCGTCCGTCTGCACATTGCCAGGCGCCCCAATTAGAGATAGTTTTCGAAGATCCTTTACAGTTGTTTTCACTTATGAAAATATCCTGTAGACCCATAATTTGGCAATATACATATAATCAATTGTTTCAAAAACAGAAGTGATGCTGGCTATTATAATGTAAACTGTTTTCTAAATGAAAGAATTAAAGGAGCATAATTGGAGAAGTATACAAACAGTGGTTAATACGCTGCTTCTCGTGAAGACATATTACAACGTATAATCTTCCTTTATGGGTGTATGCTGTCAGTGCTTAATCAGGCGTGTGAGCGCATTCAGGTGTCCAAGCGCTCTGCTCGCTGGGCCTGTCTGCACTACGTTGCTGTTGGCTCTCGGAGCCCCCCGCCTGCCCCTCTTCCTCCGGTCTCTGCAATCTGTGTCATTGTCTTTACTTTTGTCTTCAGAAGATGCTCTAAATAGAGGCCTGGGAACGACTAGCTGTGTCAGAAGCACAGAGTTCTCTGCAGGTTAACTGGAGAGGCTCGTGCTCACGCGGCGGCTCCTACGTCTGGCACGGAGCCGCTGTGGGGGCGCCCGTGGCCCCTCCTCCCCGGG
Organism: Ursus americanus; assembly: GCF_024610735.1. NCBI lineage: Eukaryota > Metazoa > Chordata > Mammalia > Carnivora > Ursidae > Ursus > Ursus americanus. Next base: position 1,380,034 of record NC_142136.1, read on the forward strand.
CGGGCAGGCCGGCCCCGCCGCTGACCAGCCGAGGCCTCGTGCACGCAGGCTCGGGCCTCAGGGGCGCCCACAGGACCTCGATGGGCCGCGAGAGCTCTGCACCCGAGATGCGCCTGAGGGAATCCCACGGGTGGGCAAGGAAAGTGCGATGCCACCCCTTCTGAGGAAGCAGGAGGGGAAGGTTTCCCCGGGTCAGGGAACCCCTTAGAACACTTACTCTATGTTCACTCATTCACTCCTTCATTCGTTCCTTCGTTCGTCTTCCTTGTCTCCTCACACAGCGTGTCTCTGGCGGGATTGTGCGTCTCTCGGCTTCGGCTGCCCGGTTGAAGCGTCCGCTGTGAGCAGAGCCTGACCTAGACCAGCCGAGCCCATGTGTTTCCTGAGGCCAAACCGTGGCTACGGTTCTCTTCTGTTGGACTCAGTCTCTTGAACTCAAGCCAGGAGCCCATCGTGGCTGTAAGACACCATTTTGTCAAAATCGAATATGAGAGACAGAATGTTCTGCTGTTTGAGGATGGAGTTGCTTTATCGCTAGAATTGTGCTGGAAAAGCTTACCGAGGCCTTCTCCATGCAAAGCATGTTGCCGGGGAGTAGGACCTCTGCTCGCCGAGCTGAAATGCAGGTTTTTAGTTTTTTATCTAAAAAAACATCCGCTGGAGGGACGAACAGGGAGACAGGGTAGAGAAACCGTGAAGTCGGGCACCAGCCACGCGCCGCGTGAGCGCGGGCTTTCTCGGTGGTGGCCTAGAGCAGGTGCTGGAGACATGTCTGGCACTGTTCGTGGGGCGAAGGGAGACTAGGAATTGAAACTGGAAATCCTGAATGTCTGGATTACGTGACTGTCGTGAAGATTCTAAAATCATGACTTCAAATAAAACTGCTGCGTCCACACCTTTGGCTCTAATGGCTCTGAATATCGGCTCCTATGCAAAGAGTTCTTTTCTGATGCTTGATCATTTCGACGACCCCTCGCTGCGACCGATAGACCCAGGTAACAGCTTCTTCCCGGCAGACTTGTGAAATTGTGATGACGGGGATAGAGCTTAGAGAACCCTAAAGGAGCAGAGCTGAACGGGGCGTGCTCTGGGCACCACACCACCCAGGGGCCTGCTCCTTGAAAGGGGAGCGTGTTGGCTCCTGACAAAGAAGAGAAAATTGGCGCTGCACCCCGTAGTTAATGTGACAACACGCAGCTAATGAGCACTTAATGACCCCCAGTCTGCTCATTTTTGTCACCCATTTGAGAATGTCACTTGTTTTATACTTAGCCCTCTGGTGTGGGATTAGCTTCGCGCTAAAGTGAATTAGTCAAGGTTCTTTAAAAATCAGAACAAAAGTGTGAGAAAATGTGTACAGATATGAAGAGACTGAACCCGTATACACTTGTTCAGATAATATGTAATTAACTTACAGGAACTTTTGGCTGAATGCGGGAACTGGCAGTAACAGTTTACTTACATTTGGTAAGACCTTCACCTTCACATGGGACGTACCTTGTAACCTGCAGTCATTCCTGGAGGAACATCAAAGCTCTCGCTCTTTGGGCACAGAAAGGACGGTCAAGGGCACGGACTTCTTGCGACATTGTTACATCTGCAGGCTCGCACGCAGCTTCCCTTCTTTCCATTTTAACTCCAGTCCCCTTGGATCTGTTTCCAGTCTCTCCTCCTTTCTGTTCTTCAGTTAGGTAAGTGCATCCAAGACTGTGAGAATCCAGAAAAGAGGGTTGGAAAGTGCGAAGATCTCTTTCTGTTGTTTTAATGTTCTACAGAGGAGATCAACTCAGCCAACAAGTTCACTCTCACGGCTGTTACGCTTTGCAGCAAAGGAGTGGAAAATATTGTTCTCAATGGCTGACTTTTTAGAGATGACACCGGAGCCTTGAGACACGGGCTGGGTCTGTTTCCTCTCCCACTGGAATCCCCAGCCCAGCCATTCACCTGAGTTCATGCTTCTTTGTAAGTAAGAGCTCATGTTTCTTCTAACGATGCAGAATAAATGACGGCCAACGTGCTCTGGAACCGAAAAGCAGGTGGGAGCAAACTGGTCCTCTTTGGACTTACAAGTGCTGAGAAGAGAATGGCAGTTCAGCCAAGCGGTGTGGGCTGCAGCTGGCCCCTGGGGGAATTCCGCCGGGATCTGCAGTTCCCAGAACCAACCATAGATGTCGACACAGTACGCAGCTCCCTAAAACCATAAAGGCACAAATTGTTTTCTTACTGGCTCAGGTGGCTGCATTTTTACCATTAGAGAGTTCTTCCTTTGCATAAAATATTATGCTATTGGGGGGTACCACTTAAAAATTAAATAATTTTGGAAGGGATAAGTTAATAACTTACCAGCCATTGATACCCAAGAGCTAATTAATTTAGGAAATGGCTTCACTGAATGAGATAAAGCATGGTAAGTCTGAAGGCACAGGACAGAGTGGACTAGTGCCCACCTGTCGTGCTCTGCTGAGGGTGCTCAGGGCTCTGGGAGAGGTTGTCTGGAGGCGTGAAGGACTGGCTCCCTAAAGGTCCCCTCCACTCAATCCCAAATGTGCCTGTGGGGCTTTCTTGCATCTCCCACTGTTTAACTGAGAGAAGGGTGCACTGAGAATTCACTCGAACATGGAACTCCCTGGTAATCTGAGCCGAGAGGGAGCAGAGGCAGGCAGACTGTGGCAAGGGCCCCATCTCTGTGGGTTTGAAATTGAACACTTCGAATTCTGAATTTTCTACTTTTGTTATCGAGCAGCTCTCAGAGGTGAATGGGCCAGGCTTGTAATTTCATTTTAATAGATCCCGTCAGTAATGTCCGCTCATAAAGTTCGTCGTTGCATTAGTGTGCCTGAGACTGGAGGAAGGCCGGTCGGGAGGCTCCAGGTGGCCCAGAGTTCAATGCAAAGTTGTTTTGCACAAAGACATCTGCAAAAATAATTGGCCTTTCCGTTTTGATTTCCTTTCTATTGATTTATGTTAGGAACATTTAATTCCAAAGCTCCGAGACGGCCGACATGGTCATTCGATTGCGGCTTTGTAGTGAAGAAACCATTAAGAAAGTGGAGGGGGGCTCATACAATTTCCACCGGGCCGAGGACTCGGGGCTGATTTATTCTGAGATCAAGCTTGTGCCCAACCTGAGCAGGTCACAGGCCAGTGCTGAGGCTGAGGGGTAGAGCCCCTGACGGCGGGCCGCACGCGGAATGCACCCGAGCCTCTGCTCACGCAGCAGCTGCCAACCCGGGCCGTGTCGTCGTGCACTCAGTGGCAGGACGCATTTGGGCGACTGTGTCCTGAGACACTGTCCTTATCTGTCGCAGGGCGAACAGCCACGAATGGTTCTGTTTGCATGTCTCTTTGAACTTTCATGGGAGATAATTGAATCCAATTTTTCAAATGAATTTTGAGCTACAAAAACGATGCCATTTCCTGAGCCTAGGAATCAGGTGGCCTGGCAATTGTATGATGGACCCTCTGCTTCTCATGAGGGCATTACTGTGTCATTTGGAGGAAGGACATCGTGGGGAAAGGAGACCCCTTGCCCCGCATCCACCATGCTTACTGCTTCTCTCTTTGCAAATGGCTGATTGAAGCACTCAGTGGATAGCCCCCAAAGGAAAGAAAACCTTGACTTAGCACAACGAAGAGAATATCTAAATTAACAAAAACCTAAACTATCTTTTTTTTTAAATTAATGATTTTTTATTATATTATGTTAGTCACCATACAGTACATCCCCGGTTTTAAACTATCTTTTTTTAACTTGAAAGTATTCAAATTTCATTTCACATTGAAGGGAGTGAAGCCTCATCCAAGTTTGGTCTTGTTATGGGTTTAGATGCATTTCTCTGCTGTGCAAGGTGCCCACGAGGATGCCGTGTCAAGGGTGACGGTTGCTAAGGGGCATGTGCCACAGGAGGACTGATGGGGCCACGGGTGCCAAGGTCCCCCTGCCGTCGATGCCACTCCCATTGGAGAAGCTGCAAGTCACCGTGCCAGTTTTGTGGGATGGCTCCTTATGCACCTGGGACCTGAGGCTGTCCTGCCCTCAGAGCACCTGCCTCACCTCCAGTGTGCCTTGTTCTGGGGTCAGCTCCCTCGGGGCACATGCAGAAGATGGAGGAAGGAAGAGAAGGCAGGAAGGGGAGCCAGGAGAAAAAGGAGTGGGGAGCAGGCAGGAGCCAGGAGGAGATGGCAGCCTGGGTCCTTGGCTCATAGCAGCGGGCATGGAGGGGCTGGCAGAGCCCCAGTGGTGCCCGTGACACCCCACTCAGAGTTTCCTTCCCTCCTTGTCCCCACCTGCACCTGCCTGATGACATGTCTCCTATCACATTAACCTTGACTAACACATCTGAGTAGCTGCTTTCAAGTAAAAACACAGGCAGCTTTTGGAACACGTCCAACCAGACCCCACAGCCCAAGGCAAGGGCCTGCACCTCTCTACCCACCTCCATCTTCCCACAGACCCTTGGGCCTCCTCCTCTGCACCCCTGCGCCCGCCTGCACCTTCCTGCAGAGCCTAGCCCCTCTGTCTCTGCACACCCCCCTCCAGCACTCTGCCCCTCTTCTCAACTACTCACTGCATCTGTGGGTACGGAGGAGGCAGGGGTGCCATGTTTCGGAGCCGGACTGCCACGTGAAGATCGCCTGTGCCTCAGTTTCCCCATCTGTGCAGTGGGGCCACTGGCGCCTCCCGCCCCGGTCAGTGTGCAGAAGAGGGGTGTTAACTAAGTATGGCTCAGGCATAGAAATCGTGCGCTTCAGAGAGTTTGTCAGATGACCTTCCGATACTTTGTAACCACTCCATCCCACTCAGACCTAACGGAGAGCATCTCTTCTCTGTCCTAGTCACCCCGTTCTTTCCCTCTCATTTTTATTTTATTCTGTGGCCCACTGATTTGACTTCTGAAAGCGTGTTAAGGTTTTCTCCTCTTCTGACAACCGGGTGCAGGAGCCGCCTCATTGTGCCATTAAATCCTGATCGCCGGCAAGGTCCACCCGCTCCCCGTGAGCATCTGAAGAGAGAAAGCCAGCGGAGATTTCTGAGGTGAAGTATCCTCAAGAGGGGAGACTAATAAGAATTTCTGAAATAACTTTGTTATCCTTTGGCTGAAAACAATGAATGTTTTGGGGGTTAAGCCACGAGATTGATGCCTCCTTTCAAAGAGCCGGCCGTCCTCCCCGAGCTGTCATCTTGAAAGCTTGATGGGCGCCGTGGTTCCAAGGACGAGAGCCACTGGGGCTGGCTGTGCTTCGAGGCCTCCGAGAGCTGCTTGTTCTAAAACTGCTGCAGCTTGTACTAAGAGTCAGAGTTCTAGTATTTACTGTCTTCGTGTGGTCAGGTCAGAATACAAAAGCTTGGACGGTTTATGAAGCTCGCAGCTCCTCCGTGTGGTTATTAACGAACGGTAGATGGCCTTCTTGCTTTATCCAGGGGTTACTGATTTATTCGTCACAGAAAACCCGTGTGTTTTCCACTGAGGCTCCGGAACGAGAGCCGCCTCGCCGGACGCACAGTTTGCGAGCTGGTGCTCACGCGTGTTCCGAGGCAAGGCTCCCGGGCCGCCGTTCCCAGCTCTGCCGTGTTTACAGCAAACCCGCCGTAACCGTCCTTCACCCGGAAGGGAAGTCGCCCCTGCGACCACGAACCCACACTCCCGAAAAACAGCAGGATGTTTAACATTAGTTGAGAAAATTAATAAAAATAAACTGTAATAAAAGGAAATTGATTTATACTCGCATATTCCAAGTGTAAGTCCCTGGGCAGTGACGTAGACAAGCTCTTGCCCTGCTTCAAGTGAATCTGAGTTTACGAGAAGGAAAGCACAAGGAGCTGGGTGCCGTCAACGCCTGAGGGCCGGTGTTCAAAGCGAGGGTGAGTGGGTATATTTGTGTTCACATTACATGCATAGAGAGGGGCTCCCTAGGGGTGACCACGGCTCCACAGACACGTTCTGTTGGCGCACCCAACACACCAGCGACAAGGCTGTCAGGTGCTCCGGGCGTGATTTTCCAGACTGGTGAACAACTCTTGATAAAGGTCTGAATAAAATGTACAGTCTTCCCCAGATCGACAAAGTAGGTGCGTTGGTGGGTGCGCCCAGGGCTTCCCCGTGCTGGGTGCTCCCGGAAAGGCGCCCGGGGTCCCTGCACCCCTGCGGTATTGTATTGTGGACAATACAGCAGCTGCCCCCCCCCCCACTGCTTCACATTCCCAAGGTAGTTTGCAAGGACCGTGGGTTTTGAGCTATTATAACTAATTTTTGAACAGTAATACATGAGACTTGAGTGACTCAACACATTTCCTGGACATGAAGGGACAGGCCGAGAGATGCAGCGAGGCAGAAAGAGTGCCCAACCCCCCCCGCAGCCCAAGCTCAGGCCCAGACGAGCCAGGAGGGCACCTTCTGACAACTCCAGCATCAGATCCCCCCTGACGCCAAGTGGGGGATCCCTAGAGCTCCCAGCTGAGCCTGTCAACCCGGAACTGTGGAGGTAAGAGTACATTGTTTTTCAAGCCATAAAGTTTGGGGTGGTTTGCTGGCCTGCACTATTAACTGGGTATAAGGTTTGTGGTGAAGTCATGGCCTAAACATTTTATGGCCAGCATGAAGAAACAGTGTTTGTAGGGGCTCAACCACCTTGCTCACACCAGAAGAGCTGCTAGAACCATCCACAACTACGCATCACCATGCACAACCACGTGCAACCATCCACGGCCATGCACGACCACATGCAACCATGCACAGCCATGCACAACCACGTGCAACCATGCACAGCCATGCACAACCACGTGCAACCATCCACAGCCATGCACGACCACGTGCAACCATCCACGACCATGCACGACCACATGCAACCATCCACAGCCATGCACCAGCATGGCAACCATGCACAACCATGACCAAGCAGGGAAAACATCTGACACAAAATTGGGTTGCATGCTTCTAGCAAGCCAAGTACAAGCACCCCACCCCCTGCTAAATGGGAGATGGTTTCAGACAACAACAGTTCCTAATTACATTCTAGAATGTGAGTGCTGGAAGAGGTTTTCTGGAGCTCCTCATATGCAAAGGAGAAGACCAAGGCTGCTTCCGCCCATGTGGCCTGTTGGCAGCAGGATGGGAGCTGAAGTGTGGCTCCTTCCTCTGGATGGTGAGTTCCCTGGGATGACCGGGGCAAGGTGCTCGCTGCTCCTGCCGGCTGAGGCACCCCTCCTGTGGGCCAGAGCCATGGTGCGCAGGTGTGGGGAGCCCACACACGGGTCAGCCGTCTGGGAGAGCCTGGGCCCCACTCTCAGGAGCTCTGTGATGCCAGCAACACCCATTTGTACCCACTCTGGCCAGTGGACTGGGGCTCAGGTGTGGCTCCTTGGGTCCTGCAGGACTTGGGGGCAGAGTGAGTCAGTTCTTGGGGGAAGGTTGTAGGACTCCTGAGCCCACAGGAGGGGGCATCAGGACCAAAGGAAGCCACAAAGATTTTACTTTAAAAATCCAGACCTTCCTCCAATTTGTCCTCACAAGGGGCCTAAGGAGAACATTGCCTGGTGTTGTCCTGAATTCAGCAATGTTTGGAAGACAGAACCAGAACTAGGACACGCATTATAGAGAAAAAAACCCAAATCCTACTCACCTTACAAGACCAGCTCGGACGTGCACTCTCTGTGAAGACTTTCTCAGTTTCTATAGAATCCCGGTCCCTATGTGTTAAAAACCAAGGCCTTGCCATGTGCGTCACGGGGTGTGTGCGAACGAGGCAAACGCCCGAGTGTGGCCGTCTGACCTCCCTCAGCATGCTGGGTGTGCACGCTCGAGCCCCGCATCCCTGCCTCGTGGCCGCCAGGGAATCCGCACCACCGGCAAGCTGTTGGGCTCGTGAGGACCTCGGCCCACACGACATCTTCTTGGTCATTCTTGGGCGGCCCCCAGACGTGCGGGAATGCCGCCCCTGGACTCCGTTCCTGGAGGGCCCGCACCGTCCCAGCCTCTGCAGCTGGCACAGTTCGCGGGGGCCACGGCTCACGCCAGGGGTCGTGGCACGGTTCTAGCTCCCTCGGGTGAGCGGGGGCTGCGTTCTCAGGTCGCCTGGAAACCGTGCGTGTGGAGGTCCTAGTGCAACTCTCCCTCCGGCGGAGCGGCCATTCAAAAAGCAGGGACTCTGCGATCCGGCCCCCATTTCCTTCATCTCCCCCAACCACCCTAGAATTCCACAGTGGGCGTGGCTCACCTTTTTGTTCCCTACGTGTGGGTTTAATTTGTGTAAAGATCGGGCCCCGAATTCTCAGTACCCACCGCCTGCGTCTTGCTGCCGTCTGCGCACAGCCGACCGTCCCCAGCGCCTGCCAAGCGTCCGTGGGCCCGACTGCGGCGTCTCTGGGGACGAACAGGGCAGCGTCTCACACTGCCGTGCACGGGCGCGCCCGCGGACCCTGCTCCCACGCACACCGCCCAGCGGGCCTGAGATGCCGCTTCGAAGCAGCTGGGGGCAGAGGTGATGGCCAGGCCCTCGGGCCGCGCCTCGAAGAGTGGCGAGCTCGCAGTTGCTTCGCTGAAGCCCACCTGGAACACGAGACTTGGAAGGACACACGAAGAAGGCAGGTGCTGGTGGGGGCAGCATGGTGGCCCCTACCTAGCTGCTTTGGGACAGGTCTGCGGGGCTGGCGGTGCTCAGCCAGGTGGCTGAGCAGGTGAGGCGGGTGGAGTGAGGGGACGCCGTGCCCCCTGCAAACTCAGGGTCCAGGGAAGGGGGCCACAGCTCCAGGTCATCAGGATCTTTTGAGAGAGTCTCCAAAGTGGGATTTTCAGGTAGAATCTGTGATTTTTAAGTATTTAGCAGCCAGAGGAAACAAGCCCTCCTGGGCCGAGAAGGTCTGTGATACTTGGCGTCACTGGTGGGTTGGTTCTGCCAGCAGAACCCGCGGCAGCAGCGGAGGAGAGCAGGACGGCCCGGAAGCAGCGTCCACTTCTTCCTGCCATGCGTGCCCCTATTGCCCACGGGGAGCCCACTGCTGGGCAGAGCCGGGCTTTTCTCCGTGTCAGCGCCACGCGACTGACGACCTCAGAACGTGCTTGCGAGGCGCTATCCTGTCAGAAGGTTGGAGCGATGTCTAGTTCCATAGCTTCAACTTCATGGTCCAATTTAACAAAAGAAGGAATCCAGGCTCCCCAAAAGGAAATTTGGGATTTCAGAGTTTATTTCTTGTTTTCTGCCTGAACGGCGGATGACAGGTATGTAGGTTGTTTTCCTGAATTTCACTTTTCAGGTGAATAATTCAGATTCTTTCATGGTCACATGGCATAAGTTACTGAAACAGACACTATTCTGACATTTTTTCCAAGGTCCTTGGAGATCGCCCGACTCAAGGTGCAATTACAGCGCGTGCGACACGACTGCCGTTGGTGCTCACGGCTCCCTTCGCAAGGACGCCGCCGTGCAGGTCAGCAGAGGCTCCGCGGACGCCCCCGTGGGAGCCACAGAAAATCCTACTGCTTCTGCCCGCGGAAAAGCCGGAGGCGGAGAGAGTGGAACGAGGCAGCTGCCCCGTGACGTGGGAAAGACCACGTCCTCCTTTAACACATCCGGTAAAAGATAAGTGTGTTTGGTGGAGAGAAAATCACCAATACGGGGGCCATGGATTTTAGAAATTCCTGGTTGTGCAACATCAGGCCCCGAGTGGTACGTGTTATACCGTCATTACATCCGCCAGCGCTGTTTTGCGTTCGTTCCATTTGAGTAAGAACCGAAGAGTGCTTTTTACTGTGTCAACACATTTTAAATAGTGACATATTACCTTTAATACCCCATTTGAATTTAGAGTTTTCTTTTGATCAACATTCATTTGTCAGTTATTTCTACATGCAACTTTCACTAAAATATACAGCAGATTCTAAAATAGCTTCACGGCCCCGGCGTAGCTGTCAGTAATGGCCGGAAAATGCAGAGGGTTTGTCTCGGCACCTTATTCTTATTTATAAATTCCACTTCATCACTGCAACAAGACACCGTGGGTAGTGCATTTGTGCGGAGTTCCTGCCTCCCCTTCGGGTTAAAGTCTCTGCGCCTTTAGCCACGGAGCACGTGGTGCCCCCCGATGTGTTCAGTAATCACCCAGAAACGCACTGCACGCTGGGGCTCGTGGCTTCCATATATTTAGTGTGATCGTTTTAGGGGAGAAAAGACTATAATGAAGATTATGTGTGGGGGAAAAAAAGCTCAAGAAAGAATTAACTATGAAATAATGTAATTACCCGTAGGGTCTTGAACGTTCGTTTTTAACATGCAGGTGAATTTAAGCGGGTCTTACATCCTGCTGCACGCTCGCTCGCGAGACACTAAGCACTAGCGTTGAATATGCGTTCGGCTTGTTGCATCGTCGAGACCTGGGGCTAATTTCTTAAAAGGGTTAAACCGGGGTGTTCCGTATTAAATTACCGCCGTCGTTCTATTCATTAGGGGAGTTTGTGGAGTTACAATATGTCTGTAATTTATAGCCTGCTTACTGACAAAGCTTAACGCTAACATATGCCTAATTTGCCAGGGTTATCTCAAGTTCCATTCATCTCCCCCAGTGACAACGCCTCTGAGTCCCTGCTCCACGGACGAGGTACACGGGGTTTTGTATTTAGTGCTATCCATCACCTGGGATTGCCTCCTGCTCCCGCCTCAGTTCAAGGTGATTCCTCCGGAGCCTCTGATGAGTGACGACAGCGTGGCCCAGCCGGTGGCGGGCAGCGTCCCTCAGTGTCCCCAGAGGGACTGGCCAGCTGGGAGCCCCAGTCGCTCTGGGCCTGATGCTGCTGGTGTCCCCAGAGCCCCTGGGGTGATTGGGAGGCCACGTGTCACCTGGGGTGGCACACTTTGGCATAGACGGAGGTCCGGGCACCGCCAGAGCCATTCCGTGTGGTGGGGACAGACTGTACACACAGCAGGGGCAGGGGTGCACTGTCTGGTACGAGAGTCCCAGGTGCCTTTGGGGGGGCTTTGCAGAGGCCTTTGCTGGGGACAGATGACCCGAGCTCAGGGCCATGGCGTCCACCTCCAATGCCGCTTTCCTGGCCGCTGTGTTCCTGTGGAGCGCTGACCTTGCCACGGCGTCTTGCAGAGCTTGTGGGCTGTATGAGAACAACATGATGGAGGAGATCGTTCGGCTCTTGCTGTGTGCAGAGAGCGCAGTGTCAGCACCCCGGCTGGAAACGAGTCCGCCATGTTGGTTCCAGCATCTGCTGGCACCTTCAGGATCTCCCGACTGGTCGTGGGCGGGATCCCAGGCAGGGGGTGTGGGCCTGTGAGCCAGCATTCGCCAAATGGCACATGTTTCAAATATCACCTCAAGCCTGTGAGTAAACAGAGGCAGCCCAACAGACAGCAGCACAGAGTTCTAGCAAGTTCCAGAGTCAACGGTGGGCAGCGACTTGATTTAATAGAATGCGTGATTGTACCCGAGTGGTCACCGTTTGTGCAGAAGACCGGTGACAACTGCCTGAAAGACGGGCCTGTGGGAAAAGGCCTTGAGTCCAGGGAAGCAGCTCAGGCTGGTGACGCGCTCGACACGGGTCCGCGTGGGCTCGCGGTCAGTCCCCAGAGTGGCGAGCGGTCTCCCCCCACGGCCCTTGGTCACTCCTCTGCTCAGACCATGCTTGCCTTCTGGATTTTCTGATTAAACCCTTCCGGATGATTTTGGAAACGGAAGCCTGGCGCGGTTGCGGGGGGCTGGGAGGGCTCGGCGCTAGTGGTTCACGGGTGCCTTGAGTTTCCGTTTCGCAGGATGGAGGCAATCTCCACGGCGGACCTGGCACCGTGCATGTGGTTGACGCCGCGCTGCCGCGTGCTTAGAAATGGCCAAGACGGTTTTTCACCACCATTAAGAAAGGCCCTGGAGTTGGGCTTATGGGCTCCCGGCACTGTGATCATGACGTCATCACAGTGACCCCAGAAATCGAGCGGGACCTGCAGACCCCAGGGGGCGGCCCCTGGAAGCTCCCAGGGTGAGGTGGAGCTGGTCACCTGTCATGCTCCTGACGAGCGAGTGTCGGACTCCCCCGCAGGAAAGAAAAGCACACAGTGGGTCTGCAGCGCGAGAGGCCTGTGCCATCGACGGCAGGAGGGGCTCCACCTAACGTCTCCGGCAGAAGTTGGAGGCTGTTTAGATGTTCGTCTTCACCATTCCCGCTGCTATTCTCAGGGTCGCTGACGTGGGTGCGGGGAAGGGGACAGTGCGGAGACCCGAGGCCTGATTTGGGGGAAGAAGCTCCGGTTTCTTATGTGGCTCATTAGGCAAGGTCACTGAGCTCCAGGAGACAGTCACGTGATGCGCCAGCGGTATTTGAACAAATCGGTTTATTATCTTTTGGGAGATGGTAAGGCGAGTCCGGCCCACCTGCAGCAGCTTGCTCTGGGTGCCGCGGCCCGGAAGCTTCTCCTTCTGGTTCTCAGAGGGCATCAGCACAGTCCCATCCTTCAAATTAGCAGTTCCTCCCGGGGACCTGAATTAGCATCAGAATCTGAGCACATGCAGGCGGCCTGACAAATGGTCTTTCATTTGCATGTTCGGGACAGAAGAGGGACCCTCGGTTCTCTGTCCTCCATGAGACCCGGGAGCAGGGGTCTCGTCCCCACAAGGGAAGTGAGTGAAGAGAGTGCGTGTGTGTCTCTTCCTGGCTCACGTTTTGGAAGTCTGAGGAGCTAAAAAAAAAAAAAAAAAACAAACGAAAGGAAAGACAAGAAAAAAGGAACGTTCTGCAGGCGACCTCTGTGGCAAGAGAGGTCCCACGCCTCATGGAACTTAAACTGGAGAAATTTTAGTAAAATGTGTAAAATAGAAATGCACATTTAGCCAGAAGGGAAACTATGGCTTGCCATGTGGGAAAAAGGAATCCTTTAGAAACCTTACTTCTCTCACCCATGTGCTCAGATTAGCTCCCCTCTGAGAAACAGGACGGGCGGGTTTGCAGAGATGAGCAAGGAGAGCTTTGCTGGAGGAACAGCCTCCTGGGGTTGTGGGGGCCGAGTCCCAGCACCTGCCGTCCAGGGCAGCCGGGGGGGGGGGGAGGGTCGGTCCACACCCGAGGGCCAGAGAATCAGGGGCGCCGATGGGGGGGTGCCAGGAGGAGACGGGCGTCCCTGCTAAGGCAGCCCTGCCGTAGCCTGTTCAGTCCTTCTGGCCTGTCATGGACTGGGCGGGGCCGCCTGCGTGCGTGATGACATCTTTCCCACTCAGCCTAGCAGCGCAGGTGCTCTTCTCTTCCAGAAACTCCCTCGCAGACACCAGAATAACTTTGACCAGCCCTCCCGGCACCTCTGAGTCCAGCCAAGTCGACACGTAAAATCAGGCATCACAGGTATAGATAACCGTTCCTTGTTTATTTGTGTCTGCTTCCCCCACCACACGCGCACACAACACACATGTACGTACACACATATACACAACACGCGTGCACACACACATACATGGACACACGTGTGCACACACCCACACATGGACACGTGTGTTCACACACCCACACACGCGCACACAACACACATGTACGTACACACACACCACATGTGCACACACGCGCGCACACACACACACATGGATACATGGGTGTGCACACACTCTCACACGCATGCACACACGCATACATGGACACACGTGTGCACACACCCACACACACGCACACATGGACACGTGTGTTCACACACCCACACATGTGCACACAACGCACACGTACGCACACACATACGCACAACACACGTGCACACACATGGTTCGGGAGCCGCAGAGGACCGCGGGTGCTGGGAGCGGTTTGGTCTGCTGACACCATTTCCTGATCACGTTTGGAGAGCAGGGCCCTGCGCGAGTTCCTTCACATGTCACGTTTCTGTATCCGCAGCAAACAGACGGGCCTTGCAGACGAGAACGCAGCAGAGCTGCAGAGATGGGAAGTGATGTCCAGGGGTCATGGCGCTGCGGTGGTGGAGAAGGCCCGCTAAGAGGGGCCCCAAGGCTCTACGTGCAGCCGTGGCTGGCACAGCCCCACAGCGGGCTCTCTTCACTGTGAAGCCAACGGTGGCAGTGAGCGGTGGCCCTCTGCGGGGCAAGCCCATCTGAGGCTTTGGGCATCTTGGAGTGCATGGCCAGGGATGTGGGTCCCGCCTCACCAGCCTCCTGCTGGGGCCCGTCAGCAACCAACCACTGGGATAGATATAGGGTTGCCGAGCTCAAAAGTCCCAGACACCCAGGAGTTTGGGATTTGGTTGGTTGGTGGGGGAGTCAGCGGCCAGTTAGACCCCATCTGCTCCCACGTCCTGTTGCAGGCAGATGGCCCCTGAGTCCAGCGTGGTAGCATGGGGCCAGAGAGAGGGCACAAGGCCTAGCCAGGGAGAAGCCATAGGATTGCAGAGAGATGGTTTAAAAAGCAGAAGCCGTCATGGAAACTAAATCACACTCGGAAACCAGCTAGGTCAGGAGACAGGGAGAAGGACTGGTCGGTACCGCTCTGAGGCTCCCAGGCAGGGGGCGGGGGGGGGAGGGCACTGGCCAGAAATCGGGCCAGAGGAGGGAGGCTCTCCCTGGAGGGCGAGTGGTCTGGGAAGCCCTGGGTAAGCTGTCGTCTGGGGGAGCCAGATCCCGGCAGGGCGGCCAGAGGCTTTGCGATGAGGATTTCTGCCCCTAGGGCTGGATATTTCTTTCCCTAGACCCCGGAAGGGTCTGCATGAGTGCAGTGTGGGGAGGAGGCTGGGTACAGTGCCCCGCTGGCGATCTCGAGGACGGCCTGGAGGGACAGGGACCAGCCATGCAGGTGTGGGTGAAGGTGGGGCTTTGGCCGCTGGCCTGAGTGAGGAGGGACCACCCCCCCACCAGTGTGGACTCCTAAGCCGATTTCAGGCCCCGTGCAAAGCTCTTTCCGCGGCACGGTGGAGACACACACGGATGAAAACCAGCTCGCTTCCGAGGCCAGAAGGGGGTGTCAACGTAGCGGCCGCTGGGGACGTGCTTCACGAGCACTTGTAATATTGTAATATTGTAATATTTTGGATGCATTGAATTAAATAATGTGTTATTCTGAAAAAAAAAAAAGCACCTTGGTTCTAATAAAGAGAGAAGCGTTTTTAGTGATGCTTATCTTCTGGGGCTCGGAGCTAGAATTTCATGATTCCAGGCTCTCTCCTCAGAAGCAGGGCAGTTTCTTTGAGGAATGACCGTAGAGACCCTGCACCCTTTCCTCCGCGTCTGAGCGAGAACTCCTTACAGAGCTTTGGAATATAATATCACGTTTGTCAGCTCCTCTGGCTCGGCGAGGTAGCAAGACACTCATTCTCTTAAAGATAAAATGTGGTGTATTTTTCTACTGCAAAAGTAACACAAAGTGACATATACTCATTTGGAAAATACCACCAGCATTAAGAGGAGAGAAAATAAATCACTGTATTTCTACTGCCAGAGCCTAACGCTCAAATACCTAGTTGGAAAGAGAAAGGGCATCTTAATAGCCTTTTCAGGTAAACGTGGACATCCTTTGATGCCACACAAATGTAGTGGTTTCTTTAAAGGTTATTCGCGCTGTGGAATGAAAACCACCTCGAGGAACATGAGAATCCATTGCTCTGTCCTGCACGTTGCCTGGATCTTTTGCCCATTCTGCGCAGGGTCACATTCATTATGCAATATCAACAGCCATCCCATGCACTCATAGCACCCTGATCTCATCAGAAAAGTCTTTAGGTAGTAAGAATCAGTCAAGCTCAAGGTCATAAATCCATTTTCTTCAATTTTGGATTGAAAGCTCCAGTTTCATTGCTGACAACAAATACCCTCGGCCACTTTCCTGGAAGTGACAGGCTCACACGTCCTTTTCTGGGAAACGTCTCTGCCGAGCAGCCGTGTCTGAATGTCCAGCTGAACCGCCCGCCAGTCTCTGAGGCACGAGGGGTGTTCCACGAACAGGTGGCTGGCCTGGCTTGCGGCCACGTGGTGGCGGCGTCACCTGTCCCTGGCGGTGGCTGTCGCTGTTCTGTGTGCGGTGGGGGCGTGGTTCACGCGAACGACCGGGAATCTCATCACAGGGTGTTAAAGAAACCCGTGACTCTGGACCAGCGACGTCACTAGTGGAACCTGGTACAAAAGGAAAATGCAAGGGCCTTGTTGAAAAAATCATGAAGAATTTCCAGATGGGGGGACGCCTGGGTGGCTGGTCGGTGAAGCGTCTGCCTTTGGCTCAGGTCATGATCCCAGGGTCGTGGGATCGAGTCCCGCATCGGGCTCCCTGCTCAGCGGGGAGTCTTCTCTCCCTCTGCCCCTCCCCTGCTTGTGCTCTCTCTCTCTCTCCCTTTCTCTCTGACAAATAAATAAATAAAATCTTAAAAAAAAAAAAAGAATTTCGAGATGGGGACAGCAGAGTGTTCAGCCAGGTGCTGGCCCTTCCTCGCACTGAAGCCGGGGGTCTGCACAGGCCTCACACCTAGGAGGCCAGCCCCGCGTCCTTGTGGGTCGAGACTGAATAAAATTATCCTTCGACTGCCTCACCCAGCACATTCTTAAGTGAAACGGGCATTTTCCTGCCTACTCTGAGGGGTGGGGGCCAGCATGGTGACCACACCGTTCCACTGGGCATCCCTGGCTCGCGCTCGGGCTCCCCAAGTTGACCTGCCGCTGCTTGGGGCACCAGTGCAAATGTCCACACAGTGAAAAGGCCAGGGGCAGCTTCGTGTTGTCGTGAAACCAGTCCCGACCTCACCGACCCCCTGAGAAGGTGCTGGGACACCCTGGGGTCCGATGGCCATGCTCTGAGGAGAGCCCGGGGTGGCTCCTGGGTCCCAGGGAGAGGGAGAGACCCGCTAAGAGGCGGGTAAGTGGAAAACGGAAACAGGGTACAGCATTTCATTTTATTTATTTTATTTTCATTTTTCTTCAGAACGCATGTTTTAAAATTCACACTACTTTATTTTTCTTTATGTTTATAAAGGGCCAAAGGGAGACGTGGCACTGACTTTCCCCGCGCTGCCCTCGGCCGCCAGGAAACCCTCGTGAGCGCCTCCCTGCCAGGGCCAAGGGAGTCCGGTCCCTTAAATCTCCGCGTTGCCTGACGTTCTGTCCAAAGCGGCCCCTCGGACCCTGTGCGTCTCCACCAGCCCCGTTTCAGCCTCAGATGGCGAGGAGGAGAGTGCGGGGTGCGCGGGGGCCTGCTTGATGGGCCTAAACTGGCTGAGGGCCTCTTCTCAGCAGCCCGACGCCCTCGAGAAGGACGAGAAGGACTGCAGAAAGCCCCACCTCCCTGCAGAAGAGAAAGCTGCACAGCCCCCCTCCCTTCTGCTTGAGCAGGAAGAAGACGCACTAGAGAGACGATAAACACTCCCCACCCAGTGCCTCGGACCAAGCAGCCCTCACGACAAAGGCCGCGTCGCGGTCGCTCCCGCTCCCGGAGGGCTGGGGCCTGATCCTGGCTGGGCACCCGGCGCTTCATTACCGGGGAATGTCGCCTCTCCGGCTCCCTCTTTGGCAGCCTCACGCCAGCACCTGTGTGCTCAGACCTGGGCCCCGACGTCCCCCAGATGTCGCCGCTCTTTTGTTGGTTCCCCATTAGTGCCCTTAATAGGCAGGGGCTGGGACGGCGTCGCCGAGCGCGGGATGGACAGCAAACATTGTTCCCGCTGTGGGCAAAGGGTCAAACGGTTTCTCTCGCCTCTAAAGCCCCGCCAGATAATTGCTGGTGATTAGCAATTTTAATTACCAGGTGCGAGGGGTCGGGACCCCCTCTCATAATTGGAGAGGTTGTTAACAGTCATAGATGTGACCAGGGAGCGTGTTTTACCAATACGCTCTGGGTCTTTTAAAGTTCATCAAAGTAAAGTGACTGAAATCACCAGACGCGGATAGAAGGGTTTGGGTCTGAACGTGGCCGAGTGCAGAGCGCTGACCCCCCCTGTGCCCACAGTGCGCCTCTGGCTGGAGGGGCGGCCGGGCCAGTGCGTCCTCCTGCTGCGTGCGTCCCGTTGGAGCTGACTCACTGGTTTCGGTGCCAGTTCTCAGGGTCTTAGGCCCATGGCGAGCAGAGCCCTTGGATCGTCCTCATTCCACCGGGGAAGGTGCAACCACGACCTCACAGCCCCAGAAGGCCCCTCCCGAGTTTGTCTTGTTAGCTCGCACGAGCGTCTATCTGGAGTTGACAGATGTTCCCTAAGTCCTTCCTCGGAGGCCAGAAGTCTGTGCATAAATCTCAGAGTCTCTAAATAAAAGGAAAGAGAAGAGCCTCTCCAAGTTTCCCTGGGGTCGCTATGGCCCCAGATGCCACCGGCAGCACACAGCCCTCTCTCTGGGCGACCCCCGCTTTAGAAACAGGAGGGAGAAACTGCACTCAGCATGGTGTGCTCGCGGTGGACGTGCCAGTTGGGAGGGCTCAGCTAAGACGCTCAGGGCAGAAAACCACGTAGCTGAGAGCACACGCCCCACTCGGGCACCCAGGAGGGAACACGGAGAGAAGGTGGAAAGCACCTCGGCCGTGAATGGAGCACAGGGATACTCACCATGATGAGCCCCAATCTCTGATCCTTTTAACAGGGTTGTGGGGCTGGGGGGGGGCGGCGGGGGCATGCCTCCCCTCCTCCACCCAGCTCTGTGGCCGTCCCTGGCCCCACTCCGCTTGCCCCGCCTGCCCCGCAGAAGCAGGTGTGGTGTGAGCCCCCCGCCCCGGTCCTGCTCCAGCCTTGGTTTTCTTGGCACTGTACTTAGCAGCTCTAATTAAAACTATTTTCCTTTCACGACACACGTATTATGCTCCTTGGCCACAATACAGAACCCTTGCTGCAGAGCGAACAGGGGCAATTCATTACGGCGGCGGGGCTGTAAGTGCCTGCTCCCACTCCCGCAGAAGGCTTTGTGGCTTCCAGAAAGAGAAGCCTGGCGCCCAGCATGTGTGGGAGGGGCCCCTCGGGGCAGGGCGGGCTCCTGGAAAACCTCGAGGCACAGGGACAATGACCCAGGGAAGCTTCTAGCCAGTGGGAGGCCACTCAGGGGTGTTCACGTGAGCAGGGCCGGGAGGCTGCTCCCAGGTGGTGGTCCCAACACTCGCACAAGCGTACAGAAAAGAGAGGCATGCCTGGAGGTTTCCAAAATGAGAGAATGTTTCCAAAGTTGACACTTAGCAAATCAACCATTTTCTCATTCGCGAAGTGTAACGATGGTGCGTGTGGCCTCCAAATGCAGAGCAGGTGTTAGCGCGAAGTTATGTTCTGCTAGTGTGTCTGTGCCCCGCGTGTTCATTACACGGGCTGTGGGGGTACGCTCTTATGCACGTGTGTTATTTGACACGTGTGTGACGTGTCACACACTGACATCACGTACATTATGTCTGCACACTACACACACGCCCATACATGCTGCACATGTGCTGTGTGGTGTTCACACACGTGTATCACGTGCACACACATGCACGTTCTATGTGTTGTGTGTGATGTCCACGCATCGTACTACCGTGCACGTATGTTGTGCATTTATGCATATGCACACCTGTTATTTGCACAGGGGTACCATGCATACCCCTCATGTACATTACGCATGCTCTGTTTGCACGTTACCTGCTGTCTGTGCATGGTGTATGTACCATGTGCAGTGAGCGTGCATGTGTGTTCCGTGTGCACGTTATTTTGTGCATGTGTTTATATACTGCATATGTACATCACGTGTGTTGTGCATCATGTCCGTGTTGATGTTAACAGGAGGCCTGGGTGTACAGCCGTGCCAGGAGCGGGGGATTGAACGGTAAAGGTATCAGGGAGCCAACCGCTCAGCGGGGCCCGAAGTCAAAGCTCGGCTTCTGCTTATGTCCCTCACTCCTCTGTGACTTTAAAAGCTCATGCCCCTCGCCAAGCATCCTTCTGCCCCCAGGGTCACCACAGTGGTTTTCACAGGGACTGCCACGGGTGGTGCACGGACCTTATGTCCCCCGCCCGCACCCCACGCTGGCCCCGGGGCCCGGCACTGTGCTGAGCCGGGGGGAGCGCCCCCGCGGTTCCTTCACCCCCCAGCTGGAGAGGAGTGCCACCCACCTCCCAGCGTTTCTGCCTTCAAGGCCGTGTGTCTCAACCAGGGGGCAAAGGGCAGCTCTGGGAGCACATCGCCCTCGTTGACACGAGTACCAGAGTCCATAGAAAATGCCTCCCTCTTTCCTTAAGCTTGAATCGTGATCCCTAAAACCAAATGTAGATCAATGAGAACAAGGGCTGGAAACGAGGGCGTGGAGCTCACATCCAAGTACTGTTGGCAGGTGTTTGCAGGACGGTGCTGGGCCTGCCCCACAGGTGGGGCTCAGTCAGCGGGGCCCTGGGAAGCAGAGGTAAAGAGTCTCTTATTGATTCCCAGGGAAGTCCCAGTCTGCGTGTGTGGTAGGGTCCTAGGTGCGAGCGGGAGAGCAGGAAGGTTTGGGGCAGGTCCTGGGTGGCCCTTCGTGCGTCCGGTGACAGAGGCAGAGGGGACCCTGCAGGACCTCCCAGGTTCCTGGTGCGGAGACCCGGGGCCGAGCTGCAGGGACTCAGGGGTCTCCACGCTGGGACGCGGTGTGGCCAACGCCCGTGGTCAAAGCAAGTCGTGGGACAGGATCCTGAGGAACAGCCATTCATAAACAACCTTGCTTTATTTTGTAACTTTTCGTTCTGGGATAATATCAGATCAAAGTGGTTCATAGCTCATAGAATCACAGCTCGGTTTCCGAGTCCGGCAGCCAGCGCTGGTGCACGCTTGCTGGCTGGGCCATGCACCTCATTCAGAGGTTGCCGGTTTCCCTGCAAATGTCCCTTTTCTAGTCTACGAGCCGAGCATGGGCCCCGCGTCGGGTTTCTCCACAGCTCTGGGATCTGACACCTTTCCTCCACACGTATCTGTCTTTAACCGCCTTGCCGGTTTCGCAGAGTGAGAGCCTGTAATTTTCCCAACCATTGCTCCATTGGGGTTTGCCTGGGCTTTCCTCCTGGATAAGTCAAGAGTTTGCGTTTTGGGCCTGAATGCCCAGAAGCGGTGCTGGGTCCTCCTCGGGGCACCCTAAGGGGTGCTGGGTGCTGGGTCCTCCTCGGGGCTCCCCACGGGGGAGCTGGCAGCTTCGGTCAGGGGGTCAGGGCCCTGACTGCCAGCTTTCTCCCTGGGGAACTTGTGGTTTTCCCCTTTATAACTAGTAAGTATTTTGTGGGAAGGTATTTTGGGACAAGGTGAACAGCCTGTTTCCCATTGTATTTTCACCCACTGACTTTTGCCTGTATGGAAGCTTCCGCCTTCGACACCTGTCATGGTGCTGTTTGCCAAATGTGACTTCTGTTTGCGTCACCCGTCCACACCGAGGGGTGGGAATGCTACCGTAAGTGCTCTTCCTTCCCCCTTACGTATTGACCGTTCGGGTCAGTCCAAGCTCTTGGCTGTTTACTACATAATCTATTATTGTTACAGTTCACCTGGTCCTTCATTGGCCACAGGACGCCCCTTCCGTCAGAGGCTCTTCCCTTCAAGTCACGTGTTGTGACAATTTGTTCTGATTCTGATTTTCTAACTTCTCCGGCGTGACCCACACTGTGACCTCGGGGCTCATTGTTCAGACTGTGGATATCCACCCCTGGAGTGAGAGGAGCATGCACCCATCAGCTACCTTGGACTGCGGCCCCAGCCTCCACACCCCTGACTCAGGGCCACCCCTGCCACGGGCAGACGGAGCGCAGGAATCTGCCCCCCCCCCCGTTCCTCCCCCCTGCCGTGGGCAGAGGGAGCCTAGGAATCTGCCCCCTGCCCCATCCCTTCCCCATGCCGGGGGGGGGGGGGGCAGACGACCCCAGTATGTCCCCAGGACGCTCCCAGGAACAACCCACACCTTGAAGCCCTTGGGAAGCTCGCACTTCAAAGTGCAGGTTTGGAGGAGAACCCCCACCTCCCACAAGGCAGTGGATGCCATGCAGGGAGGGGGTAGGCTGGGTGGGCGGGAGTGGGGATTTGGGGTGGGCAGTCTCTCTTCCACTCTGAAGTCGTGTTACAGGGGCGGGCACCCACTGGAGCTGGCGTTTGGGCCCCTCCCTGGCTCCAGGCCCATTCTGGGCCCCCACTTGCCCTGAATCAGGATGCTGTGCGGTCCAGATGGAGAATTTGGGAAGAACAGCAGATTCAAGTAACAAAGAGTCCCTGCCTGTCGTGTAAATACGGCCTAAGCCATCTGGGGCCATGCGTGTGCGTGTTCACAGACGGCAGCGTGTGGAGGAGCGTCTCCGAGGCTTCAGCGGAGCGTAGCCTTTGTCTCACTGCTCACAAGTGAAATTGTCACGTGAGGGGGGGCTGGGGACAAGTGCTCATCTTACGCAGCTCAGCGTGGGCCCAGGAGGACCACAACGGAAGCCTCACACAGCAGGCTGTCCTGTCCCCACTTGGGAAATGAAACGGCCTGCACTGTGGGGAAATCACCTGCAAGTGGTTAAATGCCAGTGTGGGGCCGGAACCCTCTAGAAGACGCTAGGAGAGCCCCGTGGACTGAGCACTGCGCACCGTGGGCTGTGCGGGGACCCGAGGCCTTGCAGGCAGACATGACGCCGGCGCTGGGGCTGTGCGTGGGGTGGATGCAAGCCCAGCTCTAGGGTGCTGGGTGTCGGGCGGTGCATGGAACTGCGGGAGGCCGCCTCAGGCCGGCCGCGGTCCTCAGCACATCAGGACACATGGTGGAGTCTGGGCCATGCCCGGGCCTCCTCTCCTGGGCCGTCTGGCACATGAATGCGGCTTCCAGAGGCCGAGGGGCCGGCTCAGGGACACAGGGCAGGAAGCCCAGGGGAAGGGCCGGCTCAGGGGGCAAAGAACCCTAACTCGGGACTTGCCGCTGGTCCTGTGGCTGCAGATCTGGAGCGGAGGAGAGCCGGGCGCTGTGGCTGTGGCCCCACGCAAGGGACCTTCGGGGCTTCAGTGGGTCCCTCAATGAGGGAAGGAGGGTACGGGGGGGCTGCGAGCCTCCTGGAGCCTGTTTAGTGGCCTGACCTGCAGGGGAGGCCTCGACAGCAGCTGATGGAATAGCCTCAGCGGACATTTCCAGAAGAAATGGCCGACGGTCACTCGGGAGCTCCAAGTCACGCCACGGAGTCGGGATTACCTGAGCAAGCCTTTCTGTCCCTTCCCCTGGCCTGCGTTGACCCCCCTCCCGGGACCCTCCTCAGACGCCCGTCCGCCGTGAGTTTCCCAGTCTGCTTCGGGGTGACGCCCAGTCCGTGTTCTCCGTGGGCTGAGAGCCCGGAGCAGAGTTTATGGTAAGAAAGGGACCGGTGCTCTGCACCGAGCGCCTGCATGAGGTCAGGGTGCTGCTCCCTGGGCGAGCCGCCTCCCTCCGGCCTGGCGTGAGCAGTTAGGAGCTCTGTCCCCGGAAACGCATGTCTGGAGGTGGAGGGCAGACACCCTGCGTGGGCCCATGTGGGGACAGGCCAGCCAGCTACCAGAGCCCCGCGGGGCCTCTGTGACCCTCTGGAACCCATTTCCTCGTGGCCGGACCCAGGCCTGTGGCCAGCTCCAGTGGCCTGGAGGTTCTGGGGGCGAAGGAAGGGGAGGCTGGCATTGGCCTTGGTGGGGCCGTGCTTTCCAGGCCTTGCAGGTCCAGTGGAACCTTGGGGTGCCAGGGAACGTGCACGCAGCCTGGCCTCACCCTGGGCGCCCAGGAAAGTGGTCATGGCCCCACTCCGTGCGCGACAGCGTCCAGGCCCGAGGGCCCCGAGTCACCAGTGACAAGAGGCAGAGACTGGGCTGGGGTGGGGTGGGGGCTGGTCTGCCTGCAGTCTCCCCTGTGGGAATGCGGCCTCCCCTGTGGGAATGCGGCCTCCATGGTCAGGGTCCTGGGATGGGGGGCTGTGGCCAACATGTTTGAAGACATCTGAAAACCAGGCCACTGCATTTTGAAGTTTTCAGTCATGTAAGAATGATGGAAACAGACATCCTGACCCATTTCTGGGCCTCCAGCACTGTCCACCCACATCCTGAGGGGGAGGTGAGTCCTCGGAGGCCGTGGGGTCGGAGATGGGCTCTTGGGGGTAAGGATGGGAGGGCTGGAGGGGAGGGTGGAAGTGTGCACGTGGTCCACAGCTAGCCGTGCTCGGGTCGTGGCAGCAGGGCCGTGACCGCCATGCGATCAGGCGAGTCTGACGGTCTGTGATGGGCGTGAGGCACCGGCCTCGTCCGTCCGCACCCGTCGCGGGCACCACGGCTGAGGGGCGGTCAAACCATGCAGGGAGGCAGCCGGCCTCTGGAATGTCTGGTTTCTGGCAGGAGAGACAAGCCTTCTTCTCTCTCGACACAGTGGGGCGACGCTTGTGTACCTGAAGGTCCCCCCTCAGAGACGCACGGCTGCGTGGCCGGGGAGAAGGGGTGAATGAGGACATGTCCTCACAGGCTGGGTTTGACCTGCATCTGCTGGGCTCGCAGGCCACGGCATTGGCACTGCCAGCGACCACATGTCCCTGGCCACGGGTGGAAGGCAGTGGATGGGAGCCCCAGAGGGGGCAGAGCCTGCCCTCACGTGCTGAGTGGTTCTTTTCAAGAAATACTGTGATGATGACTCACAGCCCTGAAAATAGTGATGTCCTGAAACACACATCCGTCAGCTCCTCCCGTGACAGGGACGTCGGGCTTACGGACTTGTCTGGAGGGACGATGCTGGGCACGGGGAGGGGAAGAGTGCGTACACGTGAACATGACGTGGTTTTGGCCTGAGCGTTGGCCACACACACCTGACGTCTTCAAGTCCTGCTTGGTAGGCAACCAATAAATTGTTCTGTATTTTGGGATCTGCTTTTGACTCATTGTAGGAAACTTTGCACGTCAGTAAGTTCTGGAGATAGTGTTGTCTGGGAGCCGAAATAGACATAGAATTTACATTCAGATTATATGTATATTCAGTACGTTCAGAAGTGTGCTTAAATACTGTCAAGCATTGCTTTACTTGTGTGTGATTGAGATCTATTCTATTTTGTTATAAAATTGTATCTGGAGAAGAGATCGTCAGAATGCTGAGGCCACATGCGGAGAGATGTTGGCACAGAGGAGGAGGAGGGAGGGAGGAAGAGGAGGAAGAGGAGGAGGGAGAGGAGGAGGGAGAGGGAGGGAAGGAGAAGGAGGGAGGAGGGGAGGAAGGAAAAGGGAGGAAAGGAAGAGGACAGGACGGGGAGGTAGGGAGGGAGGAGGCAGGGAAGAGAAGGGAGGAAGAGGAAGAGGAAGAGGAGGAGGAGGGAAGAAGAAGAGGGGAGGAGGAGAAGGGAGGAGGTCTAGAAGGTGTGGGGTGGCAGGGTAGCACAGAGCTGGTCACTGTCAGTCAGTGCGTCTCTGCCCGGATGAACCCGGGTGTCTCGGTGGAGCCACGGGCACTGGGAGGCCACGCCAGACAAGTCTCCTTCTTGCAGATCCCCCCCCGCCCGCCCCAGCTGGGATGTGGGTTTGGGTGGCTTTGACCTTAACTCTGCTTTTCATCAACTTTTGTAGGCTGATGTTCGACCCCTGCTCTGCTGTTGGAGCACAAATCTGGGCTACTTTATTGATATTAGTTACCTGCTGCGCCTCTGAGCACCTCCCGGCTTCCTTGCTGTGCTCTGAAAATGCAGGTATTGTGCACCTGAATTATAATCTTGCTGTGATAATACGCCTGTATTGATTCAACAAAACGAGTTGTCTATTTTGTTTTCACTTCGACATCTTGAAGAAGGGAAGACTGACAATCAGAAACGTAAATATTTTGGACTTCACATCTTGTGGCATGAAAAAATTTTTAAAAGTGTAATAATTGCAAAATAAAATTTTACAGGAAAATGCAGTGTGTTTGAACCTGGAAGATGAACTTCTCACAAAAAGCACTTATCCCAGAGCTGCGTTAAAATGTTACAATTGCCCGAGTGCCTAAAAGGCAGAAAATGGACAGCATTTCGTGGAAGGTACAACAATCCAATATAAACATGCCGACCGGGCCGCCCGGAGCCGCGGTCGTCTTTACGCTTTGTAAGAGATGGATGAAGGGAGGCACGTCCACACTGCTTTATTCTACGGCTCGCGCTGGGCTCCGAGGGGCTCCTCCGACCTGCCTGCCCGGGATGGCTAGCGCCCCCAGGGGAGAGCAGAGAGTCCAGCCCCACACCTGACATTGCTTGTTCTTGTGTGTTCACGTTCATTTAAATCGCTCGGTTTGGGTTGGATTTCAGGGCTTAATTACAAATACCGTGTGTCACGGAATAGTTTGATAAAATAACCCCACTGACCAGATTTATTTCCATGTTTGAAAAAAGTAAGTACTTTCGTAAACAAAAAAAAAATTAGGAAGACGGTTTTCTTCAAAAAGAGCCTGGCTGAGGTTTCTAAACCGATCTCACTTCTTTCTATGACGAGGCCCCATCGCTGCTCGCCGACATGTTAGAATCGCAGATTCTGGTTAATCCTGTGACCATGTAGGCTGGAATTGGGGGCTTTTTTACTCCCGAGAATCACAGCGAATGCTTCTGCTTAAGCAGACCAGGGAAAGGACAGGAGGGCGGGCCACTGGGTAGAGTCTCGGGGGGCGTGTTGTGGGACCCTGTCTCCTGGCCAGCATCTGCCCCCCTCATTTTTACAGTAGCACTCAGTCTCCCTCTGGGAAGCCACCCCCACCCCTGCCAGCTGTGTGGGTCTGCAGGCAGGATGCCAGCAGGGCCCCACACACCCCAGGGTGGGGGGGCTCAATGGACCCAGGGGAGGCTGAGGACTCTAGGCCACCTTGCCGGGTTGCTGTGGGAGCCGTCAGGATGGGTAGCTTTAAAACTTAGAACTTTGGCCTCACTGAAAACTTGCAAGACAAGTACTAGCAAGGCCTGAAGCCTGGCGCCCAGACCCCGCACTTCCCCAAATGGCATCCTGCCACATTTGCTTGGTCCTTCTCCTGCCCTCTCCCTCTTCGTGGACGTATATGTTATGGAATGTACACAAACACACATGCCTTGCTCCTGGACCATTTGAGAGTGAGTGGGAACTGCTTCGCTGGTGGACTGGGGACCGTCTTGGCCTGTGTGAGGCAAGCCCTCTGAGAATGAAGCCAACACAGACGACAGCAGAGCTGGCCTTGGCTGCCGGGTCCTCATTGTTTGAACACCCTGATCCAGCCATGCCTGATGCTGGCATTTGCAGGTACATGAGCCAGTGTGTTCCACTTCTCCCTTAAGCCAGTTTGAACTGGGTTACTGTTGCTTACATCTGAGGTCCCATGGGGGGCTATCACTGGAGCAGAGTTAGGGGTACAAGCTCAGGGGTGATGTTGAATCCGTGAATCACTGTAACAGAGATCATTTCTCAAAACCACCACCGAGGACAAGCTGTGCCCGTCACAGGCTTCCTGCATCCAGCCTCAAGCAGGGAAGATGGTCAATAGACAATTGATTCCCTGCTTGTCTACACCACAAGCAGTCACACGAGGTCCATCCCTGCTCACATCCTGGTGTGGAAACCTCAGTTGAGGCTTTTACCCTCCACTTGTGACCAAACTTCTGACCAAAACCGGGCTCGTTTTTGAGACTGTGACCCGTGGCTCCCCTGTTGTCCTGTTCCCGGCGTCCTGGCCCGCTCGCCCGCAGCCCTCACCTCAGGGAGACCCTCCCTTCCACACTCTGCTCCGTTCTCAGGCCCACGGACTGGGTGCTGCCTTCTCACAGCACAGAGCCCACTGAGGAGCGCCAACAGTAGCCCCGCGGGGTGGGGCGCGGGCTTCTGCGACCATGTCCTGACGGAGGCCAGGCTGAAGCTCGTCCAGTGGCAGGGTGACCGACACCGCCTCCGGCACGTCTGGCCATGCTCGTGGAGTTTCTGATAACTACGTTCTTCCACGTGTGAGGCAGCTCTCGTTGTTTAAGATGGGTTCAGAAGGACAGAAGGGAAGAGACAAAGAAAGAAAAGGTCTCTGCTCCCAAATGGAAAGCACTACATTTCTCTTCTAAGGAAAGTTCAAGCTGAAGCTGCGTCAGCTGTGTGGGCTCTCGCGACGGTGGCTGCCCTGTGGTGCCAGCACGAGCAGGGGCGTCTGCGCCTGGCCCAGGGATGGACGCACGCGCGTGCACCTGCAGAGGTGGTAGGGTGGAAATGGAGAAGAGATGCCAGAAATCGTGAGAGAGAGGGGCTCCTGTTGGCCCCAAATCCTTAGACGGAGATTGATTTGGAATTCACCTTTTATTCTCTTCGCCCACCTCCCTGCAAGCTGAGAGTCGGGCAGGAACCCTGCAAGAAATCTTATTGAGGAAGATCTTTGCTGCCATTGTTCCCTCGGCCACGGCTGACCCACGGCTTGGTAAGAAGCCAAGCAGCTGTCCGAGACCCCTTGTCTGCTCTGCGCAGTGTGGCTTGTCTGCATCCACTGCCCACGAGCTGCATTCTTCCTCTTCTACAGCTGAATCCAAGGGGGCTCATCGAGCTCATCCATCGTGACTGTTTGTGATTCCTGCTTTTTCTTTGTAATAAAAGCCCACAGCACAATTAATTCTAAGATGGTATCTAACTCAATGTTTTCAATGAATTAACACGACAACACAAACCGGTTTGTTTGTCTGTTTGGAAGAGGGGGGTTACTTGGGGCAAGAACACATTTGCTGGTCCAGTCAATTGAGAGAATAAGTAAAGTGAACACTTTGGCTCAAGCACCATCTGTGTGCGAGTGAATGTGTGAATGTGGGTTGTGTGAGTGTGAATGTGAGCATGTGCAAGCGTGCAGATATGTGAGTGTGAATGTGTGCATGTGTGAGTGTGCAGATGTGTGAGTGTGAATGTGAGCATGTATGAGTGTGCAGATGAGTGAGTATGAATGCGAGCATGTGTGAGTGTGCAGATGTGCGTGCATGTGAGCATGTACAAGTGTGCAGATGTGTGAGTGTGAATGTGAGCATGTGTGAGCGTGCAGATGTGTGAGTGTGCAGATGTGAGCATGCGTGAGTGTGCAGATGTGTGAGTGTGAATGTGTGCATGTGAGTGTGAATGTGTGCATGTGCGAGTGTGCAGATGAGTGTGAATGTGAGCATGTGTGAGTGTGCAGATGTGTGAGTGTGAATGTGTGCATGTGCGAGTGTACAGATGAGTGTGAATGTGAGCATGTGTGAGAGTGCAGATGTGTGATTGTAAATGTGAGCATGTGTGAGTGTGCAGATGTGTGAGTGTGAATGTGTGCATGTGTGAGTGTAGATGTGCCATTGTAAATGTGTGCATGTGTGAGTGTGCAGATGTGTGAGTGTGAATGTGTGCATGTGCGAGTGTGCAGATGTGTGTGAATATGAGCTTGTGCGAGCGTGCCAATGTGTGAGTGTGAATGTGTGCATGTGTGAGTGTGCAGATGTGTGTGCATTTGAGCATGTGCGAGCGTGCAGACGAGTGAGTGTGAATGTGTGCATGTGCGAGTGTGCAGATGTGTGTGCATGTGAGCATGTGTGAGTGTGCAGATGTGTGAGTGTGAATGTGAGCATGTGTGAGTGTGCAGATGTGTGAGTGTGAATGTGAGCATGTGTGAGTGTGCAGGTGCAGGGTGTGCCTCTGTGTGAAGGTGTGTGAGTCGTGTGTGCACAGTCTCACCCTCTGCAAGCGAAGATGAAGTTGAGGCTGTGGGGACGCACAGGGCCCGCCTCTCCCTGTCTCCAGCACCAGGCGCATCTGGGAAAGGAGACGGACGCTGGGGCTACGGAAATGGAAACGATGCCAAAATGTATGTTAGAAGTTTCCTAAAGACTGGCCTGGACTTGTTAAAGGAATAATAAAATTCCTTTAGATATTTTTGTTTCTTGAATTTTAATGAAAAGATTGATTTCTAGTCATTATTTATCTATTGTCAAATTTTAACAAACAGCTGTAGTGATAATTGCTGAATTTCTACTCTCTGTTTAGAGAAAACTGTCAATTCACAAACATGGAATTGTGCTATTATCTGTGTCGAAGGCACTTTTCTGTAAATATACAGATTTAGTGCTGGTTCTCAATAAATATACAAAGATGCTAATTATCACTAGAACTATTTGTTAACACTCAAAAATACATAAAAAATAAATAAAAGAAATGTTATTTTTCCATTACAAATTCAAAAATATTTGTCTTGAGGCCGCCTCTTCCACAATATTTGGAAATTGCACCATCATTACACTGTGTTAACTGTACCTTTTGTCTTCCGGTCCTTCCCAGCGGCTCCCCTCACCCAGTCTTCCCTGGGTGTGTCTGCTCCCTTTTGGGGCACAACTGTCCTCTGTGCCCGGGGGGCTCCCCTGAGTCAGCTTGAGACGTTGTGCCGGTGCGCGGGAGCGAGGACCGCCGGCAACCCAGACCTCGCATCTCTGCAGTGCCCCCCTCCCCCAGCCCTCTTGCAAAGTTCAGCTTTTACAGGTTTGCATCTTTCCTCGTCTCTGCCGTGCCCCCAGAGCTGACCAATGTGGGCTGTGTGTGCCGCGGGCAGCTTGCCTGTTGGCTCCATCCCAAGTGGCCCGTGCTCACTTGAAGGCTCATCCCCTGGAGATTTTCCCCTCTGTCCCTTCGAGCTGCTGAGTGACATGCTGGTGCCTTGTTGGGGGGGCTGGTTGAGGACACGGCCCTGAGCATGAGAGCTCGAGCGTCTGCTCTCTGCACTCAGATTCTGGGCAGAGCCCGGGTCTGGGAGTGTTACTGGAGGCCCGCCCTCGGAAGACGGGGGCTCTAGGCAGGTGGAATGGAAGCTTACGAAGCGAAAGACCCACTCCCACCTCTTTTCAGGGGCCTCCCCCTCCTGCAGGCTGTCTTGCAGCTCAGGTCCCCGACGTGGTTCGGGAGCCCCGGCAGGTGCCCTTGTGTGGGGCCTGACTTTGACACTCAGGCGCGGAGGAAGACGGCAGGCTGAGGCTTCCCTTCGCCAGGTCGGCTGTGGGGAATGTGGCATCAGGGCAGCCCCTTCAGCAGGCTGGCTTTGTGCATTGCCCCAAATTCAACCTACAGCCCCCATTTCCTCAGTTCCCACATTCCCGCTTAAGTTTGCCGGAGAGGATTCTCTTCTCCGCACGTGGGCCTGGACTAAAGCAGGTGTCAAATCTATGGAATTCTGCATTTTCATTTTGAATAGAAATATTTGTCCAGTTTCCTTCTGCAGAATGTGAGAGGTAGGAGAGACTTTGCACATCATGCAGTTTGAGTGTCTGTTTCGTAGACGAGGAAACCGAGGCCCGGGAAGTATCGGGTTACCCTAGTTCATGCAAACATTAGGTCCAGAATGAAAATTCAAATTTAGGTATCCAAATTTTAACTCAGCATTTAAACATTTTCTTTTTATGGTATCCAGTAACTGAAGAAGAAACGGGAGAGAAACTATGTCTACCACCTAATTTAACATTACTGGTACTATTGTTACTATCACATATTATTACCAGGGTTGCTGCCTGATATTGGTTAGCATGTATTTTTCATATATGTGTATATGTGTGTGTGTGTGTGTGTGTGTGTGTGCACCACATAGGTATTTGTAAAGATAATCTGAGCCTACTTTACTGTTACCTTCCTCCAGAGAGAATTTTGTTTTCCTCTTTTCAGGCTCCTGGTGAGGTGAGCTGTCCAAGGTCACCTTGTTATTTTCTGGGTGACCCAGATGACTTAAACCTCACTGAAGTACCCATGAGAGCCGTTTAAATAATCCAAAGAAGGTGTGAAAGGAGAAGGAGAAACAACAACAAAAACTCAGGAGGGACAGATGGGAAGTGATGGCATCCAGACACTGCAGTCATGACCTCAAGTGTCGGTGCATTCCACACTCCGCGGAGAGACAAGCGGTCCTCAGACGGACACAAACTCCACATCCGTCTACCCGCTCTCCCGGAGCTGACTTCACATGCAAAGTCACAGAGAGACGGACGGAAACAGACGGAAGAAGATACACTCCTCGGGCATGAGGCACAAACAGCTCGAGTGTTTACAGCAATACCAAAAAAATAGATTTCAAGGTAAAAAGCATCACCAGAGCTAAAGAAGAAAATGTTGTAATAGAAAGAGTCACTTGAGGAGGAAGACGTAACGATCTAGGTGTAAATTCCATAATGACGGAACTTCAAAGTAGACAGAACTAATGGGAAAACGGGAAATCCCACAGTCATAGTTGGCGATTTTAAACCCCCGAATCAGCAACTTATGGAAGAACTAAACAGAAGTCAACAACGAGAAACAGATCTGAACAACGTGACAAGCTTCTTGTGTTTGCTGGTATTTCTTGAACGCCATACCTGGCACGGCAGAATACAAATTATCTTCAAATGCAGCGTATACCCCAACCACGGGATACCTCAACGGATTTAAGAGGATTGAAATCAGACAGAGGTGGTATTTAATTTAAATTCTTGTAAGTAAGACCAAATGTCTGAATGAGGCCTGAAAGAGAATACGACAATAAAATTAAGCTAGATGTCATCTCAGGAACATAATGAAGATATTCCTCAAGTGTTTGGAAATTGTGTAGCACACTAGTAGATAAACCAGAGGTTAAATCACGAAGGAAATGAGATAATATTTCTAGCTGAATTGTATGAAAATACAACATATCAGTATTTATGGGATGCAGCTAAAACAGTACTTTGAAGGAAATATACAGAGTTAAATTCATATACGAGAGAAGAAGAAATATCTACATGCAATGATCACAGTCAACAACTTGAGATATTAGTAAAAAATAAGCAAGTTTGACTGAAAGTGAATAGAAAGATATAAATGATTTTTAAAAAAAGGAGCAATAGTTGGTGAAATAGAAAGTAAATGGTAGGGGCACCTGGGTGGCTCAGTCAGCTGAGTGTCTGCCTTTGGCTCAGGTCATGATCCCAGAGTCCTGGGACCGAGTCCCGCATCAGCTCCCTGCTCTGCGGGGAGCCTGCTTCTCCCTCTGCCATTCCCTGGGCTCGTGCTCGCTGTCTCTCTCTCAAATAAATAAAATGTTAAAAAAAAATAAAAAAGAAATGATAGAAAACATTGAAGCCAAAAACCAGTCCTTTCGAGGAAAAATATCAGTAAAAGTATGAGCCTGTAGTTAGACTAGTCAGTAATAACTAGACTTTTTAAAAAAGAGATACTCAAGTGACCTATTCCAAAAAGAAAGGAAAAAATCTCTGTAGATCAGCTAATGAGAAGGTAATAAATAAATTTGATGAACAGCTGTATGCTGTAATGTAAATTTGGCAACTAGATGAAATGGACCGTATTTTTCATAGGCATGAATTACCAAGCGTGACCCAAGAAAAACAGAGTACTTAAATATCCCCATGTCAATGAAACATTTGCATTCGTGACAAGTCATCCTCCCGTGGAACCTCAGGACTATAGCCAAGAAGGAGTAGGCTGCTGTAATCACCTCTCCCCTGGTCTCAGTGGAAGACTCGGGATGGAGCACTGGGAAGGGAGCTCCTCCTCTCTCCTTTACCCTCCAGCTTTGCCATCAGGGTGTCCGAGTGTGGAACGGCGTTTGGGCACAGCAGCAAAATCTTGGAAAGAAAGGCTGTTCTTCCGGCAAGACAACGATGAAATGGGTCCCGGCAAACTGGAGAGTGCACAGGGAACCAACTGTTCAGACTCAAGAAGAGCTATTTTGGTGGCACCGAAACAAGAGAGAAATGCTTCGGTGTACATGCAGCCAAAGAATATGCGGGGTACGCACGCTTAAAAGTCCAAAATGCGAATGAGTGAGATCAAAGACAGCTAAATGAATGCGGATTCCTGGATCGGAAGTCTCAATATTGTTAAGATACCAATTCTGCCCAAATGGAGACAGACGGATAGACAGATGGATGATAGGTGATAGATCGATAGATCAATAGGTGAATTGATAGATGATAGAGAGGGTTCGATGCAAATATTAACAAGTTGATTCTAAGATTTGCATGGGAAGGCAAAGGGATGAGAGCATCCAAAACAATTCTGACAGAGAGCAAAGCTGGAGGCTCGGGCTGGTTTCGAGGTTCCCTGGAGAGCGGCAGTCATCAGGGTGGTGTCGTACCGTGGAACACCGCACCGTTCTCTGAGGAAGGTGCACGGGCAAGTCGGGGGAAAGCACGGTCTTTTTTACACAGCGGGCTCTGACAGCTGGACAAACGGACAGAGAACAAGAATCAGGGAAAGGAATCCCACCCACGTCTCCTGTCTTGTACAGACGTGGCCTCACGTGTAGGCAGTTGCGCTGTCTGTGCTGTCCGTCTCTCTGCTCTGTGGGTCTTCAGAGGGAGAGGAGCTGTGCGTAAGGACCACCGCGGACGAGCACCGTGCGTGCCTGCACCTAGTTCAGGGGACAAAACTCTGACTCCGCACTGACCCTGCCGCAGGTCCTGGAAGGAGCTGGGGTGCTCTGCACGTAGGAGGCACGGGAATTCGGGGAGACTGCAATGCCCACTCTCCACAGCGGCCCCAGTAACTCCCCTTCCTCTCCAGCACTGTGAAGCGATGGCCGGAACACCAGGAAGCAGCCAAGATGCCCTTCCGTGGGGGACAGGTGGCTAAACTGAGGTCCATCCAGACAATGGAGTATCATTCGGCGCTAAAGAGAATTGAGCCGCCGAGCCCTGAACAGACTCGGAGGAGCCCTAAGTGCACATCACTGAGGGAAAGAGGCCGACAGAGAAGTGGTCCAGCTACATGATGCCCTGGAAAAGGAGAACTGTGGAGGCGGTAAAAGATCGGTGGTTGCTGGGGGCCGGGGGGTGAGCCGGCGGGGCAGGGAGGATGTCAGGGCTGTGGAACCACCCTGCGTGACACCGTAATGGTGGACACGTCATGCCACGTTTGTCCAAATCCACAGAGTGCGCGACACCAAGAGTGAGCCCTAGTGTGAGCTGTGGACTCGGGCGATCAGTCGTGACCAACGTCCCAGTCGCTGGGGTGTGGGAAATCTCTGTCCCTTCCCTCGATTTTGCTGTGAACTTAAAACTGCTCTAAAAATAAAGCCTATTACGAAGAGTGGGTTTGGGGGCACCCGGGTGGCTCAGTCGGTGAAGTGTCTGCCTTGGGCTCAGGGCGTGATCCCGGGTCCTGGGATTGAGTCCCGCATCGGGCTCCCTGCTGGGCGGGGAGCCTGCTTCTCCCTCTGCCTCCCCACCTGCGCGCTCTCTCACTATGTCTGTCTCTCTCTCAAACAAGTAAATAAAATCTTAGAAAAAAATAAAAGGAAGGGTGGGGCTGGCCGGTGTAAGCAATAAGACATTGAAGAAACGAGGCTGCAGCGTTTCTGAATCTAGGTCAGCGCGGACTCTGGGCTTCCGTGCCTGGAGGCTCCTCGTACCTTCTGAAGACGGGGCCACGGGCAAGGAACAGAGCCTTGCTGCCCGCAACGCAGCCACTCCAGCCCCGTCCAGCCTTCCGATGACGCAGCCCTGGCCGCCACGTGGACTGAAGTCCTCTGCGGGGACGCTGAGCCACGACTCCTGACCCTCGGAAACTATGTGACAACAACAACAACGAGTATTGTTTAAGCCTCTCAGTTTGAGATAATTAGTTTCTGAGCACGAGGTGAGGACTACAGATAACCATCTGACAGCTTAAATCCTTCTGTCTGACCTTTCTTTCTAGGTCAATTTTTTACTTACATTCCTTGGTTATTGATACCAAGGAGCTGGTGTACGGATTGTATCAGAGTTTTGGGCAGGAAAATGCAATACAGAATTCCCCCCCACACACACACACACAGTCAGTCACAGGGCAACTCTGGGGTCCTGTGGTGACTTCCTTTGTCTGTCCGTGTGGTGCTCCGGGCATGCATTGCGGCCGAGCGCGCTGCGGTCTGCATGTGGGTCCTAGCGCTGTGCCCGCGGCCCGCCTGCGGAGAACGGTGGCAGGGCGGGGCTCTATGGAACAGTTTCGGTCCCCTGGAAGTGACTCCTTTCCCTTGCTAGTGTGTTCTTAGCCCCACTCGTCATGGCTTGCACATAGTAGGTGCTCAGGACATGCTAGTTAAATGATGGTCCAGGAGCCAAGAACTATACAAGGACATTTTGCTTTTCATTTTTCAGAAATCAAATGTGGGGAAAATTTAGAAAAAAGAACTCCCATTTTTGCACCCACGTGAAGCAAAATCAGAAGATGCTCCACGCTTGTGGCCATACGGACAGAGGCTGGGCGTGCTCACTCCCCTGTCCTGGCAGGGGGGGCAGGGCAGGGAAAGGACAGTGTCCCCTGGCCTTCAACCTACCTTCCTGGGCATTTCAAAGGCAGGTGAATACGGACTGCTTACCTGAGCGTGGCCGGCCCCCTACACCCACTCCGGATGGGCCATTTCTTTCCTTCCTGGCCCCTTGATGGGGCAGCAAGCCCCCCCGCCCCAGGAGCCTGGGCAGCGTTCTCCCCCGCGCCCACCTTGGGCTAGGTCTGGGGTGGAAGGAGCCGGTCTCCCCCACTGTGAGGGCAGCAGGCGGGCACCAGCCTCGGCTGTCGGCTTCAGCACGGGCGTCGCCTTCCCTGTGGCCCACCAGGTAACACCCGGGGACGTGTCTCCCACCTCAACACGAACAGCACGGTGAGAAGGGGGGTCAGGCAGGTGGCAACCTGGGTTTAGAATGAGCTCCAGAAGGAAGGTGTTCTCAGGCAGGTGCCCATTTAGGGCCATGTGTGCTCTGCTTGGAGAAGAGCCGTTCTCTTGGGGAGGCCGTCAGACGCAGGAGGAGTGGGTGGACATGGAGGGGCCGCGTGTGAGTGCTGGCCTCGTTGTGTTTGGTTGGCGTCCATCTTCCCCGGCTTGGCTGGCAGGTGAGACAGGTGAATGGAAGCTTCTGCATCAAGAAGGGCTTGCTCTCCCACTCAGATCACCAACTGCGAGCCGCTCATTTTGCCTGGGACCCGCGGGCGGGCTGACTGCTAAGT
Source organism: Ursus americanus (assembly GCF_024610735.1). Taxonomy (NCBI): domain Eukaryota; kingdom Metazoa; phylum Chordata; class Mammalia; order Carnivora; family Ursidae; genus Ursus; species Ursus americanus. Next base: position 1,416,809 of record NC_142136.1, read on the forward strand.
GGCAGGGGTTGGCGCTGGGAGGGGCAGGCAGAAGAGCTGGTGTGGACCGCACGGAGCACGGTCTATCCTATCATTCTGCATAGACTGCTCTATGGACCCACTTGCCAGGGAAACGTTTCTTCTTTTGATTCTTCCCATGGTGAATATAAGGCGATTTTCACCACCTGCTATTAAAAATATCTCTAAACACATACCAAGTTATGAACAGCAACGGTACCAATCCCCAGGGCACGTGGCCCACCACGGTTCTTTCCTCCAGTGCAGCAGTGTCCGCCTTCGGCCCCTTTGGCCGGTGGTGGGTACTGCCTGCCCCGTCGCCCCGGGTGGGCTGCTCTGAGTTGGGCCCTCCCTGGGCAGCCCTCCTCAAGACCTCTCCCAGGGCACCGAGGGACACTGGGTCCTGTCCCCCAATTCCAACCTTCTCTGCGGGGCCTCCGGTGCCGAAACCACTGGAAGGACCCGGCTTCTGGGGTCCTCCTCTGTCTTGCAGTCCTGCCCCCCTTCTTCCCACCGCCGACGTGGCAGCACCTCCCTGTGCCCCCCCCCCCACATGGGGCCCACCTGCCTGGGGCTCCGTGGTCAGGAGTGCACGTGGGCCCCAACCCAGCAAGGCTGTTCTCGAGGGTATCTAGAAGTGAACTCCCAGATCAAGCCAGCGGCTGTGGCCAGACCTCGCGCTTGTCCCCGTGTGACCCTCCCCAGCGACATCAACCGGTCTCTCGGCCTCGCGGTCGCCCTGGCCAGCTGCTCCTGTGCCTCCAGTGGCGGTGGGTGTGAAATGGCTTGGAACGGAGGCCTGGCCGCCGCGGCCCAGAGGACACGTGCACGTGGGCAGCAGGACTGGTGGCGGGTGCTCTGTTCAAGCAGACGTGTCCTCGGCCAGCTCTGGGGGCTTAGTGTCCTCATCTGTAAAATTAGGTCTCCTGAGGCTGTGGAAATGAGCGATTATGGATATACGGTTCTTAGCGCATAATGAGATTAGATTAATGTTAACTTACTGTTACCGTCACTATCATCACACATCGACCTTTGACCGGGACACGTAGAGGCCTCAGGAAAGGACAGCGAGCCGCGGGCCGCCAAAGCCACCACCAGCGGCTCTGCTCTGCAGCGCTGATTGGAGGGCAGAAAAGCCTCTTGAGTAATCGATAGAGACGTGCGGTGCCTCCTGTGCACTTTGAGTAAACTGCAGAGAGAGGCCAAGAATTTTATGCAGATAGCAATGAGGTCCCTGACACGGGAGGCGATATCCAGCACGGAAGAGCTTAAGACAAGATTAGTGCGAGCGGAGGATCAAGGGGGCCTGCACAGAGCAGATAAGGAATCTGGACCAGGCCAGAGCCGAGAGGACTCCCTGGATGCCCGCGAGAGACCCGGCGAACCCCCCACCGCCAGGAGCCTCGCCGGCCACGTTTACGCGTGTTGGCGCATTATGCCCGAGTCAACCGTAATGAGAGTGTGCGTGACTTTCATTGCATGGAGCCCGGGTTCTTCGCGGAAAGCTCCACAAGGGAATTTGAAGCTCACCTGATTTACTGCAGGTAAGGTGGTGGTGCCCAGAGGAGACAGCCCACGCAGGGGGAGCCCGCTTCTCCCGGCCGGCATCCCCCCTGCCCGCCTGGAGTCCTAGACACCACTTCCTGGCCACCTGCCTCCTCCTCTCGCTCACATGGCACTCACTGGCTGTCTCTTTCCCCGCTGCCCCCACTTGGGATTCCTCCTCTTCCTTTGTGAGCGAAGAATGTCCGTGTGCGGCCGGTCCGCGAACGACCTGGCGATATTCAGGTGGCGAGGAAAAGGAAAACCTCAAGTTTGGGAGTGGTTTGGACTTTAAAAATGTGAACAGAATCCACAAACACTTCAGTGCCTACAGAAAAACAATCCCCTGTGAAAGTTACGCGCCAGCTCGCTCACATGCGCCAAACCCTAAGCCGAAGTGAGCAGGGGGATTGCGCCGGCCTGAGACACACGGGGTCACTTACCATCCTTGCGGATCACAGGAGAAAACCATACCTGCCATCTTCCCAAAACTTCCAGAGAAGCATCGGATGAGATTCAATATGTATCGACCGGAAAATCTTGTTAAAATAAGAACGGAAGAAAATGTCCTTAAGTCAATAAGTCGCTGAGACAATAGCGAAAAGAAAAAAAAAAAAAACCCAAACTACAGCAAATCCCCACTGTCAATAGTAAAACATTTTAAATTTTTTCTTGTAAAATCAAGACCAAGTCTAAAATGCAGACCGTAAAGGGGAGCCTAGGTGGGTCTGTTGGTTAAGCATCCAACTTTCGGTTTCGGCTCAGGTCCTGATCTCAGGGTCATGGGATCAAGCCCCGCACGGGGCCCAGCAGGGAGTCTGCTGAAGATTCTTTCTCCCTGTTTCCCACCACCCCCACCGCGAATGTACACATTCTCTAAAATAAAAGTAAATAAATAAATCTTTAAAAAAATAAAAAAAAATGCAGACCATCATTATTTCAATGCAACATTGAATCGGCATAAAGACAAGGGAATGTAAAAGGTATAAGTGATAAGAAGAAAAGAACACAACTGTCATTCCTATGACATTGTACATATACCTCACCCCCCACCAATACTTAGAACGTTTTTTTAGAATCCGTGACACGTGAACGTTTAGTAACGTGTACCGATACGAACAACCACGCTGCCTTTCCATCTCCCAGCGAGACTCGGAGAAGTCCGTTTATAAGAAGAGTCTGGATTCCACCTCTGGTCAGGATGGACACCCAGGGGCCGGGTTTCCCGCCGGCTCCCACCAGTTCAAACCCAGATGAAGGTAGGGAATGTGCTCACCGTGGGCCTCACCCCTGCGGGAGCTTTACGACGACGTCATCCACAGAGAGTTAGACTTGACTGCACGTTGTCCCACGTGAGCTGATGTTTCTGCATATTTTTTTAAAGATTTTATTTCTGCATTTGAGAGAGAGAGAGAGAGAGCACAAGCAGGGGGAGCAGCAGAGGAAGAAGCAGACTCCCCGCTGAGCAGGGAGCCTGACTCGAGGTTCAGTCCCAGGACCTGGGATCATGACCTGAGCCGAAGGCAGACACTTCACCCTCTGTCACCCAGGCGCCCCGGCTGTTTCTGCATCTTAAATTCTTTATTCTAATTCACTTTTCCCTCGCGAGGAGTGCCTCCTTGAGTCATCCCTCAAGAAGACGCTCACTGTTCTGACACACCCCTTACTCGCCCTTCCCTTTGACCCACGACGGAGGAATCCTGTAAACCAGACCCTTTCTCCTTAGAACTCTGCGTACGTTGCTTTACTGCTGTTTTCCGTTTAGTGTTAGAGTTGAAAGTCACATACCAGCCTGAGTATCTTTCCTCTGTAGATAACACATTTAAAAAGCTCCTCCCTCTTTTATTGCGGTTTTAACATTTTTCCTTTATCCTAGGGAATCACAACGTAATCAGGGTGTGCAAGGATGTGGCTCGTACGCTGCTCCCGCCTGACTCCCTGCGGGCCACATGCATGAAAGGCAGACCGACTCCTTCGGCAAGCCCAGCCTGGGCGGGTCCTGGGGGCTGGGGTGCCAGTGGTTTGCAGGCAGCTTCCTCACACTTGCCTCGAAAAATAGGTGGCTTTGGGGTCTGGCGGGCAAGTGTGGCAGGAACGTGGTTTCTCATCCACGCAGCGGGCGGCTCAGCACTTGGCGTCCGCGTGCTTCCTTCCCGCGTCAGTTTCCCGGAGCCTCCAGGCTCTGTGCTCGCGAGTGGGTCTCAGTTTCTACGTGGTCACGATGTCCCCACGGGGATATGAGGAGGGATTATTTATCTTGGTTGCGGGGGGGACGTACCTCTATTGCTCATGCTACTCTGCACCGTTATCCTTTCAAGGAAAATGTCAGAAAAAAGCAATTTACCCAAATCAGCCTCATGCCCTTGACAAGGCAGTGCGCTGGCCACGGCGCTAGAGCAAACCCGCCAGGTTTACCCAGCCTTTACTTAATTACAGCTCTTGGGGGGCTTGTGGGTCTGCAGCAGCGGGACGGCGGGGCCGGGGGCCTGGCTCAGGGACTGCATGCTCCTCCTCTATGGAGCGCCTGATTGTTTCTGGGAGGTGCTGGCCACGGGGCGCCTGGTCCAAGGAGGGGGCACACCTGGCGGGGGCGGGGGAACCAATCCCCAGAGCCCTAAACACACCTTTGATCGAACCATTGCATCCGGAGGCAACACTGACTTCTGTCCCCTCCAGTCGCCCAGCAAACGGGGACAGCAGGTTCTCCAATTTCTCCTTTTGGGGCAGAGCTTCTCCGTGTGCGTTGGGAAGTTAGAAATGGGTGGGAGGAAGCAAACGGATCTAAGTCTCATGGGTCCAAAGAAGCCCTGATTCCATCACACTTCAGAGATTTAAAGACACAACGATGCTTCAAGTACGTATTTGGATTGGTGTTTTGGGGGATGTCTTCCTGGGGGAGAAGGTTTTAAACCTGCTTGAGTTAAGTAGGTTACTTCCGTGTCAAGGTCCCCGCAGGTCCCTCCGAGGGCCTGCACCTTACATACAGTTGACACGGATGACGCTAAAACCGAACAATGCCCCAGTGGCAGGCTACCAACGTGCACACACGTGTGTGATTGCCTGGAGTGCACAACCCTCCTTCCCACTCCATTCTTGGGGTCCAGGTGAGACCCTGGGATGCTGAGTTCGGTGAAAATAAACTTAACTTTCAGCTAAGGAAGTAAGACATTATTTCTTCTGTGTTTTCCTAACCTCTCAGCTGAAAGAGCCCCAAATCTTCCTCTTGGAAATCCCAGACTTCGAAAGTGATTTAAAACCTTTAGTGAGTAGCTAACTGCTTCTAATCTATTACTTATTATTAAAATCAAACAACACATTTACTTAGACCATGGGACAATCAGGGAAATTACAGCGTTTGCTCCTTGGATTCAGCCAAGGGGTCTTTCCCTGTATTCCACATGTACGGGAAAGACAATGGCCCCTGTCTACGGGATGGAGGTTTGAACAGGTCTTTAGGAAGGTCTCAAACACAGAGGCTCACGCGTTCTCTCAGCAGCCTGAGTTAAGGACATCCTAAAGCACTTTCTGATTTCCGGGCAATCACCGTGTTCTCTGTCACCAGCCCGAACCGCGTGATCTCTCTGGAGAGAGCGCCTCCGCCGCGCAGACGAGAGATCACCTCGCCGCTCCGCGGAGCCGGCCGAGGACAGAGAAGTGCGGCTCTGGAAGCAGGTGCATGTCTTCCTTTCTGTTGGAGCAGGAGGTCACAGGCTGGGGCGGCCGGAAGCTCACTCTGGCCCAGGGCATTTAGAACTTCCCAGCAATCAGATAGCTCATCACGGAAGTTGTGGTTTGGACAGGTTTTTTTTTTAATTTCTTTGCACAGAACATAGAAAGCAGAGCTGTTTCTGCAGGTGGCCTTCCTTCCTCTCGGCCGTCCGGGGGCAGGTGGCTTCTAGACTGTGCCAGTGGGTGGGCAGGGAAGGTGAGTGTGGGAAGTGCATGTGCCCTGGAGAGCCTGCCCACCCAGACGTACCCTTGGACGTCTGTAGCTTCCAGAGCCAGGATGTGAGCCCCGGGGTCACTTCTGCGGGGTGAGGTGCTGGGGGCTGCTCGATTGCCCGTCCCGAGTCTGTCCCCAGGCCCAGCCACGCTCCCCCATCTCTGGGCGGCAGGAAGCACAGCTGCTTTCTCCCATGAGCCAACACACACACCTTTCTGCCGCACTCACTCGCTTGATCTGCGGGTCAGTCATGATCCCTGGAGCCAGGAAAAGAGAAAGCTGGGGTCCACATCTCTGATGAGGTCCATGCTGTGCTGGGCAGGGGGGCCGACTCTGAAAGGTGGCCCACCACCGGTTTGGGGCCATGTTAGCTTCTGTTCCCGCCACGATCATCTGCCACCAGTGCAGGGTTGCTGACCGAGTTCCTGCTGGTGGTGCTGTTGGCCGGCCGTGGTCACTCGACGGGTTTGTCGGAGCCCCCCCGTGCACCTGCTCACCGTGTCTGGCCTGCAGGTCGGCTGCGAGGCCGTGGGGCTGAGGACCCATTGAGAAATGCTTCACTTGCTCAGAGGCTGGCATTGGACGTCCAGTGTAGGGCCCTCCTGCCTGACCGCGAGGCACAGGCAGCATTGTGCGCACACGCGAACCCCACAGCCCGAGCGCACGGCGTGCAGAGCAATGCCTTCCCCGCAGTGCACAGCAACATTGTCATCTCTAGTCTATTTCATTCAAATATGTTTTTTATTTTTTAAGGGGTATTTTTTCCTAAGTTCTGCTTGCAACCCACCGAATTGATTTCGAGCTGCTCGGTAAAGTCAGAGCAGTGGTGTTACGGTGTTTGTCACTGGGAGGAGCCTCCCTCGACTTGCGTGGGCTCCCTGTGAGCGGGGGGCAGTCAGGTGTGGCCCCCACCCAGGCCAGCCCTCTACCCACCATGAGGTGTTCAGCGTATGGTCTCCTCTCAGAAATAGCCAGCCCCCTGGGCTGCTTCATGTTGCAGGGAGCGAGCAGACGGAGCTCTGTCCCCACGACCCGGTGAGCTTGGGGGAGGGGGTGTTTCTCGCTGTGTCACCCACGTGGCATTTCGCGCCCAGCCACGGAACGCACCAAGCGGGGTTGCCAATGTGCCCATTGCCAATGCCCTCTGAGGCGTACGGGCTTCCGGATCCCAACATGTGGTTTTCCTTCCTTCTCTGACATCACAATAGCTCCTTTGCAGCAGGAACAAAGAATGTCACCTTCTCTGGAAATTTTCTCTGTGCCCGTGAGATGCCAGGCCAGCTGCGCTCGCTGGGATGTTGTGTGCAGAGGTATGTAATTTTGGTTTACACTGTATTTTTGCAATATCTAGACATTAGCATGCAGAAACCCGGAGCCTGGAATCATGTGTCAGTGCACAGGGAAAAACGCTCCTGATTTCGACGCGCGAGATGCTCCCCATTACGACGCAAAGTACAGCTCCTGTTAACGCGGTGAAGCTGTCAGGGACAAACCTTTTATCGCTCACATGCTCAGAATTGATGCAGGAACGCTAGACGCCCGAAGAACACAGGGAGCCTCTGAAGCCATTCCAAAGCCGGCGGTGACCAGGGCTGCACCGCGTCCTTAACCCGCCGAGGTTCAAGAGGTTACCGGTCGTTATTTCTCGTGGAAAAGACACAGTTGACATGACCAATTTGTCTCTAGTTCAATTTACAAACATCTAGAAATTTTCAAGAAAGTGACTTCCTCCCGTCCTTGATAGAAGGTTACTAAGCACACAGACGGGGGTTGTATTTTCTCTTGGGTCGGCTTGGCCCGTGGACCCCACGCAGAGACGGTCTGCCGATGCGCAGGGCCCACGGGTGGGCACGGGGAGCAGCGCCTGCTGGCCTCTCGGGCCCTCGCGGCGTCGTGGGTGGGACAGGTGCACGAGGCTGCTGCGCTGGGCCGGAAGACCCAAGACTGCGAGCCTCTCCCCGGGGTGGCTCAGAGGATGCTTGGGGGGCAGTGAGGGCGTGGCCTGAGGTTGGGAAGGAGTAATAATAAAAACCCCTCCATCCACGTGTGGCTCACGTGTGCCTGACGTTCTCTGAGGTGAGCCCTGAGGACCTCCCCTTCGTATGGATGAGGAAAGCGAGGCCAGCGCCTGCATGAACCTGCCGGGGGGGGGAGCTGCTAGGACGTGCGGCGGCTGGAACGGGGAAGCAGGTGAGAGACCCTGCAGCTCGCCTATGCCCTGGGGCTGCCATGGAGCCTCCGCAAGCCTGCAGAAAGCCCTGCATGTCCGTCCACTGGGAAGTACATCTGGCGCTGTGTCTGTGCATGTGTGTGGACATGTATGTGTGCACGCTTGCAAGTGCACCTGCGTGTGTGTGCATACTCAGTGTGTGCATGCCCACGTGCGTAGTCGTATGTGGTGTGCATGGGTGTGCACTGTACAGTGCGTGTACTGTGTCATGCTGTGTGTGTCAGCTGCGTGCGTGTGCAGTGTGTATGGGCGTGTACCATGTACCGCACGTGTGTGTGTCAGCTGCACACGGTGTGCAGTGTGTATGGTCGTGTACCATGTACCGCGTGTGTGTTGGGTACTGTGTTCACATGTGCGTGTGTGTCAGCTGCACAAGGTGTGCACGTGTGTATGGGCGTCTACCGTGTACCACGTGTGTGTTGGGTACTGTGTTCACATGTGCATGTGTGTCAGCTGCACATGGTGTGCAGTGTGTATGGGCGTGTACCGTGTACCGCGTGTGTGTTGGGTACCGTGTTCACATGTGCGTGTGTGTCAGCTGCACACGGTGTGCACGTGTGCATGGGCGTGCAGCGTGTACCGCGTGCATGAGTGTCAGCTGCACACGGTGTACATGTGTGTATGGGTGTGTACCGTGTACCGCGTGTGTGTTGGGTACTGTGTTCACATGTGCGTGTGTGTCAGCTGCACACGGTGTGCAGTGTGCATGGGCGTGCAGCATGTACCGCGTGCGTGTGCATAAACTGCACAGTGTGTGCACGTGTGTATGGCGTGCCTAGTACACTGCACGTAAGTGCTTGTGCGCACAAGTACTAAGCAATCCTGCTGGGCAGGGACATCATTCAAGGGCCCAGGCTGAGCATCTCAGGAATAACGGGACCGCGAGGGAAGTCATCTGAGAGCGGTGCGAGCCGCACACCTTGGCCATGAGTCGGGTCCTGCAGACGGCTGCCCTCTGCCTCCAGCTGAACGGAGACCAGGAGTGGGGGCGGGAGAAGCCGGCATGGCTGCGTCCCTGCAGCGTTTCTGGCAGGCCCATGTCTCCCTTGTGTCCAGCTGCCCCTGCCAGCCCCTCAGGGGGGTCACTGGACCTGGTCCGGCTGCTGGCTGCTGCCTCGCCCCCTATGGCCCCTGAGATGCTCCCACGAAAGCAGGTCCTATTTCCGCAGGATCCTGAGTGGCGCCGTCTTTCCTCGGCTGCTCCTCTCTTCACGCGCTGGTGCTCTCCAGGCAGAGCTTCCTGAGAGCAGACAGCAGACCACGTCCTCACATGGGTGCGAGCTCCGTGGGGTTCGCCCGAGCTGCCCGTGCCTCGTGTGTGGGGAACGTGGGGCCCAGGGCGAGGCAGGCCCCATGTGACTGACACAGCGTCTGTGGTCAAGGGCTGCCGTGCCAACAGCCACCATGTCCTCAGACACGTGGGAGGGGCCAGGGGTCCACTTCACACGCTTGGCACGTGTCATCCCAAGCGGTGTCCACAGCGGCTTGCCTGCTTGCAGAGGAAGAAATGGGGTGTCGGGTGGGTAAGGAGGTGCCAAGGTCACACAGGCCGGGGTGCCAGTGGTCTCACGCCTCCCGTCCGTGGTGGCTCAGGGGCCTGGTCTCTGCTCACACTGCTCTCCCGTGCCCTCATAGCCACCTGGAGGGGGGCTTCCACTCAGCCCCATGTGCCCACACCCAGACTCCCACTGCATCGTCCCTGCGTGCCCTGGGCTCACCTCCCACAGACACCTTGGGCCCCACCCTGAGCCTTCTGTGTCCTGTGTGTTCCTGAGCATATTTCCATGCCGTGTGGCTTCCAACCCTCACGGCTGCAGACTGTGATGTCACACCTTACGTGTGTGGGGTGCACGTGTGTGTCTCCCATGTGTGGCCCTGAGCTCCTTGGGGCTCTGGACCAGACCCGGAAGCCAGCATGGACCCCGGGCTGGCACTAGCCGGCAGGGTGGATGAAGGGCTGAGGACGCGGCTGTCCGGCTGGAGCCCCCACCGCCCACATTTAACCAATTAGTCCTCAAGACTGTTTGTTAGGTCACTTGCAGCATCAGCCCCATTTTGCAGATGAAGAAACCGAAAGGGCTCAGGTGTGGGGGTTCACATGTGGGTACAGAGATGTCCCCCAACTGTGATGAATTTGGATGCCCCCAACGTGGGGCTGGCGTGGAGACCTCTGGTCCCACTGCCATCCTTCCTAGCCAGCAGCTGCCATGGAATCAGCATCCTCACGCAGGAACAAAGGGCCCCGTTACCCAGGACTGACATTCTGGGAACATGGACCAGCGCAACAATGAACGCCAGCCGCCCCTGATGGTCGGCCGGTGGAGCAGCCCCACAGCCGCTTGCCGCGGTGTGCGGTCCCGATGAGAGATTACAGGGTGAGGGGCGGGCAGCCAATCAAGGGATCGGATTGGTCGAGCCGTCCTAAGTGCTTTATAATTGTGTTTCCGAGGACTATGGTTTAATGCCAGCCAAGGTTCCCTATTTTAAACTGTGTCACACAATTTAAAAGGACTGCCTCACGTCCTCTCCAACCTCGCATTATGTAAATTGTTAAGACTCTTATCCTGGGAGTTTGCCTTAGTTGCTGGCTGTTTTAAAATTCCATTTCTAAAAAAAAAAAAGGAGACTAGGGAGAAAGAAAAGAAAAGCACCTTCCTCCTCCTCCTTCTCCAGGAGATTGGCAACGGTGGCATGGCATGGCATGCTACAACGTTCTACACGAGGGCCACGGGTGGGGGGGGGCTGGCGGCTGCCCTCGCAGGGCCTGGTTTTCTCATGGCATTCAGAAGGGCTCCTGAGAAATCAGTATTTGTGCTTGCAGCAAAGCCCTGGTGCCCATTCTGGCCTTCTTCTCTGAAGGCGAGATTTGTGACCAAGTAATTAAAGAACTTGGAGCATGTAACCTACGGAGGAGGGGAAGAGAGGACTCCCGTTGGGTCCAGCACACACCCCTCCAGGGGTCTTACGGGACTCTGCAGAGACTGTCCCCGTGCTGCTGACCTGCCCCCCTGCGGCCACCTGCCTGCTGGTGGGAGACAGGCTGGCCTGGCCCGTTGACATCCACACTCCGTCCCGACTCCCTCTTCTCAAGAGACAGACTCACTGGTAGGAAGGACAAGGCGCATGGCCAGCAGCTGTCATCCTCTTGGCCACTTTGAATGGCCGGCCTCGGTCATGTGACCCCAAGGGACCACCGAGGCCTGACTGGAGGCCTCTGCAGCACCTGCGGGTCTGGCTCTTCCTGGTGCTCCTGAGCAGCCCGGTGCCAGCCCGTACCGCTGGATGGTTCGCGGGAGAATAAAACAGAGCAAAGAGAGAAGCACGGGTCCCCAGCCCGGTGCTCCAGACCCGCCAGCAGCTTCTGAGTGTCCCTTAGATCGAAGACCGCGGGGTGGGCCTCCACCCCTGGCAGCCCAGACACACCTGCTGGACTGTCCTCTTCACCAATGAGGCCTGGCCCCACGGTCACGCCTGTGCCCCAAACCCCTGCTCTGGTGCTTGGAGCTTGGCTGGTGTCAAAACCCCACTTCCTCAATTTTGAGGGAAAGTAAATGCAAAAGAAACAGCACTAACTCCGCCAGAGTCGGTTCTGGGGCCACAGGTGCTCAAAGCACCAGATGATCCCAATCCTGCCCGCTGCCCCCTGCCCCCAGGCCCGCCCCCTGGGAACACTTCCATGTTCATGGTTGAGCATGAGGAGTGTTCTGGACACCGTCTTTCAGTTTGACCAACCACAGTCCAGCCCTGAGTTGGCCCCAAGGGGATACAAGAGAAATATGAACAATAATCCTTGTTCTGCATGGACTTAGGTCCGAACAGGAAATAACTGTCCACACCAAGGAGCACAAAACAGGGGTGTGAGCATGTCTAGGGCTCGCTGGATTGGGTGAGACTGTCAGGCAGCTCTGGGCCCCAAGCTGGGGTCGGCTGTGGGTGATGGGGACGTTGGGTGCGGCGGGAGTGTGGCCAAGCCTGAGCAAAGGTGAGTGTACGTCTGGGGAGGCACGTTGAGAGGCTGCACTGGAACAGTGTGGCTGGGGCCAGAGCCTGCGTGGGGGAAGCCTGTCTGCACCTGCCTGGGACCGTGCCCGGGCTGCTTTTCTCTGCCTAGCGCAGCCCGAGTACTCACTATCGGCCTTGGTTATTGGAAACAAGGACAATACCCGTAAGCGGAACCACCATGCACCGTCCCACTGCTCCCGTCTGGTTTTCTTGAGGATCTAGCATGAATATGGTGCAAACTTGGTTGAAGGGCTTTGCCCACTGCCTTTCCTCTTCCTTCTTGTAGAGTTAGAGTCCCGTGAAATGAGACAACTAGAAGGAGGACAAGAAAAGACAGACCATTCCTCTTTTCCACAGCATTAGCGCATGTCCTCCTGAGCCCCCTCAGGGTTTGGTGAGAGGCTCACGGCGTGGCACCGGTGGTCCTCAGTGGTCAGGAGGCACGAGGGCTGTGCGACGTACGCTCCACATGGGTGGGTGTGAGGTGAAGGCCCCGGCAGCCCTCCTCGTCCCCAGAGTCTGGAGACCCCCGGGATCCACTTCAAGGGAGCCAGTGCTGGGTCCCTGCTGGGTGGGGGTGTTACAAACCCAGCACTTGGTGCTGAGATGCGGCCCACGGCGGAGCTTCTCCATAACAGGCCATCACGGCTGCGGGTGGGTGGGACGCTGCGGGACCGGCCAGGGCCCCCCAGGAAACAGAATCCACTCCAATGGTTTGAGAGGAGACTTTGGTGCAAGGACTCCTCACAGCGGCATGGGTGCGAGCAGGACCAGAGGCCGTGCACGGAGCGCCACCATCTCACACTGCTGCCCCTCGAGCTCCCCGTGCTTCCTTGTCCCGGGAGCGTCTGTGTTCACCCCACGGGTCAGCTGTACTCGTGAACAGGACCAGCCACGGCCAGGTCGACTGTGATTGCGGGGGCGCGTGGAGAGCTCAGGTAGCCTGTCCAGTCGAGGAGGGTCTGACAGCCGGTCCTGGCTCTGCCCCGGCGCTGCTGCCCCCTGGGCTGGAGGGCCGGGTCGGACACGTCCATGGACGGCAGAGCGCCTCACCAGCACGGGCACGCAGACGGGAAGCACAGCCCTAATGACAGGTCTGAACGGCTGTCCTCCTCCTTCGAGAATCACCACGGTATCCCATTTGTTCATATATATATATATATATATATATATATTTTTTTTTTTTTTTAAGATTTTATTTATTTGACAGAGATAGAGACAGCCAGCGAGAGAGGGAACACAAGCAGGGGGAGTGGGAGAGGAAGAAGCAGGCTCCTAGCGGAGGAGCCTGATGTGGGGCTCGATCCCATAACGCCGGGATCACGCCCTGAGCCGAAGGCAGACGCTTAACCGCTGTGCCACCCAGGCGCCCCTGTTCTTTTATATTTTTTTAAATGAGGAACGAACATCTCTTAATTTTGCTGTGGAGTGGTCTTAGGCCGATTTCCAGAGAAGCAGTTAATGACCACCGTTAAGGAGAAGGCCAGTGGGGATGCCTTCGGGGCCAGGAGACAAATCAGCGTGTGGCCCTACGTAGCTGTGTTTTCTGTGCAGACCAGCAGGGAAGCAGGGGGGGCACGGCCCGCGGCACAGGCTCCTGGCCCGGGCCCGCCCCGCACACCACCTCGCGGCCCACAGAGCAGGCAGGAGGGTGTGCACACGCGGGCTGACGGCTTGCCTGACCTTGGCCCTTTGGTGCTCTGTGACTTTAGCCATGAAGTGTCACTTCCTTGGACTTCCACGTCAACACTGAGAACAGGAAATTGCTTTATTATTATGCTAAACCGGCACGTTGCTTGGTTAATGAAAGTGGCTTCGCGGCAGCATATGGAAGACAGAGTGCCACGAAAGCTGTTATCATCAACAGCCCACATAATTTGTGCTGTTATTAGGGACAATTTGTGACTTTTTAAAAGTCGAGTGGGTCCAAATGTCAAATGGGGAAAACATTCGTTAAAACATCTAGGAGTAGTGAATGATTTAGAGTGGGAAGAAATCCAAAGAGATTTAAACATTTCTATTCTAATTCAGTATTTAAAAACGTACACAGGGTGCCTCCCGCATTTAGTGCACATCTCCTCGTGCCCTTGCGGCGGCCTGCCCCCCTTCCTCGCGGTGTGTCGGCCGGGAGAAAGGAGACGCGCTCCACGAAAAGTGCCTCCGTGCCTCCCTCTGGCCCCTTCGCCTGGAACTCTCATTCCCTTCGGGCAAAACCGGGTTGAAAACCCTGGGGGATATGTCACCGGGTGAGAAGTTCTCCAGACAGAAGGGCAAGACTTCAAGATGAGGGAGAATTACCTGAGAACGGTTTATGACATCTTCACAACTTCAGCCAAGACCTCAGCGGGGAATGTGGGAAGGTGCCGGATGCCCAACCCTTTCCTAACCTCGCAAGGTGGAAGGGGATTGAGTGAGGCATCCGTTCACACACTCATCGCTGTGAGCAGCTGCTGAGCCCCGAGCAGCCTCTCCGAGCTTGCAGTCAGCTTGGGAATGGGCACATTCCCTTCCCATCAACGGCAGTTTGCCCAGGACTTGTGTTTTCTCACAGTGACCGCTGAGAAGCCAGCTATGCAAACATGCTGTCGTCGGGAGGAATGGGGCACGATCTGCAATGAAGCTACGAGGCACCTCAGGCTGACCGTTACTTTGCCGGCACAACAGATGCTGGGTGCTGCTGCGTTTCCCTTGAAAATGGGTCCCGTGGGGTCACTGTGGCGCCCCTGGGCACCCTGGCACACACTTTGGGAACCGCAGCTCTAGGCAATGTGGAGTGTGGTTTTCAGATGGGCTGATTTCCCAACTGTTTGTCAGTCCACAGTGAGTACAGAAATTGAGGAGAAGCTTAGAACACATGATGACTCCTGATTAGGGCTCGCATTTTGTGTATGCTTGCTTTTTATTTTCCAATAATTTATTTTTATTTAATTCTATAAACTGAGGTCTTCAGTGGGTTAGAATTAAAGAACAAGCCGGTTCTTTCCCACAGACAGTCTGAGAGGCGCCGTCCTGGGGCATTAGTCGAAAGGGGAAGCCATACACAGAAACAGGTGCTTTCCAAAATCTGAAATGACAAACCACGGAGTATGATTATTCAATCACCACAAGTAGACGACGCGATGGTAGACCCTTAAGACGTCCGTGAATGAGAAACGCTAGTTGGGTTTTCAGGGTCTTGGGGTATTTATTGAACCATGAGATGAAGCTTCAGTTTTATTGCACAAAACATGGGCGTTGGTGCTGACGTCATGTCCGGCATCTGATCGGGACATTCCTGCCCCTTCTCCGGCCCTTGGTCGTCAGTCGTCACTGTCGGGGCCAAAGCACAGCCTTGTCCTTGAGCGCTGAGACCCGGTGACCACTTCTTGGTGCTAAACACTTGTCTTTTGGTCACCAGTCCTTAACATGGCCTGAGTAAGAAATCAGTAGAGTGTGTAATAAACCTTTTGTGTTTGGAGCACGGGGATGGACTCTTTCAAATGAGCTTCAGAGGAGAAGGGAAACAACACCGCCCGAGGTGTGCCAGAACCACGATTTCTTCCCACATTTGCCAATTGCAACATCATAGCTGGAGAAACCTATAAATTAGGAGCGTTCACAGAATTTAGAGCCAAAAGGAATCACAGAAGTGTAATTATCTCTCCTCCGGTTTCTGTGCCTCTCACCGTGTCCCGCGTGGGTCCGTGTGCAGCGAGGTGCAGGGACGTGGCGTAAACACGAAGTGTGTGGTGTTGTTGTGTGGCTCGTACACGGTGGATGTGTCTGCATTGTTCCAGAGCTGTTTTCTGAAAGTTTAGTGTGTGCTGGGTTGTGGGGGGAGGTGGCAACCAGGAGAGTCAGCCGGAGCGGGGGGTCTCACTCTCAGAAGGGGGTGCTGTTACCTCATGGCTCCTGCTGGTGGGTCGAGAGAGGAGCCGGCATTTTAAGGGGAAAAAGCATGTGTGCTCTTTTCTCCCTTCACTATTTCGTCTTTTTGTTGGTTTGTGCTTTTGATGTTAAAAGAGGACGGATAATATTTGTAATGCCAAAGAGCAGCCTCTGTCTTCTCTTCACAGAGAGTCTCAGCTTTTAGATGTTAACAGTCGTTTGGTTTGGAAAAATTTCCAAGATGCAGGAGAGCAAACAGAGCTGCCCCCGGAGCTGGATGTCCAGACATTTTGTACAACTCAATGCAGTCCGGCCACTTCCAAACCCTCCAGCTCCACCAAGGTCCTAAATATTTGATCCATTAAAAAAAAAGATTCCGAGTACATATCAAATAAAACTAAATCCAATGATACAGTGCATTGACGTCCCTTAAATTCTGATTTTGTAAGTGTTTAGAAAGCTTTTCGTCCGTATTTTAGGACCCTCTGAACCTGGCTGTCCATGGGAGGAATTAAACGTCAAAGAGCAAGTTCATTCAAAACAGATTAAAACAGATTCCGAAGTTGGTACAATGAATTTTTTGCACATGAGATAAACTGAGTCGTTTCTTATTCTGTTTTGAGATTGGAGATCCTGTTTGTGTGTCTTTAAAATGAAAACAGATAGTGTTTGCCATCACTGCTTATTTTTAGAATTTTTCACACAGAGGATTCACGTCACAATGTCCACATTTCAGCCTTAAAGTGAGTACTTTTTTTTTTTTTTAGGTCAGAAGGTGATTAATAAAGCTATCATACGTAACTTATTCATATGTTAAATAGCAGGGGAATACTCATTCTTTAGTCCAAAATGGAATTATTGTCAACAAAGGCTGTTATGACTTATTTACGCACCAAGAAGCACCTTGACCCTTTTAAAAAAGAAATGTGCAAGTAGTTTTGTAAATCAGGAAAGTTCGAACGGACTGGGCCTCTGTCCTTGTCATGGCAAGCATGTTCTTACGGCACCCCCTCTCGGGGGTTTCTAACGCCCCAACTGCAGCCAGTGTAGTGTTTGGGCACCAAGGCTGCTCTGCGAGGGGCTGTTTGCACGCGGACCCTGCGGTCGGTCCCGTTAGCTCTGGAGCGGCTTCTCTGTTGATTCTTGTCAGTCTCTTGTCCAGGGCTTTGTTCGTTCAGCTACTTTTAAATTGGACAGTTCAGGGTGACGGTCTAGGAAGGGTGGCTTTTCCAGGTGCAGGAAGATCTCTGGGGAAACGGTGTAACAGAAGGAGAACTTTTAGACCAAAGGGCGCCTCCCTTTACAAATGAAGAAATCAAGGCTCAGTAGAGCAACCCCTGCCTCCGAGCCTCGCTGAACCATGTGACCTGGTGTGTCTTTTTCCTCAGTGGTCGGAACAGTTACACTTAGAATGTATCTTACCGATCGTTACATGTATGTGATGTAGCAGGGTTTCCTGCCAGAAAATCTGTCATTTAATTGGTGCTGATCTTGAAATTAATGTTGTCTTAGACCATGACAATAAGGTTCACTTCTGCTTTGTTCTCCGAAGTGTATCCAGTCTGTAACCAATTAACTCATGAGACAGCATACAAAAATTGGGTACAGGGTATTAGCAAATGTAATCCAGCGGCACATGTTAAAATGATAACCTGCTCGATCGAGTTGGGACTGAGTCAGGAATCCAAGAGTTCTGTCTCCTCGGGAAAATATAGGGATCTAATCCATCCTTCTTACAGACTCCAGAAGAAGCATGCGATTACTGTAATAGAGCAGGAAACACGTGACCGTCGTGATCTCAGTAATGCTAACCCTTTACTACACTGGGAGTAGAGAGTATCTTCCTCATTCCAATTCAGAGTCAGTACCAAAAGCCTCCAGTAACTATCATTCTTAACGGTAAAAAATTTGAAGCTGTTATACTTAAAGTCATTTATAAATAAGGATGCCAGCCACCAACAATTCTGTGCAATGCTGCACCTAAAATCCTACCTACGATGGTAGGTCAAGGAGCGAAAGCCAAATTGTAAGGATTGATAGGGAAAATGATATTAAAAACACTGTCAGAATTTGCAGACACTCGGATTATCCACACACAAAAACCCTACCAGAATGCACAATATTTATGTTTAACACGAGGGCTAAGCAGGGTCGAATTATCAAAATCAAAATCACAGCACGAAATACAGAGGTGTTTTTATTCACCAGCAAACTGCAGGTAGAAGATATGCTGTTCAAAATGACACCGTCAAACAGCAGCTACAACCACTGGTAATAATCAACTTGTATTCGATTCTTCTCCCCGGCACATAGCATTGTCCCTAAATCCCCACTGATGGAGGCATGGCCACATGAGCAGAAGGGACGTGAATTAGGACCCCGTGCGCCATTCTCACCCATCCGCTGTGGGGTCAGCACCGCTGGGCACGGCCGCTGTCCCATCCACATGGGCTGCAGCAGGAAGAGAAGCACCAGCCAGCCTCTGTAGCCAAGTACTAAGAATGAGAAATAAGCATCTCATTTGATTACATCTGCAAAGACCCCATTTCCAAATAAGGTCACATTCACAAGTTCTGAGGGTAAGACCTTCGACATATCTTTTCTGGGGATACAATTCACCCCACAAAAGTGGTATTGTCTACGTTTGGTAACGTATTACAAGAGAGGGATGAGCTCAGAGAAGGATTGGCTCATTTGTGAGCAGGAATCGAGGGAGGGTGGAGATTCCACAAA
Source organism: Ursus americanus (assembly GCF_024610735.1). NCBI lineage: Eukaryota > Metazoa > Chordata > Mammalia > Carnivora > Ursidae > Ursus > Ursus americanus. The sequence goes on from NC_142136.1 coordinate 1,435,123, forward strand.
TTCATTAACTTGTAGGAGGAGAGAAGACAATTGCTTCTCACCCAGATAGTAAAAAATTAACTTGGAAAGCTTTGAACCACTCATACTATATGGATTTCAGTCCTTCAGCCAAGATCACTTCAAAAGTATGGTCATTATACCCACTGTTAAAGCTTCTTAGTAGGGTCAGCTGTAAGGGAACCACTGGGGTCAGTACTACCTTTAGAGTAGACAAAATGGCTCGTGGATGAGACCACGAGTGTGGCTTTCCGCGCAGAGCCCAGCACACCAGCAGGCAGGTTAATAGCGAAGACATGGGGACAAGGAAGCGAGAAGTAGAGGAAATCGGAAAGGTGTGCTAGGTACGAACAGAGACGCAAGTCTGAGCACATGTACCTTAGTGAAATCAAGTAGAGAGAAAGCCAACCAAGCCTCTGAATGTTTTCGTGCCAAGAACTACCAGCCCGGACTAAAAGATGCGTGATTTTAGGGATATAAGATGACCTTTGGGTCCCATCATCCATAAACAAGAAGGAGGCTTGGGGCATATATCTCTGATGCTTATATCAAATATGGCCAAGGAGGCTGATGGAAAAGGAAGAACCTTCTAGAAGGAGGGGCCAAGTGTCACAGAAAACAGTGAAGCAGAAGCCACACCCAGGAGCACGATCAGGACCTAATCAAAGACATCACCCCCCGCTCAGAGCGGAGAATTGTGGCGATGGGATGGACCTGTGGCTTCCTTGTTCTGAAGGGTCTGCAGACTGTGGTTACCTCGGCCCTGTCCTCCAGCATGGACAGCTGTGTGAGAAGCAGGTGACTGGGTCTTTCAGATCCCAGGGTTCTGGTTTATGAGGAACCCAATCAGGGTCCGATGAAGACACAGGGCCTCACTCCATGATCCAGGCTTTGAGCTCCACGCAGACACAGGAAGCCACACTGCGGCCATGTTCTCCACGTGGGAAGGAGACACGCAACTATTTGGTGACTCAACATGTGACTTTTGAGAGTAATTAGTTCTGTCCACCAAAACATTTCCCATCTCCACCCAGGCGGACAGGGGAAGGCTCAGCCATACGACTGACCTCAGCTGAGGAAATGTAAGTGGACATGACATCTCTCTCTTCCAGAGAAGGCATAAGAGCCGCCAAGTGACTCACCAACAAAGTGAGTTTCCTCTGCCGTCCTGGGTCGCAGAGGGAGGAGCGGAGTCCACAGCTAGCCTGTAGTGGGCATGTAGCAAAACTAAGAAATAAACGTTACTCCCCGAAGTCACTGAGATCTTGGGTATGTTTGGTCACAGCACGACCTAGCCTACGTTAAATAGCATAATCCCTGGGAATAAATCAACAAATGATGTGAAACTATTCGGCACCAAATTTATAGAACTCTGTCGAGCGATGTTGACAAGACCTAGATAAATACTCGTGGTCGTGAAGACTCAGTACCCACACAGCTGTGCGCCACATGCATCTGGTTCTATAGATTTCATGCATTTCTAATCAGTATCTCGATAAGGACATTGAAGGAACTGACAAGGCTTAAGAATGACCAAGATATTTGTAAATAGGAATAAAAATGGGGAGGGTCAGCATAGGCCCCCAGACATCGGGACCCATGCAGGAGGCATGGCGTGGTCAGGAAGCCACTGTGGATATTATGAGATAAGGAATCTGTTAGACAAAGAAGACTTCATGTCTCTGCGGGAGAAACTGAGGACTGCGGTGTTCAGAGAAGAGGCTGGAGATCCACCGTGAAATTGGTCCTCAGTCTCCCCAGGTGCTGACGCCGCAGTCGGAGTCTGAGAGCTGCGCTCAGCCATGGCAGCCACGGCAGCGAGGCCGCCTGGGGCTGGACCGCCATGGGGAAGTGTCGGGACAGCTGTAGACAGCACACGGCCATGGCGACCGCAGGTCCTGGGGCCAGGTCAGCGGGGCCAGCCCACAGGGAGATAGCCTACGCCTCTGTGTCCACCACCACCACAACCAGCACAGCCCGCAGGGCGTCTGGGCGGTTGCTTCCAGCTTCCACATGCCCAAGTTCCTCCTGGGACAGCCCTGCCTCAAAACCATGCAAGACAGGGGGTTTGGGAAAAGTGCGGTGCAGTTCAACCCAATTAGCAACTGCAGGTTTTAGGAAGTTCAATTAGTCAAGACGGCAGGACGCGTGTGCAGAAATAGAAACGTTCAGAAGAAGACACAACCCAGAAGCAGACCTGAGGACAAGAGCGGACCCAGTGGAGGGGACACTCGAGGTCACTGGAGAAAGAAGCCCTATTCAGTAGAAGTCACTGGCCACCATATAGAAAAGCTGAAGAGTGTGGGTTCCTGGCCCCACGAGAAAGGATCACTTCTGGATGGATTAAAGGTTTTTGTGTCAAAAGCAAAACGTTCGGAAGAAAATATGGGAGAATCTTTAGGTCCTTAGGGTAGACAAACATTTCTGAAACAAAACACAGAAGGTACTGACTGTGAAAGGGGCTCCTGGGGGCTCAGCCGGCTGAGTGTCTGACTCTCGATTTCGGCTCAGGTCATGATTTCAGGGTCGTGGGATCCAGCAGGAGTCGGGCTCCACGCTGAGTGTGGGGTCTGCATACGGTTCTCCCCCTCCCTCTCCTCTGCCTCTTCCCCCAAAAAAAGGATTCAGTGGGGGCTGTTTCAGTGCTGGTTGTTCTAGACGTGGAGAAGGGCCTCACGTGGCTCTGAGTCAGGGACGGGGTGACCTCTGCCACGGAGCCACAGCAGTGGCTACAATGTTACAAAGATAATGGGAGGTTCAGGTGGTGCCACCAACTGCTCTTCCTAGAAACCGGCGGTGACCCTAGACCTGCGTGTGGTGGAGCCTGGCTGGCCCCGCAGTCCGCCCGTTGCCTCCGCGCCATGTGGACGGGACCTTGTTCGGGGGCAGAGCGGTCGCTAACTCCGCAGTGGCTGCAGAGTGGCTGCTCTCCTGAGGGTCAGTCTGCAAGGCTCCCGGCTGAGCGTTACCTCTCGGGGGCGGCGTCTTTCTAAGGCCTCTGCCGACAGACAGTTTTTACTGTAGGGAAGTCACTTTCTGCTGAGAGCCAGGCCCCCGAAACAGCTCCCTCGCAGGCAGAGGTCCCTCCCGGGCGGCCCTACAAGCTCCCCTCTGCAGCGGGGACTCGGGACGGCTCTGTCTACCCGCCTGGCTCTGTTGTCCTGGGGTGATCGTGAGACTGCTGGTCGTGACCGCCAAGTGTGCATGGGGTATGGACAGGTCAAGCCTGGCTCTCGGGTGCTCTGCGACAAGGGCACTCTGGGCCGCGGGTATTTGCAGGTACTCAGGGTACCAAGAACCACAGGGCAGGTGCAGGGTGCTGTGGGCGCATCCGGGCTGGACTAGAGCATCAAGAAAGGAGAGCAGAGGGTTTGGTCAGAGGCGGCCGCGGAGCTTCATGCAGAGTGCCCGAGCCGCTGTGTGTGCAGACGGATGGTACGAAAGCCTCTGACTCACCGTCTTCCCCCCAGTAAGGCCCGAGGTGGGCACCTTCCAAATCATGTTCCGCATTTCTCTCACTTCCTGCTTCGTACAGTTTTTGCTTCAGCAGAGGGCTCGGGGCTTGTCACGGAATGGGTGTGCGGCCCTGCGTGTGTAAGAGCGTCCCGGGGAGGACGTCCCCGGGCTGTGTGCAGCAGACACAGCACGGACGTGACCTAGGTGTGCATGTGACAGGCCCCACCAAGGCAGGTTTTGCTGAGAGAGCCTACATGCTCCTGCTGGTCCAGGAACCCATCCTGATCTTTCACGTGACACTCAGTTATTCCAGGGGCAACACATCTAGAGAGGTTTTTAAGTTGTCCAAGTGCCAGACGGCAGCGAGGATTTGGCGAATCTTGGGGGAGGGCTGTGTGCAGGATCCGAGTTGGTGGGGGAAGCGTCTGCATAATCAGCACACATGGTCCCCGTGATCGTTTCTGGCGTCCCTACACCGGCCCATGTGGACCGGGAGACCTCCTCGCGGTGACGGTGTGACGTGGCTTTGCCTCCCCGGGATCTCCCCCAGGCGCTCCGATGCGCTGTCAGGACACAGACCCCGGGAGTGCCTCACGTGCGCTCGGCAGCTAAATGGCGACCCTAGCGGTGCCTCCTGCCCGTTCAACGAGGACTGAGCAAGGCGAGACCAAGGACGGTCTCACGCCCGCACGGACCATGAGCAGCTGCTTCCAGGAAGCAGGATGGGTGGCTACCGAGAGAGTCACCGAAGCCGTTGACAAAGCTCCGTTTCAGAGAATTCTCTCAGGGCTGCAAGTTCCCTCCCGAAATGCACAAGACGGTTTTGGACGTCCGGTTTGTGACCTGCTCTCATTAGTGCCTGGGTGACACCCACCAGCTGAGGCCCACCTGGGTGCTGCGTGGGGTAAGCCCTTCCCCGGGGTCCTGATTTTTCTCAGTGAATGTGTTGATTGACTTTTTAATTTTTAAAATGTTTTCCAATATGGGAAATCAGGTGGTGGAGTACGTGTTCAGACGCTCAGGCGATTCATAAAGAGAGGCACCCTAACTAGTGTTTTCGAGCAAGGGCCGTGGATCAGGCATGTACCGAGCTCCTGGCATGCGTATCTATGGAATCCTCAAGCAACCCTGCGGGGTAGACAGTATTTAGCAGCCCCACTTTACAAAGGAGGAGTCAGGACCCTAGAGAGCATGTCCGTGTCTCACAGCAAACATGCATAGCTGGGTCTCGTTTCAGAAATTATGGTTACTCCTCACTTTCTTCTGCCATATTTGTCCAAACACAAAACGCACAAATTTTCAGAATCTAGCAACTCAATGACAATAACAGTTCCGGTTGTGAGCCCGCAGCATTTTAGGAAGTTCCAAAACACGTTCTCTCGTTCCCTGAAGACCAGACAGGGTCTTGAGAGGCAGGTGGTGCCAACACTACCCGATGGGACAAGAGGGCATCCCTCAAGGCTGCCTGGCGAGGTGACCGCCATCTGGTCCCGTGTCTCACGCCTCGTGTCTTGTTAGGACTCCGTGTTGCGTGTGGGGATTGGAACCCGCAGAGCGGCGTGGAGGCCGTGCAGTGCGAGCTCTTGGCAGCACAGGCATGGTGACCACAAGGCGCGCGGACCCAGCAGGGCTCCGTGAGAGCGTCACCTGCCAACACTGGTGAGAAGTCTTTGAATTATGCAGGTGAAACTGATTTGTGCGAGAAAAAAGCAGAATTAGATAGTGCACTGGGTTTAAAACATTCTTTGCATCGGCAAAATTTGGTCACTGTTTTCAACAAGACACACGGAGTTTGCATTTATTTATTTTCCTTCGGTGTTTCTGGTGTTGACCGCTCGTGAGACAGAGTGACTCTAAGTCAGTACAAAGAACAACATGGTCTCTGTCTTCACCGAGGCGAGGAAGAGGGGGAGGGGTTTTAGCGGCGTATTTAGAGTGTTGTCTTTGGTGTGAAACGGGAAGCATTAGTGGGAGCAGATCTGGATCTGAGCGCTTACACTCCCACGGCTTGGGGGACCCCCATGGGAAAAAGAAGGCAAATTCAGAAATACAGAATTAAGAGCGAACGTGAAGATTTGTTTAGAATGACAAAGGAGACTGCGGCAATTTCACTCTGCGGACAGACACCTCAGGTGTCCTCGCATCCGGGCTCATGTGACCGCAGGCCCTCCCTCCTCTGTCATGGCCGCCCCTCTGGTGTCTGGCTGCACACCCCGGCATTTTCCACGGAGAGAAGAGAAATACGACAGCCTTCACTCTTTCAGGTCAATCCAATTTTGTTTTTAGTTATTGACCACTGAGAAAATGTTCACTTTACAACCAGTGTTGGCTACACCAGCTAAGTCTTCTAAAGACTGCTGGCAAATCTGAGGAAGATCCTCTATCAAGTTTCCTTCCCAAAGCCGTACCATTTCGGGTAATTTTAAGTTTCTTGTCCTGTGAGGAATCCTTGTTATTCCCTGAGTTGACAATTGCTACCACCCTCACTGCCCGTGCTGTCCTTGCATTAAGGGATGAATTGTGGGCCTCACAGAATGTCTACTCATCGGAGCCATGTGGGTCCCCAACACCAAGGCTGGGTCCCAGGAACACCAGCAGTCCCTGCGTCCCAGCACCCAGCACAAGGCCGGTGGCTCAGGGAGGTGGGACGGGTGAGGACAGACAGAATCCGACGGGTTAACACCTTCCTTTGCAAACCGTCGGAGCACATCTGACCGTGTGAACAGGCGTGGGCACCTCCCCAGCCTTGGATGGGATGGACTTGCCAGCTCAGGCTTCACCAACCTCCTGGCAAGTCGCCCTGAACTTCTGTGCAGAAACAGGGACCGCTCTGAGCATCACTCTGCCGCCTCCGGTCCCTGCCGCACAGCCGGGGGGGGGGGGGTCCCCGCGACCTGTGCAGCTCACAGTGCCCTGCCCGAGCCCCACGTGGCCTTCGGTGCTGTGACAAACAGGAGACGGGTGTGCAGGTAAAACCCCTCTCGTCTGAGGGCTCTGCTGGACTCCCAGCCATCTGCCCATCCCTGAGCTGAGAGCACGTAAAATGCCGTGAATCGGGTGCACGCTGACTCCCAAAGTAGGGCTTCCCTTCGCTTTCTGGAGAAAGCAAAGCAGTTTCTACACTACTAACAAGGTGTAAGCTCCTAACACCTCACGGATAGAAATGAATCCAGAGACGATCATCTCATCAGTGTTGGAAAGAAGGTTCGTCACGCGTGTAGCTTATCGACTGCACGCTCTGCGGATCCAGGCTCTCCTGTTCCCTGAATCAGGCAGGGAGGCGGGACTCGTCCCGCAGACACCATGCAGTCAGAAAGCAAAGGCCAGAGGCACGAGCGTGGCCCAGGCCTCTCGCGGGGATGCCGTGTGCACCAGCTCGGGCAAGCTCTGTTCCACGCAGGCCCCGTGTGCGTGTGCCTGCCCCACGTCTTCTCTCTCTGTTATGAGAGGTCGGAGGTGGGCCTGCTGTCTGCACTGGGGTGAGTTTCTCAGATGATCTTCCCTACACCTGGGATGTGACCGTGCTGGAGGTTCTCCCCAGGGCTCGGCAGAAGCTGGATGTCAAAATCTACCAGGGAGCAGTCGGTGGCAGCTGGAAACTTCACACCCTAGGAAACGGGCCTCAGAGGCCAAGGACTGAAAATGACAAGGATCGTGGACCTGGATTGATTTGCTAAGCCCGGGCCTTCTCTCACAGGCAGGCTTGGAGCCGCATGGAGGCCGGAGACCGCAAGAACCCACGCACCTGCTGCCTTCCCGCCGACCTCCAGTGTAGCTTCAATCAGGGGCAGGTGCAGGGCCTAGCACACCAGCCTGACGGCCCCTCTGCACAGCAAGGCGGCATGGAGGACGGAGCAGCCGCTGCAAGGGGAGCGGTGAAGAGAGATGGAGAGAGAGAAGCAGGGGAATGTGAGAGTAATGGTCATTTACATTAATTTCTCTGCTCTCCAGCCAACGGGGGCTGGAGTAAGAAAAATTGCATCAGAAATTATAATTCTGAACATGAAACAATGGCTAATATTGCATTCATTGGAGAAGGAGGTATGCAAAAAATCATGAACATTTCAGGGGACTATTTTCCTCTTATAAAGCTTATTCTTATAATATTACTGCATTTCAAAAAAATACAATTTTAGAAAAAAAATGAACTATAGCTCTTTGCAGTGATAGGCGACAGGTCAGAAAAGCATTTCAGAATAATTTTACACCTTTTAACCTTAAAAAATACTTTGCTGACAATTGAGAAAGGGCTTTAAAAGAAGCTCTGATAGGCATCCGCACAGCGGGGTTTCCGTGTCCCATCACCGCACGGAGCTCCTGCATAATGCACCCTGTAATAAGGCGCCGCACATCACAGCCCGAGGAGCCGCAGCGAGACGGATCCTCGCCAAGAGCCGCTATTAGTCATGACACTGAAAGTTTGTTACATAAAACTCTCAGGAAGACGGAGGCAAGTAAACTGTTTAAAATTTTGATTTGAGCCAGGAAATAACGACTTTGTCGTAGGATTTCGTCTGCATTTGAATATATATTTAGTGTTCTCTGTTTTTCATTTCTGCTCAAGCTTGGACAGTCTCGTGAAATGAAAACCCTGCCGTGTTTCATTAATGAGTGGTACCTTCCCCCGTTCTGTTGCAGCGGTGGTAATTGTTAGCTGTTGTAACAATTACAGGCAATAATTATGAATGCTAATATGACGGTTGATAGTTCAGCATTGCTCAGCTATGAATCCTGTTCAAACTTGGGGGAAACTCAACAATGTTTCACTGTAACGAAACCAAAAGCCATCCATCAGGGAAAGATACACTCTCGGCTCTTTGTCGAGGCCTTCATAATAGGGACATGCCGCGTCACGGACATCTCAGCCTCCGGCAGCACGGGAGGGAGGACGGGGGATACCATGGGTTTCTCCTGATATTCAAAAATTAGAGAGAAGGCGAGGGGAAGGAGTGGGGGGAGCCGTGTTTCTAAGCAAGTTCTCTGCTGGGGACCCTCAGTGATGTTTTCTGCTGGGCATTGCCGTGCACTGGGCTCTCGCGGAGAACGGTAGTGTTCCTGCTGGGGCTCCAGTCCCTCTGTTCGCGGTCAGTACCACTGGAGCAGAATGTACGTCAGGACGGAGTGTGAGGAGCTTGTCCACACGGAGCCTCATCGTTGCAGAGACAGCCCGGACAGGCAAGAAAGGCCCTCACCTCTGGGTCCTCCTCCGACCGCTCTCAGCGGGGCCCACAGAAGAGGTCCAGTCGACGCCCTTTGCTTTTATTTTCTGTTGTCTCTTGCAGTCACCCTTTCCTCCTTCTCCTTCTTTTCCCATTTGGATGGCAAGGCGTCTTTAAGTCACGCAGAACTCGTTCCAGAGTTCCTTATTTTGGCTTCCTGCATTCAGCCTTGGGGCAGTCCGGCCTGGGAACGTTGTGCGTCCCCTGCTGCCTTTCTGGGAAGGACAGCCCCCTGCCCCCGCCAGACATCCACGGAGGCTCATGACCTCTGACAGCACCTGGCTGGGCGTGTTCTCAAGAATAAGCACTTGGGTTTTTACGGGGGTTCTGTAGAGCTGAGCACAGAGGAAAGGAAGGCAGGCGGGCGGGGTGCCTTCCCAGAGCCGTGAGCCAGCGGCCACGGGACCGCTGCTGCGTGCAGCAGGAAGGGTGGCTTCCCTGTGGTCTCGTTTTGCTGCTAAGAGGAGAACATTGAAGATCAGATCCGGGGTTTCATAAAATGATAGGAAATTGTTCTGTTTTTTATGCTACAATTTAATAGGTCATTTTATGTGCTGTTTTTCAGAATCAGGCAGTTTTTTACTCCCTAAATGACTTTACCACACAGCAAACGGATTGTGCAGGATTGCTTTCGAATATTCCCTAAAGCTCAGCTTGCACATTTCGGCCAAGCCTGGGGACTTGTCTGCACGGAGACGACGAATGGCGGGCCCTGGCAGTGCTAGCTGTGTCCGGGCTCTGTGGGAACCCCCACCCCCGGCCACACGGAGCCCCCACCGATAGGATCCAGGGCCACAACAGGACGTTGTGCAGCTCGGGGGCCATACTCCTGGTGCCGACCCACGCCTGCTGGCGGTGATGACCGCTTCTCGGGAATAATCCATCTATTTCCCCTGTACTGTCCAGGAGTCTGAGATCCATGTGCGCATGCACACACATGCACCATGCACACCCGCCCATACCCACACACATGCACACACCATACACACCTGTGCACACACGTGCACGCCACACACACTCACGTCATGCACATACCCACATGCACACCACGCACATGCACACCACGCACACACGTGCACACACATGCACCACGCGCACACACACGTGCATGTCATACACACCATATACACCTGTGTACACACATGCACGCCACACACACTCACACCTGCACATACCCACACGCACGCCACACACATGCACACCACACACGTGTGCACCATGCATATGGGCATGCACACACACCTGTGAACTCACACGTGCACACACTTTTATGCCCATACCTGGGAGCACCACAAACACACGTACACCCACTAACACACCCACAAACCCGAGAGCACTGCATGCACCATGCACACACACGTGTGTGCCAAACACACACCACAGACACACGTGCACACACATACACACACCATGCACACCTGTGAACACATCCCTAATAGGAAGCTCTTTTCTGACCTGCCAGAGGCTCACATGCTAGCTTTTCCTTGTGGAGCCTGTTGAGGCCCCATGCTCAGCGGCTTGCCCATCGTGGCCCAGTTAGTTCCTTCCTAAGATGTTTGTTTTCCAAAGAAATGAAAATGACAGCTTGTGCTCAGTGCCTCTTATCCGAGGATTCCCAAACCCCGGATAACAGCAACGTGTTCTCACGGTTGTGTCATGAGCGATGTGCCCTGTTACTATTGAAGACGCTGGAGGACAATAGCCCGGGCCCCTCCTTTCTTTGGGCGAAGCGTTGAATTGCTGGCAAACAATCCAAGAAGGAAGGAGGAAACATCCTCGTGTTGGCCGCCCACCTGCACTCACAGAGCTCCCGCCATCCCGTCTGCACCCCTCCTCACGGTGCCGGAACAAACAGCCTGTGATGGAACCAACTGGACTTCTTTGTGCAAAATGCAAGATTTTGGGGTGCAGACCCTTCCTGGCTCAGTGTTGTCTGCAAACTGCGCGTAGTTCTGGTGGGGTCACTAGGTCGCAAGGGGCACTTGCTGACCCGAGGCTGCTCCCAGCGTCCCAGCCTCCACGTGTCTCTGTCCCCTGCGTCTTGCCCGTTGGGTGATGAGTTTCTGTACTTTGAAAGTGATGCTATCGCGGGTAACTTTTTCTTCTTTGTACTCTTTTGCATTTTTCCACATATATTTTTAAAAACACCAATTACTTTTAGGTGCTAGTATTTTTAACTAATAAAAAAATCATAAGAGAATTAAGGAAACCCAGAATTTTTACTAAGATGATTTGTCTTTCATATCATTGTTGGTCAAAACCTTTTGATGGCTGCCTGTTAACTAGGAAGTTAGGCATAAACTTTTTCACTTTCCATTTGGAATGCTGAGCAGCGAGACTCTAAGCTACATTTCTGGTTTTAATTCTTCCCGCTCTCCCCGAAGTACAAGTTCTCTCACGTCTACATCTTTCTCACTGGGGATTCCTTCTTCCCTACCTGGCTAGCTCTGCTGGAGCTCGAGTCCCGACCTCTCCTTGGCCGCCAGGGTGTGCTCCCCACAGCTCTGAGCGCCCCCCACCCGTGTCCGCACTGACCGCAGCACCTCCCGGCCTCACACGGTCAGCAAAGCAACGAGGTCCAACTCCGCAAAGACTGGCACATCTCTGAGACCAGGAAGCGAACCAGAGCATAGCCGAGGGCCAGATTTTTGTTGTGTCCTTGGGTCCAGTGGGAGGGACAGTGCCTGGGGGCGTCCTTGAAGGGAAGAGCAGCCGGGAGGACGTGAGGCCCAAGGGCTGGGCTGAGAGCCTCCCCTCGGCTCTCAGGACTGTGCCTTCCTTCCCTGGCGGCTGATCAGAACCCAGGAGGGAAATCCCAGCAGGGACAGCGAGTGGATTTCTGTTCTTGGCCTCTCGTGCGCATGAGCAGGGGACAAACTATGAATGTCCTTTTATTGCAGGAGAAATACAATGAGTAGGACCCAGGCTTCACTCTCAACACAAAGACAGGAAGATAATCAAGGTGGGTAGGTTTTGGCTCAAGTAGAACGCTGCCTCACTCCTTGTCTGCATGGGGGGCTGGCCGCGAGGGGGGCTGGGAGGAGAGCCTGGCCGAGCCCTGCAGTCCCCTCCAGGACCTGTGAACATACATGCAGGGCACCTGCAGGGGAGCCTGGGGCTGGAGGCCTCCTCCTGCGTGGCCTGCTGTTCGCTGTCCTCACCGCGCGGCTGTCCCAGTGGCCGCGTGGGGAGTGGGAGCCGGCATCCCGTGGGCGGGACACTGCCCCGCCTGGTGGGAAGCGGTGACTCAGGCAGGCAAAGCGCTTTGTGTCAAGACCTGATCACATCATTCATTTGCAAGCACGTTCCAATCAATGCTATTTACACATTTATCAGTCATCCTATTGAGGAACGTGTCAGCCCCTTCACACAGCATCCTGGTGGCAGCTCATTAGTGGTGGGAGAACGGCACCGTTTCCGAGCAGCAGAATGAAAGCACTTTCAGCTCCCGCCCCCGAGGCCACGGGAGCTCTGTGTGCGAAGGACAGGCTGCTGACTGGTGCGGAAGAAGGTCTTCCACCCCGGGGCCAATTTTGGCGAGCGTGCCTCTGGCTGTTGAACCACTCACCCCGTGAGGCCGGTGGGCCCGTGCGGGGAGTAGAGGGGTGTGGGGGTGCGGGGAGGAGGACGGAGCGGCGTTTGTGTCCTTCAGGTGGGTGCTGAGAAGCAGGCCACTCTCTGAGCAGCGGACCCTCGTCGGGGCAGGAGCTCAGGTGTGGTGCTGCCCCAATTCTTCCCGCTCCATCCGCCACCCCCAGAGCAGGCGGGTGCAGTTACACGGCTCACCTTCGATACTCAGTGGTCTCCACCCCGAACAGCACAACATGAAAACCAAGCCCTTTTCAGAGACGCGCGTGTGGGTCGTGCGTCTGCACAACACGGTGTGTGAGCTCGGCCGGCTTCCTGCGTGCACAGCCGAGGCCGCTCGGCATGCCCGAGGGCCTGTTGCGTTCCCTGGAATGTTGAAAACCGGGCTACCATGTTTTTCATGCACCAGATAAAAATGCAAGCACTGAACAGCGCAGTCTGTCGGCAAGGCTGTCCTGTGAAGATGCTTTCCTCTGTTGCTCACAACGACATAGCCATGACGGAGCAAATCAGGTGCAATGAAGGAAAATGACGCATCCTGTTTCTAGAAACCTCCTCACGGACACGTCGGCAACATGCAGAATGGCGTACGTGGCTGACCCACTGCGGCACTGCTTGTAAGAGCAAAGCCACCAACCAACCCCAAAGCTGGAAGCATCCCGAGGATCCATGGATCGGGGATGCGTGGCGGACGGCTCCGTGGCGTCAGGACAGCTGAGAGCGTGTGCGGCCTGTTACCACCTCTCAGAAAGTGTCGGAGGGGATTTCTGTGCACGCACAGATGCGGCAGGGCTCTGTGGGCACTGGCTTCCGTGAAAGGTGCCATGACGTGTTCGCCCCCTCACGGGCAGCCCGTCCCCCCGCTCCCCAGCCCCACCCGCCCCTCCCGCCCCCGTCAGTTTGCTGTCTGCCTTGATGGTCTGGTTCTGCTTGTTTGTTGATTCTTTGTTTTGTTTTTGAGATTCCAGATGGCGTGAGATCACATGGTGTTTGTCTTTTTCTGCGGCTGACGTACCTCACTTGGCGCGATACCCTCTGGACCCGCCCATGCGGTCGCCGCGGCGGGCTTCCCTTCCTTGCTCTGGCCAAGCGCTGTCCCGCTGTTCGTACGGCTCGTCCCCATCGTCCGCTCCTCCGTCGTGGGCGCTCGGCTCGCCTCCACGTCTCGGCCGCTGTAGATGCTGCCGCGAACATGAGCCGTCCTGGATGACTTCCTGGTCGGGGAGTTGCGGGATGGTGTGTATTTCTATTTTTAATTTGGGGGGGAGTGAAAGGCACAGCACAGGCAGTGTCGTCAGGGGCCCCGTGCCAGCGCTGTGTGACTACAGATGGCGGCTGCCCCGGTGGGCCGCCGGCGATGGATGGCTGCGCTGAGTCCCCGTGTTGTGCCGCGAAGCTCACTTTGTGTGCCCGCTACACTCAAACAAAAAATACAGTGGGAGACAAACGTAAGACACGTTTTAAAGTGGTCACTTATGGGGGAGAACGCTGAGGGGTCGGAAGCCCCCTTGCTCGGCAGACCAGGCTGGGGGTGCGGCGTGTAAGGCCCACGTGCACGGCTGCGTCCCGTAAATTCCACGCCCTCGGAGCTGCGATCGCCAAGCCCACCAGTGGCTCTACATGTGCATTCGACTTTAAATCTAATGTAAGTACTGCCCGTAGTTATCAAACAGGTTAATTTAAATTAAAACGTTTCTAACAACCAAAAGCTATGTGGCAGCAACGACATGAACGTACGTGGAGCTGGTGGCATAGCACAGGCCGGGTCCCATCGCCAGGACCGTGGAGCTCCGGCGTTGGTGGCGTCCCTGGAGGGATACAGTGTGCGGACTGAAGGAACTACACAGAGTCTGACCGTGTTCTCAATAATCGAATTGTGGCTCTGTGCTTCCGAGCCGCGTGCGTGTCTCACTGAGCCCTTCCCTTAGACACATGCCGCCATATTTATGGACGGGATAATACAGTGTGTGAGATTTTCCCCAAACCGCCAGGAGATTTGGCGCAGAATGAGGCGGGCGTGTGGGTGGAACAGAGCGCTGGTAGGTGGTCGCTGTTGAGGTGGGACCGTCAGCACAGGGAGATCTACTGGACTTTTCTTTCTGCTTTTCTTCATGTCTGATTTCTTCCACGATTAACACATAAACAGGTTCATTGAGTGACGGGCCAACTGAGGAGGAAGGTTTTTATTTGACCAACATTTCCATTTCTAGGCACTCACACACATGCCCTCCATGTTATCCTCAGAAAGCCGTTTGTCAGCCCCGTTCCGTGACGTCTGCTCACACATGGGGTCTACCGCTGGGCTGGGCTCTGCAGCCCCTGGCTCGGCAGCTCAGCTGCTCCCAGCACCAGCGACCTGGGGTCCCAGCGGGGTGCACGCCACAACCCTCACCAACGTCGATGCACGGAGACTGCCGTCCTTCCTCTCTCGGCCAGGAAGCTGGGCCACACCGGCTGTGACTTCACCAGGAATTTAGCACGGGGTCAGGACTAATGGACAGGAGAGAAAGCGGGGCCGCACCCCTGCACACGCACACAAGGACAGCCTCACCAGACGGCAGAGAGGATGTCAGCAGGGCACGGACCGTGCCTCAGGCGCCCTCCACCGGACGTGGGGCCGCCCCAGACACCACGCCTCGTCTGCCTTCTGCCCTGTTACCTCCTGACAGAAAGTGCAGCCACCGGGCCTATCTGGGCCAGCTCCCTTGCCAGAGCGCCCGTCTATGTGGCTCGGCACCCGGACTCCAGAACGATACCGTACACCGCGATATTCGAGCTGGATTCGCAGCCAGGACCTTGCCAGGCAACAGGCATCTCCTGGTCTGATATTCTAAGGTGATCACAGCTCAACAGGCAGAGCTTTCAGGAGGAATTCAGAGTTGTGGGAGCCGGTGGGGGGGGCCTCGCTGCTTCTCTGGTGAGCTGGCACGCGGTGTCCCTGTGCTCTCCGTGGGCCCATTCTTCAGCAGTTTGCTTGATTAGAGCAAGAACGAATTGGAGGGCGCCTGGGTGGCTCAGTTGGTGAGGCATCTTCCTTTGTCTCAGGTCATGATCTCAGGGTCCTGGGATCGAGCCCTGCATTGGGATCCCTGCTCAGAGGGGAGTCTGCTTCTCCCTCTTTCTCTCACTCTGTCTCTCATGAATAAATAAATAAAATCTTAAAAAAAAAAAAGGAATTGGAGACATGGGAGTGGGCTGCCCTCCTCACAGAACTGGCAAGTCTAACGCACAGAGAGGAGCAAACCAGAGGGACAGGGACGGCCCCACGCACCCGCATGTGTGGGCAGCACCGCCCATGGGCTCATGCCCACTCCAGGGCCAGAGACTTCTGCAAAGATAAATGCTCTGATTTCAGAACTGAACGTCCTGCATTCAAGCTGAATTCTAAGAGGACTTACAGAGAATAATCACCACATTCCAGAGGAGAGGAAGCACAAACTGATTTTTGTAATTTAAGGAAAAGTCTAATTGGAATTGCAAGCTCGGTGACTAATAAAAAGTATTAAAAGGCACACCTAAGAGTTTTAAGATATGGAATTCAAAGGATGACCTCGTTTTCAGAGCCTCCCTGCTATTTCTGACGGGGAGCCGAGGAGGCAGAGACACGCTCCTTGCTTTCGGAGTTGTATTCGCTCCCTGTGGTCAGCGTAACACAGTCACGACCCGGGTGGCTTTACAACGTGCTATTTCCCGGTTCAGGAGCGCTGCCCCCGCTGAGCCTGGGAGGGACCATCTGCCCCGTCCTCCCCAACCTCCCCAGCTGCTGGGGGTTTCTGGCGCTCCTTGGTTTTCAGACACATCGCCTGTGTCCACGTCCATCTTCGTGGGGCGTCTTCCGTGTCTCTGTCTCCGTGTCCCTTTATACTAAGGACACCAGGCTTCTGGGTTAGGGGCCGCCCTACTCCAGGGTCACCGCATCTTAACTTCATCTGCTCTGACCTGCTTTCCAGCTACATTCGCGCTCCACGGTGCTTTGGGGCTAGGACGTCAACATATGCATTTTGGGAAGACACGGTTTAACCTGGAGGAGCAGATTCCAGGTGAAAACCCCGAGCGGCTGTGACTGGAGACGCCGGGGCCGGAACCCAACGGGAGCTGTGGTAGTTCTTTGAATGAGAGAACACCCCAGGGGCTGGTGAGCTGCCACGTCCCATTTCAGCCCCTGTCTGTAGGGGGCGCCGCTGGGCCGGGCTGTCCGCGCTCACGGAGTATGACACGCCTGTTCAGAGCAACAATTCCACCCTGGATTTGGAAGCCTCTTCCGACACGATCCCACAACACTTAAAATCAGTTTACCTGCAGCGTGCCTGGAGGACCTCACAGCGTATTTGCCTTTCAAGATGACTGCAAACGGGAGCGAACGCAAGCCAGTCCGCTCTGCAGACGGAAATCCAGGGGCGGAAAGAGCCGGGGCCTCGAGGCCGCGTCCCCCTCACAGCCAGGCTCTGGGGGCAATGGGTTCGGGTCGAGCCGCCTGGTATGTGCATCGAGTGTCCACTTCCCTGCTGGGTGTCACCTCACCCGTCACAGGGCACCCACCTCCTTGTGCCACTTCCACAACTTCTGGGGAGGTTGGACGGTGGGTAAAAACCAGAAACCTTTCCAACACAGAAAAAGCCCTTAGCGTGGCCACGTCAGTTCATTTGAACTTAAAATACAGACACACCAGCCTATCCCATTCCCCCACCCCCCTCCCCTCTGAAGCCCCCAGTTTGTTTCTCAGAGTCCATAGTCTCTCAATAAATAAAATAAAATAAAATAAAATAAAATAAAATAAAATAAAATAAAATAAAATAAAATAACATACAGACACAAACAGCAGCGGCTGGTAAGCTCCAGATCTACCTGAATGTGGAGCCTGGGAAGGTCTGCGGGGTGGTGCTCAGCCGTCCCGGGGGCGGCCCTGTGGCCGGCGCTCTTTCCGTGGCGGCAGTGAGGAGCCGATCGGGTTAGACCAGCCGGCAGGAGAACGGGGACTCAGGTGCACCCCTTGGTGCTTCTCGGCACCCTCTGCTGCCTCCACGTTCTCGCTCGTAGCCATCGACCGAGAAGCAGCGTGTGGAGAGGCTCGTCTGTGCTGACATCTGCTCGCCTGAGGAAGGCAGGGCCAGTTCGCTTGTCGGTAGGGCTGGCCCGACGCCCAGCCCTGCGGCGCAGAAACCGTGGGTGCCCAGGAGCCACGACGGTCGGCACCTGCCTCGGAAACCGCCACTCCTGCCGTGCGGCATTGATGCTGAGAAGGAAACACGCGTGAGTAAGAAACAGATAGATCTGTTTTTTCCAATGTTATTGTCTGCGTTTGGTTTTCTATTTTTCTGTGCATTTTAGAACTCTTTTTCCTATACACAGATAATGGTTGTGAACACTGAAATTTGGATGGATTCTGTTTAGAAAGATAACCGATCAGAAAACCAGCAAGCGGCTCTCCAGCATCACCTGTGAGGCTCAGAGGGTGAGGTTTTCTGGTCTTTGCAATAAATAAGCCCGAGGTCACCTCCTGCGTTAGAAATAGCACTGATAACATATCGACATTTACAACTTCTCCTGTGTGTGAGGACGTACAAAAACATTCAGTGTGAACAAATACGTGTCCTGAAATTTTTTTTAAAAAAGGAAAAATGTTAATGATGATAAATTTGCAAAACCTTCCAAAAATGAGTTCGGTGAGAGAATAATATGCTCCTGGAATTTATATTTCAAATTTTATAAAACAATGCATAAAATGTTAAGGATTATTTTAGAAGTTTTCCGGAAAACATATAAGATAATTGCCTTTCTCCTGCATAAGACTCTCCACTTTTTGCTTTTGTGGCAACTTGTAGGTAAGGCATGAAGCCCGTAAAGCTGTCAGCAGTGATGGAGACCCTGTACTGGGATGGTAGTGTTAGTTCTAGAACCATTTACACACAGACATTTATTAAAAAGCCCTCCTTTTCTTCACGCACAAGATGGAAGTGTGCAAGAGGGAGCCCACTGGACGCATCCCGCTCCTACAGAGACATCTGGGAGAAAGCAGTTGTTTCTGTAGGTCAGTTTCTCTCTAAATTGCACCTGAACGCAGACTAGCGTTATGCTGCTTATTAGCAAACTAAGAGCCTTCGCTGAATGAGCACTTGAGGGGAGGGGGCTTTCTGGGAGGGGTACCAAGAATTTTTAACTGTCGGCAGTAAGGAAACGAATGTTAATCCCCATTATCCATCACACGTGCACCAGGCACGTGATTATCCTGCTCAGGAATCCTCCACCAGGACTCCCCTTATTTTTAAATGAATGTGACTAAAGTGGGTGGTTCAGTCGGTGAAGCGTCTGCCTTCGGCTCAGGTCCTGGGGTCCCGGGATCAAGTCCCGCCTCGGGCTCCTTGCTCATCAGAGAGCTTGCT
Organism: Ursus americanus; assembly: GCF_024610735.1. Classification (NCBI taxonomy): domain Eukaryota; kingdom Metazoa; phylum Chordata; class Mammalia; order Carnivora; family Ursidae; genus Ursus; species Ursus americanus. The sequence continues at coordinate 1,453,763 of NC_142136.1, forward strand.
TCTCCCTCTGCCACTCCCGCTGCTTGTGTTCTCTTTCTCCCTCTCAAATAAATAAAATCTTTTAAGAAAAGAGTAAATTGTTTAAAATACCTTTTGTTTTCAGGAGGCAAAAAGGGTATTTCGTGGTCAGAACGCGGTGTGGCCTTTGTCGTCTTGACTGCCTGCGCTACCCGGTCTGAAGCCCCTATGAATTCACCAATGCTGGGCTTTCACGGGTGGTTTTCTGCCTGGAGCAGGGTTTTTAAAACCAGTATCCGAAATAACTGGACGCAAACACACAAGCTAGTTACGTGAAACTTAGAACCGGCCTCGTCTGAAAACGTAGAAACGTCACCAAATGCAGAGATGCTGTGCTGTAGCTTCTCTGTTCGAAAAACCTCCGGTGTCACCACACACCGGTTCCCTCCCTTCTCCTTGGTCTCAGCTCAGACCTGTGCCCCGTGTGCCCGGCGCTGTCCAGCTGGTCCCGCGCGCGGAACGCGGCTAACACGCGAGCCTCGTGGGCCAGAGCTTGGGCACCGCTGGTCCCTGAAAATGAACGAGACCCACCCTCCCCGGGGGACGCTTTCTGTCAGGCTGGGAGGCTATCTCACTAGTGACTTTTGATATTTCCTTGAAAACGTGTGTTCTGCGCCGAAGGAGGCCCCGGGCCGTGCTTGGGGGCAAAAGGGCCCCCCTGCTGAACCGCTGTGTGTGTGTGCAGACCTGCTGCGGAGAAAGTGCTCCTTTCCCGCCAGAGCTTCACCCCGAGCTCCCCATCCTCAGTGGTTCGCCACGTGGCCGCCTCCTTCCCAGACAGGAGCTGAGGCCGCGTGCGCTGAACCCAGGACAGCGCCTGTCGCTCACTCCCGGTGTGGGCCAGGCAGAGCCTCTGGTCTGGTCTGTAGAGCTCCGCGGAGGTGCAGACCGGCCGGGTGGCTGTGTGGCCCTGTGCCCAGGACCACAGGAAGGGCTGCAGAGGGAGGACCCGGCCACGCCTGTGCCCCCCCCCCCCGCCGCATTCCTTGGGCGGTTCCCACAGGCAGCCAGGCCAGGGGAGATCAGCATGGTCTGGACTAAGGAGCCCCCCACCCCCCACGGATGGCCTTGGCTGGGCTGTCAGCCCCGCTGATTCATGACTCCACCTTCCATCTCCCTGATGGGAGAGAGGGGCGAGAAAGACCCATTTCGCAGCTGACAAGACTGAAGGGGCGCAGAGCTGCGGGTGGGGGTGGGGGCAGCTCCCTGAAACTTGTATGTGGAAACCACCTGCTAAAGACAGACCCACACAGCTTGTCTTTTCCTCCTGGGCTTCATTCCTCCCACACCGTGGGACATGCATTTCAGACGCGGGCAATTCGCGGTCTCGGGACACTTACGCCGTGTGGTGGGAGGGGCGGGGGCACGGGAAGGCGCCCAGCCCGCAGCGCCCCGAGCAGCGTGGCCGAGTCTGGCGATCCTGCGGCAGGCACATCCGTGCAGAAGCGAATACCTTTGTGAAAACACTGATGTTGAGGTAAAATACGGGTTTGTGACATGGGAGCCGTCAGTGCGTGCGCGTGCAAGGTTGACGGAAAGAAGAATAGCATAATAGGGAAGAGGCAACATATGTCTTTTTAAGAGATTCTATTTGTAACACGATTTTCCCCAGTGGCTCCTAATTTGTCTGCTCTGAAACCAGCAAATGAATTAATTTAACATACGTTTTAACTGATGATGGACATTATGTCTCCCAAAATAATTCAATCTAATTTTCTTTTAATCAATAGGGCCATCACCTCCTGTAAGAGGGATTTTCTGAGTATTTTTAGGTGGTGTTTTAAAGGATATGGGAGGAGGTGGTGTCCCAAAGGAGTGACTTTGTAGAAGGGAAGACATCGTCCGTACACACGGACACGTGTGGGTGTGCCTGGCGCTGGCGAGAGTGGTCAGCGGGCCGAGTACCCCAGGACGGCCTGTGCCCCTTCAGATCCCTGAGCAGAGCTGGGTGTGGGTCTGCAGGGGGTTTATATATGTCCGGGAGCAGGAGCCCTGGGTCCCTCCTGCAGACGCCGTGCTGTTAGCGGGTCCTGCCTGCACTTGCCTCCGGGTGTGAACGTGAGAGTGAGCATTCCCAGGACCTGACATCTCTATTTCTCATCAAAGGGCTTATTGATTATTGACTCAGAATTTGGTGTCTCTGTTTCAACAACGAGCTTTGAAAGAGCACGTTGCAGGGCTCTGCAGCGCATGCCCTGTCGCCAAGGTTCTGCACCCGAGACCGAGGTCTTCATTTGTGCAAACGTTTTATTTTCTGCTTGCTGGATCTTCCAGTTGTCTCTGTCTGTTCTACAAAGGTTAACAATTTTGCTTCTTTCTTCTTGGCAGAAGAGGTAGGACAAGGGGGGGCCAATATGATCCACTCATTTTTTTTTTTCTGTAAGGCAATAATTTCTTGAAAATAAAAGCAGCCTGTTCTTACCCATTTTTCTTTCCTGGGGTCTCTGCTACAACCTTCTTCTCTAATCGTCAACTCTGTCATCTGTGTAACTTTTTTTTTTAAAGAATTTATTTATTTATTTGACAGAGAGACAGCCAGCGAGAGAGGGAACACAAGCAGGGGGAGTGGGAGAGGAAGAAGCAGGCTCCCAGCAGAGGAGCCCGATGTGGGGCTCGATCCCAGGACTCTAAGATCATGCCCTGAGCCGAAGGCAGACGCTTAACCGCTGTGCCACCCAGGCGCCCCAGTCATCTGTGTAACTTAGGTGTCTTTTGGAAAGGGCCCACACTTCCAGGAGGCCGGCGGGGGTGTTCCTGTGGGCACACACACACGTTTGAAGGGAAGCTAAGGGTAAAACAGAGAGGTGTGGGACAAAGAGCTGGCATAGATCTGGATGGACCGTGACCCAGGGAGCCTCAGGCCGAGGACGGGTGGCCCTATACTGGGCAGGATGTGCTCATTCCTTTGTCCCGAAGCTCCCTCCCTCCCCCACGCAGCGCAGCGGCTGGGATGTCACTTTCCCTCTGCTGCCCCCACCCCTTTGTAATCAATACAATCCTCAGTGGTTGCTTAGAGAAGCATATTTTTAGGGGTGAATGGCCAGGGCTCAGATTTGGGGGCTGGGGAATGAGATCAAAGAAGCCCCCCCACCGTGGCACTCCCCATGCAGAGTCAGCCCCATGGCATTGTGAGTGCCGCCCCCTCCCCCTCCCTCACCTCCCCCCTCCCAGGACCCCAGGCAGTGGAGCTGCCACACCAGACCTGCCAGACACAGCTCGACACGGCTGACACGCCAGACTCACGAGGCCGCTGACGGCCCAAACCCAGGGAGAGCCTACCGGTTGGGGCTGCACGGGCAGACTGGGTTGGGCAGGGGCTGGGGGCTGCGTGTGGCTAGAGACAGGGACCGTCAGGCCCACGGCTGCGTCTCGCCACCAGTAACTGCTGCTTGTGGAAGAGAGGGCCATCGTATCGCGTGACCAACTCACGGAGAAATGACCTAAACACGACTTTGTGCGAAGTCGCAGCATCTGGACGTTGAAGGAACGCACGCCGTGAATTCGTCTTCACTTCTGTCAGAGCCCAGACCGTGCGCGGACGCTGGGACAGCCCGGACCCGCCTCTGTGCGCTGGTGGCTGGGCGGCTCCGCTCGGGACTTCCCAGCCGCTGCTGCTGTGTCCTCAGATGCCTGCACCACAGCGTCTGTGACGTGTCCCACCACGTGAGGGGAACGCTGGCCGTAACAGCCCAGGAGCGGAGGGCTCGGGTCCTGGGGAGGTTGGGGGGAGACAATGTGCAGCAGGGCCTCTTGTGGAGGTGAAGAGCTTGGCACCAACCTGCCAGGCCGTGGACACGAGTGTGGAGCATTCCAGAAGTCCTCGGTTGGGGGACACCACCTCATTGTTCTGCATCCCTCCTTTGGGGCCATAAATCGATCTGTACCCATTCACGTGGGCTGGCGAGTGGTCAGCTGCCCCAGGCAGGCCTGGCTGTTGCCTGTCTCCATGCTTGTGACAGAGGGCAGGGCGCCCCCTCCGAGGTCAGAGCACAGCCTTAGCGCCCCCAGGCCTGGAGGCTGAATCCAGAGTCCCTGATGTGTCCTCCTTGCTGTGTGACCTTGAACGCGCACAGTGGGGCCCACCGACCTCCACGTGGTGCTTGTGGGTTAAGTTGACTCAAGGGAAGCCTGGAGCAAAACCCGTGAGGCAGGGCGCAGGCATCTTGCCGTTTCCCATTCACTGCCCCGGGAGAGTTGTGCGGGGCCATCGGGTGGTGAGAGGTGAAACGACGGGCATCAGACTGCTTCTTAGCAGCCTAGGCTGTGAGGGAGGATGAGCAAGGATACGGCATGGAGGCCTCCACGCTCGAGACGGTCTTGGGGGCAAAGCCGCGGCTCCTGGTAACTCCGCCTGGAAGGGCCCTAGCACCCGTCGGGAGCAGTCGGCTCTCTCGGACTGCAGACAGCTTCCAGGACAGCAACAACCTTCGGTCTGTGAGCGTCGCACACCTCCGCCATCTCGCTTCTTAAACTCACCACAATTTTTGAGATACAGGCACAGTAGGCAAGCATCTTTGCTCCCACTTCACAGATGGGCAAACTGAGGCCAGGGGGACATGACTTGCTACTAGTCAGTGGCAGAACGGAGCTAGGACCCACTTGTACCTCTCTCTGCAGTAGCACACTGTCAGCTTTGAAGTCAGATGCTTCCATCAACCGTAAGGAAACATATTCCCCTGAATGAAAAGTAGAACAATAAGTTTTTATCGCATTATATTTAAACTGAAATAAAGTTGAAGTAACGTTGAAATAAAGTGGAGTGTGAATCAATTCTTTTAATTGAAAGGCATTGAAAACACATTGGATTTGTATAGTACTTTCAAAAGCACGGTGACGAATCTTCGTAAAGAGGCAAATCTCTCTGACATGTGAATAGTCACCCTAATGTTTCTGCTCTACTGGTTTTTCCTTCTTAAGTATCATCTTTTCTTAAAACAGGTCACACCTTCGTGAGTGGTCTGGGAGAGAAAGGGTTTGACCGCGTGGCTCTCTTTCACCAATGGGCTTTTGCAACAAGTCCAAATAAGAGAAATGCTTAAAAAAAGGAGAACTCTTACAGCAATTTCTTCAATTTCTCTCCAGTTTCCTTTCTTGCCATTTCCGTGTGTTTGTGGCTTGGCTCATATGAGCAGTAAAACCGAGGGAGAACCCTGGTGGTAAAGCCGCCCTCAGGTCACTTCTACCTGAGTGCCTCTCCCCCGCACCGCCAGCACCTGACCGACCGCGATGGAACCTGGTCCTGGGGACGGAGACACGCTTCAGTACAGCCTCCTCCAAGAGCACATTACAGCTGAGGAAGCGTGGGTCCCCGCAGGGGCAGCGCTGGACGCGCGGGCCACCATCAACCTCAGACTCAAGCAAGCTGTGGCCACCTTCTGAGAAAAGAAGCGTGGTGCTTCGTCTCCACACCGCCTCTTAAAATGAGATGTGATCAGACTAGCGGAGTTTTATCTGAGAAGGTTTTTTAAGAATTCTTTTTAGTCATTTATTGGTAAAAGACAGTACACTAGTCATGAATAGTCCAAACGACAAGATATTGTCTCATATATCCACAAGTCTTGGATTAATAAAAAGTCTTCTTAACTGAAGTATAGTTGACATGTGCTGTATGCGTCTCCAGTGTATAACGTGCTGGTTTGAGGATTTACACACATGACGCAGTGCTCACCACGGTTGGTGTGGTTACCCTCCGTCACCAGAGCTCTTACTGACCCCGCTGTCCTGTTGTAATAGCATTACGATATCATTGCCTAGACTCCCTGTGCCGTACTTTTCCGCCCCATGACTTACTCGCTGCATCACTGGAAGCCTGTGCCTCCTGCCCCCTGCACCCACTTTCCCATCACCCCCCCACCCCGTATTTACAGATCTCATTCTTTTTGTTTATTCATTTGTTTTGTCTTTTAGGTCCTAAATATGAGTGCGACCATATGGTACTTGTCTTTCTCTGACTTACTTCACTTAGCATTATACTCTCTATCTCCTCCCTGTAGTCACAAATGGCAAGATTTCACTCTTTTTGATGGCTGAGTACTATTCCACTGTGTATACACCACACCTTCTTTATCCACTCATCAACAGATGGACGCTCAGCTGCTTCCACATTGTGATAGTGTAGGTAATGTTGCTGTAAACACAGCCTGTGTATCATCTTTTCAAATTAGTGTTTTCAGTTTCTTTGGCCAAACACCCAGCAGTGGAATTACTAGATCATAGGGTAGTTCTATATTTAATGCTGTGAGGACCCTCCATGCTGTTTTCCAGAGTGGCTGCACCAGCTTGCATTCCCACCAACAGTGCACGAGGGCTCCCCTGTCTCCACATCCTCGCCAACACCTGTTGTTTCCTGTCTTGCTGATTTTAGCCATTCTGACAGGTGTGAGGTGGTGTCTCATTGTGGTTTTGATGTGTGTTTCCCTGATGGCAAGTGATGTGGAGCCTCTTTTCGTGTGTCTGTTGGCTGTTGTATGTCTTCTGAGAACTGTTTTTTTTAACCAACTTAGGAGCTTTGACAAACTGAGGGAGGGAAAGAGAAAACCATGCAGGAGATTTTTCTTCTTCTTCTTAAGTCGTGAAGGAATGCGAGGGTCCTGAAGTCCTTCTTGTGTTCCGATCCAGCTCCTTCCTTTTAAACAAGATCCCACCGTTTCACTTTGTTTTCTACACTGATGAGAACTATCTCCTTAGCTTATTTTTTTTAAAGATTTTATTTATTTATTCGACAGAGAGAGACAGCCAGCGAGAGAGGGAACACAGCAGGGGAGTGGGAGAGGAAGAAGCAGGCTCCCAGCGGAAGAGCCTGACGTGGGGCTCTATCCCAGACCTCCGGGATCACGCCCTGAGACGAAGGCAGATGCTTAATGACTGAGCCACCCAGGAGCCCCTATCTCCTTAGCTTAAAAGTGAGATTAATGTCTCTTTGGAATCTTAGAGGTGAGAGGGAACTTGGTTCAAATCCATCCACTTTACAGGTGGAGAAACCGAGGACTGGGAGGTGCACGATGTTGGTTTCTGTTGACTGCTTGTTAGAGAGGGAGGCAGGCTGGGTGATGGGGTGGGGGGGAGGGGGTGGGTGACCGAGGGTGGGGGCAGGGGGCTGGCAGGCTGGGGCACAGGCTGCCGGACAACTCTAGCTAGTGTCCCAGAGAACCAGCCCTGCTTTCCGCCCAGCTGAAGAGTGAACCAAACGGAGACCAGTTATTATCAAGAGGGTGGAACGTAGCGCCGAGGCCTGCTTGTCGGGGCTGGCCCCACGTTGCTGTATTGCGCTCTCAGACTCCAATCCGCTCACGTGAACTGCTCCGTTATTGACACTGCCTTCATCACCGCCCTGACAGGAAAAAGACTCTTTGATTCCCATTTGTTTTCCTTGCCAAAATAATAAAGACTGTGATGAATGTTTGTAGAAATACCCACCACCCCCCTCTTTTGGAAGAGAGAGCAAGAAAAAAGCAGGGGGGAGGGAGCAATAATCACCTTAACAGTAAATGGAAAAAATAAAATGTGCCAATAATGGATCTGACGGCAGCCTGAGCTCAGGGCTCTGAGAAAGGGAGGGGAGAGGAAGAAGGAAGAAGGGAGGGAAAGGAAAGGAAGGAAGGAGGAAGTAGGGAGGAAGGAAAGTAAAAGGCAGGAAGGAAGGAAGGAAGGAAGGAAGGAAGGAAGGAAGGAAGGGGGGAGGAGGGAGGGAAGAACAGGAATTCGTAGTACATTCTCGCTGCCAGGGACTTTTCACCTTGTGGGTGGAGGACTGAGCCTGTGGAAAGATAGAAATGAAGGAGGCATCCGTCCCTTGGTTCCTAGGAAAGGAAGGAATGGGCTTGGAGAAGAGAAAGCTCTGGAATAAAGGGAAGAACTTGAGAGAATCAGGATGGAGGTGAGAACCAGGAGCAGGCCCCCCACCCACCCCCCTCAGAACAGACAGCCTCCCTGCGGGAACCGCCAGGAGAGCTGCTCTTCACGGTGCCTGGCGGCCGGGAAGGGAAATCAGCGTCACCGTGTCACACCTCATCACGGGTGCTGTGGGGGTGCCATTTTTGCAGGGCTTTTTAAAAGCATATAGCGCACCTGCTCTGATCCTTGCTGATTCCCGCTCAAGTGAGATAATACCCACTTAGGAGGAGGTCCTGATGGAAAGCCAAGGACCCCCTGCTGACCTCCAGGATGCAGCTTCTTCAGTGTGCACCAGCCCCCCCCCCCCCCGGCCAGAACAAGAGGGTCGCCGCCATCCTCAGCCGGTGCCCACAGGGACCGGGTGTCAGTCCCAGTGACTATGGGGAGACAGGCACCCCGGGCAAGGGAGGACATTGGCTCTGGGCTTTGCTCCACCTGTGCTAGTCACACAGCTGGGGGCCGGCCACTGAGACACAGAAACCCCCTGGCCCACGATCAAGCTGGTTGCCGGGGTGGGGGCTGGAAAGACACCAGTCCCAGCATCTGCCTGCACTTGCAGACCACGCTCCTACCTCAGCCTAAAGAGAACTCCAAATCACAAAACAAGATCAATTTAGGCTATGGCCAACTGACATATGCCATCAGAAAAGTCATCCTTTCTTGGGGGCTTCACCAGTTTTCCTGGTCTGGGGGCCACCCGCAGGTGCACAGAGATCTGACGTCATGTGATGTACACATGCACCTGCTTCCAGGTGTCTCTCCAGGCTTCTGCCCGTGCTGCCCTGGTGATCTCCCCTTTCATTTCACCTGGGACCTGCTTACCAGACCCACTGGGACAATGCATGCGTCCCCAGGCATGCTCACCTCCACCTGCCCTTCTGGCTCAAATGGGGCTCCATTAGCAACACAGTCACACAGGTAGAAAACATCCTCTTTTGATGAATGGCTGACTTTGAAGACAATGAAGGCAATTCGCCAGCCAGAAACACATGAGTGAGCGGGAGATCCGTATGCCTCCACCCTGGTGCTTGTCTGAGGTATCTGCTAGTCCCTGGGGGTCTTGGCCTGACTTTAATGGACCTCACACTCACAGGGAGACAGTCTGAAGATGAGCATGGTGGCTAGAGCCTAACACCAGGACCCCCAGGACAATACCCTTATCAGTAAATAGAAACCCCTGTCCACAGAGAGTGACCATAAGGACTCATGCCACCCCAGCCTTGTCTCTGAGGGGAGCACAAAAAGTCTTCCTAGGAACTCCTGGCCACAACCCTGTGCTCGTGTCGTTTGAAGCCCAACTGTTTACTAAATGTGTGATTTTTTTTAAAAGATGAAAATGTGAAGTTTTCCTGGGTTGATAGTTTCTGAAAGAAAGAAAGTCAAATGTTCTCTTGAGAAATGGGTTATATCAAGTTATATACAGGACTCAGAGAATTACTAGAAATGTATTCTGGATATGGAAACTATAGTAACTTAGACAGCTCTTCCCCAACTGAAATACTTAGGTATAAATCTAACAAAATAGGCATAAGATTTATATGCTGAAAACTCCAAGGTGCTCCTGAAAGAAATCAAAGTAGACCTAAATAAATGGAGAGGAATACTGTGTTCATAAACTGGAAGACTCAATATACTCAGGATACCAATTCTCCCGAAATTGATTTATAGATTTAATGGAATTCCAATAAAAATCCATGATGGATTTTTCACAGATATAGAGAAGTTGATTTTATTTTATTATTTTTTAAAGATTTATTTATTTATCCCAGAGAGAGGGAGAGAGCAGGAGGAGGGACAGAGGGAGAGAATCCTGAAGCAGACTCCCCACTGAGCACAGAGTCCAACGCAGGGGAGTCTGACCCATGAGATCATGACCTGAGCTGAAACCGAGAGTCAGACACTCAACTGACTGAGACACCCAGACACCCCTAAAGAAGTTGACCTTAAAATTTACATGGAAAGTCAAAGGAAATAGAAGAGCCAAATCATTTATGAAAAAGGAGAATAAAGTTGGACGAATACACCACTGGTCTTGAAGACTTTGTATAAAAGTGTAGCCATCAAGGCAGCATGAATTACAGAAGGGATTCAGGTCATAGAGTCAGAGACAGAACCACACATTGTGACTGTTTGGTTTTTGATGAAGCTGCAAAAATATTTCAATGGAGAAAAGATAGTCTTTTCAGCAAATTATGTTGGAAAAATTGGTCATCCATTTAAAAAATATGACTTGATATAACCCTTACACCTTATACAAAAATTAACTAAAATAGATCTTAGAACTAAACGTAAAATATAAAACTATAAAACTTTAAAAGAAAGTATAGGAGAAATTGTTTGTGATCTGAGAACAGGCAGAGTTGACAGCTGTGGCTCCAAATGCATAATTCATAAAAAGAAAAATCAATAATTGGACTTAATCAAAAGTAAAAAATTTTATCTGTGAGAGATACTCCTAGACAGATTAAAGCCGACCTATGGCAGAAAGTGTTTGCCATTCATGTCCAGTAAAGGACTGGCATCCAGAACATACAAAGAACTTTTGAAAGTCGACAGTAAGAAACAAACAGCCCAATAGGGATATCACTAAGGAGAACATATGGGAAGCGTGCAGCACACATGGTTAGCCGCTGGGGAGTGCCATTTAGAACCATAGTGAGATACTCCTACCCACCATTAAAGCACCTTCCGTGAGACACTGTGACACAGGCGTATGGGGCAGAATGGCCACGACTGAACCCTCACATGCTGCCGCTGGCGGGAATGAGAGCTGAGCTGTGCGGCCACCCTGGGAGACTCCAGGGGGCTTCTGGGAACTGGAGCACACACCTACCATGGGACCAGCACTCCCACTCCGCCCAACGACCATTGAGCAGTGGGTCTCAATCAGTGCCTCGGTGTGTGTTACCCCCGGGGACATTTACCAAAATCTGGAGGCACTTTGTTTGTCACAACTGGGTTGGGGTGCTACTGGCATCTGGTACTTCAAGGCCGGGGATGCTGGCAAGCATCCTGCAGTGCATAGAATAGCCCCCAAACAAAGTGTTATCTGGCCCAAAATGTCAGTCACACCAAAATCCTGCCCCGTAGAAATGAAAACATGCTCACAAAAAAGCCTGCACAGGACTGTTTATAGAAACTCTAGTCTTAAATATTGTAAAACCCAGGAAAAACCTAAATGTGCTTCAGCAACAAGGGAGCAGATAAACAGAGACGCACCATGATGGGGCCCCACAATAAGCAGGAGCAAGCTGCTGGTAAACCTGACAGGGTGATGGATCCCAAAGACGTTACACCTGGTCATGGAACCCGCCTGGAAGGTCACACCCTGTGTGATTCCTTGCATACCGCATTTCAGAAAGACAAAACCGGAGAGCAAGCAGGCGAGCGGTTTCCTGGGGGCAGGTGTGGGGGGAGAGTGTCACCATCGAGGGATAGCGACCGAGAGTTTTGCCATCTGATTCGTGGTGGTCACATGAATCTTACCTTACTACTCACAGAACTGCACACTCCCCCAGTCAATTTTACTGTGCATTAATTTAAAAAATAATATTAAAAAGTAATCATTAAAAACAAAAAGAGAATCAAAATTAGAAGAAATCCACCACACGAAGGATTATTGCCCAGAATATGTAAAGAGTTCCTGAGCATCAAAAGGAAACACGCAATCCCACAGACATGGGTGAAACACACGAACAGACATTTCACAGGAAATAGGAGCAGGAACATGAACAGCAAAACAAAAAAAGAGAGAGAAAATAAAAAGAGCTGTGCAACCTCATTAGCAACCAGAAAAATGCACATTAAATTAAAAATGAAGTAATAACTCATATTCCCCTGATTGACAGAAATCAAATAGTCTGATAACAGGCAGTGCGAGGATACACAGTAACAGACACTTGACTCACATGAATTGATTGGTAGAATCTCTTTTGAAATCTGGCATTATATACTCCAGGGGTTGAGAAGTGTTTCTCCAAAAGTCAGGTCCACGTCCTAACCCCTGGAACTTGTGAATGTGACCCTATTTGGAAAAAGGGTCTTTGCAGATGGAATAAGTGAAGGATCTTGAGGTGTGATTGCCTCGGCTTAACCGAGCGGGCCCCAGATCCGATGATGGGTGTCCTTACAGTTTACAGGTGGCAGAGGGAGATTGGAGCCGGAAGACGAGAGGCTACGCCATGTGGGAGGCAGAGGCTCCAGAGGGAGTGCGGCCCAGTCTCAGACTCTGCCTCCAGGACGGCAAGAGAATAATCTCCATTGCTGGGCACCCCCCGTTTGAGGTCGTTTGTCCCACGGCTGCAGGACACAAACACACCTACTGATGGTGAAAGTGTGCACACTTCCTATGACCCAGCTAATGAACTCTCAGATGAATTCCCATTTTGTAAACAATCTGCTTTTCCACTGTAGGAGCACATTTCACACTAGAATTCAGTGCCTCGGTGTGTGTAACTGGAGCAAAAGTACCCAGTGCTTCTTCCGGAATGCTCTCTGTTGTCTTCTGTCTCATTTTATTCTCTTCTGCTCTATTCTATCCCTTTTTCATTAAAAAATAAAATGCTGGTTGCATCTCACAAAATTAACTTCTTTACCCATGGAGAGTCACAACTGACAGTTTGGAACCACGGCCCTAAAGAACTCTTGCCTGTGCCGGCACCGGGACACACAATCCAAAGGTTCGTACCTCGAAGATGATGACACAAAGCGGGGTCGACACCACGTCCCTCAGTGGGAGAGAAGCCATACACTGTACAAGGCAGGCGGGTGGGAACAGAGGACGGGAAATCCAGTTACTTGCATCAACATGGGTAAATCTCAAAAACATGACAATGAGCGAGAAAAGGTAAGACGTGGAAGAATATATACACAATGGTCTATTTATATAACGGTCAAAACCAAGGAAAATAATGTTTCTCAGTGACACACATATGGGGGAACTCCTTTTAACAGGAAAGGGAGTAGTGAAGACAGAGCTATTCAGCTGCCTCTGTGTATCAGGACAGGGGTGTGATGGAGGGGGGACCCCGGAATTCCCCTGGAGGTCAGCTTCCACGTGTCTGATCTCAGTTCTCCCTGACACAGTGGCTGGGGGGCTGCACAGCATTTGCTTTGGGTGCAGTGGGTTGTATCATCACCCTTCTCCTGGGGGCCGTGGCTACTTGCCTACCTCACACACATTCTCTTCTTTCTTCCAAGGACACGAGCTTTTCTTTGGGGCGGCAGTGCTCCCAGTTCCAATGACTCTGGTCTGCTTCCTACAGGAACACCGCTGCTGAAGCACAGTCTGCTCACAGAGCCCCTGCAGGCCACACTCGGCATTCCCTCCGTCTTCCGTTTACTCAACACCTACGTAACAACCCGCCTGCCGCGTTCCCGGCACCGTGCTCCGTGCTCCACGCAGCGGGGAGGCAGTGGTGACCGGAAAGGTGCATCATGGCCCTCGTGACCTTACAAAGTGACGATACAGTGTCTGTGTTATGTAACGCTCTCCACATGTAATTTTAATAAGATTAAAATTTGTTTTAATTGTATGGCCGTAATATAGGACACTCTGCATTTTCTTAAAGGTTGGAAAATTGGAACATACACACAAAATCCTGGAGGGTCAGAGTGTCGGGGTCTCGTTTTGTTTTCCGCCCGCATTTGTCTCTGTCTCAGCTTCTTCTGACCGCTGTATCTTCAACAACAACCACCTGTCGCTCCGTTTACAATTGAATAGAGGATTTCAGGCAGAATGGAAAGATGGCCTCTATTCTAAGACTGGGCTTCTCTGGCTTCCTCTCCAGCCCGGCTAGGAGTATGGTTTTGTATAAACCTACAAACATTGTGCCCCCACACTGGATTTCTCTCTTTCAGCTTCTGATTATTCTAGGTCTTCCGTGGCATTTAAAGGTTGGGGAAGGGACCTCACGCGAACCCCGGTGCCTTTACCTTTTGAAGGAGCGTAAGATCTACCCACCATAGATTTCGCGACAGCATCTCTTCAAAGGCTGCGCATCAAAGTCGGAACAAAGCCTAACTCTTGGCAGAGCGTAGAACGCCTTTCAAGACGGGACTCCTCTCCTCACGCCTTTTCCCTGCATCCGGCTCTCCAGCTCGGCCGCAGCTTCCTGCACACCAGCAACTGTGACCCAGAGCCCTCGGAATGTGCGCTAAGCCAAACAGGCAGGTGAATATTTATTGAACTGAATTCAATTAATATTAACCAAACACTTATTATGGGCTAAGCATTGTGCCATATACCCGCTGGTGTACGAGACAGGAACTCTAAGTGACATCCAGTTAGCGGTGGCCACAGGGACCAAAGAAATTGCTACAGGAGAGGTGGCATTGAAAGGAATTCCCTGCGTCTGCTCGGCATTTCAGAGTATTTCCAAATGCATGTTCTCCTCTGATTCTTGCAACACACCGAGAAAGTGGAGCTGGTACCTGTTGTCCCCTTTTACAAATGAGGAAATTGACATCCAGAGACAGATTTTCCTAAGCAAATGGTTTGAGCCTGTAGGAGTCCAAGGCCAGATACCCTGGCTCCAAGTCTCAAAAGACCCTCTTCTCTGCTCTGCTAGTGTGTCCTGACCTCACCAACCGGCCAGCCAGTGATGAATATCCCCTGAGCACGTCTCCTGGACTGGGCAGCGTTTCAAGGGCTCGGCACCCAGCAGAGAAGACACCCCAGGTGTCGTGAACGTCAAGTTCCACGTCCGTGGACCGAGCACGGGCCCCCTAAGTGGCGTGCCACACAAGGCTGCCTGAGAGGGGGCTTTCTCTGGATGGAGATGGCCACGGGGGATTCCGACCTGCTGTCTCCTCCAGCAAGTCACTGGTGTCCTGCCTGTGTGGTCCAGAGGCGTCTTTTCAGTCATTAACGAGAAAATGGGCTGTGTCTGCCCGTCACTCTCCGGCTGTCAGACCTCTCTCTCTCGTTCACAATCAGACTCGCGTGGCAGCCCTTATCTTTATGAAGTCCGCTCGCCGCCCTGGCACCCTGATTTATTCAGATGTGTGTGCATGAACTGTGCGATGCTTCTCCCCTCCCGTTCACCGAGGATTCTCTCAGAATCAGGCACCGTCAGCCTTAAAACCCTTCATTATTTATGTGCTGGAGAACATCGCAGGCCCTTAGGAGGAAGCCAGACTTGTCACACCTACATTAAGACTTTGTTTCATTAAGTACTGTGTTCTTTGAACTGAAGCAGCATGGGATTGGGCTTTTTAATGTCTGCTTCCCATTAAAAAACAGTGAAACCCTCCTAGTCTTATTCGTAGTTATTAGACAGAAGAGTTCCATTGACTGATAGTTATAGAAAGCCCACAAAAATAGTATTTGGTGTTTTCTATCCCAGAGGCTTTAACCAAATGTTGTGATTTTGAACATAAAATTCCTTCTCTATGTCTTTCATTTCGAGTGGGTGAAAGTGTCCAAAAGGAATACTTTACAAATCTAGCTTTTAGACGTTACTAATGTACTAATATGACTGTGAATACATTTGTTTAAATGGCCCGTTTTGTGTGGATTTATCCACCATCAATTAATGAATGATCATTAAGGTGATCTTTGGATTTCTGATCTCTGCCTCAGACTCAGCCTCAAACAGGCTCACCTGACTTCCAAGCCAGTTAAAAGCCCACCCAGAAGAAAAATAGAGAGAGAAATGTAAAATATTTCCTCTGCGTTGTCCTGATAATATTTTAAGAGTCATCCAACTTGTGTGATACATTTAATGATAGAGAAGGAATCCAGGTCTCTCCAGAAATATGAGAGGCATACCGGTAAGTGTTCAACTGTGAATAACGGGAGACCCAAGAGTGCCGGACACAGCAAGGACATTTAATTGGTTCACATAAAATGCCTGTACTGGTCTGCTCTGGAGACTCACAGGACTCAACAGGGTTCCGAAAACCCCAGCCTTGGGGCACCTGGGGGCTCGGTCGGTTAAGCATCCGAGTCTGAATTTCTGCTCAGGTCATGCTCTCAGGGGCATGAGATCAAGCCCCACCTTGCGCTCCATGCTCAGCACGGAGTCTGCTTGAAGATTCTCTCTCTCTCCCTCTCCCTCTGCTCCTACCCCCACTCTCTCTCTCTCAAATAAAGAAATAAAATCTTTTTTTAAAAAAGAGAGAAAACCCAGGCCTCTTCTCTATTTCTGCTCTGTCACTTTCAGTGTATTGACCCTTTCCTCCCCATCCACCCCCCAACAAAGTCTGTATTTACAATATTTGGTCACACATCATACAAATTCATTGAAGAAAAATTAGTAAAACAGTTACTCACAATTGCATCATCCCAAAGATGACCAGTGTTGATGTCTTGGTCAGTAAACTTCCAATTATTTTCTTTTTTATACAAACAGACGTATTTATATATTTATTAAAAATTGATTTCTATAAACTCTTTGTGATCTGCTTTTGTTTCCTAACAAATTATTATAAACATATTCTCTTGTCAATAAATATGTCCATGGTTGTGTAATAACATTCTATTATATGGACATATTTGTACATTTCTAATTCCTGTTTTAAATTTTTTTTATTAGTTTCAGGGGTAGAATTTAGTGATTCATCAGTTGCATACGACACCCCGTGCTCATGACATCACATGCCCTCCTTAATGCCCATCTCCTCTCCATCCCCACCCCCCTCCCCTCCAGCAGCCCTCAGTTTGTTTCCTATGCTTAAGAGTCTCTTATGGTTTGCCTCCCTCTTTGTTTTTATCTTATTTTTCCCTCCCTTCCCCTATGTTCATCTGTTTTCTTAAATTCCACATAAAAGTGAAATCACATATTTGTCTTTCTCTGACTTATTTCACTTAGTGTAATAATACCTTCTAGATCCATCCATGTCATTGTAAATGTCAAGAGTTCATTCTTTTTGATGACTGAGTAGTATTCCATTCTGTGTGTGTGTGTGTGTGTGTGTGTGTGTGTGTGTGTGTGTGTGTGTAGACCACATCTTTTTTATCCATTCATGTGTCAATGGGTATCTGGGCTCTTGCCATACTTTGGCTATTGTGGACATTGCTACTATAAACATTGGGGTGCAGGGTCCCCTTCGAATCATTATGTTTGTATCCCTTGAGGGAGGTAGCTAATAGTGCAGCTTGTTTTTTTATCTCTACTTTTTTTTATTAAAGATTTTTATTTATTTGTCAGAGAGCAAGTGAGCACAAGCAGGGGAGCAGCAGAGGGAGAGGGAGAAGCAGACTCCCCGCTGAACAAGAAGCATGGTCTCAGGTCAGGGATCGTGATCTGAGCCAAAGGCAGACCCTTCACTGACTGAGCCATGCAGGCATACCTGTTTTTTTTTTTTTTTTTCCCTATTTTTGGTCTTACAAATAACTGTGATAAATATTCATGCAAATATATTCTTGAGCTTGTCTTTTTATCCTTATCTTTGTTGACTAATGGTCACAAGACAGCTGCCTCAGCTCAAAGCAGCTGCGACTCCAGCAGGAAGGTAGGAGGAAATGGGGAAGGGAACTCTTTCCCTGTGAAGATGTACCTTTTCAGTGGGAAAGAAAATGTTTCCAGAACATCCCTCGACTGACTTGCCCTTACACCTCATGGCAAGAGCTTGGCCGCATACACATTGCAGACCCTCCCTGGCAGAGTGGAATAGAAGTCCCATGGCTGTTTCAGACCAGTCATGGCTTATCCCCTGGGCTCAGGGCAGGAGCCTGCCTTCTCCCAACATCAAGCGTTTTCACCCCTATCTGACAAAGATGGGGGCTGTGATAGCAACAGAGACAGGAGGACATGGCTTTTGGGCAGGCAATGCAAGTGTCTGTGTGGTCGTGGGTTGTACTGAGAGCTCAGAGGCAACTTTCTCCCCACTCAGTGACTTTCTCTCAGAAGAAAACACCTCACCAAGATAGAATTGTATTGGAGATTTCTATCCTCACTCAGTCTAACCAGTAATGACCAGCCCTGAGTCACTGATGCAGCACCTTCCTTGGGTGATCAGCCAACTGGCTGGCGGCAGGTGGACTGCATTGGACCACTTCCATCATGCGAGGGGAAGCACTTTGCTCTCGTTGGAATGGACACTTCTCTGCATGGAGTACTTCTGCCAAAACTACCATCGGTGTACTTACAGAGTGCCTTATACCACAAGGTATTCCACACCGCATTGCTTTGATCGAGGAACTGACTTCACAGCAGAAGAAGTGCAGTAATGGGTCCACACTCCTAGGGTTCACTGATCTCACCATGTTCCCGTGAAGCAGCTGGTTTGATAGAACACGGAAATGGCCTTTTGAAGACTCGCTTCTAGCACCAGCTACGTGGTGATACCTTGTAAGCCTGGGTCAAGGTCTCCAGGAGGCTGTCCGTGCTCTAAATCAGTGTCTGACGGATGGTGCTGTTTCTCCCCCAGCCAGGATTCATGGGTCCAGGAATCCAGGGGTGGAAATGCCAGTGGCGTCACTCACCATTACCCCGAGTGACCCCCTGGCAAAATGTTTGCTTCCTGTCCTACAACTTCTGCTTTGCTCTCTTGAGGGTTTTAGTTGCAGAGCGGGGAATGCTCCCACCAGGAGACACAACAATGATTCCATTGAACTGGAAGTTAAAGCCGCCACTTGGCCACGTTGGGCTCTGATGCCTCTGAATTAACAGGCAAAGAAGAGGGTCATTGTGCTGGTGAGGGTGATTGATCCTTATTACCAAGGGGAGAGGGGACTGCCATTCACAATGGAAGTAGAGAAGAGTGTGTCTGGAAGCCCATAGGGCGTCTCCTGATGTTACCATGCCCTGTAATTAAAGTCAGTGGAAAATACAACAACCAGGCAGGCAGGGCTAATAATAGCTTGGACCCTTCAGGAATGGAGGTTTGGGTCCCTATCAGGTAAAGAATGACAACCAGCTAAAATGCCTACTGAAGACAAAAAGAATACAGAATGGGTAGTGGAAGAAGGTAGTTATAAATACCAGTTATAGCCATGTGACCAGTTGTAGGAACGAGGATGATAATTTTCAAGAGTATTTCTTATTTAAGTTACAGGATCTCAAGGAGAAGAGTGAACAGCACCCAAAGACTTTTCATCCTCTTCTGGGACAAGAGCACATGAGCAGCTGTAAGCAGCATGGCTGTACCTCGCTAGGTGGAGCGTGGCTTTGCTCTTGTCCTTTTGTGGGGATGCAGCATGGCTTGGGGCCATGAGGATGGGTGCCAGGTTGACAAGGGGTGGACTGTGACCATCAGTTTTATGTGTCAACCTGGCTAGGTCCTAATACCCAATTATTCAATTAAACACTAGTCTCAGTGTTGCTGAGAAGGTATTTTGTAGAAGTATTTAATACCTACGATCAGTTGCACTTATGTAAAGGAGATTGTCCTGGATGAACTGGTGGGGGTGGGGAGGAGACCCGCAGAGCAGAACTGAGGTCTTCCCTGAGGGAAAAGAACTTCCCTTGCGTGTCGGCTCCTGCCTGAGCAGCCTGGGGGCCCTCCTACAGGTCTGGACGTGAGAAGCCAGACTCCACAACTGTATAAGCCAATCCCGCACAGTTTATCCCACTCTCTCTCTCTCTCCACCCCTCACCTCTGTTTCTATATATGCTTCTATTTCCCTAGTGGGACCCTGACTGATAGACACTAAGGCTTGTAACTCAGAAAGTGGATTCTTCCTGCTTTCTCCAGCTTTCCATCCAAGGCCAAATGTGTTCACTTCAAACTTTTGAAATGTTTTCACACAAAAAGAATGCCATGTCAGAATTAATAATTTCATTTATATAAAGTAAGAGAATGGAGATAAAATGAGATTTCAGGCTCATATATTACCGTCAATGTTGGTATTAATTTAACCTAATGTCACAGTGTTTGTCATGCCCATAGACCATGCACCGTACTGATCCCTGACACTGATGCATGGAGTTGGCCTTGTCCCTGGCTTTAGAGAGAAAGTACCCCAACAGCTAAACAGCTTCTGGGGCCCCCATTCAGCCAGATGTCCCAACCCTAGGTAATTGGCCAATTTTGGAATGGTGGGAGTCCCTAGTTTGCAGAAAGGGAAAGTCTTGATCCAGGCCAACAGCATCTGGTTCATCGTGCTCAGTAGAATCTAGTTCGCCAAGGTCACAGAGACATTTGATAGAAAAGATAGTATTTGTTGAGAACTCACAGATCCTGTGAGACTCTCGCTGTCGAATTTCTATGAGAAGTGTCAGGGTATTTAGAAAGAAATACTACAATCTGACCCCAGTGCTTCAAAGTCCCAAGCATGGCCCATAACTGTCAATGCCATGACAATGCCCAACGTTGGCACAGCCCACAATGGTCTGCAGATCAAGGTCTGCAATCTTCACAAATACCCACAATAGAAAAGTTGACTCCTGTTTCATTGTGTTCTGTATCTGCTAAACCCTTTCTATGGGTCAGGAATGGGGACAGAGTACGGTGGGGATGGGGTGTCAGTGGGAAGACGTGAGGCTCATCTGCTCTCAGGCCCGGTGATTGAGGAAGCTGTCAGCTAAGACTAGCCATGGCGACCATGGGAGCATTTACACGGGGCCTCCTCATGTGGCCTGGGGTCTCTTACAACATGGTAGCTGGGTTCCCAAGGTGAGCCTTGAGAGGGGACAGGCTTGAGAGACGCAGAGACAGAGACAGAGGGAGACAGGAGTGAGCCAGCAGCAGGTCGACGTATGCACACCCCATGACCTGGATTGGAAGCCCCTGGCATGGCACGCCATTGGCTGGGGCAGTGAGAGGCCCCGAGGGGAGGAGACGCAGGCCTACTAGTGATGGTCACACTGGAAGAGCACGTGGAATGGGCTAGCTCTATCGGTGTAGCCGCCATTGGATACTACAACCCACTCTGTATCGTCACCGCCGGCTATTTCTGACATTCGATGAGAAGGGTGTGACAGTCAGGAGCTACAGCCAGACCAGGGTTTTGGGGGGGGGTGGAGGGGGTTAAAGGCACGACTTTGGAGCCAGCACGCCCTGGTTCAAACCCTGGTTCCATCACTTACTGATTGAACTAATAGTAGGAAGTACAAGTTTGTGCTGTCCGGGCTCCGGTGAATCCTCGAAGAGTGGGGAGATCTCGTGAGCGTATTCTGAGAAGTAACGAAGTTAACCGATGTGACACGCTCACAGCAGTGCAGGTACGGGGTGAATCGCTACTGTTACCACCACTCTTGCTGCTTCCCAGCCACGCACAACCTCCACATCGTACCTGGTGGGCTGTTCTCGGCCACCGTCCATGCGGGGACCCGACAGCGCAAACCAGCCGTGTTTAATTTAACGTTTCACCTCTTTGGCAAGAGCCAGGGAAGAGCAGTGAGCCAGGGGAGCAGCAGATGGGAGAGAAGAATCAACTCCTGTAAGAACCAGGCTGCACTGTGATCCTCTGACTTGGGTCAGTCCGTATCCTGGATGCCGTCGGAGCGGCACTGAGCTCCATTTCCGCCTGGGCTGATGCGGTTCCCGACACAAAGCCACATCGGTCTCACTTTGCCCGCTGCTTTCCATTCTGCATCAGAGGCAGGGCTTCCTTGACCCTGCTTCAGGCAGCGGGCAGCCCCGGGGCTGAGAAGCCACCAGAGTCAACCAAACCATCGTCGGGAGAGGCCGACTCCCCTGGCGGTGGGGGGGAGGGGACTCTGAGGGGGCGTGCTGACACCAGGCATCTGCGTGTTCCCAGCTGTCATTTGATGTCTGCTGTCCCTTCTCTTTAACCCGTGTCTTCATCCAGTAAAAGTGAACTCACTCGCTTGGGGCCCGGGACAGCGCCCAGGAGGGCTCATTGCCCCACCCTCGCTCCGACACAGGTCTGCTGGAAACGGAGAGATCGTGTAACCAATAAATGCCTTCCAGGGGCTCCCATGTAGATCGACACCCTGATTCAGCACCTAGTGTCTGCCAGGCGTGGCATGGGTTCCGTGGGGTCGTGTTCCAGGCTGAACTGGGTCCCCAGAATTCCTAAGTCGAAGCCCTAACACCCAGTCGTTGCTATAGAACGTGGCGGCATTTGGGTGTCGGACCTTCAAGGGGTCATGAGGTGAAACGAGGTCCCCGGGGCAGCCCTGATCCAACGTGACCAGTGTCCTTACAGAAAGTGATGAGGACACAGACACACACAGGCGACAGCCGTGTGCAGACACCAGCCCTGCTGGACCTCAGACGTCCAGGCTCCAGACGGCGAGAGCTTGCCTGTCTGCGGTCCAAGCTGCCCCCAGAGTGACACTTTGTTACGGCCTCTGGAAAGTGGACATAGCTTGTAAGAAAGTCTTTTTAAAAATAAAATCATTTCAAGCAAGAGGCTTTTTCACACCATCACACCAACTACTCAAAGTGTGCTGTTTATTTCTCAATATTTCCTCCAGGTTTGCTTATGGCAACTCATCCAGCCGTGGGAGGGACCTTGGAACCAGTGGCTCTCACCTGGGCTCTTCAGGGGGAGGCCTGGCCGCAGCCACAGAGACTCCAGGGTCCTGGAACAGGGCGCAGGGTGGGAACCAGTGACCCAAACTCTGCCCTCCCCCATTTGTCTAAGTGGGGTGTCACGTGCACCCCGAGACTGACGCCATCATCAAACGCGTGCTGTATTCGGCAAACCAGCCCAAGACTGAGCCGCGGGTGCTGCAGCCTTGAGATGTGGGAGACAGGAAGAGAAGCCGGCGACAAACCCCCACAGGGCAGCCACGGGGCTGGAGGAGCAGAGGTAAAGGCAGGGTGCACACCCTGGGGGCCCCGCGACGACAGTGTCCCTGGAGGACAAAGCTGTCTGTGGTGTCACACGCCATACACTGAGTCACTTAACGTCATTGGATTTTACTTGTTTCATTTTAAATTATCGTATTTTATTCATACCGCTCCTTGGAAAAGCAACCTGTGGGTTTTAATGGATCGTTAAAAGTCAACATAAGTCAGCCCTTTCCCTCAGGAATATGCACAGGCATGTACACACGTGTTCACACATGCACACGGGTTCACACACCGTGTCTCCTACGTGTGTGCACATAGGCACACACCACATACCTGTACACCTGTACACACACCACACACTTACACGCACACACATGTTCACAGCACACCACACATACTCGCACACACATCACACACCTATGCACACTCACACACGCACACACGTGTTCACGTGTACACCCCACGCACACTTGCACACACATGCACACACACACTTCCAGCACACCCCTACCCTCCCATCACTTCCCACATTTCCCTCGCTTCCTTCGTATCTTCTAATGAGCGTTTCCCGCACCTTTTCACTTTACGCATCAGAGTGCTCGCCTCTGAAACAAGCCTTAGAGGGCACGCTCGATTACACGGTGCAGATGTGCAAGCTGTTCGGTGCATGGTCTTCCACACTCCCCTGTAATCCCTTCCTTCCTGTGCCCACCACCCCAGGCCCCTCCCAGCAGTCACAGCTCTGCCTCCGTCCCGGTAGTTTTGTTTGTGTCCTACACACTTGTATAAATGGAATGTAGAGTGCTGCCTCTACTTTCAGGCTTTTTCCGCCACACAGAATAGCGACTGTGAGATTCATCCCCGTTACTGTGTATCCCTGGCTTGCTCCTTTTTATTGCTGGAAAGTACCCCGTGCATGGATACAGCACGGTTTGTGTATCCATTCAGCTGTTGAGGGACGTTTGGGCTGTTTTCAGTTTCTGACTGTTTTAAATAGACTGCCGTGAACATTCATGTACCAATCCTGGTGTGAAAGCTAAATGCTTTTATGTATTTGGGGCAAATCCTGGGGTGGGGGAAGCCTGGGTCATATGCTAGGTGTATGTCTGAACTTTTAAGAAATTGCCAACCTGTGTTTCCCAAGTGCTTACACCCCACCAGCGGAGTTCCAGCTTCTGCACACCTTTGCCAATGCTTGGTATAATCAGGTTGGGGTGTTTTTTAGTTAAAAAATTTTAACTTTAGCCTTTCAGGTTGGCGTGTAATGTATTGTGAGCTATTTTTTATTTGGACACAATGTGCTGCAGGTTAACTCTCAGTGGCCTCGAGCTCATCACTGCTCTCACTCTGAGCACCCTGAGTCCTGCTGCCAGTGAGCGAGGGTCCCGAATCCAGCCCACATCCCATCGCAAACAGACCCGCTGCTTCGTGAGTTTCCTACATTGGATTTCCTACAGCTTTTGTTCTAGGAAAATGCTTTAAAAATGTTCGAAAGCCAGTGTCTTAAATGACTTCCCGACTTCCCTCAGACGTGGCCTCGGTTGCGATCCCCACCAAGTGGGAAAGCACAGAATTTAGCAGTATAATTTGCCCCCCTCGAAGGACGAGGTCGGAGGGGGTGTCACTGCAGTCCTTCTCAGGATCTGTCCTGTCTCGCTCTGACAGCAGTCACCAAGTCACCAGAGACGGAGAAGCTGGCCTCCAGCCCGGACTAAGTGGGGGCATGAGCCAGGTACTTCGCATCGGGTCTGGCCCCCGCCACGTCCATCCTGCCTGCGCCTGGCTCCCCAGTGACCGTGAGTGCCCTCACCCCTGGGGCTGGAGGCCTGCTTCCCTTCCCTCTCAGGGAAGGTGCCGCATCCTCCGTTTCTGCCCAAGAGGCTCCTTTGCTGGCTCTCCATCAGGTGGTCACACCTGTGCCTCCTTCCTCCTCCTCCGGGAGCTGGGGAGAACACCTGACTCGCTCGGCTCCGGGGGTCAGCCCTCTCTAATCGGCTCCTGGCCTTCCGTAAGTTGAGTTTTTAAAATTGGATTTTCCTAGACTTGGGACCTGACAGGCACTGCTGAGCCTCCGACGTACCTCTAGTGAGTCAGCCCTTGCGGGTTTGGACACGTCCCATTAAATCAGAAGTTCCCAGTGAAGCTGATGAACACACAGCAAAGTCGGGTGCGCGAAGAGTTAAACTAGTCCGCTCTATTCCTCTGGGGGCCATGGAACAGAGGTAGCGAAAGAGCCGGAGAACCAAACCATGAGCACGAGCGGCTCTGGAGTCACGTGGAAAAACTGCCAGCTGTCTGTGAGACCGGACGGCCTTCTCCGTGGTGAACCCCCCCACCCCGGGACAAGGTACGCGATAGATAGGATGCGCCGAGGGCCCAAATAGGTGGTCCAAGCCACTCTCGCAGAGAATAGATGCTGGCCTCGCCCACGCTCACCTGCCACCCCACGAGCTGCTTAGATATCAGACTTTGACTTCATATAATGTAAAGCACTTTGAATGGGGTCTTGTAACAGCCCTGAGATGTTGTTTTGCGATGTGATCCGTGAAAACCACTGAAGCCAAGCATCCTGGCCTTTCAGAGTTGACCCTTGATGAGGTGGACAAGGTGCACAAGCAACCTTGTCTTGTGATGCTGTCAACCTGGGTATTCAGCGACTGGGTTGGACAGCAGGTTGAGTATCATGGCGGCCAACCCGGAGCCGCTAAGTCGGGGCGGCCGGTGCAGCCTCCGCGTCCTGGCCTGCTCTCAGGCTGCGGGTAGGGGCTCCCAGCAGAGCACCCACATCTTCAAGTGGGAGCCTTCAAGCGGGAACCGTGACTTTGCTGGGCCCAGGGCTCAGCCCCACAGGCCAACCTCTGCCTCCGTTGTCATCGGCTGATCTTCCTCCTCTTCTTCTCTTGCTTCCTCCACGGCATCTCCGCCTCGAGGCGAGGGACGACGACGTGTATGTGGGTCACAGGAAGGGACGTGGCTGTAGCGGCTGTAACATTGCCGTAGACAGACATCCTCCTCACCCCGTCTCCTCTCCCAACGGCTGCCTTCCGCGGCATCCCCCATCTGTACCTCGCATCCTGGGACCAGGTCCTAAATGCATGAGCAAAATCACTGCAATGGGTCGTGAGGAGACCGAGGAGAGCGGCAAGTTGCAGCCGAGGCGAGCACATCACGTGTTTGGTCGTTGGGCTTTCTCTCTGAGCAGCTTCCCTTTGGCCGTTGGCCCAGAAGTTATTTATAATCCAATAAAAATTAAAAGGACTTATGGGAAGGATTTACTTACAGAGTGGATTGGCTCTGGCATTCAATTCATTGCTAATGTTAATTCCTGCTCATTCTAAAAATTCTGAATATAGAGCCATTCTCTCTGCAGAGAAATTAGCAAGTAAACAGCTGAAATGGGCCTTCTTTCTCACTCAGGGCTGGATGCCTCGGGCCCAGCAGAGTGTTAGGATGCAGCAGGTGCCAGCCGGCATTTATCTAGTGATAATGATGTAAAAAATAAGAAGAGAGCTAGACAGGCACGACTGTCATGGTTCCAGGTGAGGCGAGATGGTACTTTGCATAATCAGAAGACACTAAACTCACAGGCTTCCAGCGGAAGGAAAGCTCGGGAGACAACAGACGTCCACGGGAGTGCCAGCGGTCCTGGGTTCTGGGAGGGCAGCCCCCGGGCCGAGTATCCCGTCCTCACTCGCTTGTTTAACTTCATCCATCCCTACCATTCCTTCATCCTAGAGGGCTTTGAGTGCCGCATAAAACAAGGCTGAGGAACCGACCACAGCGAGGCGAGGTGTGCGGCACCTCTGAGCCCCCAGGACGTCAGCGCGCAGACTGGTCATGAGACAAATGCGGGGTGGTCCTGCCTTTCTCACCCAACGACACGTGCTACAGGGGAGTCTGGAGCGTGTGGCACACGGAGGCTTGCAGGTGAGCTCACTCACAGCTACCAGCGGCCCCGTCGCTCCGGTGCTGCAGCCGTCCCCGGGCCCCCACCCAGAGATGAGGGGGACCACTCCTGGTGCGTCATGCTGCCTCCAGCAAAAAGCCCTGTTTGCAGTGGGTACCAGCATCTCCCCAAACCCGGGGGGCCCCGGGGGCAGCAAGGACTACGTCCTCAACCAGATGGCTGCAGTGGCACAGAATGGACCCATTACGGCTCATTTCCCACAACGTCCCTCCATGCCGACTGCGTTAGCATCCGAGGGCTGCCGTAAGAAGTTGCCGGAAATGGTAACTTACCGCAAGAGAAATATGCCGTCTCCCAGTTCTGGAGGCCACACATCCGATATCAGAACGTCGGCAAGTTCGCGCTCTCTCTGAAGACTTGGGGGGTCCTTTCCTCCTCTTCCAGCTCCCGGCAGCCCCAGCTGCTCCTTGGCTTGCGGCCACACCCATCCCCGTCTGCGTCTGTGTGCCTCTCCTCCTAGAGGGACACCAGCTGAAGCGAATCTTCTCTCGATGACAGTCTTCACTCTATTTCCAACAAGGTCACACCCCCAGTGCTGCAGGTTCGGGGTGTCATGTATCTTTGGGGGGACACAGTTTAACCCGTCACACAGACCGGTGAACAACACAAATCAGGAAAGATCGGGAAATGAGCTCCGTGAAGGCAGAGTCATATCACTCACTGCCGTGGCCTCTGGGGTGTGACGTGTTGTGATGTGGCCCCACACACCTGCTCGCTGGTCAGAGCGGGGCCGAGACCTTGAGGGTGCGCCCTCTGCGGTGCTGCTGTCCTCCAGCCCGCGTGTGGCGGCCGGCCGGCCAGAAAGCAAGGAGAACATCCCTCAAAGAGCACAGACCTGGTCAAAGTGTCCCGCTCTGGGTCAGCCCCGACTCGTTGGCAGAGGGACTTCGTGCCATGGATGAAAACAGAAGTGCGGCAGTGCCCGGGAGTCCCAGGGTTCTCCATCAGAGCCAGACCTCCCAGATAACGCTGGGTTTCCAGAACAGGCAACAGCGACAAAAAAGCAGCACAACTCCTTTGCGGGGTCATTCGTCTGAAGTCATCACCCCTGCTTTTCTACAGCTGGCTACCCTGCCTCACTCATGACCGTTTCCTTCCTCCCGCAGGAGTGTGGGACTGCGTTGCGTGGGGCGCGGGGCGAAGCTTCACATGGCTTCCCCCAGAGCCCCCCCTCGACCACCATGGCCGAGCCTCTTCACGGGGCGCAGGGAGGACGTGTCGGAGGCGCACAGCGTAGCCCTCGGCGTTGCAGCAAACAGCAGAGCGGCACCCGGCGCGGGAGAGCGGAACGCCCACCGACCATTCCCCCAGAGCCCTCGCCTCCGGTTCTCATCATTTCTTCACCCTCAATACCATCACCTTCTCCTGTCTTAAGCTTTTTCTTTATTTAAAGATGTATTCATTTATTTACTTGCGAGAGAAAGCACGAGAGAGAGAGAGAGAGAGAGAGCGTGAGGGCGTGGGCGGGAGCAGGGGGAGGGGCAGAGGGGAAGCAGACCCCCCTGAGCCCGGACCCTGAGACACGGGGTTCCATCCCCGGACCCGGAAGATCATGACCTGAGCCAAAACCAAGAGTCAGACGCTTTGGCTTCACGGATGGAGCCACCCAGGCGCACCCCGCACCCGCCCCCCGTCTTAGGCGTTTTAACACGTTATCTGGGCACCTGTTTGCCCCTCTTACTGGCTTGACTGTCCCCGAGGGTAGGGTGAGCCCCGTATTTGCAGTGTCTGTATTGCCCACACTGCTTTGCTCAAAGACTCGGGGGGTGTGCAGTCGCTTGGGGGAGAAACCCTCAAACCAAACCAAAACAGGGCAGGAGACGACGGTCCCGGCTTTGGCAGCCGAAACCCTAAGAAGCCCTTTTCTCCTGACCCCGTGGATCATAGAGACACCAGTGAGGACAAACTCTTCCTTTGTCCCAAATCCGCAGCTCAGTCTGCCTTGCCTTCAGCAGGGAAGCTTTCCACACTCTTGTAAAACCCCAACGGTATTAGGTATCCCTCCCCCAAGAACGAATGTATTTCCATCTTAAAGAAAATGTATTCCTCGAAACATCCGATTGCCGGATAGGAGGGTGCGATCCAGCTGTTACCTTCCGTCCTCAGCCCCTCTCTTCCTCCGAGCTGCTGGATGCATTTTGTGTCATTATCCTGCTTGTTTCTCTGTGTTTAACGATTTTCCCGGTAGCTCCTTGGATATTTTTTCTTGGTTAATTGCTTGCTTTGCATCTCACTTCCCCACGAATTCAGGGGGAGGTTTGCTTCCCGAAGGGTTTGCTGTGGCCACCCTTCCCTTGATGTCTGATCCTGATGTGACGGAGACGCGGCTCGACCTGTGCGCCTCGCTGACTGCTGGCTGTGCCTCTGTGAGTCGCGGATGGCGGAGTTCTTGGCGGCTGCCTTCCCCCGACACCCACCCCCGCGGTCAGCCTTGCGCGTCTACACAAGGACACACTGTTCGCCACCATCTACTCAGGCTAAAATACCTCAGCCACCGATGACCTTGAACGAACCCCACAGAGAGGCAGTGAAAATACCGCAGAGCAGGAACCCGGCAGGCAGTTCCGAGCGTTCTTATGTAACTAAATCAGCTGGGTCTGGAGCTTTTCATTAGCCCAAATTACAGACTTGCAGCGTGCTTTTTGGGCTCCGTGCCGCCTTTTGCCCGTTCCCCTCGCCCCTGGGCTGCGTTGCTGGGGGAGCAGCTCCTTTGGCAGTTGGGGTGGGGAGGCTGAGCGCGGCCTGTGTGGTCCCTCCATTGTCCATCAGTCCGGGAAGCTATCCAGCCTGCAACTTTAACCCCAGATGTCCAGTAAAGTCTAAAACATTGGCCAATTCAGCCTGGCTGAGGAAATAAACATTTTTTCATAGGGCCTTTCAATGGGCCCGGACAAAAGACTTGGCTTTCTCTGATTGATATTTGGACTACGATTTGCAAAATATATCCTCTCTGAGGTCATGGGTGAAGGGGAACTGGAAACTTTCTCTTGCTTTCAAATAATATACATTTTTAGCCCCTAAAAACCAGTGTTATGAGTTGAGTTGTGTCACCCAAAAAGATATGTGGCGGTCCTGACCCCCAGAACCTCAGACGTGACCTTATTTGGAAGTGAGGTTGTTGTAGGTAGAAGTAGTTAAGATGAGGTCTTAGGGTGGGTCCCTAATCCAGTGAGACCGCTGTCCTTACAAGAAGGGGGATTCGGACTCACACACCAGGAGGAGACGAAGGCAGAGCGGGCGATGCATCCAGAGGCCTGGGAACACCAACCGTCGCCAGCAACGCCCGAGGCCGGGGAGCCCAGAACAGACCCTGCCTTGGCCTCAGACAGAGCAGGTCCTGTCCCCCGGGCCTCAGACTTCCAGCCTCGGTCCTGGGAGACCAGCACCTCCTGCTGTTTGAGCCGTGTCTGCGGGGCTTTGTTACCAGGAACCAATGCAAACAGCGTCGGGCTAAACAAATACAAGGGGACAGTAAACGTTTTCATTGGATTTGGGTAAAAATAAAATTATCATTCACCCATTTTTTTCCTACAAAACTGTGCTCCTCGCATGGATCCTGGATCTTTGATGAATCCTCCCTTCATCCCTCTGCATATCCCCCCGTCACTGTCTTACACCAACGTCAAAGGGCTGCCCAGAAGCCCCAGCCTGTCCATCTCCTGCCTTTCCATAGAACCTGCCAGGCCCCGATTCACACTCCGTACAAGAACCTTTTTCCAGAACAAAGCTGGAAGTCCCGAGGGCCGTCTGGTCTCACCCTGTCACTGGTGTCCGACGCCCCCCCCCATGCTCTCTTCCCGCCAGCTTATGCCCCCCCCCAGGCCACATGGCCTTGCTCACACTGCTCCTTCCACCTGGCAGACCAGCCTCCCAGCTGCCCCTCCTCCGACATTCCTAGCGTCCTCCCGGGCTCAGCTCAGATGCTGCTCTTGCAGAAAGACTTCCGGGATCTCCCCTGCCGAAGTCAGAACTGATGGCCTGTAGTCTGCATCTCTGGCTCAGAACCTCCCGGAAGGAAAGCAGCCCATCTGACGAATCTGGGCCCACAAGTGGAGACCGTGCTTCCCACGTGTAGGAGGCCCCGTGAATCGTGCTTCTCCGGATTGAATAATGACGGGTGGAGTCTGAGCACACAGTCACTCCAGTGGTTTTGGGGAGCAGCCCTGAGGAGCCGGGAGAGCACTGTGTCTCTGCCCCTTCCCTTTCCTGACCTCCAACCCGTCCTCACCTGCACAGCGTCGCCCTGGCGAGGCTAACGTCCGAGCACAGACACACGGCCAGAGGGCCGAGCCGCTGCTGAAGACGCGTGACTGCCTCTGGCCGCTGTCGACACTGCGTGGTTAGCAGGTTTCCCCAAATTCCTCTCCTTTATGCTTCAAAGTCATCTGAAGTCCAGGATCACGGGGTCTTCTTCCTTCTTACTGACGCGCCGTGGGAAACAGAGGAGCTCAAGACAAGAGCTGCACACGGGAGGTTGGGGTGCTCTCGTTGGGTGTCTGCTGGTGAAGTGGTCCCCCCATGCTCTCAGGTACAAAATCCCTTCAGAGAATGCCTGAGAAGCTGAAGAGATGACCATAAAACACAGCAGAATGAAGATAAAGACGAGGAACAGCACACTGCTTCCCAAGGTTGGGTGGGCTCGCCCTCGTGATCCACGGAGCTTCGCCCACAGTACTGCAGGTCGGGGCTGGGGTGTTCCCGCTGGGGGCGGCGTGAGGGCTGATGGCAGCTCCCACCACCGGGGGCCTGTGCAGAGGCTGGCCAGTGCCTGAAGCAAGGCCCTGCACGGGCCCTCCTTCTCGGGGCGCCCCTGCCTTCCCGCCTGCAGTTTCTCTGCTCCGGGCTCTTCTCCTGGTCGGCCTCTGCCAAGGCCGCCTCTCGCGGGGAGACTGATGCCGCCCTGCCAGCCTCCTCACTCCCTTCTTACCCGCCTCGTTGTCCGGAAGCGGTTCGATGGGCAAGGTGGGCATTTCTCGGGCGCTGTCTAGCCGCTGGGCTCGCAGAGGAGCCGCGGCCACTCGGAGCAGGGTGCTTCCTCGGGCCGGGGGCTCACTTTCCGAATCCCAGCCCCTCAAACATTATGACTGTGGCAAACCAAAAAGGTTATATGGAGTCAACTAATAACTTGGGTCAATACTATTCAAGGTGGCACCTACTTTTAAGTTAATACCTTGTACGTTTGGGATAATAGAATTTAACTACTTTGCTGGGACAACTTTCCCAGCAAGCGTGCGGTCCCGAGAGGGAAGTATGAACGGACAGGAGGAAAACGAAGAATGAGCTTCCGCTCAGACCACTAGTTCTCACCAAGAAGCTATGCAGACAGGTAACGACGAGTCGGACTGGACCTTTGTTTTGTTCGCAGCTGTGCTCCGGGGACCCAGCAAAGCCTCCGGATTCGGTCCCTCAATACATCTTAGTTCATCGACCAGCTGGTTGTTAAGTCAATTCGCGAGGATAGAGGAGGGTCATGTAAATGAGCAGACGGAGCCCCGACCTTTTGCTGTTTACTGAGAGAAGGCAAGTCTCTAAGACGTGAACACGCAGAGCCTTTTGGGGGCGGGTTCTGGGGGGGCATTTTAATATTCTCATTTACACGGGGAGCAGCAAGGAAGAGGGGACGTATATTCACGCCAGAGAAAGCCCAAGTTTTAGAGACACGCGGTAAATGTTCTTTCAGTCAATAGATCTTCTTCGAGGACTAATTTTAAATAATTATACAAACAGTTCCCACTTTGCACGGCAACTAAAGGAGATGTTTTTCCTCAACGAACTTTGGATGAACTTTGCACATGTTAGTTATGGAGTAGGAGTACTTCCGTGTCTTCCAGATCCGAGGGGCTCCGAAGAGGACAGCTGTCCTTTAGGTGGATTTCTTTTTAATAGCAAGATAGACCTTGTCCAGTCTTATTTATTTTTTCAGTAATCTCCACACCCGACG
This sequence comes from Ursus americanus, assembly GCF_024610735.1. Lineage (NCBI taxonomy): Eukaryota > Metazoa > Chordata > Mammalia > Carnivora > Ursidae > Ursus > Ursus americanus. The sequence continues at coordinate 1,486,234 of NC_142136.1, forward strand.
TGGGACTCAAACTCACGACCCCGAGATCAAGAGTCATGTGGTCTTCCAACTGAGCCAGCCAGGCTCCCCGATTTTTTAAAGATCTTATTTTGTGTGTGGTTCTGATGCGTACAATGGCACCTGCCCCGTTGTTAAAGCAACGTTGTGCTGGTCTGCACGACGCAAGGCCGGGACCCCAGTGCGGCTGAAGACACACAGGCCGCTGTGGCCCTCCGGCCAGACCCGCCCCTCCACGTGCACGGTGGCCTGTGGGGTGATTGCCCCAGCCCCAGGCTCCGCACCCAAACGGGCCCCGCTGGGCTGGAGGGAAGACAGGCGAGGTCACGGGACCAGGCCACCTCCTCACCGCCCCGAGGAGAGCCCTGCACTGGGGCAGATGCACGAATAAAAACCAAGTTTGACCTCAACAGCCCGACTTCGGGGAAGACGGGAAGAAGGGCAGCGGGGCCCAGGCAAGAGATGCGCCTGCGGAGAAAGCAGAGGCTTTCCTCGCTCATCTCGACCCAGGGTGTCGTGCGCGTGTCCACCAGACTTTGTAGCCGCCTTCGGTCTACGTCCCTAACCCTCCAGGACCTTCTTCTGCCGAGTGAGCTACAGACATGAAACCTAATTACAGGACCACTTACCCATTTGCAGCTTTTCACACGACATCGCACAACGATCATCCTCAAGCTAAATCGTCGAGTGCAGTTGGCATTAAGTTTCCCATCTTGGCGCACGCGTGACGAATTACTGTAACCCTCCCCTCCCCCACGCCCCGCACAGGTGCGCCCGCACTTCGTGTCCCGCAGCCGCAGGCGGAGGGCGCAGGGGAACGACTGACAGACCAGGTCGAGCCACGGTGTGCACGGCGGCTCGAGCATAAAAGACCCTTGACGCTCGATGCCGTCCTGGGCCAGGTCTGCCGCGCTGGGCTTTCCCCCGGACGCTTTCGGAAAATGGTTGTAGCTGAGCGCCTTCTGTAAATGCCGTTCTTGGGCCAGGGGAGGTCGCGGCCAGCGGCGCCGAGGTTCTTCTGAAAAGCCGGCGCGCTGCGAGAGCACGTGTGGGTGTCCTGTCTCCCGAGGGTCTGTGGCTCCTCTGAAGCCGCTGTCGTACTCGGTGTTTTCCTGTGTGGACGTTTTTCATAATAAACGCTCTCGTGTGCTCTCCCGTGTTAGGTGTGCTCGGGCTGTATCGGGAGAGTCCCCAACCGGGGTGACTACACTAGGATTACGCCGTTTTACAGGCAGTAACTGGGGCTTAGTAGAACACATACAGAAAAGAAAAATCAGGGTTTAATACGGATTACATCTCTGGTGGTTGGGATTTGTTTTGAACCCTCAGAACTTTTCCCAAAATCTGGCAGAGATTTCTCCAGCCGCGAGAAAAGAAAAGGGTGCATGGCTCTCCCTATCCGCTCTGGGCTTACCTGGCTTGTTTTGATGTTGGAACGCCTGGCTTGGAAGTCGTGGAGGCAAACCCCACCCTCAGGGACCAGCAACGCTCCCAGGGCCGCTCAGGTGAGACGGGTGCCGGGGACCCTGGTGTGGGACCTGCCTCCGTCCTGCTTCCTAAACTGTCCCACAGCCCGAGATGAGGCTCTTGTTTAGCTTTGGTTGAAATGGTGCCCAGTCTGACCTTGGCCAGGTCTATACGTACCAGTAGGCTCTGAAAAGCCAGCCCAGAACAAATGGAGGAAAGAAAGAGTTTACTAAAAACAATGTTGCTTTAAAGGGTAAATGAGGGTGTCTGGGGGGCTCAGTGGGTTAAGTGCCTTCTGCTCAGGTCCTGATCTCAGGGTCCTGGGATGGAGCCCGCTGTCTGTCTGTCTGTTGGCTTCCCTGCTCAGCGGGGAGTCTGTTTCTCCCTCCCTTTCTGCCCCTCCCCCTCCTCTCCCCCACCCCAAATACATAAATAAAATCTTAAAAAAAAAAAAAAAAAAGGATGAACGAACCATCCAAGACAGAGCTGACTTTTCCAGTGTGTAGTCAGGATTCACAATCACTCTCCAGTCACATATAGTTTTTGAAATAATTCCCTGATAAAATATTTGGCATCTCATTTTTCTTAGTGAGTCAGAACCATACACTTTTCGTGTATTCTTAAGTCTCCAAATGGCGGGCACTTCCTTCCCGGTACAAGGTGAGTTCGTCACACCTGCCCCATCCTCTGTGGGTGTAATGGCCTCCGCCCCCCTGAGAATCTCCCTGTGGGATCACCCGGACCCCCTAATTGTTCCCCCGCTGCATTTCCATCGCTCTGCTAAGTGGTCCACCCCTGCAGGTGTGTTAAGTAATCATCACAGCAGCGTGCTGACTGGGACGGGCTTCCGTCCTGGTTTGGTCTGAAAGGTCATTCCCCCCATGCTATCTGTACTTCCACTGCTCGGTCTTGTCCTTCCCGTCCCGACCAGAACTTCGGGCTGCTCTCCACTGTCAGCGGTGGGTACCTCACACCATCCCACCTGCCACCTCCGTGGTGTGGGTAAGCTCAGACCTCTGCCGCCCAAACCCGTGGGACCCTGGCCCCGTCGGGCAGGTGACCCCCGTCACCGAGTCTGCCAGAGCCAGGTGTCCCTTGTAAACAAGGCAGAGACTAAATGGGCTATTCATCCTCGTTGGTGTCCTTTTTCATCCCTGTATTGACAGGAGAGACTCTGCAATTCACAAAGTCATACAGTTCAAATTTGTCTTAATAGCTGGAGGAGAGAACTTGCAGGGGTGGGCTCCTGGGGTCCGGCTACGTGACCCATCCTTGTCTCAGGACCAGGTCTTCAGGAGGTGGCCCCAAACCTTTCACACCTTGCAGTGTCCCTCCGCCCTGCCTTTCAGGGAGATCTGTTCTAACAGGTATTATCTGCAGGTGTGCTCTTAGAAGGAAGATGTACCCCAGTCGATGCCACCAAGACCGGTGGGGCCAAGCTGGCGAGAGCTCAGGCAGTGGGCATAAGGGGAGGGTCTTTGGGGCAGCTCGGCCTTAAAGCAGCTGCCTTGCTTAAGTTTTAGCAAAATAATAAGGAGGGGTGTGGGGGAAGGGGAGGGAAAGAAGGGAGGAGAGAGGGGAGGGGGCGCTCCCAGCATGGGCTAGGGAAAAGGAGCCCAGCTCTTGCTGGTAGCTCTGTGACCTTGGGTAAGTCACTTAACCTCCCTGAGCTCCAGTTTCTTCAGGTTTGGATTAGGTGAGTTTAATATTCCTAGCTCTAAAATTCCATTATTTAAACTTCTAAATAGTACCAACGGGTTAAGAAAATGTCAGTGTAATTCTAAAGTACTTCTCTTTATAACGGCATAAAAAGATTTTTTTCTCATATATGATGCAAAATTTTAATAAGCTCATAGTACCCCGACTCAACGGATGTCTTTTCCTTGAGTGAGTCTGAGTTGACAGGTAGTGTGGTGCTATTGAAACAATCTGAATTTTCTGAATTAAACCCACTCTAGTTATACCTGCAGGATTTTAACAAGTTTGTGATTTGGAGACAGCACTCTTGTCTAAAAGTTCACGGTAGAAATCAAATTAGCAATTCACAGTGATTCCCTTGTTAGCCAGGGACCAACCGTCTGGTGGTGATGATTGCTTCTCTGTTTTCAAGGGGCAGAGACTAAAGTGAAGAGGTCAGCCCGGAGCAAGAGGGAAAGGGGGACACAGACTTCAAACTCAGAGCAGTTTCCTGGAGCTTCGACCCCCCGTTCAGAATGCGGCCCTGCTTTCCGGAGCTGTGGTCACTTGCTCTCTGCTTCGGAGGAGCCAGGGAGGGGCCAGTACTTATTCCGAAACATCTTAGAAAAGACAAACTCCCATTTATCCCTGAAAATCTTCTAGCCTTAAACATGAAAGTTCAAATCAGATTAGGGAAGAGCGTCCAGCCCGGTGGCCGGTGGAGCGGCAAGGCGAGGGCTGGGCTGAGGTCCGAAAGCAGCATAATCCTTTAACTGGAGAATGTGGGATTTCCTCATCCATCCCCGTTCACCCACCTTTTGTTGCAAATAATTCAACATCTCATTTGCCCTAATTTTCTTTCTTTATATCTTTGTAGCTGAGCTCTTTTCCCCATTCATGTCCCTTACTAATTGGAAGGTCTTTTAAAGAAAGTTCTCTTTGACATTTGGTCTCTCAGTTATTTTGTGTTCCTTTTTTTTTTTCAGTAGAGAAGTTTTAGATTCAAATAAGAATTAAACTTTTCTCAAAGGAAAAGAAAACCTGAATGTACTGATATACAAAACTGAATTTTTTATAATATTTTTGTTATGCAAAGAACAGTTTTCTGAACAAATACCATGACGATTAACATTAAGTGGAAACACCTCCGAGTATAAACGCAAAACTCTTCCAAATCCTTTTTTTGGGAAAAAAACATGAAAGTCTTAATTGAGCAAATGAAAACATCGTGTCCAGTGGAATTGTTTCCCAAATATGCCTGAAATCTGTCATAATCTGTTTTCCTGGAACAATAAAGAAGTGGTTCCAAGCCCCACATCACTATCATTTTCCAGACAAAGGTTATCTGTGCATTATATTCAATATAGAATTTTCAAATTTTGAAACATTTTATTATTACAGTAATGGCTATTGCTGTTTCTAACAGACACCCTGTCAGAAGGTTTAAAAAATGTATGCCTCGGTTCATGCAAAAAAAAAAAACAAAGGTCAAAACTTTTAAAATGTCACTTCTTCTGCAGTTTTGCATAGAAAATACATGGGATCAGTGGGAGGGCTCCTCGCCCATAGAAACAGGCTGCAAGGAAAGAATGTTACCCTGCTGCTGAGCTTCCACTTTCGCTGCAGCTGCAGGCAGAGCAGAAAGGCCCTGTGGGAGCCCATTGTTACCCCAGCTGGGTAATAGTTTTCTTATTTTACAGTCAGCAACCGAGGGGGCTGGGGTGTCTCCGTAAAGTGCCTGAAAAAAATATATAACTCCTGCAAATAGATCACTTTCTCCCTCCTCGGCGAGAAACAGGAATCTGTGAATTGTGTGCTGGCGTGGCCCTACCCGTGTGATTAAACCGCACAAACAAAAGCAACCCCGAAGGATGGGGGTTTCTGAGTCCACGTATTTCCCTACCCAACGGGGCTGCTTCCAGGGTCCGTGGGCTTCGTACCACGATGTTTCCCCATCTGCCATCAGCCAGCGACGCTGCCCTTCGTACTTGATGTGCAAGGGGCGTGCCATCGAGTGCAAGACACAATTCCGAGTGTTCTCCACAAGGCCGAATGGCAGGCGCCCAGGGCCTGCCGGCCGCGGGGTCCCCAGCGCTCCGCGCCGCCAGCCAGCCACGGTTGGGGGCGTAGTGAATCTTCGTGGCCGAGTCCCAGGACGGCCTGGACTTCAGGCTTGTTTTGTTTTTGCTTTGTTTTTAACTGCGAATCATCCACCGTGTTTTTGTTACCATGGAAACTCCTTTTTTAAAGGTGAAAAGTCACCGACCTCTCACCATGTCCGCGGTAGGAATTAATATTCCGGCGGCTTGGCGGGAAGGAGGCGCCTCGCGCAGGTGAGCCAGTTTCCAGTGATGGCCCTGAAGCGAACGATCGAATCTCCAGCCTTGAAGTCACAAGGGGACGATGCTTGCATAGCTCACAGAGCCAAATCACCTCCAAATTGGACGTTTCAAAAATAATGAGACTGTTTTGTGCAAAGACAAACGAAGTTATGATGGGTAGAAACCGCCTTGATTTTTCAGAGCGACCAAAAGTGTCAGCTCTCTCATTGCTTAGGAAGCTGCCTTTACTGAGTTTTGAAATGTTCGCTCTGATTACCTGGATCTCTGGGAATCCAAGAAATGAATTTTTAAAAAAATAGAAGTGAGTAGGGAGCGATCCTAGAATGTGCCAGCAAACTGTGACCCGCCTCTGACTGCCTGGGGACTCAGAGCTGAGCAGACACCAGAGGGATTTGTCTTTTAAAAAGGCTGAATACATGGGACCTGGCATTTATTCTCTCGATTGGTCTGATGAAGATGTAGGTGGCGGGTTCTGATCTTGGAGAAGGAGAGCAAGGCCCTGGAAACGACGCTGCGCGTAGACACGGCTCTGAGCACACGGTAAGTGTTCAGTGAACACTTCCCGGTGGGGCTGCAGGGCTTGCTGGGGAAAGTGCCAGCAAGACTGCCCAGTGAGTCAGCAGACACGGGGACGTCAGGGCGCATGAGCTGCTTACAGCTAGGGGCTGTGTGATAATGCTCCCCACTGTCCCCTTGACTATGACGGCACAGCAGCAGCAACAGGCAAAGAACAAGTGGGATTGCAATGCTTTGACTATTTGCTGTGTGTGTAAGGACAAAACCCCCCAGGTCCCAGGGTGGGCTCTGAGTCATCGAAGGAGTGGGGGTACATCAGGGCTGATGGGTTCTTTTGAGAGTACCTCTCCGAGGTGTGCAGTTTTCACTGGAGACCATGATGGGGGTGCAGGGACATGTGGCCAGCACAGCACCTGCATTCTCCTCACCTCCCCCCCACCTCCAGGGATGACGGTGTGGATTAAGCCTAACGTAATTCTCCTCCATTAATCTTTGACCTGAATTTGCATCCTCTGTTCAAGAACCTTCCTGTAAGGCTGGTATGCAGGACAGGCCTAGACAAAGATCCCGAGGCATCGAGGCATCGGCTGTGGAGGCTGGACTCCAGAGCAGGACAGCAGAGCTGAGCTCAGGCCCTGCCTGACACTGATGTCAGGGGTGGGGCATTGTCTGCATCTCAGGAGAGCTAAAAGGAGGTGAGCCTGTCTTGGGTGATGGAGACTGCAAACAGCAGCTCCCGTTGGAAATAGCACACACTGCATCGTTTTGTGATTTTCAGTTTTCTTGTCTGTCTTCCCCATCAGGCTGTGAGCTTCTCAGTGTCAAGGATGGGCTCATGCATCCCAGAATTTCAACTCCCAGCCTGGTCCAGAAATGTCTACTAAATGGAACGACAGACAGATGGATGAAATCACAGCACGCAGCTACATTTTGGAGCCAAATGAAGGACCAAGGGAAAGGAACCCCAACAGACCTCTTCATCATCCGACCACACTGCTCCCCTCCCCCACCCTGCCCACGCAATCCTGCCCTGCCGTATTTGCTCTCTGGCAAGTAACAATGTAAAGATACACCAAGTCCAGATAAAACATCTCTGCTCTAAAGAGTCAATAAAAACTGTGATACAAAGAGATAAGTGATTTTTGAAGAAAATTAATATTTTATTTTGTTTCTTTTATGTAAGTTTCACTAACGTCGATTGCTGCATTTCAATTATCCTATTGGGGCAGTGGCCTCATTTACTTAAAAAGCTTTTGTTGATTTACTGGCGTTTATCCTTGACATATGAACAGTTCCAGAGACTCCTTTTGGCATCTTAGGGAGGCAGAGCATTAGGAAAGTGGGGTGGGGGATATAAAACATGATTGTATATCATTTTTTTCTCACTAGTAAAAGGGGGATAATAATATCTACTTCCCTAATTCACCAAGTCATGATGATGATAATGGGATAGTGCAAATGAGTGCTTTGGAAAGATCCATGTGAATGGATTTTGAAACAAACTTGAGTGTCAACCTTCCACTGGTTGCCAACTTCAGGAAAAAAGAAGGTAAATGAGAGAAATACTGGGAAGCAATGAACTTTGTACCCCCTTGGAGTCGGCTCCAATAATAAATAACAATAATAAAGATTGAACATTTGTAATAAATGGTGCACTATTGCATTAAGAGAGAAAAGACATGCTCCAAGGAAAACAATTAACATTCTTGCCGTAAAATGCTAAACTACCTTAGCAAAAATGAAGAGTTACGGGAGGGAACAGATTAGAGTACAACTGTTTTATCCCATCTGCTTTGTGTAAAAGGGAAAGTTAAGGACTCCATTACTTTGGTTTCCGGTTGTCATCCAACAGTTGAAAGTGTGTGTGAATTATGAGAATGAGGAAAGGATGCATAATCTGTAGCTGAATGAAAAGTGCAGAAACGCAAAATTAACAGAAGGAAAAATGGGAATGAATGTCAACTAAATCGAACCTCTAAAATGAAGAAAGCAGAGTAAAGTTTAACCAATAATGATCATGACATAAGATAAAAGAATAAAATATCTGTTTTACACTAAATGTGAATGAGATAAATTGCTCTTAAAATCAGGTTGTTAGATTGTGGGTTTTTTTTAAACGCAGCTATATGTTGTTTCCAAAAAATCTTTCTAGCAAAGTGGTAAGGAAAATTTGACAATAAGGAACATGCACACAATATAAACACATGCAAACAGAAAGACGTGGCAATATTAATAACACATAATGAAGAATATAGGACTAATGGCTCTAAACCAGACGAAAGCAGGCATTATGTAATAATAAAAGTCACAGTTGATGAAGATGAGCCATTAACCTGAATTGCCAAAGAATGTAGCAACTAAATAGAAATAACAGTAAAAATAAATAAAATAATAAAGTAACGTGATTCCATTACAATGGAACTAAAATATCACAAAACAAATGAACATTGACCTATGTGACTTAATGAGAGATTCCAACGCATTCATTTTCAACATGCATTCAATGGCCAATAAGTAATTAGAACTTCTTGAAATGTAAATCTCACTTGCATTCTTAATTTAGATTGTAACAGTCAATACAAGAACCAACCCCAAGAACTATCTTGGGCTTCTCAGTTACCCCAGACAGCTCTAACATTAATAGGTGACCCCAACAACAAGGTAGCCCATACTATAAGTGGTCAATTACTTGGCTGAATTTCTCAAGGTTAAGGACTGGTGCTATGTGGGGCTCTCTCTAACCACTGCCTTATGTATGGACATCTAGATCCTACAGAATGATTCTGCTTCCTTAGGAGAATTAGGACCATCACTAACTGTATTCCTAAATATGTGCAATTTTCCCTCAATCGACGTGACCTTGCTTCCTGCCTAGATGTGTTTGTGAGTTTTATGTAAATTAAATCCCATTTTCCAGTTGACTAACCTACCATTTCAAATTTGTTTTATTTCTTTCTTGATTGATTCTCAATTGACAGTGGCTCTTACATTTTAGCTGTAAGGTTTTCTTCCTTCAGCTTTTCTACTGAAGCATTAATGATCACTAAACAAGGGATTAGCTGCCTTTGGAGACAACGGCTCAAAGGAAACCTTCAGTGAATCCTTCTGTAAAGTACCCTTTTGTTAAGTGAAGGCTCCTCTGTAGTGTGAATAGTAACCCCATAATTTCTCTGTTTGGAAAGTGTAGTGGAGCTCTCTCTTTGTTCTGCAGCTTCGTTGCCCTCCTCCAGTAACCATACCTTCGGCAGTGAAAGCTCTGTGAAATCATCTGTTCTCAGTCCACGTGGTCCCAGGGCAGGATTCCCTTCCCACCTCCAGGCCCAGTCCCCACCAGGGAGAGCAATGCAGTTTCCACCCCCACTGGGTCCGTGCACGGTGGGCCCCTTGCTCAGCCACAGGCAGAGATGCAGAGGCTTCTGAGTGTGACTCCTGGATGAGAGAACGCGTTTGCCATTAGAGTAGGAACCCACGAGGAACCAGTGACTCCATCTTGTTAGCGTGTGAAGATTAAGACCAAAGCCAACATAGCAGAAGTCAGAGCAAAAAGAATTCAACTCCTGATTATATTGTTTGACTCTTGAAATGCTCATGCTGGAAACCAGTCCTACCTATGAGTGTTCATTTTAGGTGAACCAATTAATTTGTTTTGTTTCTTTTCTTTTTCTTTTTTTTTTTTATCTAGGCAAGCTCAGAATGGGTTTTCTCTCTCTTGCAACCTCAGCATGACTTCAGACATTAAAAGTTTGAATTTTTGTGGACTAAATTTTCTTACAAAAAGCATCCACTTATCTAACAAAGGTAATTGCTAACATTTCTTTAATCAACATAGTTGTAATATTTGTGCACAGAGTAACTGTTCTGAGAAGTAAGGTTCTAGGGTCCTTTTCATGGTCCTTCCCAGAGCCAGTGATCCCCAGGGGCTGCAAGTCTACATCTGGGTGCTTTCTCTATCAAAGGAGGAGAGTTTTCTAATGGCACCATTGAAATTTCTAAAAAGTGGACTCCTTAGCTTTCCTAAGTCCTAAGTCATGTACCCCGTGCATTGAAAACATTTGAAAGAACCCACATCTGCATGAGAATGTAGAAGCTAGGGAACTCTGTGCATGTCTGGACATGGGAGTCCCTATTTAGAGTAGAGACACCTCAGCTAACTGCCTTATTGTATTTTCCACGACAGTAGCGGCCATTGGTCTCAAGACATATTTGGAAACAGGCTGTGGCTCTTGCCCAGAATCACAGAACGGATTGGCAGTATCTCCCAAGGGCTCAGGCTCTTGTCGAGGTTTCTGACAGAGCTTTTGCATTCTGTTGGTTAGAATGAATGGCATAAGACCCAAAGTAAAAACGTGTAAGACACTGAATTCTGTTCCCTGGCAATCAAAAGTGCATTCATCATCCACTCTTCTCCCTCACTCATTTCTCCACAAAAGCTAAAGACTCAAATCCTACGGGAGGTCCTAGATCCCCTTCATGACAGTGACCCTTGATTGTGCATGTGATTTGAAAGGTGCACGGGAGATTCCCTCATCTCCAAATATCACCAAATCCCACGTCCTGGCATGTTTGGTTCTTGGCGAGGGCTTTCTTCTCGGCTTGTAGACACGCCTTCCTTGCTGTGTCCTCACTGGGCCTTTCTTGGTGTGAGCGTGGGTGTGTGTGTGGGAGCTTCTCTGGTCTCTTCTTCTTATAAGGGCACTGCTTCCATCATGCGGGCCTCACGCTCTGGAACCTGTCTCAACATAATCAGCAGACCCACTCCCACTCCCATCACATTGGGGGTTAGGGCTTCAACATGTGAATTTTGGGTGGAAGACATAGATGTTCAGCTCATGCCAGTCCCTGTTGATCTTTCATCCCAGGCTCCGTGCTTCTGCTCAGCGTCTTTCGTCTCTGCCTGACCTCCAGGAGTCGAGAGGGAGGAGCTCTGTCTGCCTTAGTCTGTGCTCCAGACTCTGCACGTATTCAGTCCCTAATAAATCCTTGTGGAATCAATAAATGCATCACGGACTTTAACTCAGTAGAGTAACTTGGTCATCCCCGAATGTATACAGACTCCACAGGGAAACATTGCCAGGAGCAATCCTGGAGAAAGAGCGAGTGGCTTCCAGACTTGGGCGTCCTTCTTGAGCATTGGCTTTGGAAGGAGCCTGGGCACGTGGACTTCTCATGGGCCCTGTGCCCAAGAAGCCAGGATGGGGCACCAAAGAGTGGGAAAAAGGACCTTGCCCGCAGAGTCAGATGAGGCTACGATTAGGGGTTTGTATTTTTCTCTGCATAGTTTTAACCCAGCACATCAAAGAGACAGAGACTCAGGGTAAACGCTCAGCCTGGGAGCAGACATTTGGCTGAAACACTCCGAGGATCCCATCCTTCAGGAGTCTAAACATCATGGGCAGGGTACAGGAAAGTGAGGGATTTTAACAGCACAGTTCCCCCCAGTCCTGCCATCCTTTGGATTCCATGTTCTCCTCTTGATGATTTTATCACTTAACGTACAACCGCAAATATGTCAGCAGGTACCCACAGCATTTCACTCAACTCTTACTTACAGTTGTCTGTGGGAGAGGGCGCGAGGGAACATCCACGTTCTGCGTTCTATAATTGTGAAATGCTTGACTATTTTTGGTGAATTTGTGTGGCTTTCAGAATCAGAAAATAATCAACAAGACATCGAAAATAATGTTCAAGTAAGTTGGGAGGAGGTGGGGCAGGTGTCAGGAGCGCCCCAGGTGGCTGAGGGCATCAGACACCGCGTTCTCATCCAGCCGGGACCCTGGTTCCATCCGGCTCCAACATGCTGTGTGTCCGGAAGACTCAGGGAGTATGAGGTGGAGGAGGGCCGGCCCTCAAGGGACAGATTCGGCCACATTGGCCATGTCAGCTTAGACTGACTCTGGTTCTAGGGTGTGCAAACCTCACTTGAGGGGAGACAGCTCATGTGTGCTGGCTTCTGCATCAGCAGCTCCAGCCCACTGTCCCACAAGCCATGTGACAATGAAGATCGGAGACCAGGTGAGAAGACTGCCTTCTGGTTTTCACTCCACTCTTGAAGACTTATGTATCCCACGTTCCCTGCGACGTATGTGGACGTTCTTTTGAACTTCATGCCTCTCATCTGTGTGAAGCTATACTAATATTAATCCTAGAACTTTATAACCCACATCACTGAGCCCCAGTGTATTAGTTTCCGAGGCCTACTAGAACTAAGCACCAAACTGGTGCTGAGAACACAGAGGTTTATTCTTTCAGGGTCCCAGGCTGGTGTGCGAGACCCCACCATGTCAGCAGGGCTGTGCTCTGTCCAGAAGTTCCCGGGGAGGATCCTTCCTGCCTCTTCCAGAGCCGCCAGTCCCTGGCCTTCCCTGGCCTGCGGATGCCGTGCTGCCCTCTGACCCTGTGTGTCTCCTTGACAAACACACCAGCCACGCTGGATGAGGGCCCACCCTACTCCGCTATGACCTCATCTGAATGAATTACGTCTGCAGTGACCCCCTTTCCAAATCAGGTTGCATTCTGATTGAGCTACTGTGGTTGAGGACTTCTACCTGTCTTTTTGCGAGACACGATTGAACCCAAGAAGTTCAGATTTTCGCTGTTGGCCGCATAACTGGACTTACCACTCAATGTCATGGTGGAATCTACGTCATTTGCTTTAAAATGTGTTGTTTGTTCATCGTCTGGATCAAAAAGAGAATCCTGAGCATGAAATGCTGGGCAGATTATTTCACCTGCCGGGACCTGGCTGGGTAAGCGGGGTTGCTAACGCCATCCCCACTGGGGGCGTCGTCCAGGCGAATCGATGCCCTGGCGCTTGGCACGTGGCGCACTCCACCCGTACTCCTGCCTTCTCTAGTCGTGAGCGAGTGTGGATGAGACCACATTGCCCACAGGACAGAACAACACGTGGAAATGGTTCTGAGGAATGTTAGAACCAGCAGCACTTACGGCAAAATGCTGGAGCTGAAGGACTTCACCTTTGTTCCCTAAGTGCCATTGAGCCGGCTCTCGGAAGGCAGGTGGACAAGGCGGTGTCGGCGGCGGGGAGGCAGGCACTTGAGTCTTATTCTTGGCTCTTCCATGACCTTGACGTGTGACCTTGCAGAAGCTGCTTCTTCTGTTTGGTATCTCTGCGGCTGATTTCTTGTTCATCTTTCAAGTGCAGGTGGAAGTCATGAATATTTGTTTCCTGCAGGTTCGGTTTTGTAAACCTCTTCCTGGATAAAAAGCACCACGCAGCTGCGGAGCATTGTTCTTATTAATAACCTCATTTTGGCATAAACTCTCCCACTTCTCATACTTCATGTTAATATTCCACTGCAGAAAATATGCTACAATAACAACTTGTAGGACTTTCTGTCGTTTCATGTGGAAACGGGTCTGTACAAAAAATAGCTAAATTGTTCCAAAACAGAATTCATTTTTTTGTCTTTCCATGTGACTGTGTAAACACGGCTATGTCTCATATATAGAAACGTCAATCCCGCCCCCCTTGGACCAGCTAGTAGTTTCCATAACAAAATACCATCTACTGGGCGGCTTAAGCAACAGGAATTTATTTATTACAGTCCCAGAGGCTGGGAAGTCCAGGACCAAGGTTCTGGTCCATTCGGACCCCGGTGCAAGCCCACGTCCTTATTTGTAAATAGCTGTGTCCTCATGTGGTAGAGAAGGAGGGAAAGAGAGAAGGGGAGACAGACAGACAGAGTGTGCGAGCGCTCTGGTCTCTTTTCTTAGGAGGACACTAACCCCATCATGAGGCCCCATCCTCATGACCTCATCTAACCCTAATTACCGCCCGAATACCACATCACTTCGGGAGTTTGGGCTTCAACATATGGACCTGGGTTGGGGGAGCACGATTCAGCCATGGCACCGGTGACAGACTAGTCACGATGGAATTATTTTGTGCCAGCCTCCTCAGATTACTGATAGCTGTTGCTGGGGGTTTGTCGGGGGCCTTTAGGACTGATCTAGAGATGTCAAGACCATCGGTTCACACGCCGATGTACCTCTGTCACCACCACTGTGCTCCCCGGGTGGGCTGGGTCACCGCTGCCCCCAGGAGACCCTGCAGGGGCACCAGAGAAGAGCTTCCAGACCTCAGTGCAGCTGCAGAGGGGTGACCCCCCGTGTGAAGCAAGGGCTTGGAAGCCTCCTCCTTGTCTAGCTTCTGGGTGAAGAACAGAGTTCCGAATGCACTGGGCAGTACAAGGCATCCTGGCTGGGTGTCTGAAAGGCTGCGAACCTCTGGTTTTGGGCTCACCAGAAGTAACGGGCATCTTAGTCGCCCTTGGCTGTGAAGACCCCTGAATGTGGTCAAGTGTCAGAAGACACGGGGAGGGCAACGCAGAGCACTGTCTGCCTGCCAACATCATTCCCTCACTCATACCCTTTGTGCAACCTCCTTTCAGCTTGGGGTAAAGTGAAAGCAATCTGGATGAAGTCCAAGGTCATGCGTAGCATCCATGAGCTCAACCCGGTGCCCAGCTGCATGTCTTTCGGCCACCATGGTGCTTCCAACGGAAGCATCCTAAGGGCTTCTTTTTGGACACGGTCCTAACTTCAGATATGGCAAAAATGGAAGCCAAGTTGGTGGTATTGCTGATACACTTTGTTAAGCCACACACTTCCCAGTGTTCCTCTGAGTTTGTAATACACAGAAACCCACACAGGAACTCCTCCAAGACGTAACGAAGTCAAAGTCAGGGGTAGGTGTTTGTGGTGTCAAGTTGTACAGACCTCCATTCCCACTGTGTTTCTGGGGGGTTGGCCCACACCCCAGACTACGCAGAAAGTTACAGCCATTCTCTCCGAGCCCTCAACGTTCCATCTGTGGAGTCCGACAGCATCTGGTTTACAGAGTCGGACTTTTGGCAAGATCGAGTGTGACAGAGCTGTAAGCCAAATCACGAAAACCACGCATCTCAGGAAACCTTTCTGCTTGATGAGTCACATTCCTAATAGATGTGTTTTTCCATAAAGTGCAATTAATAATTCATCCAGCCTCTGTCGAACTTCGCTCTATTGTCTTTGCACAGAATGTGAAATACCCACAAGTGTTTGGTTCCAGATTATGAGAGCAAGCAAAGCAGAAGAACTCCTCGTGATGCCAGCCCCTGTGTTTGGTGAAAAACATGCAGAACCATCCCAAAAAGGCTGGACACTGAGGGAGAGAGCCAGGAAGCTTGCTTACTAGCGCCTGCCCTGTCACCAATGTGACAATGATTGAAAGTAGTAAGCGTGCTATCCTCAGGGGGACGGGGCCAAAGGGCCAATGTAATGCTTGACCCATTGAAACCGCGGACTGCAGGGAGAAGCTCGTAGGCTGACCAGATGATCGTGTGTGCGGGAGAAGCTGTTGGAAAAAGCCTCGTCGGGCCAGGTAATCAAGGGAAATTGGCATCGGGGGAAGGTGTGGCCCGCGGAGCCCGAGCGGCCCCCTCAGATTCTATTACCTGTCGTCTTTCAAGCATAATAATGACATCATAGTAACCCTAAACTGGCTGAAAACAGAAATCTGGCAGTCTGTCAAGTTCATTGTCTCGAGTTTTGCATTGATCCAGGTCTGGTTCCCCTGAACCTGCCCTGGTCACCACGGGAGGAAGTCGTCAGAGAAATCCTGGTCAACCTTCAGGCTTGTCTCTGACCCATGCACCATGTTTAGTACATAAAACACCTGCTCGTGCCTTTTTCCCCCATCGTGTCACTCACAAACGAATAAGAATATGATATTGTCACAAGCCTCTCCTTTCCACAGGAGTCTTTCCTTTCAGGATGCGGCCCCATGCCTCCTAGGGCCCCAGCTCCCTCCACACCCACCTCCTCCCACGCCCTGGCATTACCCAGTGTTCACGTTAATCCCACCTTCAGAGAGGAAATAAGGAAAAATCGGGGCTCAAAATAGAGTCAGGAACTTCTTTCATGCTTGAGGAAAATGATGTCTGTGGGGATGCTGTCTATGTCTCTGTTCAACGGGAAACCAGTCAGGTTACCACTCGGATGCCCACTAGGC
The DNA here is from genome assembly GCF_024610735.1 of Ursus americanus. Lineage (NCBI taxonomy): Eukaryota > Metazoa > Chordata > Mammalia > Carnivora > Ursidae > Ursus > Ursus americanus. Next base: position 1,502,245 of record NC_142136.1, read on the forward strand.
ACTGTTGAAATGCCGTGAGCTGTCCCCCCATCACGACGATAGCCAATGTTTCTCGGGCACTCAGTGCGAGCCAGGGGTGGTCCAGCCCTTCTGCAAACACCGTCTCACCCAGTCCTTGTGATTCCTGCTGTAGGTGCTGCCATCAGGCTGTGGACCAGGCTGCATGATTTGCCCAAGTTTCTATAAGCAGAAGAAACCTTGGCATTTGCCATCTAGCTCTGGGGTCACTGTCTCTTCAGAGGCATCCTAGCTGGAACTTTTCTTTTTTTTTTATTTTTTATTTATTTATTTTTTTTATAATGATTTTTTATTATATTATGTTAGTCACCATACAGTACATCCCCGGTTTTCGATGTAAGGCTCGATGATTCATCAGTTGTGTATAACACCCAGTGCACCATGCAATATGTGCCCTCCTTACTACCCATCACCGGCCTATCCCATTCCCCCACCCCCCTCCCCTCTGTAGCCCTCAGTTTGTTTCTCATAGTCCATAGTCTTAAAGATTTTATTTATTTATTTGACAGAGATAGAGACAGCCAGCGAGAGAGGGAACACAAGCAGGGGGAGTGGGAGAGGAAGAAGCAGGCTCCCAGCAGAGGAGCCTGATGTGGGGCTCGATCCCAGAACGCCAGGATCACGCCCTGAGCCTAAGGCAGAGGCTTAACGACTGAGCCACCCAGGCGCCCCCCCAACTGGAACTTGAAGATGGATTCTTTAGAGATTGTGAAACACCATGTGTTCTTTCACGCGGCATAATTTAGAACCCCACACGGGAACCCCACACGGGAACGATCTATAAATGGCTCGTCTTGCCAACACCTGGCTTCATAGGAATGACTCCATGTAACACGTCTCTGTTTCCAGAGGCAGCTTCTGTAGTAGTATGCTCTGTATCTGTCATTTCATCCTCTCAGAGACTGTTTATTAATTAATATTCATGATGAATGTCAGCTGGCTCCAAAACGGATTAGAGGAAGAGAATGTCGAGGACAAAGTAAGATTCAAGGATGAACCGCATCCCTGGAAGGGAAGAAGGAGTAGCATGCACGTACCAACAGTCTTCTCCGTGGCTGCCTCAGCCGAGCACCTGAAGCATCGTGATGTAGTGAGCTGAGACGGCCTTGGGATTCTGGATGCTTCTTTTCTAGAACTTTCCCTGTGTCATGGATTGGCCCTGCAGTGAACTCTGTTGCTTTGCATTTAGTCTTTCTCATCTGTAAAAGGGAAACAGTGGTTCTCACTGCGTCATATCTCATCCCTGTGGCCACGGCCACCTCCTTGAGGCCACGGCCACCTCCTTGAGGCCACATATGCATCACGTGAGACAATTTGGGTGAAAGAGCCTTCCAAGCCCAGGACCTGACAAACATGTGGCCTCATGTCTGCACCCACAACGCTCGATGACGGCTGGCCACCCTAGGAGGGGCTGGCTGCAGGAACCTGGCCCAGCCCAGCAGCCGGGACTTCGGGGGTGGTCTCAGAGCTCGGGGGAAAGCGTCCTTGCTGACCCCCGTGGAGCAGCCTGCTGTAAACGGACTGTGTGCCATCAGTCCAGCAGTTCAAGTAAGAAGGGCGCGTGCAGCCTATGACAGCAGGCTCAGAGGCTCTAACGGTGCGCGTTGGGTGCTAACTCCCCCACTTCACTGGGCCCTCAGCCAAGGTGGATGACGTGAACGTCCGGTTCTAGTTCTGACCCTATTTCCTGCATCGTCTGCTCTGGATCGGCTTCTCCCACTTCTCGCCCTCATCAGCTGCCCCAGCAAGTGTGCCCTTCAGGACGCACCGGGGTCTGCAAGAGTAGGTGTCCTCCTTTTGCTGCCAGTGACCTTGGGTCACCTGAGAATGTCTGCTGGGCCAGTCAGGGCCCTGGTCAGAGCTCCCGTCCCCACATCTGGGCACAGATGTGTGAGGAGTGGTCCCCACAACACCAGTCCTGAGCCAACAGAGCCGAGGGCCTTCTTTACTCCTGTCCTGTCCGCGGCCCCATCACCGCTGACAACGGCAGCTCTCTCTCCCCTGTGCTTCTCGTCTCAGCAGGAATGGGAGGACAGTGGTCCCCTGGTTCCCTCCCACAGGGCACAGGACAAACGGTGAGCCAGCTGCCCCGACCGTCCCAATGACCCAGCGGTCAGGGCTGTCCTGCCATGGAGGGTGCCTGTGCCTCAGTCTGGTTTGATTCCTGGGCCAGGGCTGTCTTACCCCCATTTCACAGACCTGCCCTGAGCTAAGATGCTCTTGTGGTCGCCTCAGCAGCGCGTGTCCTGGATTTGGGAGATACAGAGATCAGCACGGCCCCCACACAAGGATCACATGCAACTTGGTGAAGCATTCCATTAAAAATTTTGTTTTAAAAAAAGGATGCAGGGCTCTTTGTTGTCCCAAAAAGGCTAGGAGGGCCTCTGCCATGGCTGGTCACAGTTCTCTCCTCCGCGGCTGTCCCCCCACCCAGGCTCCACTCCATTGCCAGAGGGACTGCCTCCAACCTGCTCAGCGTGGTGGGTTCAGCGATGATTTGGGGGAACTGCCTGGACTGTTTTTCACTGACGGCTGATCTGATACACGTCGGAGGAAGAGCAGATACGGCGAGTCTACGCACAGGTGTGTATGCGGACCACTCCAAGCACCGCGCCGCGCTCTGGAAACACCGCTGCTCGGTGAGAAGAACCGGAGCTTGTCGGAGAAGCAGCCGACCTGGGACTTGCCATCGCACCACACAGTGGGGGAGCTAACAACCGGTGGGGACTTCTACCGACCGAAGACCGGACGATCAGAGCGTCCATGGGTAGTAACCACAATGGACTGAAACACAACACATACGTGTAAGTCCACAAATCCCTCATAAAAATGTTAAAAAAACTGAGTGGTACCGCTAGAGGATGTTAATGAATAATTCATTATTTTGAAAACTAGCGAGCAAAGGGAGGAAATCAAGTACTTAACCCGCCTTCGCAATCGAAGACGCGGCTGGGCAGCCGGACACGGTACGAGGACACTGTCTCTTCCTAGAAGGGCTCTGGCTTGTTACTACGTGGAGAGGAAGTGACAGAATTAGAACAGCACCGTGTTCCAGCCCTACTGTGTGAGAGTGTCTCACGCTGAGCGGCAATAGCCGCTCACATCGGCAAGAGGGAGGCTCAGCCAGGCGTGGCCGCCTCCTGACAGAGACCCACCCGGGCAGTGACGTTGCCCTCCCACCCGGCGGGAACCCCACCGAAACCCTAGATGAAGTTACAGTTCGCGGGGCTCCAGAGGGGCGTGTCCCACGAAACCAGGGGCTGCCCCCGGGAAGCTGCCCCAGACGGGAAGCACGACAGCCCCACGACTGTCCCCTTCCACGAATAAATCCCAAGATAAAAGCAAGGAGAGGCGGCGGTGACGGGAACACACCCACCGCCGAAGACTCAGGAAGGGTTCCGGCCAGTCACAGTGCCGCGGCCTGAGTTTGTTTCTGGCTCAAGTGAATCTTCTGGAAAAACTGAAAAAACATATCTGTTGTGCCATACGTAAGTCAGATACTTAGCACTAAAGGAGACAACTGGATGGAAAATGTAAACACTGGCCAGGTATTTTATGACATTCAGGAATTATTGCTGATTTTTTAGGTGTGACAATGTATGCAATCACGATTTTTAGAAAATCATCCTCTGGGGTTTTAAAAAATTTTTTATTTTATTTTCTTATACTTTTTAGAGCGAGGGAGAGAGAGAGATGATGCAGGGGGAGGTACCGAGGGAGAGAATCTTAAGCAGGCTCCACATTCAGCACGGAGCCTGACACGGGGCTTGATCTCACAACCCCGAGATCACGACCTGAGCCGAAATCAGCAGTCAGATGCTCAACCGCTGAGCCACCCAGGCGCCCCCATCGGTGCCTTGTTTTTTTTAAAGATCCCACATGAATATTTACACATTAGCACATATGGCGCTCGGGGATTGCTAGGGTGGGAAGTGAGGATTTCAAGGGGCAGAACCAGGTCTATGAATTGTCAACTGCTCAGATCAGTGATGGGTGCGTGGGGGTGGGGGTCTTTTTAGCCTAATCTCTCCGCTTGTACACATTTGACATAATTTTAAAAACAAAGCCTGTACTCACATCTGTATAGTCTCAGATTCTTAGAAAGTAGGCACATCACTGAAAACCCAAAGACTTCCTGCCCCGACCAGCATGGGCTCCAGGTGTGCGCTCACACCTAAGTGTGTATTCCTGCCAACGTCCTCGAGCCCGTTTATTCATGATAACGAGGCAGATTCCAATTTGCTTTCCCTGGTGAACAAGATAATGCATTCTGGAGCCATCGATTAAAAATGTGAACTGTAAAATTATGCCGCAAAGTTTGGAAAACTTTCAGAGGTTACATTTTGACACACTGGGATCTCGCCTTTAACAATGACAGAAAGCCCCACAAAAATACTGCGTCTCATCTGGTGTGGGCCTTTATCTTATCTTGACAGGTTATTGCTGGTTAAATTGTAGTGCTGACTTACAGGCAGGACTCTTCAAGGAAGCCAGAAATTAAGGCTTCACCAAATGGTAATAAAGCTATTAAAAATGCAAACAGCAAACAGCTACACTGTACAGGTTAGACAGCTAATCCAAACTAGCAGTTTAAAAAGCAGAGCAATTACACTTTTATTTAAATGCAAGGAATATGAGCAAGAATAGAATGAGGAGCCTTGTTTAAATGCATTCTTTTGAATATTTATTAGAAATAATACATGTAGTTAAGCCACTTATCTGATTTCAGTGAATAAGTAAAATGTAAAAGATCAATTTTCATAATTACACCACAGAAGTCTGTCTTTCATAAAAATCTCATTAATAACACCATTATTACTGAAAAAATATCTCAGTATTATTATTGTTATTCTAATTATCAGCAAAATGCTACTGATAATGTTGTCATAAAATTCCCTTTTAGTATCCTATTAGAGAGATAGACTAAGTAGTGGTTTAAGTTAAATCTAGACCCTAAGTGGCATTATAAAGATCTTCTTTGTGTATTTGGTTAAAATACATTATGTGTATAATTACATAAATTACCGCGAGTTTGGCAAACAGGACTTTATGTGCACGCACGTCTGTATACCGCACATGGCAGTCCGGCACACGGAGCTCCCCACCCACACGCCGGCCACGTGCACCGGGTGGACGGTGTGAGCTCCCGTGGAGGTCGTGCCGTTGGCCAACCGGCCGTGAAATAGTCTTGCTTGTTGACAAAGGCTGGATGCTGCTTCTAAGAGTTTACGCACATTTCTACGTTCACCCCGGGGTCGGAAGTCACCTGTGCTTACAGAGCCGCCCCTTGTGAAGGAGCTACTTGCCCGAGTTTGATCATCCATAGCCACTCCGGCCTGGAGGCTGGGGAGATGACTACCCTGGTCTGGGTGCCCGTCCGTCCCGAGACTCCCGTGTGCAGACAAGGGAAGCCTCAGTCATCCCTTGACTCCCAATTGTCTCGACTGAAACAATGGGTTGCCTGAATCTTTGGCAAATATTGCCGCAATAAAACAAAACACAACAAAAGGCACTGAGACTTCTCTTTGTGTAATGAGCTCTATTAAGGAAAAAAGGATCCGAAGCAGAATTAGCGATGCAGTTATCGTTGGGACTTTGTTCCTAGTTCCAGGAGAAAAGATCCCGCAAACTCCGGGGTGCCTGCTGGAGCAGCAGGTCTTGCTCCTGACCCACACGGGCGCCCACCGCCCCGGGCAGCCCCACGACCGCCTGCGCCCGGCACGCCGGCTGCTCTTCTCGCCAGACCTGCGGGGAGGTGAGCAAGCACTCCTTGTACCCGCGTCTGGAAATGATGCAGAGGACTGAATGACACGCAAACAAACCCCCGTACTTTAATTCCTGCTTGCGGGTGCGTCCGAGCATCGCTCGCTGGTGCAAATGAAGACCTAGGGCACGTACAGCGTTGAAATGGTAAACCCTGCTCAGCAAATTGATGAACGGCTCTTTGAATGGAAAGAAGTCATAACTTTTGACAATATAAATGAGTGGACGTAGCCACATGAGGCAAAAGGCTTATTTTTACTCTTAGCTCAAAACTGAAAACGTAGAGGAATTTTGGAATAAAAGCATGGGGCCAATTCAGGCGCTGACGCTGTTTTTCATAATCATCCAGAGGCGCAAATAATTGGAGGGTCTGCCCTTGGCGGAGGCGCTGCCCAGGCTCCTCTCTGGGGAAGAAGCTCCGGCCTGGCCGCTGGATGGCAGGACCTCCTCGGGGCAGAAGGAACCCCAGGAGGTGGGTGGGGGTCCCCTTATTTCAATGTGTCATTGGAATTTCAGATGGAATTCCAGGCCTTGGAGCTCAGCGTCCCTCCCAGACAGCACGTCCCTCCACAGCTTTACAGAAAGGAGGCCCCTGGCCACTGCGCGAGCACTCCCAGAGCGGCCTGCGGAGTCCACGCCACTGCTGGACACGCGGGGACAAAGTTCTACCTTGAACCAACTTGTACCCAGGAATCCTAGCTCAGCCCAGCGGCTACGAAAATTCAACGTTCACTCCTATGTGAGGGGTCTCCGCACCTCCAGAGACGTCATGATGCTCTAAGCCATCTGTGTCCTGTCCTAACCCCCCAGATGCACCTCCCATCGTGGGTACGACAGGGTCTGATGTCTCCACCATATTCATGGCTCTGCTCTGGGCAAGGGCAGCTTGTCGGAGGTCCTGTCAATTTGATTCTATTCAACTGAACCTCTGCTGTGTGCCAGGCCCTGTGTGTGGGGAGAGAGAGCAGAAGAGAGGGAGGGAGAAGGAGGGAGAGAACCGTCCCTGGGGATAGTTGGTGCCACAGAATGGGTTCTGTGATGGGGTCATTCAGTGCGGAGAGGGGACTCACCTGGACAAGAGTCCAAGGGTCAAGAAAATCTACTTGACGACAGTTCTTTTAAGCCAAGACCTGAAGGATGAGTAGGTGTGACCAGAAATGGGGAAGAAGGGCTGATGATCCAGAGGAGGAGAGGGGCAGGGGGCCCACACGCTGGGAAGCCCCGCCTGCTTCGGCCAGGGGGCAGCCAGCCAAGCTGCCCAGCCGGCAGGGAGGGGATGCAGCCCTGCTGAGGTCAGGCTACAAGGGAGCCCGTGAAGGCTGCGAGGCGGGACGGCCACGGAGAGTGGCTGCAGGAGCGTCTCTGCTGCAGCGTGAAGGGTAACGTGGCTGCCACGAGTCAGGGGGTTGAGGCAGAGGGTGGGGAGGTGTTGTCACGCTTGGAAGAGGTTTGGAATCTTTTTTTAGAAAGTTTTTCTTTTTTTTAGAGACTGTATTTATTTGAGAGAGAGAGAACACAAGCAGGTGGTGGGAGGCAAAGGGAGAAGCAGACTCCCACTGAGCAGGGAGCCCGACGAGGGGTTCGATCCCAGGACCCTGAGATCAGGACCTGAGCCGAAGTCAGACGCTTTACCCACTGAGCCCCCCAGGCGCCCCTAGAAAGATTTCTTCAAAACCTTAGCTAGATTATGGGTTAAGTGGGCTTTGATAGGCTTCCTGGGAACCTAATTTCACTTTCTAACATTATTTCCACGGAAAAGTATTCTGAGGTCTGGACTAGTAATGCACAGTTGGACTCAGGCTGTAACCTCCTTGGAAACCGGACAGGGCTGGCGGCTGACTCAGGCGGCGCTCGGAGAGGAAGGGCCCAGCGTGCTGGGGGCTCTGGCCACAGGCTGGGACTCTCGGGGACCCTGTTCTCAACTGGCAGAGTCCCTGGGATGGTCGCCCTGCTGGCCGTGCCAGGACAGAGGGGCTGTCCGCGAGCAGGCCTGTGCTGGTTTCGATGACTCCCCAAGTTTACCAAACAGGGAGAACAGCAAAGCTGACACCTAAAGATGGTTTCAGGAAAAAGTTAAAAAAAAGTGAGCCCTAAAATGAACCCCCGTAGGAGGGTGTGTCTCGGCTAATAACCGTCAGTGTGTCCACGCTCCAGGAAGGCCTCGAGGTGCTTCCCGGGACGAGCCCCGCCCCCGCCCGCGCTGAAGGGCCAGTCTTTCATGTTTAATTTCCAACCGGTCATGGAATGACCCTTGTGCAAAACAGAATTAACACTAATTACTACAAAAGTGAAGTAAAAGTAACTGACCAAACAAGCCGACTGCTTACCAGGCGGCTCAGGACACACCGCGTCACTTTGCAAAACTGCCGCGGAAGCCTCTGACCGTGACCTGTCCCTGTGCCGCGGGCCCTCCCCCCACGGCCGTGTCATCCGTGTGTGGTTTTGCTTCCTTCCCTCGGCGCTTGTCCGCAGACCGCTGCACCTCAACAGAGCCCCATGGACTGGTCCGTTGAGGAAGTCATTGAGGAATTACAGGTTCCTTAAGCAAGAGGCCCTCGGGCTTCCCTGTGGAATGCTCTGTCCACCGCGAACTCAGGCAGCGCTCGGACTGGTACTGTGCGGGGGACCCGCTCACCCGTCTCTTTTCCGTGTGTCTTTATTTCTGAGGCATGAGCGCGATCCCCCGGATCGTACTGCCGAAGGAGGGAGGACCTACTGAGACGAAGTGGCCCTCACGAGTCTCCTTCAGCCGGAAGAGCTGTGTCCCCCTCCCGAGCAGCCCCGCGCCGTGGCCAGCCCGGGTGTCCGTGGTGACCAGCAGCTCCACATCCAGCTTTCCGAGTGGAAGGCGGTCACTACGTCTCCACGGCCGTCTGCTTTGTGAGGGTGACCGTGCTGCCCCGCCCCAGGTCGGCCACACAGTGATTAACGACCTGCAGGACTGTTACATGAGGGCCTGTGACCCCTCCTCTGGCTACTTGCTAATGGCCACAAAGTGCCCTCCTCATGGGTCACAACGGCCACCACACTCCTGTTTGAAAACAAAGGCCAGTCTGGCCGCGTCTCTTGCCGTGCGGCCCGGGCCAGCCTGGCAGAGGGACGGTGCTACCCCCTCCGTGTCTGTGTCTATGCACGTGGCTCGTGCATTTGAGGAGCAGTGTGCGAGGATGTTTGCCACAGCAAGTAACGCAGGGGACGGCGGACTGTCCTGCTTGATGCCACGGCACCGAGGCCGTGCAGTGGGGCACAGTCCTCCGTGTCCCTTCCATCCGCATGGACACGCAAGATTCAAGCTTTATTTATGACACGAGAAACATTCATCTGTCACCGTGAGGAGTACGTGGACCAGGTGGTGCAGGATCACAGGGATGCGTCCCGTCCTGAACCAGCAACGCGTCGAGCCTGCACCACGTGCGAACCTCTCTGCTGGGCGGGGCCTGGGCAGCGACGTGCTTCTAATCTGTTGAAGGAGACAGTGTGGATGGGATGTCGTGCCACAGGGCGCACTCACAGAGCATCGGCAAGGCACGGGCATCTTTCTTTTCTTTCTTTCTTTTTTAAGTGGGCTCCATGCCCAGCAATGAAGACCCTGCGATCAAGACGTGAGCTGCGATCCAGAGTGACGCTCACCGACGGAGTCCCCCAGGCGCCCCAAGCACAGGCTTCTTGGCCATAAGGAGATGCAAGTGTCATTGTCGTCTACGCCCCCAGCGAGGGCAGCAGGGACAGCACCCGCCCCAGGAAACACGTGACTGCCAAGGAGATCTTGGAGATGCTCACAGCACAAACCTCCCAGTGGTCAGAAGAGACACTGCTGGTGTAGACGCCCAGGTCAGCAAGCAGACGCACAGAAGCGTTACGATCCCCACCCAGAGCGAGCCCAGCGTGCACGGGGAGGACCCCGACCCAGGAAGATGCCCACTGTGGCTCTGAGACACAGGCCGTGAGTCCCACCACGCTGAGCGGCCTGCATTTGGGACACGTCGCTGCAGCAACTCTTGCTGCTGGAGGGGTCCGGTGACCGCTTCCGCCTGTGGCTGCTGCTTGCAGATTCCGAGCTCACTCAGACGCGCGCTGGCACGTCAGAGGGCGTTGGGCAGGGTGGGCGGGCGGCGCTCGCCCCGGGTGACAGTGCGGTGATGGGACTCACATCCCTCGGCGAACGTGTGGATGACGGGACTGGAAAGGCCTGGGTCTGCGGGTCTGCAGGCAGGACTCCCTGGACGCCCGGCCGACGGCTTTGGGCCCTCGCTTCACATTTACCACGTGTCGTGGGTCAAAAAAAGCCACCCGATCCTCGGATGCATCCCAATGCGGTGTTTCACTGTCGATCTCATTAGATCTGATGACGCAGAGGCTCCCGGGGGGCAGCAGGGACTCAGGACATGGCCCCTCACCCGCCCCGCGGAGCCGCGTCTCTTCTCGGCATCCCAGCGACGCCCTCTGCTCGAGGCTACGAGGACGCGGTCTGCGATGTCTCTTCTGCCCGCCCTGCTGCCGTGACAGTCACCTGCCCAGCCAGCAGCTGCGGGACGTCTGTCCATCTGTCCGTCTGCCATCCTACCTCTCTCTGGCGCCTGACAAGCTCTACATAAATGCTGAACAGTTTGAACAGACCCTCGCGGTTGCTCTTGGCCGGGGACTGGGTTCCTCTGCGAAGACCTTCTGTCTGCTGTTTCGACGGACGAACATTCCCAGGCACCTGGGACATGCCAGGCACCGGGTTCCCCGGGGCGGCTGGGTCAGCACTGTCCCTGCTGTGAACTAGACAGAGGGAAAGAAGGAAGGAATTACCCCCTTGCACACCGAGGCACAGATGCAGCGGGCTGTCCCCACAAAGGACGCCAGAGCGGGCGAGGGCAACACGGCACCAAGGCCACGCCCCATGGCGGCCCCTCGGAGGGGACGAGCAGGTCGAGTCCTGCTGGCAGGAACAGCTCTCTGGGCAGACGGGACAGCAAATGCAGGTGTCCTGAGGTGGCCACCGTTCGATGGCAGAGGCCCGCGGCTGAGCAGGAGGAGGCTGGGCTGACGGGGGGGGGGGCGCGGGCTCCGGGGCAGGACCCTGGGGCCTCCAAGGGAGGGACGGCGGGAGGCTGGCTGGCGAGGAAGTCTCGCGATCTGAGGGATGACCCAAGAGGTTATCCCTGACGCCCTGTGGGGAATGGCCTGGAAGCAGGAGCCTCCGGTCCAGCTGGGGAGAGCGGTGTGGGGGACGCAGGGGCCCTGGTAGGTCTGGACGGTGGGGGAAGGGAGGGCTGGCACTGGGACGAGGCTCCAGGGGGCTCCAGGCTCATGTCTGGGCACCTTGAGATTGCCGGCTCCCAGAGGAGCAGGACCGCACTGCGCTTACGCATAAAGGAACTTCGAGCTTGGCTTGATTCGGGTTCAAGGCGCCTCCTGATTTCGGGTTAGTGTGCAGGCCCCTTATTTTGCACACCGGATATCACTTCACTACAGAGACAATGGAGGGGGCACTTAAAATTCAGTTTGTTAGACTAATTCTTGAGCTAGTTTTTACCCCAATATCTCTTAGCTGCCATCAGAGACTTTGAAAATGCATGTTTAGGAAACACGGATGAGATCTGGGGCTGTTACAATCTGAACAAAGGAGACTCACAGCCCTGCCGCTCCCCGTGCCCCTTCTTTCTGCCTCGGGAAGCAGCCGCGCTGAGAGCCTGTCGGGCACCCGGGCAGGTGTGCTTGTGAGTCCCTGACGGCCCAGGCTCCGGGCCCCCCATGAAGTCAGCGGAAGGAAAAACCGCGAAAGGAGCTGTTATCTCAGGCCAGATTATAGGTGCACTTTTTAGTTAATTGGACAATCTAACAGAAGTAGATTATTCCCGTTAATACTTTCCAGGAATTTCTGGTGAGCTGTGGTGTTATTTGGTGTCATCGGGATCCCACTGGCATTTTTATTCGGTTTCTAAACATCACTCGCCTCTTCTGAGTGTCTTACTTGGTGCCTCACCCTCCGCAGGGACTGCATGTGAGGTTCCTGCCCCGACGGCTCTTCCCTGACTGAAATTCGCTGCCCACGCCTCTGCCCTGGGGCCTGACACCCGCTCCCTCCCTGATAGCAGGGCCTCGTGACCTTTACTGTCTATTCAGGGCATTTTGATTTTGGTTTTTAAAGTATGATTTTAGGTTTGTATAGCATGCTTTTTTATTTAAAAGAAACAGAATAACTAAACGGACTCTGTATCGGGCGGCTGTGGTGCGGCAATGTGGGAAAGGCTCCAAGGGACTGGGGGAGGTCTTGGGGGGGCGGGGAGGATGCCAGCAGGGAAGCCGGACAGAGCCCAGCAGCAGGGAGGTGGAGGGCAGAGCTCAGAGCGGCTGGAGCCATTGGTTGGTTCTGAAGACCAGACGCTGCAGGGCAGGCCGCCCAGTGTCCGGGGAAAGTCCCCGACTCCGGGTTAGTGACCAACCAGAGACCACGTCCCCGGGAGCAGCAGAGCGCCTGCAGGTAGAGCCGCCGGAACAAAGACCTGCGCGTTGCACGGACAGCGAGGCCGCGGCTTGGAGAGCTCTGCGCTGTGCCCTGCGCCCCGTGGCGAGCTCTGGCCGTGCGCCTCCTCCTGCTCCCCGCGGCCTTCGGAGACCAGGGGGCCCGCTGCTCAGACGGGGTCCCGCCCAGCAACCCAGGACCCTTCTCACCACCAGCTCTCCGGCTGCACAACTGGCATCGAGTCCTGGGGCTTCCTTGGCGCGTCCGCAGGGAGCACACCCGCTGTGAGCGCGGCGCTCTCCCACGGGCAGCGTGCCCACGCAGGGGGCTAGTGATGGGAAATGGGCAGATTCACGCGGACAGGGCCCAAGACTTGGCATGTTTCTTCAGGGACAAATTCGTGAAGGACATTACAAGATGAGAGAGGGCCAGCCAGCGGGGCAGAGGATGGCCAGTGTGGTCTGGATTTCTGTAATTTCTACCCACCGTAGAGAGAGGAGGGAAACAGCCACGGCCCCAGCTGGCAGAGGGGAACGCAGGGTGGGGTTTCTACCGCCAGGGTAAGAAGTCCCCCTGGCCTGACAGGACAGGACAGAGAATTAGTCGGGTGTAGCCTGGCGCGGGGGGCTGCCCAGCACCCCATGGGCTGTATCCCCGTGACCCTCATGAGCCGACATGAGGGAGTTCCAGCGCTCGCTGCTCACAGACGAGGTGAAAGGGTGTGCACACCTGCTACCTTTCCTATGAGAAAGAAGTGGAAACAACACACACATATTTTTTAAAAAGTAACCCACCTGGATAAGCCAACCAACAAAAATATTTGCCCCTGGGGTGAGTGGAAATCAGGTGGAAGGAGAACGGGTTGAGATTTCTCGCAGCACCTGGTGTGTGTTCTCTAGTTTTAAACCACACACGGCAGAACTGCAAAGAAATGCTGACCTTTGCTTTGTGGGCTCGTTCTGACGTACTGGTTCTGAATGGGCTTGCGTCCATTGAAGAATAGAGCAGGTGAGCAGATCCTTTGGAATCTGGGAGCCAGGGGTGTGAGGAAGGCCGGAGCCGAGTGTGGTCTGCAGGGACCTTCGTGCTGCAGGGGCCAGTATGAGCCCAAACTTCAGTCCCCACCTCCAGCCACTCCACGCGCCCAGAAGCACCACAGGCCACGAGCAGCGAGCGCCCCACCAGCCAGATCTGCTCCCAGGAACCCTTGTCAAAGGAGGCAAGACTCCTTGGAGAAAATCTGATTTTAGGTCTTGAACTCAGAATAGCTTTTTGTGTTGGAAAGTGAGAAAAAGCCGAGAAATGAGTGGGCTTCTGCGGGCCGCGAGGCTGTGAGGCACTGTTGCCGCGGGTCCCCCAGTGCACTGGACACCCCGGACAAAATACCCATCGCAGTGACCTGGCCATGGACGTGACCACGAGAAGGCAGGCTGGGGAGAACGTACACACGCGAACAATCGCCATGTCAGTGGTGAGACTTCTGGCGCCTCCTTTCCTCTCCGAACCTGTCAGCTTTGACCCACGGGCGCACTCGCTGGGGACCTCCTCGCTTGCCAGGTGCGTGCAGCAAAACTCCAGCAGAAACCCAGCGTTTTCCCAGGGGACTGGCAGAAGTCAGCCTTGTGAGCCAGAGGCTCTACGGATAATCCTTATTTTTCTCTGTATGTATTTCTCTCCTGGCCCCAGCTGCTGCCGGCCTCACCTTGGAGCTACACTGGCACAGTAATGCTGCCGTCACCTAAGATCCCGAGAGAAAACCCATCTCTGTGGACGCGGGATCCAGGGAAAAGGACTCTGTCCTATGAAGAATGAAAGAAATCCCTGTTATATCTTTCTATCTCTTTCCTCTTGTTCTTTGGCCCTGAAACAGCCAAAATTCTAGAGAAATTCTGAGTGAATCCCATTTATCTGGCCAGAGGCATTTGGAAAAGGGACCATTAGATGCTGCCAAGTGTGGAAGAAATTCCAGAGGGGAGAAGGGGTTTCCCCGATTCTGTATGAAGCTGACATGTTAACAACACACCAGAAGCATAGGGAGGTCTGTGGAAAGTGAGCAGTGACAGGAACCAGCACTGTGGTGCATGGGAGGGCCGGCCCCCAGCAGCACCACACAGGTTTTGCAAACCTAGCTGGCGTTGGGATCCCCATCCGTAAAAGTCAGGAAGAATTTGCATTTGGCACCTAAGCAGGGTGACGGCCTGCTGAGAGAAACCAGCAAGAATTAACGTCCTCAAGAAGATTTCAGTAAGCTCCAGAGTCTCGGAACGTATCACCCAAAGTGTCCGGGAGAGTGTCTAAGCCTGCTCGACATCCAAAGAGCAAACTGAATCTGGCCGGTGTTCAAAGGGAAAAACAACCAAAGGACATCAGCCCCGAGATGACGCAGTGATCAGCAGACAGAGAGGACAGGACGGTTCCCGCATGCGAGAGGGCATCACAGAGCAGCCCCACAGCAGCGCCACGTGGAGCGTCCATGGGACTGCTCGTGCCGCGTGCCAGTAGCCACAACTTTCACAATTTAGAAGAATTGAAGCCATATAAATTGAAGTGTTTAAACACAGTGAAATTAAGAAGGAAGTCAGGCGGTACCTGGGGGGCTCTGTTGGTTAAGGGTCCAACTGTTGGTTTTGGCTCAGGTCATGATCTCAGGGTCCTGAGATCGAGCTCCACGCTCATGGGGGAGTCTGCTTATCTGTCTCCCTCTGCCCCTCCCCACACTGGCACGCACACACGGTCTCTCTCTCCCTCTCAAGTGAATAAATAAATCTTAAAAAAAAAAAAAGAAGGAAGTCGATAACAAAAAGATACCTGGAAAATTCCCAATTATTTGAATATTAAACAACACATTTCTGAATAACCCATAGGCCAAGAAGAAATTATCAAGGAAACTTAGAAAATATTTTTATCTGAATAAAAACTAAAACACAACATATCAAAAATAGAGAGATGCAGCTGGAGCAGTGTTCAGACAAAGAGTATAAGATTTAAATGTTCACATCTAAAAATACACAATGTCTCAAACCATGATTCTAACTACCCACCTTAAAAAGCTGGAAAAATACGAGCAAAGTAAACCAAAGTGAACAGAGGAAAGAAAATAATAAAGCAGACATCCATGGAGTGAAAACTGAAAGCCATAGAGGAAACTAATGAAACCAGTAGCTGGTTCTTTGGAGAGATCTGTGAAATGATAAGATCTCAGCTAGACTGACCAAGAGAAAAAGAGAAAAGACACAGTGATGAGCATCGGGAGAGAGAGAGGCTGTCACCACAGGCCAAGAGACATCACGGGCTGACACAAAAATACCGAGAACAACTCTTCAGCATACTTGATTGCTTAGAGGAAATGGCCAATTTCTTAAAAGACAACCAAAACCCACTCAAAAAGAAAGAGATAACATTAAACTATTAAAGAAATTGAACTCGTACTTGAAAACTTAAAAAAAAATAACCTTCTAAGTTCAGATAGTTTCACTGGAAAATTCTATCAAACATCTAAGCAAAATATGATACTGATTTACACAATTTCTTTCAGAGAACAGAAGAGGGGGGAGCCTTCCCAGCTCACTTTATGAGGTCAGCATTACCTGGATACAAAACACAGACAAAGAATTTATAAGAAAACTGTAGACCAGCATTCTTCATGGACATTAGACCCAGAAATCCTCAGCAAAAAACAAAGAAAAAGAAAAAAGAAAAAAAATAGCAAAGAACAATATACCATGACCAAGTGGGGTTTATCCCAAGAATGCAAGGCAGGCTCAACATTTAGAAATCAGCAAACATGCCATTGTACTAACAAACCAAACAAGAAAACTCGCATGATCGTCGCGTTAGGTGCAGACAAAGCAACACTCATGCTCAATATAAACTCTAAGCAAACTAGGAATGAAAAGGAACTTCCTTACCTGATAATCTGTGAAAAACCTATAGCTAACATCGTACCTAAGGGTAAAGATGGAATGTTTTCCCTCATAAAACAGGAACAAGGTAAGATTGTCTGGTCTCACCAGTTCTGTTTTCTATTCAACAGCATACTGGAAATCCTTGCCATTGAAACTAGGCAAAGGAAAGAAATATAACCTGCAGATTGTAAAGGAAGAAATATCCCTATTCACAGAGGACATGGTCATCTCCATCACAAATCCTGTGGAATCTACCTAAAAGGTCAGATACAAAGTCAAAATGCAAAAAACAAAAAAACCCCGCAATTGTATATCTATATACTAGAAATAAACAACTAGAAATAAAACTTTTTAAAACTATCATTTCTGGAAGAACAAATATTGTTAAAATGTCTATGCTACCCAGAGCAATCTACACATTTAATGCAATCCCTATCAAATCACCATCGACATTTTTCACAGAGTTGGAACAAATAATCCTTAAATTTGTATGGAACCACAAAAGACCCCAAATAGCTGAAGGAAAGGTGAAAAAGAAAACCAAAGCTGGTGGCATCACAATTCCGGACTTCAAGCTCTATTACAAAGCTGTCATCATCAAGACAGTATGGTGCTGGCACAAAAACAGACACATGGATCAATGAAACAGAATACAGAGCCCAGAAATGGGTCCTCTACTCTGTGGTCAACTGATCTTCGACAAAGCAGGAAAGAATATCAGTTGTAAAAAGACAGTCTCTTCAACTAATGGAGTTGGGAAAACTGGACAGCCACATGCAGAATGAAACGGGACCATTCTCTTACACCATACGCAAAAATAGACTCAAAATGGATGAAAGACCTAAATGTGAGACAGGAATCCAACAAAATCCTTGAGGAGAACCCAGGCAGCCACCTCTTCGACTTCCACCCGCAGCAACTTCTTTCATGACACGTCTCCAGAGGCAAAGGGAAACAAAGGCAAAAATGAACGATTGGGACTTCATCAAGATAAAAAGCTTCTGCACAGCAAAGGAAACAGTCCACAAAACCAAAAGACAACCGACAGAATGGGAGAAGATATTTGTAAATGTCTTGTCAGATAAAATGGCTAGGATCCAAAATCTATAAAGAACTTATCAAACCCAACACCCAAAAACCAAAAACTCCAGTCAAGAAATGGGCAGAAGACATGAACAGACATTTTTCTAAAGAAGACACACAAATGGCCAACAGACACACGAAAGATGCTCAACATCACTTGGCATCAGGGAAATACAAACAAAACCACACTGAGATACCACCTCACACCAGTCAGAATGGCTGAAATTAACAAGTCAGGAAATGACAGATGTTGGAGAGGATGCAGCAAAAGGGGAACCTTCCTACACTGTTGGTGGGAATGCAAGCTGGTGCAGCCACTCTGGAAAACAGTTTGGAGGTTCCTCAAAAAGTTACAAATAGAGCTACCCTACAACCCAGCAGTACTAGGCATTTATCCAGAGGATACAAGCATAGGGATTCAAAGGGGTACATGCACCCCAATGTTCATAGCAGCACCATTCAAAATAGCCAAACTATGGAAAAAGCCCAGATGTCCATCGACAGATAAATGGATAAAGAAGATGTGGAGGGGCGCCTGGGTGGCTCAGCCGTTAAGCATCTGCCTTCAGCTCACGTCTTGATCCCAGGGTCCTGGGATCTAGCCCCTCATCGGGCTCCCTGCTCGGCGGGAAGCCTGCTTCTCCCTCTCACACTCCCCTTGCTTGTGTTCCCTTTTTTGCTGTCTTTCTCTGTCAAATAAATAAATAAAATCTTTAAAAAAAGAAAAAAGATGTGAAATCTATAAAATGGAATATTAGCCATCAAAAAGAAAGAAAGATGAAAGAAAGAAAGAAGAAAGAAAGAAAGAAAGAAAGAAAGAAAGAAAGAAAGAAGAAAGAAAAAGAAAGAAGAAAGAAAGAAAGCTTACCATTTGCAATGAGATGAATGGAGCTAGAGTGGAAATTGCTAAGTGAAATAAGTTAATCAGAGAAAGACAATTATCATATGATCTCACTCATATGTGGAATTTAAGAAACAAAACAGAGGATCATAGGGGAAAAGAGGAAAAAATAAAACAAGATGAAATCAGAGAGGGGACAAACCATAAGAGACTCTTCAATATAGAGAAAAAATTGACGGTTGCTGCAGGGGAGAGGGGTGGGGGAGGGCGTAACTGGGGGATGGGCATTAAGGAGGGCTCATGATGGAATGAGCGCTGGGTGTTTCATTCAAGTGATGAATCACTTAATTCTACTCCTGAAACTCATAATACAATATATATGTTAACTAAATTGAATTTAAATAAAGAACTTTAAAAAATTTTTTTAAATTAGAAAAACCCTACGATTTCAATGGTAGTATGAAAAATGAAATATTTAGGTATTTGTATCACAAAATATGTGCAGGATCTGTGTGCTGATAACTACAAAACACTGACAAGAGAAATCAAAGACCCAAATAAATGGAGAAAAGTGCACAGATTGGAAGATTTAAAGTGGTTAGCATGTCAATTCTTCCAAAGCTGATCTGTGGAGCCAAGGCAATCCCAGTCCAAACGCCAGCAGGATTCTTTTAGAATAGACAAATGGACTCTAAAATTTACATGAGAAGGCAAGGTTACTAGAATTACCAAAACAATTTTGAAAAAGAACAAAATTAAAACTACCTGACTTTGATTCCTACTTTAAAGCTCCCAGAATCAAGACAGTGTTGTGGCAAAAGGACAGGTAGATAGATCACTAGAAATAGAGGCACATGGATATGGTCAACTGATTTGGGGCAAAGTTACGAAGACAATTCAGTGGGAGAAAACTGTCTTTCCAACAAATGGCACTGGAACCACGTGACTTTGTATGCAAAAAACAAAACAAAACAAAAAACCTTTCTCTGTTAACTCAGAATTGATTATAGCCCCAAATGTAAAACATAAAACTATAAAAATGGTAGAAAATACAGAAAACCTTTGTGAGCTTGAGTTCAGTGAGAAGGTCTTAAATGCAGCATCGCAAGCATAATCTACAAAGGACAAACGGATTATACACTGGCCTTCATCAAAATGAAAAACTTCTGCTCTGCTCCCATCACTCTTAAGAGAAGAAAAATACAAGATGTAGATTAGGAAAGATACTTGTAAATCACATGCCTGGCCAAGTACTCGTGTACAGAGTTTATGAAGAACCTCAACTTGGCAATAAGAGACCTAACAACCCAAATAAAATTGGTGAAGTATTTGGGCATAGATTTTACCAAAGTAGATATATCGATGGCCAACAGGCACATGAGAAAATGCTCAATACCGTTAGTAGGGAGTTGCAAACTAAAACCACAGTGAGACACCACTATCCTTAGTATATTTAGTGTGTCTGTTAAATGGCTAAAAAAAGTAATTACAATACTAAGTGTCAGTGAGGATATGGGGCAACTGGAATTCTCATACACTGCAAATGGTACAGCCATTCTGAAACACGGTCTGAAGTTTCTTGTAAACACAATCTTACCATAAGATGGCGTGCTCCTACCCATATGCATTTGCAATTACCCAGATGAAATGAAAACCAGTGTTCATTTTAAAAAAATGACATTCACAAAAGCCTTTCATATCTTTTTTGGCAATGGTCAAAAACTGGGAAGAACACAGGCGTCCCGAGGACAGGAGCAGGAAAACACGCTGGTTCCCGCTCATGACAGCACAGGAGGCGGCCCGCAAGCAGGCCCGGCAGGCTGCTCAGGCGCCGGGAGGGCTCAGACCTGGTGGGCAGAGCCAGGAGCGGGAGCGGAAGGCTGCACTCTGCAGGACTGCGCTGACGGGACATCCTGGGAACTGCCGAGGACCCCTTGGCGTCGCCTGGGCTTCAACGGCTGACCACAAAGGGCGGAATGAGAGGAATCTGAAGAGTGGGGGGGGCGTGGGGTCGTTTTGTCTTTCAGGTGTGACGGTGATCACACACTTGCGTTTGTCGAACTCATACAACCGTGCACTAAAACAACTGGATTTTAATGTGTGTGAATTCTTCACGTTTCAGTAAAAAGAAGGTACATTCAACATTGACCCATTCTTCCTATAAAAATTTAAACTTGTAATTTTTTAAAATTAAAACTGAAATGAAGGGGAAATCACCGAAGTCCTTATCCAAGGATGATCACAATCGACACTGTGCTGGATTTCTTCTCATTTTTCGATGCAGACGTTTTTCTCAGTTTTTGGTTTTCTGTGCGCTGGTTACCACGTATGTAATCCACGGCCGCCTCCCCCGGGCTCCAAGCTCTTCCTCCGTCAGAGCCACGGAGGCAGGTCCGGGCCCCTCCACTTTTGCTCACCCGCCCCTCTTCCCGTTCCTTCACTTCCCTGGGGGTCTTCTGGCAGCTGGCCTTCGCCCTGCCCACGTCTGCTCTGATGTCCTTGCCGATACCTCATCTTCCCGGCAGTGTGAAGCCAAGACCGGCCCCAGCGTGACCAGCTTCCTGCAAGCAGACGTGCCCGCATTCCCTCCACTGCCGCCGCACCGGCTCTGGGCGCGGCACATCTCCTGAAGGTTCGGCGTCCGAGTCGCCACCGCAGAGCATTCCCAATGGCTCCTGGCTTAGAATAATGTCTCTATAAACATCCGTGGCTATCAATCTTTATCAGCATCAGAAAGTCTCTTCCAGAGTAGGTTCTGCACAGGGTAGGGAAGAATTGAAGCCTGAACATTAACCATCACCCCCGGAAGTGTCACCAGCCATTTCTCCTGCAAAGAGTCGCCCGGTTCAGGCCTCAGGTGACGGCCGCCCCACTGAGGTCTGGAACACAACCCCACGAGGGACCCTGAGCCCAGTCACTCCTGGCCGCTGACTCTCAGAGTCCGTGAGACGGGCAGTGCCGATGCTGAGTTCTGGGCGATGTTTTCCACTGCAGTAGGTGATTGGTATAGTGGTTTAGCAAAAGCAAGAGAGACAAATGCCTTGAGATCACAGTGAGCCATCAGTCTGTTACCTGGAAGTGCCATACTCTGGCTTTTAATGATTTTAGGTATGAAATATAAGCTTGGGGGGAAAAGACGTTTCTGGTATTTTCAGCACTGAAATACCTGGGAAAACAAAGATAACAAAAGAAAATTTGACTTATGAAAAAAAAAATGTCAAAGCAATTAGGTAAGTCCTGGTTGGGTAGCCCACATCGTCCCCACGAGAACAGAGGTCCTCTGTCCTCTTCTCTGCTGACCCTTAGGGAGTGGACGAGGGTTTGGTTATGAAAGACGAGTGCTCTGAGACATCCAGACAAGTGTCTTTATTCTGAGGAACTTCCACAGACCCCATCCTTGGTTTCAAAAGCCACGTTTATTAATATCCATTTGAGGCAGTATAATTAGTGAACACAAGGTAAAGTTTGCAAAAGATGATTCCTAAAGTCTCTAACAGGACAGAAAGAAATAAATTATTCTTTACCTTATGAACATTAGTATGGAATTCTGAAATGGTAATGTACCAGGTTAAGTAAAGGCACAAAATCGATGGTTCGGTTGTGGGGACACCTGCCTTACAGGGAGGGAAGACCGATGAGCCCTGGCTGGTGTTGAGAACACAGCTGCAGAAGGAAAGAGCCTCTGTCCTTTGCACACAGTTTTAAAGTTCTGCCTTTGTTTTCTTGGCTCAGCACAGAGCGCGTGGACGCGGTGTCTCCCTCTGCTCTGCTGGAGGAAGAGCCTCAGGCCTGAGAGCTCGCCCCCCCTGGCCGCCTGGGGTCTCCAGTGGGCAGAGCCCGTTCCTGCTCCCACAGATGCCAAGAATCCCAGGACCTGCCCGTGGGCTCCGGGCCACTCAAGGAGCACATGGTCTTTGAACAGGCTTCTTTCTCTCCTTCTTTCGTCCATGGAATGCTGCCTTCTGAGATTAAAGAAAAAAAAATTGAGAAAGAGGAAAAGACACTCGATTTCAGCACGCACACGTGCACGCGCGCACACACACACACACACACATGCACACTGATGCCCTCTAGTACAGAGCATGTATTTTGAAATCTGCACACAAAAAGAAGTCATTCATTATATTAGTCATTTCTTCCTGCTCTTTCCCAAAATAGCTGCAAAATGAGTTTAGTACTTCTTAATTCAAATAACCAAAACCCCACAGTAATTACACCGTATTCGCCTGTACCTTGATAAATCGAGCAACATCACAAAGCAGTTTTATGGCCGTTTCTCTTAAACAACTGTTTTCATGAAATCTAAAAATGACTATAATTAATCTTTGTATTTGGGAATTTCTGGAACATCCTTAAGTAATTGTCTTTAACACTTCTCGGAGAACAGAATGATGGCTCAGTTTCTTAGCACAAACATATCTTGGAGAGGAAGCCTGACGCCCAGAAAAGTGGCACATTACACGCACGTCTCTGGGGCCACTGGACCCACTGAGGCCCACGTGTTTGTCCCACCAATTCGCCCCCCACCCCTGCCCAAAGACTTCACGTTAGAACTGTCCATGGCTGGGTCTAGGATCTTTTATCAAAAGTAAAATATCACATTTCCTTTGCCCAGAAAATCTTTTTGGCCCCAAATTTCGAGCTTTATAGCTTATGGCTTTGAATCGGAGATGTAATGGCTCTTGGGCTCAGATTCTCCAACCCTAGTCTAGGTGTTGGGAGGTTGATATGAAGGAAAAAGCAAAGATCTCAGTCCTCCATCTTCCGGTCGAAGTCCATGTGTTTACCTCGCTCACACACTGATGGGTCCTGGGCCAGTCGGCAACATTGCCGGTTTCCCCGGACGTGGTTCTCATGCGGGCGGATGCGGCCGTGTCTGTCCGTGCACGAGAGTTATTTTCATGTTGAAAACTGGACCAGAGCCTTCCCGAGGGTTGGGCCTCCCATAAGATCAGAGGAACCGCTTCTTACTGTCCAGTCTTTTATTTCATGCCCCTCCTTAACCAATCCTAACAGAATGTCTTCTTTCTAGGGAATGAAATTAAGGGATGGTAACAATAAAAACGAGAAATAGAACGTCCCACCGGTCTTGCCGGCCAGTCTGTGGGACAGCCTCTGACCATCATGGGGGGACAGCCGGCCTTCCCGGTGCCACGAGGGGCACGGTGCTCTCTTCGGTCCCAGAAACAGCCAGTGGCCTCTCCGCAGCCGACGTGTAGGAGCCAGGTTCTACTCAGGCTCCTGCTCTCCCCGCTTTACTCCCCTCCCTTCCCCACCCCTGCCCCGTGGGTCCAGCGCACACACTGTCCTCCGGGCAGCACAGACAAGGCTGACTGAGGCGAGCGGCCCGTCCTGAAGGGTCCAGGGGAACACAGGATGACCCCATGATGACAAGGCCATGTCGCAGGTTCTCGCTGAGAGGCGGCGTCTGAAATCCCCGGGGCTGGGGGGACGGTGGCTGGCAGGATCAGGGACAGGGGTGTGCAGCGGCCCAGCCCCCACCGTCTGGGCTGCCACTGCTCCCCAAAGCCACTAATAGCATTTGTGTTTTAATGTGCAAATTGTCTGCTTGGAAACGTGTGTCCATGAGTCTGAAGTCCTGTCTCCCTCGCAGGCGTGCACTTGGTATACGAGGCGTTCTGATTTCATTTCTCGTTTACTATTCTTTGTATTCAAATTCAGATCATGCCATGTCACCCTGAGGGCTCTGAGGAGGACCGGGAGTGAATTGGACCGGCCCTCACCTCCCAGGGGCGCGGCCTCCTGAACTGGCCCCGCGACCTCACTTTGGAGCCCACTCTGGGCCAGGCCACGGGGCCGCTGCTGTGGGTCACACAGCCAGAGCCTGCATGGTGGGGGTGGGAGCAGTGGGCCCGCCCGGCGGCCGTGAGCCCCAGTGCTCCCACGGCAAGCCCCCCGCTGCCCGGCTCATTAAGGCCCCAGAGGTCATCCAGGCTCCCCAGGGTCTCGGGAAAGGGCGGCCTCTGATGGGCCCCTGACAGCCTACGGGGGAGCTGTCGCCGTGCCCGTGCCCCCCCCCCCGCCCCCATGCCGCCTGCTGGTCTACTGGTAACCCCTCCCCCTTGCAGGTGGAGACAACTCTTCGCTGCCCACTGCCCCACGCAGTTTGTACAGAAGCAAGACTGGCCGGCAGAGCGTCCCCTTCGACAGGGAAGGCTCCGGAGCTGGCCAGCCAGGGCCCATCTCCGTCCCCGGGTAGTGCTCTCCCAGCCTGCCCTGCTCCAGCTGGGGGCCTAGGACAGGGGGGCCTCAGAGAGATGGCGGGAGTGCGACGCCCTCAGCTGGAGGTCACGGTCCTTTCCACACCACCTCTTCCCCCACCACCCTGGTTGGCTGACTGCTGCCCCCCTTCCTCCCTCGGGCCTGGGGGTGGGAAGGTGGAGCCCTGCACCGTGACTTCTGCTTTCCCTGCATGCTAGCCCGCCTTTGAAAACGGGGCGTCTTCAGGGGCCCTCGCAGCACCTTGTTCCGAGCCTTCTCCTCCTCCTCCTAGATTCTGGTTTTTGTTGGCAATGTTTGGCGTTCCTTGGCTCAGAGACGCACCACTCCAATCTCTGCCTCCCACTTTGCGTGGCCTTCTGGCCCGAGTCTCTGCTCCTCACAGTGCACCGTGGTGTGGGAGGAGGCCCCTGCTGCAGGCTGGCCCCACCTCAACTAATCCCGTCTGCAACAACCCAATTTCCAAACACGGCCACATTCAAAGGTTCGACATGTCTGTTTTAGGGACTCAAGTCATCCTCTAGCCCCACTGCTGGGCTGGTTGACCCTCCCCAAAGCTCATGCTTCCTGTTCCACTTCCTGCTCGGGGCACGTCAGGCCTCAGGCACCCAACACCCATCCCGGTGGGACTAGCGTCCGGTGTCCTCCCGGTCTTCACGGGGGGCTCGTGACCCACAATCCCACCTTCCTCCACTTCTTTCCCTCCTACGAGGTTATGTGTCATCACTCAGGCCACGTGGGCCTCCCGGTGCTGCAGACAAGCTGGAGGACAGAAAGGAGCCAGGGCCGCCTCAGGCACACCTCCCTCCTACCCACTTCAAACTCCCTTCTCAAGCCTTTCTCTTTCTGAGGTCGACGGCCTGGCCAGCCTGCGGCTCCATTGTTTAGCCCCTCTCTGCTAACTTGGGAAAAGGAAATTCACATGGTTTCTCCACCGAAAAGTGTGGGGGGCACCGCCGTCTTGGCGCTGATGGATGACAAGCATCTCTCGTTCTTGTTCATGCTTCTCCTCAGAAGTCTGTGAAGCCTGAGGCCGAGTGCTTGTGGCCCTGGGGCCAGATTGTTGCCTTCGACACCTGAGCCCCCCACCCGCTCCGAGTCCTCCTCAGGGCTGTGCTCACAGCCAGGAGGCAGAGCAGCCCCGGAGGTCGGGGGTCATTCCGAAGATCCTGGGAGGTCCTCCAGCCGAGGGCTGGGAGTGCTGCCCGGCTCCCCGGAGGCCAAGGGGGTGGGGGGCACAGACGCCAAACCGAGACCCTCCACGCCCGCCAGCCCCACTTTGCCTCTGATCTGAAGCAGAGAAAACCTCATCTTGAATGGATACGCCACGTCCGTGTGCGGATGAAGGTGCAACGTAGTTTTCTCCAAGTGTGCGGTGCCGGTTCAAACGCGGCTTTAACAAGGTTGAAGCAGAAGCATTTTCCAGGCCAGCGTAGGGAAGGTATTGAGATGTCTCTTTGAAACTTCATAGTTTCATTCGGTGTTCATGTCATTGATTCTTTGAAAAACCAACAAGTGACATCGATAAATAGGTAAGCGTTAATTATGTATTTGTTCATCACCAACTTTTAATCAAAAGCCCATCATGGCAGGAGAAACATTTTATGCTGTATCAATTTTGTTAATTTGATATTTTTATTAAAAAAGCCTAGAAAACTATTCTTACCCAACGAGCCTCATGTCTGCGCTGCCCTGTCGCTCCCAAGTGCGCAAGATCGCGTCTGCCTTGTCCTGCCTCCCGCCCCTGCAGGCACGTCCCGCGCAGCCACGCGGAAGGGTGGTGGGTTGCCATACTGAGCCCTGCAGGGCCCTCACTTGGCAAACCCCGGCTGCGCGATCCCACACTCGGCCCCTCAGGCCTTCTTCTCCACTGAACGGCTTGAGAAAAACACAGGCCTCCTTATATCACCGTAAGGGGCCATCTGCCCCCAGGGTCATGACCATCTGCCTCCAGGGTTCCCAGTGCCACGGCTCTAACACCCCAGTCTCCACCGGCAGCCATCCTCCGTCTCTGTCTCCTCGTGTCTCTGTGTCTCTCTCTCTCGGTCTGTCTCTGTCTCTCCATGTCTCTGTGTCTTTGTTTCTCTCTGTCTCCATCTGTCTCTCTTTCCCTCTGTCTCTGCGTGTGTGTCTTTCTCTTTGTCTCTCTCACCTATCTCTGTCTCTCTATCAGTCTCTCTCTGTCTGGGTTCGGCTGTTCTCAGATTCTTGTCAAGGACAGTTCTCAGGGACCAAGGAGCAGGCCACGCTGTTCGGAATGGCGCCAGCAGTGAGATATCCTGGACGCGGTGACACACCCGGAATTGCAAACCTCCCATCTGCTCACAATCACTCGCTGGGTCCCTGTTGCCAAAGAATCGTGCACTTTCAAGAATCGCGCAGAACCAGAACTACATTCCTGCAGTTTGGTCAAGGCCAGACCTCTTCTCCAGCAGCATCACCCTCTTCACATAGTCAAAGTCTTCTGTTCTTTTTTTTTTTTTTTTAAGATTTTATTTATTTATTTGACAGAGATAGAGACAGCCAGCGAGAGAGGGAGCACAGCAGGGGGAGTGGGAGAGGAAGAAGCAGGCTCATAGCGGAGGAGCCTGATGTGGGGCTCGATCCCATAACGCTGGGATCACGCCCTGAGCCGAAGGCAGACGCTTAACCGCTGTGCTACCCAGGCGCCCCCAAAGTCTTCTGTTCTAACCAAACTCAGGGGTGCCCCACGCCAACCACACTGCAGCCCCTCTGCCCAGAAAGGCTCCCTTCCGCTCAGGCTTTCCAGAAGCGGCCTTTGTTTTAAGGCCCGAGCAAATGCCATCTCCCTCTGGGAGCTTTCCCCGACTGCCCAGCTCCCAACCCTGCTGCACCCAGAATGAGTAAGGCATTCCTTCCTGCAAACACCCCGCCCCCAACACAGGGGGCTTGCACTTTGCTCACAGTGACCTTCTCTTTTTTGCCTCTGCACCTTTGTAGATGCTGTTCCCCGCCTGGAATGCCATTCCCTTCCCCTCCTCTTTCTTCAAGACTGAGGTCTCCGGACGCGGGCTGTGACCTTGCCAGAAGCAGACGACCACCGCCGCATCACCGACCTCGTAGTGTTCAAGTGTTTGCTCTCTTCCCCACACGGTTGAGAATTTCTTTCTTTTTTCTTTCGCTGAGAATTTCTTGAGAGCATGGATCATACCAGGATCGTTTTGAGTTTTATCTGCTGTATTTTGCAAAGTACCATGATTATAATAGATATCTAACAAATAGCCATTGAACTGAACTCTGACCCTATGGTCTTCTACTTTCTCATGGCAAGAAATAAACGTTACTGTCGCAGTTTATGAATAAACCCCAGTGAAGAGATCTGTTCGCGTTTGCAGGTTACAAATAAAAGACGAGGTTCACGTCTGCAGGAAGACGCTCTCACACGATGAGCTCCGCCAGAACTCCCTCCGCCTGCTACATCTTTCTTCCTTGAGAGAGAAGCACAGGAAATAGAAGTTTTCAAAAGCCATAAGCTGCGGGCCTGCTCAGATCAAGGAGGAAGGAGCTGCACGTGGGAGCTTGGCTCGTGAATGGAGAGGACGCCCCTCCCTCCACCCGCTGCCCTCGAACGCCCGTGGTCTGGGGCAGCGGAGAGAGGGGTGGACTGTTGCTCTCCCAGCGCAGAAAGGGGCCTCACAAGAAGAGCTGGGGGCGTGGGGGAGGGCTCAGGGCACCACCCCTGCTCCTCAGACACAACCCTGGTGTAGGTGCACATGGGGGTCTAGACGCAGAAGAGCCAGAAAGCTCAGGAAAGGTCAGAGCAAATAAAGTGCAGAAGGGCCCGCAAACCCTTTAGCGAGAAGCGTGTGCTTTGAACACCAGGCGTATTGTGAACCAGCCCTCAGAAGTCTAAAGTCAAATCCTTATGGTGCCATGAAAGTTTCTGTGACCCGGGGAAGGGGGGAAGGGTTAATTAAGGACCAGGTCTGAGCCCTGCGGACTCCCATCTGCGCATGCGTGCCTGGGGCGCGGGCGCACCTGCCGGAAGCAGGCACGGTAGCCGCACACCGGTGGCCGGAGCGTAGCCGCTGCGCCGAGAACACTGTTGGAGGCTGGGGGTGGGGAGGTCAACTTACCCAGACCAGACCTGTGAGCAGAGCTGGGCAGTGATCGGCCCTCGTCGTCATGTAAAGTGTAGTATTTTAAATTAAAAAACATTCTTTATTCCAGACCTCAAACTCCGATTTATTTTGCTTTTCTATTTTTGTTTTGGCAGCTGTTTTCCGGGGGCGCACACCCACCCGCAGCTGTCGCTCCCTGCAGCGCTCCTCTACGCAGTGCTCGCGTCCTATCACAGTGAGTCCCGAACATTCAGCTCTGGGCTGTCGGGTTTTCCTCTTGGTTTTATTTCATTACAATTTATTGCATGCCGGAGCCAGTATGTTTACATTCAAAATGCAGTTTAAACCTGAAGATAAAGGCTATCACAGTTATTGCCACGCAGAAATATGGTCTAAATATAGTGCCTTTTAAATGGGATGCCATCCCTAGTTGTCAGACTAGTCTGTGTTCTTGAAATAAATTTATCGATAGCCATTCTATTAATAAGATCAAATGATCAACTTCTTAAATCTCTTCGGTGATCGTAGATAAATCCCAATGGCAACAGGAAGAACAGTTACTTAAGCTTTGGTAAGAGAAGGCTGGTGGGGAGGGTGGGTAAGGGGACGGGGCATGCACTCCCTCCACCAGGACAGCAGCGGGCCAGAACCACCTGCGGGCATCCTGACACCAGCAGTGCGGGCTCTAGAGGGAAGGCTCACGGACTTTCTTTCCCAACTCTCGTTTTGGTCCTGTTTACAAGGAATCTCCCCAGTGTTATTAGCATTTTCAGAGAGAAACAGTGCGTGAAGTCAGGTATCAAAAATCAACAGATAAGCAGGAAGGGCCCTTTCACAGAGGTACTTGGCATCATCAGGCTCTTGTCTGTCCTAGAAGGAGTTAAACAGTCCAGACAATGTGCCCTGCCCCAAATTTGATAATATTTGAGCCTTTCTATGGAATGTATTTTGAAGAAAAGAACAAAGACCCTATGAGCCATAGACGGATATGCAAACTATAGCGACTGGCTTAGAATCACAGAAACTTGAGAAATGTCCGCTTCCCATGTAAGTTGTCTAACTTGCAAAAACATGTACAATTTGCTTACCACCATATTAAAATCTAGATAAGCTCCCTCATTTACAAGAGGGCTTCGTTGCTTTCTTATCTGTTTTTGAGACATCTTGTAATAAGACTTTTTTTTTTTTTTGGTCGGTGGTGCTTTTTCAATCAAAGTAGCTGACACCAGATAATTTGAACACAAGGGACATATCTCACTGGCCCTGTATGGACATTGACCTAATTTAGCTAATCTTAGATTATTTATCCAGAATATCTTGTCTGCAAATATTTGAAAGTGTATAACCATTATGGTCTTTAGGGAAAAAGAAAAACAGGAAAGTGAACGAGAGTCTCTCTAGTTTTATAATATGAATTCGCACATTCAAGGAGCAGAACAAGTCAGCCAGGAACTTTGCAGGCATGTAGAATTTTCATATTGCCGTGTGCCTGGATTTCTCTCCTCAATGTTCGTTAATCACGTTTGGTTCTTTTATTCCGAGATGATCACAAGAAAGTGGAAGAGGAGAGTTGACAGTAAGTGGTTAAATTCTTACAATTTCCTTCTTAAGAGTTATTCCAGTAAGTTCAATGACAGCAAACGTGAATCATCATGGAAATAAACCACCTGTCATACTCATAAATATGCCATCCTACACAGCCAAAGCGAGGTCACCTGAGTTTCTAATGGGATGTCCGTGGCTCTTCAGCAAGATACGTGCTACATTTTAGTTATTTCCCTGGAAGCTCTTTAAAAAACAGGCAGTCAGATTAAGTAATTATTTCTATTAGTTTCTTATTAATTGAACACAAGCCTCAAATAACAAGAGTGATATTTTCCAGGAATTAGTACAAAGAATAAACCATTTCAATTAGTTTACCCATAAAATCTTGATTATTCTTGGTACTCTATATTTTGTTTTTCCCTTAGTTAAATTTAATTTGGCCAAAAATAGAACATTAATGACATACTAACAACGAGCAACAGGAGAGTCCCTTTTACGATAAAAATAATTTTTAAATCTTACCCAAAATTGTTTATGAGATACTTCCAATTATTGGCCAAGTAGACTCAGCTCACATTTTTGCTGAATTGATTCCTCATTAATTTTATAACGCTCCAAAAGTAAAGTGTAAAAGTACAAGGCGTGAATCCCGAGCACGTACGCCTGTGGAATTCCCACGTTGCTGTTCTACTGCATTCATTATAACCAACATTCTGGGCACAGTGTCTGCTTTCTTGCTATCATCAGAAGGTGAAATATAATTTCTAAGTTGTATAACTTTACTTCTAGAAATCTTGTCTCTAAAATGTTAACATAGACCCTTAAAAATATTCTATTTACAATAAACATGCATGTTTTATTTATTATAATCTTTTTGACCAAGGTGTCACTCACAGATTTCCAGAGCCATGGGAGGAACCGCACTGTTGCTCGGCAGAAAGCATTTGCAGGGGCTGTGAATTCTTGCTCAAATCTCCCGTTTGTTTGTTTAGGCGGGAAGTGGTGGGAACACCTAGCAAGGGACGAGGTACAGCAGAAAAGTACCCAAGCGCTGACCTGAGATTTGAAAATGACGGGAAAGGGTTGCTTCGGCCCGGGGCGGACGAGACGCGGTAACCCGTTGTGATTTACGTTTCATCAAGATCCAACATTTGTAGCCAGATTCTTCCACAGTTACTGGCGAGTTCATTTAAGATTGCTGACTGAGATCACAATACAGCAATTAGGCAGAATTAAAGTTAAAACGGAAAGAAAACGAATCAGGCAATAAACTACAACGTGCGCTGCCACCCAGCCCACCGCGCACGCTCGCGGAGGACAGGCGGCCGTGATCGTGTGTCGTCTGACAAAAGCAGCTGGAACTCGCAGGTTCTGCTTTGCCTCCCGTGAAGCCGCGGGCTCAGCGTTTTCCTCCATGTTCGCTTTTCCTCTTCTGTTTCCCGAAGGAGCTGGGCAAGGTCGAAGGCCGCCCTACAGACCCCATGTGAGCCACGAGCGGGGGCCGCACGGGTCACTTGAAGTGCCCCAATAGCTACATTTTTAAAAAAGTAAAAGAAGCAAGTGAAATTAACTTCAAAAATGTATTTTATTTCCCCCCCTACACCACAATACAACCATTTCAACATGAAATCAGGGTGTTTCCACGACCCGTGAGGTATTGCATGGCTGTCTTTCCCGCACACCTGCCGGAGCTGGCGTGTACAGCACGCTCCTGCACGTGTCCGCGTGGACTGGCCACTTCTAAATGCTCCGGGGCTACCCGTGGCCAGCGGCCCCTCGGCCAGGTCACAGAAGTGCGAGAGGGCAGCCGGGAGAGTATCCTGGGAGAGAGAACACACGGGAAGCCCGGGAAACAAGCTCGGAGGGGTCTGCTCGGAAAGCTCAGAAGAAGGGCGTCGGGAAGGAGCCCCCTTGTCCTCACGGGCCTCACTTCGCTGCAGTATTGGTTGATTCCTGTAAAGATGAGCTCACAAATCCCACGTGTGTACCTAACACAGTATTCTTCCCAGACTGTGGTTTCTCCCCCCTCAAGGAGCCGGGGGTCACCGGCCATACACACCCCGCCCCCACACCAGCCAGCCAGCCTGCGCCCGGAACCCCTGGCGAGCTGCGCGTGTGGGAATGCGCGGAGCACACGCGTGTGGCTCTCTGTAGCACATGTGTCTGTGTGAGAGAGCCTCTGGTCATCTTGTGAAGGTAAGCGCACTCTGCGTGCTGCGTGGGGCCATGAGTGTGGAGGGTGCGTGTGGCGTGTGTGAAGGTTGAGAAGGGGAGGGAGGCAAGGGCAAGCGCAGGCTCACAGCCTGGGGTTCAGCACCCGGCCACCCTGGAGCGGCCTCTGCCAGGAGGACGCCCACGGGGCCACTGCAGCGTTCCTGTGCCCATCAGCTCTGCCCACGGCCACGGCCTCTTCACGCCTTCGGCAAACATATTTTGGACACTCCCGATGACCCAGACGCTGTCTATACCCCGGAGAGACATTGGTGATCCCACCCTGCCAAAACCTGCTCTCCCCGGAACTCGCATCACCCTGTGCCCCATGGGCGGGACCACCCAACAGTGGGCTTCCGGCTCCGCCTCGGCCACTGTGGACCTTGTGGGAGAGGGTTTGGGGCCAGGGATGCAGGGAGATGCGGGGAGATGTGGGAAGATGGAGACACTCAGAGACTTTGAAGAGCAACCACAGAGTCCAGGCCCAAACCCTACAGTTTTCCAGGGACAAAAAGGAGTGTTCCAGGTCACCTCCCTAAAGGCGTCCACATTTAACCAGAGACGACTATGGCTGGGGGCCCATCTCACCTGCACCCTGCACCCCCAGCCCCAGACAAACGGGGCGCACCTAATGGAGCCTCTTCTCCATTTATCTCCCCGTTCTCCTTCTGTTTACAAAAACATTATTTGGTGGCACCCCTTCCAGATCCTAGCCCCTCAGTTTCTCAAGAAACCAGAGTCACCTAGAGAGGCTTCCAGGCGCCCCAGGGAGACTTGGCTCTGGGACGCCTTAAGCCGCCACCTCTGCTTCTCTGCTTCTCGGCTGACTCCCGGGCTGGGAATGGCCTAGAGCCTCTCTCCATGTTGACTGCCTTCTGGGAAAAACTTCCAGCCTGTGATGAGGAAGGGAGGGGACGACCCATACGGGATCCTGTGTGAAGAGGCAGAGGAAGGACACGTTAACATAGGTCGGTTGTTAGAGGAGGAAAGCTGCCTTCGCTGGCACCCAGGCCTCCCCAGGTCCTCCCGGCCTCTGCGTCCCTGGGACCTGGCCGCGGGGAGGCTCAGGGATGCAGCGGACCACAGCAGCCAGCCCCTCCCGCCCCTCCCACCCCACAGTTCTGGAATAACGAGGTCACCCTGGAAGGGAGGGTGGGGGTGCAAGGTGGCCGAGAGGGAGACGAGACGTGGTCGTGGCAGTTCCTGCAGCCCCGGGCGCGTGTCTGGCTGGCGCTCAGAGATGGTGAGCAGTGTGTAGTAAGGCCGGTGAGGGGCATTGCCTTGCGGAACTAACTTGTTTGTTTTGGGGCACAACTGCTCTCATATGTGTTGTTCTGAGTTCAATCTAAAGAAAAAACTTGAAGAACTCTCACTGCCTCATCCGGAGAGCAGAAGACCGTGTCTTTGTTAGACGCACTCCACCTGTGACATTGGCTGCTCTCGGTGACTTAAACTTGCAAACAACACTTAGAAAATGCGAAAACCCCAAAATCTGACTCGCTTGAGTCAGACGTCTGAGCTCCGGACCCCAAGGACCGTTTTAAAGTTTTCAAATTCACCAGAAAGAGGAAACTACGGATGATCAGTGGTTGTCACTTGCAAACCCCCTCCTTCCCCTCCCGACAGAAGGGGATCTGGAGTTTGAAACTCGTCACGGAGAAGAGAGACCTTTGCTGAGAAGGCTGCTAATGAATTCGGATTGTATAGTGCTCAAAATCTGATGTTTTGCAATGATGACATTAGTGTGGCAAGCGAGGGTCCAGGGCGACAAGTCTGCGCAGCTGCTCGGCGCTTTGAAATGCCCAAGACAATGGGCGCCAGTGTTCCCGGCGCTTCGCCTCTCCACTCCATCTGCAGAGTCTGTTCTGCCTGATTGACCAGCGGGTCTGTCGCGGGGATCGGCATTGTTCACAGATCACTTCAAGATGGCCGAGATGACAAGATTCAGGTGAGAGATGAAGCGGGGTGATTCCCGAAGGCCACAACAAAAAGCCGCCCTGGGAAACTCGGCAGGGGCCGGCTCGCTGGCTCGGAGGGTGGATTTACTTGTTTGCCTTCAGAGACCTCTTCAAGTTGCTGGAGGGGAAAATTGAAGACTTGCGGATTGTAACAGGACTTTACAATGCCCTGTTTGGGGGGTAATCTGGGGTCCCCCTTTATGCAAAAATCCAATAATTTTATGGAATTTTATTTCAGGGTATGCCTTTGCTCTTCGAATTCTAAGAGTCTGCCAAAAGGGAAACAAATAGTTTCTTTCTGTGAGGCCAAAAACTGTCACAAATCGAGACCGGGTTTCTCTTTCCCAAAAATACCATTTTGAAAAGTGGCCATGAGGCTCCCTTGGGTGGCAAGTCTGAGTGGAAGTAAATAGAACGGGTTTACTTCCCAGTCACCAGACGCATGGCACTCGGCTTCCCTCCCAGGTCAGACGCACACTTCAGTGCGCACAGCCAGTCACAGGCACAGAGAACGCCACCAACACGATTTCATTACACACTGACGTTTTGACTTCAGCTCCAAAGACACAATGTTTGCCATGCAAGTGCCTTTCTTTCCCCCAGCAGCCTCAACTCCATCTGCGAGGTGTTTCACCCCAGCACAGGAGCACGGTGGGGACCGCGGCCTGGGACCTGCCTTCACACCCCTGGTCCTCTCGGCATTTCAGTCCCGGGAGTGTAAATATTGCCGACAATCTGCAGATACGGGGATCCTGAAGGAGGGACCTACGGCGGGAACGGTGGCTGGGGCGGGACACGAAGCTAGAGTGACCCACGTGAAGGGGGGAGAACATTTCTGCAGAAGATAAGGGCCCACGCTTTCTTCCACAGCATCAGATTGATACTGGCACTGACGGCTCCGCAGCCGCGTGGACCTGGAGGCCTGTCACCGGGCGCCCAGCGCCGGCCCAGCTAGAGCCAGGCTGCGCCCCGCCCCGCCCCGCGGCTCTGCAGGACCTCCTCCTCCTCTCCTCCTCCTGCTCCTCCCTCCGCCTCCTGCACCCCTCCCTGCAACCCACCCGAGTACAAGCGAGTCCCGCAGAAGGCGCTCTGCTGCGCGCACGTGGGCACCAACCCCGGGCACGCCGAGTTGCGGGCAGTAGCCGGGATGGTCCGCACCCCGCCCCGCCAGCGCCGGGGAGGCCTTTCCCTGTCCCCACCCGCGTTCGCTGCGGATTGCGGCGACGCTCATCTCGGGAATATAACGATTAATCCAGCCGCAGGTTTCCAGATAAGTGATTGTGATGGAGATTGTTGGCGAGAAAATAGACAATTATCCGCTGTTAGCTTTACATAAAGATCGCATTAACTCAAATTAGTTATCAGACAAAAGAGCGTCGGCGCGAGCGCCCTGCCCGGCCCTGCCCGCGGGGACCCCCGGGCGCAGCCAGGCCCAGCGCGCGGCGGGCAGGGCGCGGGGCGAGGGGGCGCGCACCAGGCGGACCCCGGCCCGGGCCCCACGCAGGGCCGCGCTCACCCGGACTCACTGCCCGGCACCTGACGCGGGTTGGTGGCGGCCCCCGGGAGCCGCCCGCGCGCCAGCCCCAACCCAGCGCCCGCTTCCCCGCGTGCCAGCTCCCCCGCCTCGACCCCGTCTTGGGCCCGCGTCCTCCCCCCTCCCCCCGTCCCGCGGCCGGTCCTTGAGCGCGAGCAGGGGACGTCCTTCGTTCTCCCAGAGGGGCCGGGCCCTCCTCCCCTCCGCGGAATCACACTCGCAGCAAAGGTCTCGGCGGCCAAGCCGAGAGCTCTTCGAAGGGGCGACCCCGTGACCTGCTCCCCCCCGCCCCTGCACTGCGGCCAGCAGCCCTCGGCGGGACTCCGCCGCCGCCGGGAGGACTGATGGGAAAGGGGGATGGGGGAGAAGCGCAGAATGTCAGTGGCCTGGGGGACCATCGGGACCCGCAGCGCCAGGCTACGGCAGGGACAGGGCAGTGCGGTCTGGACGCTGGATGAGCGGCGGTGCATCCTGTCCACGCAGCCGGTTGCCTCCCGCGCGCTTTTTCTCCGTGTTGACACGGGCACGTCGGAGCCCGGAGTTTGCTCACGCTGAGTGTGCAAACGCAACAGCCCTCCGCCCAGCGACCCGGCCCAGCCTCAGGCCCCGGCGGGGACCCCACTGCCGCAGGCAAGCTGGCGCTCCCGCTCCGGCCGGCCTCCAGGCCCCCAGGGTCCCTGGGCCCTGCTGAATAGGGCGGATAATGACCCCCGGTTCCCAAGGCAGGCTTTCTGCTGCCTGGTGAGCTTGGATTTGTGTGGTCCAAGCCTTTCCCAGCTTGTCCCATTCTGTCACCGGGATAAGGGGCTCCCTCGGCTCGTTTGCACCTGCGTCGCTTTTGGCTCCTTCAGGAATGCGCTGAAGCTTGTAATCAGCTTTGTGAAGCCATTGAGTGCACGGCTGAGCGAAACTTCCAAAGCTCGAGGAAAACTGGCCCGCTGAATAGGAGCCAGCATGGGGCTGCTCTCCAAGCCTCCACGCTGCCAAATTCCAGCAGAGCCCCTCACAATCGCTCCGCGCGGGCTCCGCGCTTCCCCACACTGAGAAAAGTGAGAAAAGAAAAGCGAAAATTCCAGTCACCAAGGTTAGCCATTTGTTCCCAGATTAATGGCAAACGGCTCCTTCTCACTGCCCTCCCACCCCCCAGCTTAGCTCCCGGCCCAGGAGACATGACACAGGGAGGAGAGGCCAGTTATTATGACTCCCCATCTGATTTCACATTTTCCACAGAGCTTCCCCCCCCCCCACCGCTCTGGTCCCCCAGGAGCCTCCCGCCTGGGGCCTTGTTGGCCACCTGGGCTGTGCACCTTGCTTGAGATGAAGCCAAAGCTCAGGGTCCCCTCTATGAGCACTGCAAAGCTTCCAAGCCTTCCAAGCCTTTCCCTCAGGAAAGGCAAACAACAGACCAGTCCTATCCCTTCTGTGGGGGCCCCAGTGGCTTTGGAAAGGAGGAAGATCCAGGCACGGTGGAACTGCTGTGCCATCTGAGATGTGTGTGCGTTTCTAGACAGATGACTTCAGGACCTGCGGTGCCGCGGTGCTGGAGCCCTGGAGACCGCCTCGGGCCTCTGTTGATGGTGCTGGGGCTGGAGGCCTTCCTGGCAGGCCTTGGTTCACTCTCCCTGTCCAGGTTAACAGAGGGAAAGCCGGTCCAGGCTGGCTGTGTCTCTGAAAAAGGAAAGTCTTGACAGTCAATAGATGCGCCAGCTTGCAAAAGGCAAACGCACACTCATCAGGTCAAGACAGAGCCGCACCCTTTCGCCGTCCCGTGCCCAGGGCCGGATTCTCCGTGCTGCTGCACGGCACCCTCTCCGAACGGCGCCCGGCGCGGAGGAGGCGCTCGGTGCACGCTTGCTGAGTGAATGTCGTCCACGCTCATCTCGGCGCTCAGAGCCTGGAAGCAGGGCTTGGGGTGTGGAATCGCTCCTCAGATCGTGGATGAGGTCCCCTTCCGTGAGTCCTGACAGACATGCCTCGGAGGGAAAAAAAAGTGAAGGCAGCATGATGATCTGTGTTAAAAGCTGTTTACAGTTGCTGTGGATTTCTTTAGCTACTGAATTTCTCTCACCATGAACTGGAAGCCTGTCCTCTTCCGCAGCACATCCTGTCGAGGGTGTAAGCTGGATGTCCGCTCCAGCCAGCACACCGCCTCAGTCCTGCACACGCGCTTCCCACCCCGGTGCCTGGCTTCGCGGGCGCGTCCTCGGGCCTGACTGCGGGCCCAGCTCCGTGCTGGGAACAGCCCCCTGGCAGGTGGAAAGGCTCCATGAGCCTCTTTAAATACCGGATAGTAAAGCCTTGGGGCAGTGACAGTCATGGCGGGGAAGGAGAGGAGGGTGGCTGCCCTGTGCCAGCGTCCCTGCTCACACTGTCTTCTGAGACACGGAATGGGCGTGAATTCTGCGGAGGCACCTCGCTGTGCGTCAGGAACCACGGCGGGAGGCGTGTCTGGGCGAGGAGGGGACAGTATCCGCGAGTTCTAGTGATGGGCCCGCAAGTCCTCAGGGGCACCGGGCTGCTATCAGCAGTAATCGGAAGAAAAGCGAAGGCTTGGTCCTGTCCTAAAGCAGCAGACAGCTCTGCGTGACAGCAAGGTAATCCTCCCGTCCACGCAGCTCGGAACCCCCAGCAGGGGCACAAGGAGAGAATCTGGGGGCTCGAAGAGAAGTTAAATACCTCTCCATGCCAAGGCTCTGTACATTCATTCCTGGATGGCTAACGTGCTTTAAAACATCCCAAATCCATACCACCCATTTTTGACATTTCAAGTTTAATGTTTTTATTGTAAAGTTCGATGTGTTGTTTCCAGCAGTATCTCTCCTTCCAACCACTCTCGGTAACAAGTCAGGGGGGTATGCAGTAATTCAGAAATCAGTGAAATTTTACTCTTGGTGGGGGCGTTGGATTAAGAGGCTGGGAGAGTGTGAAACAAGTCAACGTGTAATTGTACGATAAGGCTCTCACGAGGAATTTATTGGCCAAGTTGCTATTTCTATTCCTTCCTAATCTCGTCGAGCACATTCATTCTCTGCAATCTGTCTCCATAATCTTCGGTGGCAGAATGGCAGCCAATAGAAGCGCGTATGTTTGGAGAGAAGAGAAAATATGCGGAAGCGCGATAAACTCATGCTAATTACCGGTATTTAGGGCACCGAGCGCAGGAGATCAAGGTTTACAAATAACAAACCAGAGCCAACGATGATGGCTTCCTCATGTGGAGTATGTCGGAGGGGACCAGATAAGGGTTTCACGGGCAGGAGAGATTTATTGGTCAAAGAGTTCACCTTCCACTTTCCCACTTTTCCATAGCAGTAAATTATTTAGGCCAAATTCACCAGGACATTACTCTTTTATTTGGCCATGTGCCATGACTTGCTCTTTCTTTGTGTTCTTTCAATGCAAATCCTTGTAGTGTAACCTCTGTCGATAAGGGACAGATAATTGAGGTAATAGGTAATTCCCTTTAAACAGTACATATAGGACGGTGAGGTGATGCCAGCAGCAAGAACAGGACTAGGCAAGGAGCAGAGGGGCTAACAGTGGGGCAGCAGTGATCTCAGCCAGCGGACCAGCCTTCTGCCGGAGAACAGACGAGCAGACGGTCAGCACACGTGTGTGCATGCGTGTCCCACGCCCCACCAGCCAGCAAGCCGTGGCAGGAAGCAGGTGTGGGAGCACCACGCCAACGTGTCTGTGCTCCCGTATGGAATCCTTATCACTGAAAAATCTGAAGACCTAAGCATGTTCTTTCTCTTCTCTCTACTGTCTTCACACCACCTCCAGCTGACCTGATGTTTCAAATTGGCACCCAGTCCTCTCCAAGACTTCTGGCTCTGAGGAGAGACGTAGAACGAATTCCGGCTGGAAATTCTGTGCAGCACGGTTGAGGGGTCAGTGGTGGAGATTTTATGTATTACGATAATTGCCTTGTCAAGTTTCCAGAAAACCAGCCCAAATATAGCTCAGTGTTTTGCTGCACATTTGCACGCTCATCCTGAAATTTAAAATATTAATTAAATCCCATTCAGTGGGACTAACTTGGCGATTTTTTTTGACTCATCATCACATTTGGTACCAGTTGGGAAACTGACCTCCTTGCTTCATCCTTCCAGCGTCTTCCAGAGTTTTCATTTGTAACTGTTCCCGTTGGTGATGGACGAGACAAGAGCAGCCCTCTGTCAAACACCCATGGTAATCTAGTGTGAACCACTTACAAATGCAAGACTTCTTAGAATACAAACAGCCGTGCTGAAGTTTGGGGATATATAATTCCTACGTAACCAAGTATCGGGAAAGAATAGGTGACCATTTCTTCTCACCCTAAAACCATATGGACGAGAAAGTATCTACAGGTCAACAGCACACCCACGCCCTTGTGTTTTCAACAAGCCAAAGATGCCATTCATCACAGGCTGCATCTTTACTTTCCGCGCCCCCGCGAAAGGCAACAGCTCTGCCAGTGACAGCGGTGAGTCGTCGCTGGTACTAGTGATGTGTGCACAGTCCAGAGACGGCGGAACTGAAATGGGTGTCTTCGAACCAAGGGAAGAGTCAAATGATGAGTTTGTAACATTCTGCCCACAATATTTTCAGCATTACCCACCATTCTGTAGAAATTAACTTTGTTAAAAATTAGCAGATGTGTTAAAGTGATATGCAGTCAACGCATGCAATGCACACTCGGTTTTATGTAATTTGAAAATGTAGAATTGAGACAATTATCCATTCAATTCACCCATCCCCCCCAAAAAAATTATTCTTTCCTCGGTAGTAATCTAACAATTGAGCCTAAGATGTAGGTTGCTGGTGTTTCTGGAAATTACCGAGGCCACAGAAAGAACCCAATCCTTTCACTTATTTGACGCACGCACACCCCCCACATCGGTGTGTTACATTGCACACATGTCCGCTTGGTGGCGGCCAAAGCGAAGAATTGGTTGGTTTGGTTCTGGTGCTCCAGACAGGGGTGTCAACCTGGATGACTTGGTTCCCAGGGTCGGCTCCTCTCCCAGAGATTCAGGATTTTTACCTGTGTGCTCCGAACAGTGCCCAAACCCCAGCTACACACGCTCTCATCCTCACACCGCGCTCCCCTCACCGACAACCGCTGGTCTGTGGAAACCGGCCGCTACTGTGAAAACAGGAGTCCATTCAGAGGGAGGGCAACAATCATTTTTAAAGGAACCGTTAAACTACTTGCCAGTAGAAGTGAACTTTTAAATTTTAACTTCTTTCTAAGATTAAATTTAGTGTGTGTGTTTAATTGGCTCGTGTTCATACATTCAGACAGAGGCAAATTTTTACCCCACTAGAAGCGTCCCTTGAGAATGTGGAAAAGCAGAACGGGCAAAAGCCACCCAACCGACAGACCACTCATGGATGCTGTGCAAACGGCACGGCACTTGCTCCTGGCAGAGTTCAGTCCTGATGGATCCGGCTAGGGGAGAAAACACGGAGGGGTGGGGAGTCGCCGGAGAGAAGATCCGAGAAGCAGGATCCAGTGTAACTCTGAGTTACTGTCCTTCCAGGGACCACCTTTGTCCTTCCTCGTCGCCTGTGATGCCAGATACGAGCTTGACGCTTGACTCCCACTTTGGGGGCTTTTTCTCGCTATAAAGTGAGTGGTTAGTTTGGTGTTCTTATTCTTTCTTTCCAGAACATTCCTCTCCCCGTATCAACTAACATCACATATTTATCCAGTGCATGCAAACTTCATGAAGCATCCGTGTCATAGGTACCTTGTTCCCGTCGGATCTCTAAACCCCACAGATGGCTTCACGCATTCGTCTTCCTGGAGCACTCCGGCGAGGGCATCTCAGCCCCTCTAAAAATGTCTCCGAGCTGCGCGGCTTATCTGTGGGCAGTATACGTTGAGGTATCTGAAACACACACGGAACTCCAATTATTGTTTGCCTGGGAACTGGTTAGCAAGATGAGTACAAGATACGGTGAATACGCTTGGCATGTTGAAACATACTTTCAGCTCCAATGACTTCAAATAGCTTCTAAGTAAAACAAATAAACAGAATAATGGTGGGATTTATTTGGAATTATTCACTATGAGACTACCCAAGGCATGACATTTCCAATCACGTCTTAATTTTCTTTTTAGGCGCAGAAAGGGTTTTCATATCTTGACATATTCGCCACCCTGGGCCTGAGGCAGTTATCTCTCCAGCTCACTCGGAGGCTCCAAATGCTGACGGCGTGCTGTGGGGTCTTGCGGATCGGGCACGGTTTGCTCTGGCTTCCACACATTCGAAGCGAGATAAATACCCAGGCTGACTGCCCTGGATTACGATCTGTGAGTTGATGTGTTAAATGAGCCCGTTGCTTTAAAGGTTATAAATGACAAGATTTTTGCTGTTACAAGTAATTTATAGCTATTTCCTGTTTGACGTGACAGATGCTCCTGGAAGTCCAGATTTGTCTGCTTGACATACGTTTACTTTAACATTCTCTCTTTCTCCAAATTCTGGAACGTATTAACTACTGTTTTCCTGGGTGTCAATTTGCACCTCTTGAGGCCTCAGTGCGGCCCCCTGGCCTCCACTCCAGACGGCTGCCTGCATCTGAGCAGCTAATGTGGATGATTACTGGCATATTTACTGTAATTTATAAAAATCACAGGAAATGACATTTTTATTAGTCACTGACTCCACTATCACCGACCGCAATGGATATTATGCATACAAATCCATTTCAAAAATTGTTCTTCCTAAATCAGAAGCTCTTCCCGGTCTTTAACTCTGTGAAATGACCCTGTTTCACTTTGCTTACCACAGGTGAGGTCACAGAGGAGCTCAGCTCTCAGCTTATTTCTTACTGCCTGGAACTTTGAGTGTGCGGATGGGAATGAGGGTCAGGGAAATGCCCTCCCAGACTGAGAGAAAGCTCCAGAAGTGTGTGGGCCTCCATAGGGAGGGCAGTGAGGAGCCCGAGCCTGGAGCCAGGCGGCAGCCCACACACACCGCGGCCCACAGTGAGGATGACACACGCTCGGCTGTTGTGGTCACAGCAGTGTGAGCTAATATTCATACACCAGGTCCGGTGACAGAGCTGTTGGCTGGAGATGGTTCTGTGCAGACACAAAACCTGAGAAAACTCACTGAGTCTTGCTCCCCTGGTTCCTTGCTCCATGCCCCCCGGGAAGGCCTTGTTCATCTCAGAAGGGAGGACATGGATTGACTCTTACAGCCTGAGTGGGAATTTTCTACGTGGACTAGGGCAGAGGACCACAAAATTTGCTATCTGCCAAGATATCAGGGTTTTTGGTATTAGTAAGGGATGGGGTACATTTGAGGGAACAGCAGAAAATAAGGCTGGAAGCAAGGGCAGGAGCCATCACAAGGAGCCTTGAATGACCCACTCATTAAAAGGTAATCATTCCATAGGCAACAAGAAACACTGACAAATGTTCAGTCCTTTTGGGTATATCGAGTCCAGCCTGGGTGGAATCACACGATTCCAGAGTCAGAAGCAGCAGTCGAAACCATACAGTCGATGAGAGAGGGGATGACGTCCCAAAAAAAGGAACAAAGGATGAAGATGTCATGTGGGCAACATGGTTTTCCACAGAGGAGACGCAAGAGAAGCAGCAGGCGGAAAAGAAAGGGATATGTCGAGAAAGTCAAGAAGGAAGAGCTCCCGGACATTGGCAAGACCGGAAAACCAAGATGGTGAAAGTCACCCAAATGTTCCCCGTTTGTGGGAAACTAGGAAGTCACTGTTTCCTGTAACCAGAGAGCCTGAGGTGGGATGCTGGCGCAGAGCGCACACGGCGGCAAGGTGAGGAGGGGACAGGAGAGCAGGGGGCGGGGGCGTCCGTGTGTTTACACAGAGGAGACTGGAGCCCTTTCCCAGCTGGAAGCAGAGCGGACAAGCAACAGCTGAGAAGAACGGTGGCGCCAGGAGGACCCGGACCCTAGGACATGGTGGACAGGGACAGTGGCAGAGAGGGAAAGCTGCGAATGCTTGCTGACTCTCATTTGACACACCGTGTACCAGACATACTAGACTCAACAAAGCTGAGGCAGAGGCTTTAATGCCCATGTTACTGTAAGAAAACTGAAGCTCAGGGGAACCCAGCTAATATGCAGGAAAGCCAACATCCAAACTTACACCCAAAAGACTGAAATGTTCCTAACAGCCCGCCATGCTACCCTCAATGGGCTCTCTGAGGGGTGAGGAGAGACATCAATGAGAGACATGGATAAACATGGATTACACATGAATGGGACATTGATAGAGTCATTGATGAGACATTGATGAGATACTGATAGTCACTGATGAGTGATTGATGAGACATCGCTGAGTCATTGGTAAATCACTGATGAGTCATTGATGAGACACTGATGAGAGACATGGATGAGACATCAGGGAGAGACATTTATAAATGACATTGATGA
The DNA here is from genome assembly GCF_024610735.1 of Ursus americanus. Taxonomy (NCBI): domain Eukaryota; kingdom Metazoa; phylum Chordata; class Mammalia; order Carnivora; family Ursidae; genus Ursus; species Ursus americanus. The sequence continues at coordinate 1,546,284 of NC_142136.1, forward strand.
GCGACATCGATGAGACACTGGTGAGAGACATTGATGAGATATTGATGAGTCATTGATGAGTCACTGGTGAGAAACATTGATGAGATATTGATGAGTCATTGATGAGTCACTGGTGAGAAACATTGATGAGATATTGATGAGTCATTGATGAGTCACTGGTGAGAGACACTGATGCGACACTGACGTTGCTTACATAGGATGTGAATATAGGAACCATCCTGACAGGCGCCTCTGCTTTAGAAGAATCAGCAGTTCATCTGAAAGAGGAAGGAAAGGTATGGCGGGCGAAGTGCTTGAGGGGAGTGCTTGACAGACTGAGGTAACAGAGCTCAGAAATGGAGGAAGAATCTGACCGGGGTGGGGTTGGCGCAAAAAAGGAATCCGGAGGGAGGCTCAGGGCCCAGCTGATTGTTCAAACTAACCAAATGGAACGTACCGCGAGCTGGTAAGGATGGGCTGGAACGCAGCAGATTAGAGCAGGATTGGAGGGGACACGGCCACCTTAAGCCCAGGGTGGGCGAGATGCCGACTTGCTTGTAAGTTCTCAAGGGGGCAGCCTGGCAAAGGCCCAGGGGACAGATGAGATGTGCTGCGCTGTGGGCGGAACATGGCCCACTATAAAGCGCATTTCTGTCTCTAGCTGAGCTGTGCTGGACCTGCAGGAGGAGGGAAGTTGGAAGAAAGCTGAGAGACAGAAAGAGAGAGAGAGACACAGGGGCAAGAGTGAATGGCCAAGAGAGAGAAGAGAGGAGGAGGGACGGGAAGGGGGAGGAGAAAAAGGGGGGGAAGGAAGCAGGGAGGAGTGGAGAGAAGTGGGGATGGGGGTGGCTGCAGTGGCTGGCACGTGCTGTGACGTGGGGCCCCAAGTCACGGGTGCTGCCCAGGGCAGTCAGCAGTGTTCTCCAACCATGCCCAGGACCAAAGATGGAATTACCAGGTGCTCTGTGTGGGAATAAGAATCAGAGCTGACGAATACTTGTTGAGGACCGTCTCAGGAATGTTCCCCTCTTTAGTTCTCTTCAATTCTTCAAGGTACAGGTCACTTTCGCCATTTTGCATATGAAGAGACTAAAGCTCAGAGAGGTTGAGAACTTGCCTTGGTTTGTACAGGTGAGTAGCACGTCTGTGTTTCAACCAGACCATTCTCAGGGCTCTTGCTACACCACACTCCTACCGCGGGGTACATGGACGCAGCTAGCACGGGGCAGCGTGGGGGGATTTCACCAGCACCGCCGTGCGTGAGGTGAAGAGTTGTGGCCTCGAGGAAATGGGCAGTTGCCACGGAGGCCAGGCCTCTGCAGAAGAGCCGGAGCGAGCCTCCGTATCTTCAGGTTGGCCTACAGGAGGGGTTCTTAACTGCTTTGTGATGTCACCCCACCTGAGAGCCTGGTGAAGCCCACAAACCCTTCTCAGGGTAATTCTCCTGAAGGTATGAAGTGGGATGCATGAAAGGAACCAAGTCATTATTTGGAAAACTGATAGATAAGGGGAAAGAATCAAGAATGCGTATTCTGACTTTCTGTACTAACACTGCCACTGGGCAACCAAAGAGCTGGTGAAGGTATGTTTTCCTTGTGGAAATATTACAGAGAATACATTGTAAGAAATGCTAGAATCAAACCATTTTGTAACCCCTAATTAAGTAATGGACCTAAGCACAGAAGATCAATGGCGGCCAACAGAGAAAACCAGAAGTACTCTCGCCCCTTCTTCTGCCCCTAAAACCTGACGGCATCAAGCCCCTAGACCCAACGTTCACTTTACAAGAAACACAGAGCAGAGAGGGGCCTGAGGAACGACATCATGGGGACACAACCATACGCTAGACCGTTGGGAACTCTCCAGGGTGGACAACCCACATCACGTCTAGGAGTTACTATGAGACGGGGCAGCACTGGGAAGGGTTGGGGGCAGAGCTGGATGACAGATGTGTGGGATTCTACATACCACTCAGTCTACTTTCACGTATGTTCTCCGTTCTTCACAGAAAAAATTAAAACTACCATTTAAGATTATCAAGGAAACGACCCATATTTTGAAATGCAAATATGTTCTAAAAATATTTCCTGATATGGTAATAATTTCCCTCCATAATGGACTACGTAATAAAATCTGTGGCAGGCGTACACGCCGCTGCAATGTCACAGTGGCCGCGAGAATAACACCGTAGTACGAGATGGGAATACTGACTATCTCAACGGGTGACAGCGCCACAGGAAATGCTAATACCCTGTGGTTTGCCGACTACGCCCGTAACTGAAGAAAATGCTAAATTTCAGCTGGAAGTTAATAAAAATAAAGGTGAAGATTTTTCTGCTCAAGGTCAGTGGGCATTCTGAATTCTGCGCACGGGGTCCTTCGACCCCAGGTTAACAGCCCCTGGTCTAAAGGCACAGAAGACTCTGGGGTGAACGGAGTGTTTTCACCGTGGGCTAGAGCCATCCCATATCTGCGGTGGGGATCTGAACGGACTCAAAAATCGTGGCTCTTCTCTGCTTGAGGCATTCGCGAATCGTCTCTGGTTTCCTCTTTTCCCTTGGGAGCCCGAGGCACCGGGGCCTCAGAGACGAGCTGGGAATCTTAGCATTTCTTCCCTGCCCCCCTGATGGAAGTGGCCTCTTTAGCTCACCACGGTCACTATTCCACGGAAGAAACACTTGCAGGGATACAGAGCCGCAGATTCCTAACATGTCAGAGTAACAGGAAAACCGCACGCAAGGCCTGCGTCTCGCAGGTGCGAACGGGGACGCTCAGACAGGTAGCCGTCCAGTCCAGAGGCTTCCGCACCGCCGCGGCCCCGCGCCCTCTGCCTCTCACGCACCGCGTCACAGGTGCTCGTCGGGCTGTAGTTTGGACGTAGAACCCGTGTATGCACGGACGAATCGGCAGCCGTCTGGAAAAGTGATACACGTGAAAGTAAAGGCAGGAGGCGACGTCGCGATTACTCCGACGGTCACCAGTCCCCTCCCCGGGCACGTGTGCCGCCGCCTGAAGCAGACCGGCCGCCACCACCTTCCTGTCAAGCTCTGTGTTGATTTCTGCGTGGGGCTCACTTTTTACCCCAGAAGCTGCTCGGCATCCAGCTTCACACGGGTAATGATGCTCTTGTGAGGGGTGTGGCGTCACCCAACGGGACACAGCGACCCACGTGCGGCACTTTGCACGGTGTCCGCCGGGTGACGAGTGTCACTGTGTCTCTGTTGAACGTTGACAGTATCCCATGGCACCTCTGTGAGTGTGCTGCGACGTCCCCAGGGAGGACATCTAGCCCAAGGTCATACAGGTCGTGGCCCTGGATCCGGAAGAGCCAACACCCCCTGCTTCGCAGCCCAGTGGCCGTGCTCACGGGAGAACTGGGGCTTTCTTTTGATTTCATTTTATAAATGGGTATCTGTCTAAACCCGAACTTGATGAAACCATGGGGCAAATTATTGTGCTTAATGCTGAAAGTCCTCCCTATCCAAGTAAATTTAATTTATCTGGGCTTTGTCCTCTGGGCAAATTTTTTTCGATTCCTAGAAAGTCTACCATAAAAAAAAATTTTTTTTTTGAATTCTAGCAGTTCCTTTAGCTGTATGATGGTGAATTTCCATTTGCACTTATACTTCCGGACATGATGGAAAACTGGTGTCAAACTAGACCTCTTACTGTTAGGAAACCATAAAACCGGGAAAAAATACATGAAAGAACTGTTTTCAGATGTTGAGCAACAAGTAATATAAAACTGTGACCCATGGATGAGGCAAGCCCGTGTTCACCGAGATTTCGGCCTGGAGGCGTTTCCCAAAGCCCACGGCAGGGAGGGGGAGCCCAGGTGGAATGAGGCAGTCCTGCTAAGGTGAGGAGACGGAAGCTGGAAACTAGGACCAAAGGGGGACCTGGATGGCGGGGTCTAAGGGATGCCCAGAGAAGGATTCCAGAAATCTGCATAACACCCCCCTGAGTACCTGACTGAAGAGCTGGCTCTCCGTGGTAAAGGCAAGGTGCTGACACAGAGACAGAGATCAACACCGAGAAGTGAGCGACGTGGAGATTCCAGAGCTTATACGGGGCTGGGAAATAATGAAGCACCGGCCGGCCGGTCTGGCAGGACCACACTGGACACACCGAGCCCTCAGCTAATACCCCAGGAGAACAGGGCTCTGAACAGGGCAACTCAAACCCTAGAGGAAAGACTGCTCTACGTGTGTCCTAACAAAGCTTAGGAACAAGCCTTCACATGTCAAGCTGACCCACGAGTAAATGAACTGCCTCAGATTAAATTCTCTACTCTTGGGGCGCCTGGGTGGCACAGCGGTTAAGCGTCTGCCTTCGGCTCAGGGCGTGACCCGGCGTTACGGGATCGAGCCCCACATCAGGCTCCTCCGCTATGAGCCTGCTTCTTCCTCTCCCACTCCCCCTGCTTGTGTTCCCTCTCTCGCTGGCTGTCTCTATCTCTGTCAAGTAAACAAATAAAATCTTTAAAAAAAATAAATAAAATAAAAAATAAATAAATTCTCTACTCTTTAAGTGACAACAATAAAATCGGGACATTCAACACTGCGGCGCCCACTACGCCCAGGATATAGTAAAACATGGCCAGACATGTAACGAAGCAAGAACATGGGAGGAAACTGTAAGCAGCAGGAGCAGCAGTTAAAGGAACAGACCTGCAATGACAGAAATGTCAGACTTAATTTTTATTTTTTGAAGCAGGCTTCATACCCCGTGCAGAGCCCAACATGGGGCTTGAACTCACGACCCTGAGATCAAGACCTGAAGTGAGATCAAGAGTTGGACGCTTAACTGACTGGGCCACCCAGGCACACCAAAAATGAGACTTTAACTATTATAAATAAGTTGAAAATTTTAATTGAAAGTATGGACATATTGTGGGAATCGATGGGCAAAATCAACAGAGAAGTAAAAAATGATTGGAAAAGAACACATGGGAATCCTAGAACTGAAACATACAATGTAAAATGAAATATTTCCAATAGAAACTTTAAAAAAGCACCCCAAAACAACAAGAGAACAGATCAGTGAAACTAGAAGCTGATTCTTTGAAAAGATCAATAAAATCGATAAACCTTCAGTCAGAATCATCCAAAAAAAAGAGAGGGAGTGCTTGGATGGCTCAGTCAGTTAAGTGTGTGGAGCCTGCTTAAGATTCTCTCTCTCTCTCCCTCTCCCTCTGCTCCTCACTCCCTGCTCTCTCTCTCTCTCTCTCATTTTTGCTCTCTAAAATAAGAAGAAAGAAAGAAAGAAAGAAAGAAAGAAAGAAAGAAAGAAAGAAAGAAAGAAAGAGAGGGATGGGACTCAAATAAACAAAATCGGAAATAAAAAAAGGGAAATAACAATGGATACCAAACAAATACAATAATTGTAAGAGAATATTATGAAAAATTGTATGCCAACAAATTGGACAACCTAGAAGAAATGGATAATTTCCCAGAAACTATAACCTCTCAGAGTCAGGAAGAAATGCAAAAATTTAATGGACTGATTACCAACAATGAGACTGAACCAGTAATAATAATAAAAAAAAAAACTCCCAACAAACAAAAGTCCAGGACCAGACGGTTTCATAGGCGAATTCTACCAAACATTTAAAGGAGAGTTAATACCTGTTCTTTTCAAACTTTTCCAAAAAAATAGAAGAGGAAGGAAAACGTCCAAATTCATTCTATGAGGCCAGCACTAACTTGGTATCAAAACCTGATAAAGACTCCACTAAGAAAGAGAATGACAGGGGCGCCTGGCTGGCTCAGTCACTGGAGTGTGGGGCACCTGATCTCGGGTTGTGGGTTTGAACCCCACTTTGAGTGTAAAGATTACTTTAAAATAAAATCTTAAAAAAAAAAAAAAGGAACTACAGGCCAATACCTCTGATGTACATAGATGAAAAAATTCCCAAATACTAGCAAACCAAATCCAACAATACCTTAAAAAAATCATTCACCACAATAAAGTGGTATTTACTCTGGAATGCAAGGGTGGTTCAAAATTCATAAATCAATCAATATGATACATCACATCTACAAGAGAAAGGATGAAAACCATGTAACCATTTCAATAGATGCAGAAAAAGCATTTGACAAAGTACAACATCCATTCATGATAAAAACCCTCAACAAAGTAGGTCTACAGGGAACATACCTCAACATAATAAAGGCCATATATGAAAAACCCACAGCCAACATCAATACCCAAGCTCTCCCCCTAAGGTCAGGAACAAGACAACGATGTCCCCTCTCACCACTTTGATTCAACACCGTACTGGAAGTCCCAGCCTCAGCACTCAGACAACATAAAGCAATACAGGCATCCAAACTGGTAAGGAAGAAGTAAAACTCTATTTGCAGATGACATGATAATATATATAGAAAACCCTGGACACTCCACCAAAAAACTGTTAGAATTGATAAATGAATTCAGTAAAGTCAAAGGATACAAAATTAATATACAGAAATCCATTGCATTTCTATACATTAATAATGGAGCAGCAGAAAGAGAAATTAAGAAATCAATCCCATTTATAATTGCACCAAAAATAATAAAATACCTAGGAATAAACCTAACCAAAGAAATGAGAGACCTATACTCTCAAAACAATAAAACATTGATAAAAAATTCAAGAAGACACAAAGAAATGTAAAGACATTCCATGCTCGTGGATTGGAAAGACAATTATTGTTAAAATGTCTATATTATCAAAAGCAATCTACACATTTAATGCAATCCCTATCAAAATACCAACAGCATTTTTCACAGAACTAGAACAAACAATCCTACAATTTGTATGGAACCACAGAAGACCCCAAATAGCCAAAGCAACTCTGAAAAAGAAAAACACAGCTGGAGGGATCCTAATCCCAGACTTCAAGCTCTATTACAAAGCTGTAGTCATCAAAACAGTATGGTACCGGCACAGAAACAGACACGTAGATCACTGGAGCAGAACAGAAAGCCCAGAAATAAACCCACAATTATAGGGTCAATTAATCTTCGATGAAGCAGGAAAGAATATACAATGGGAAGAGGACAGTCTCTTCAACAGATGCCGTTGGGAAAACTGGACGGCAACACGCAAAAGAAGGAAACTGGACCACTTTCTTTCACCATACACAGACATAAACTCAAAATGGATTAAAGACCTAAGTGTGAGATGGGAAACCATAAAAATCCTAGAAGAGAGGTCAGGCAGTAAGTTTCTCTGACATCGGTCTCAGCAACATCTTTCTAGATATGTCCCTGAAGCAAGGGAAACAAAAGCAGAAGTAAACTATAGAGACTTCATCAAAGTAAAAAGCTTCTGCACAGAAAGGAAACAACCAACAAAACTAAAAGGCAGCCTACTGAATGGGAAAAGATATTTGCAAATGACATATCTGATAAAGGGTTAGTATCCAAAATATATAAAAACTTATACAACTTGGGGCGCCTGGCTGGGTCAGTTGGTAGAGTATGTGACTCTTGATCTTGGGGTCATGAGTTTAAACCCATGTTGGGCATACAGTTTTCTTAAAAGAAAAAAAAAAGAACTGTTACAACTTCACAGCAAAAAACCAAATAATCTAATTAAAAATGGGCAGAAGACATGAACAGACTTTTCTCCAAACAAGACATCCAGATGCCAACAGACACATGAAAAGATGCTCAACATCACTCATCATCAATGAAACGCAGATCAAAACCATCGTGAGATATCATTTCACACCTGTCAGAATGGCTAGAATCAAAAACTCAAGCAACAATACATATTGGTGAAGGTGTGGACAAAAAGGAAACTTCTTGCACTGTTGGTGGGAACGGAAACTGGGGCCGCTATGGAAAACAGTGTGGAGCTCCTCAAAGAATTAAAAATAGAGCTACCCTATGATCCAGTAAGTGCACTACTATTTACCTAGAGATACAAAACACTAGCTTGAAAGGGTACTCGCACCCTGTGTTTATAGCAGAATTCTCAACAGTAGCCAAATTATGGAAGCAGCCCAAGTTCCATCACCAGTTGAATAAAGAAGATGTGGGGTGTGTGTGTGTGTGTGTGTGTGTGTGTGTGTGTGTGTAGAGAGAGAGAGAGAGAGAATTATTCCCCCATAAAAAGGAATGAGATCTTACCATCGGCAACAGTGTGGGTGGAGCTAGAGTGTGCTATGCTAAGGGAAGTCGGTCATTGAAAGACAAATACCGTATGTTCTCAGTCATATGTGGAATGTTTAAAAAAGATTTTATTTATTTATTTGAGAGAGAGAGAGCACACGTGCGAGAGCAGGGGGAGGGGCAGAGGGAGAGGGAGGGAGAGAATCCTCAGGCAGACTCCAGCCTGACTGCAGAGCCTGACGCAGGGCTCAATCTTATGACCCGGAGATCATGACCTGAGCTGAAACCAAGAGTTGGACGCTTGACTGACTGAGCCACCCACTCACGTGTGGAATTTAACACACAAAACAAACAAGCAAAGGGGAGAAAAGAGAGGCAAACCAAGAAACAGATGTGACTACAGAGAACACACTGATGGTTACCGGAGGGGTGGGGTGGGGGATGGGGGAAATAGGGGATGGGGATGCACTTATGATGAGCCTTGAGGAATATATCGAACAGTTGAAGCACTATATTGTACACCCGAAACTAATATAACACGGTATGTTAACTGTGCTGGAATTTTAAAACATGGTAATAAAATGTAATGAAATATTTCCGGGGCGCCTGGGTGGCACAGCGGTTGAGCATCTGCCTTCGGCTCAGGGCGTGATCCCGGCGTTGTGGGATCGAGCCCCACATCAGGCTCCTCCGCTATGAGCCTGCTTCTTCCTCTCCCACTCCCCCTGCTTGTGTTCCCGCTCTCGCTGGCTGTCTCTGTCTCTGTCAAATAAATAAAATCTTTTAAAAAAATGTAATGAAATATTTCCATTCAACTGTAAACTTTCCGGTCATAATTTCTGTCTTGTCCATACGTATAATGCACTATACAAAATATATGTCTCCATAGCTCAAATGCACGATAAGACTAGTAGCACCATGTTCTACTGCAGCAGCTCAGCTCCCCTGCACGGAAGCCAGGGGACCTCACGAGCCTGTGCACGTGTGCTCAAAGTGAACTGGGCGCCACTGGACACTACCTACTCCCTAAGACAGCACTGCGTAATGGACTCTTCTATGCTGATGAAAACGGTCAACACCTGTTCTGTCCAACACAGCAGCCACTAGCCACATGTAGCTATTTGAAGGTATCTTAGTTAAAAACTCAATTTCTCAATCACAGTAGTCACAGTTCAAGTGGTCATCGTACAGCCTTGCATGCACTAAGGTCTTAAGGAAGATGTTTATAGCCTTAAAGTCAATTTTGTTAAAATAGAATATTTTGTGTGTTAAAAGAATTAATTCAACTTCCAAAGGTTAGAATAACTCGATAACTCCATGAAGAGTAGTTTATGCCCTGGGGAAATTAAGTGGGAAATTTTTTCTCATTTTATTAGTCAATAAGTTAACAGACACATGAAGGCCTTGTCTGAACACAGTGGTTTACAGACTTTCATGGGCAAAGCAGTTACTTGGAGAGCTTGTGGTCAGTGAAGATTTCTGAACCACACCCACGCTCACGTTACGTTGTGTCTAATCTGGGTGTCTTCCTGGACGGGACTCAGGAATCGATCTTCGTAGGAAGCATCCCAGGTAATTCTGGTACATGGTCACCCCTTAAGAAATGCTTTAAAAAGTACACAAATATCCGAACCAAATATTAACACCTCAAGCAGTACGGATTTCTGTGCACGATGTGGGCAATTCTTTAATTTTTCTTTTTGTTACTTATGTTGTTATTCATCAGCTAAGCTCTTCTTAAATGTAGAACAATATTCTTTTCTCATTTTTACTTTATTCTACTCAAATCAAATTACATTTTCCGGATGAGTCAAAATATCATGTGTTCGTACATGAGAACCTTGCACGCACCAGGTGCTATTTGTCTGTTGAGAGAGTGGATCTAGCCCGATGGGTGAACCACCTCTGAAAACACTTGCCCTGCACACACTAATAAGTTAATGATGGGAGAACTGAGATACTGGGTCCCAACTGAGTACTTTCCCTTTTTACGTCAGCAGAATGCATTTTGCAAGTAACTCATCATTAGCGAGTTCTGGATCATTAGTCCCTTTCTCTTGGTAAATAAATTATAATAGAAATTTTACTCACGGACTCACTGAAACATGTGTTCTCACTTGGAGGTGACTGAAAATTCTCTCACACGGCAATACAGACTTGGCTTACAGAATTCATTTTATGAACCAAAAGAGAAGAGGGAGGGAAAAGGAGTAGGAGCGAAAAATTGTGAAAATCAGAGGATGATGCAGAAAATGTGGCCTCTGACTAAAAGGAATTCCAGAAAGAGGGAACAGAGAAAAACGGAAGAAGGAAACGTCAAAGAAATAATTGATGTAATTTCACAGAACTGAAGACTGTGACTTTCAAGATGGAAAGAGCACACCAAATATCCAGTATAATAAATGAAAAAAAAAAGATTCACACAATATGCACATCATCATGCAATTTCAAAAATCAGAAATAAAGGGAATAAAAAATTCCCATAATAACTCACATAGAAAGACTAAAAAACAAGCAAACAAAATAAAAACAAGTCAAATATAAAGGATCAGGAATCGAATAAAATGGATTACGTACAATTAACGTGATACTCGCCACTTCTCTTCGACGTTGTACTGGAGTTTCTAACCAGTGTGATAAGGTAGGAAAAAGACATTTAGGTTAGAAAGGTAGAAACAAAAATGTCTTTATTAGCTGATGGTAGAATTGTCTTTGTCAAAAATTTTATAGAAGCTGGAGAAAAGAGTTAGAAGAACTTAAAAGAAACTTATCAAAGTTACAAAATATAAGATCAAAATTCAAAAATCAATTGCATTTCTCTATATTAGCAATGACCAGTCAGAACTGAAATTCAAACAACAGTACCACTTACAATAGCATAATCAAATATGGAATAGTTCGGCGTACAAGACCTGTACACTGAAAACTACAAAACACTGCTGAGAGATATTAAAAGAGATGTAAATAAGTGGAGAAATACCACATGTCAATGAATCGGAAGACTCAGTATTGTTAAGATCCCAATTCTCCTGAGATGTGTTCTGTCGACTCCCTGAAATCCCACTTAAAATGGCGGAAAGCTTTTTGTAGAAATGGACACGCTTAATCTAAATTTTATATTTTAAAGTAAGGCATAGAAGAGCCAAAACTATTTTTGAAAAAAGATTTTAGAAAGTGGAAGGATTTACACTGTCTGTTTTCAAGCCTTATAAAACGGTAGTAAGCAAGACTGTGCAGTATGGGCATGAAGATACAGCAACAGATCAATGGAGCAGGATAAAGACCCTACGTAGACCCACACGTATATGGTTGATTGACTTTCGACAAAGATGCCAAGGCAATTTAATGGGGAAAAAAAAAATCTTTTCAACAGTGATACTGGAACAACTGAGTAACCGTATGCAAAAAATATTAACCTTTACCTCGTGCCACATGCAAAAGTTAGTTCAAAATGCATCGTAGACCTGAATGTGAGAACTAAACCGACAGAATGTTAGAGCGTGGTTCTCCAGAACTTTCTGGGATAAAGAAAGTAGTCCTTGTTTGCACAAGATAACAGCCATTAGCCTCATGGGACTATTGAGCTCTTGAAATGTGACTAGTGTGATTGAGGAACGGATTTTTAAAAATTTAATTCTACATGATTTAATGCAGAATAGAATAGCCGTACGTAGGTAGTAGGTATCAGGCATCACAATTCCGGAGGAAATCACAGGAGACAGGCTTAGCGACCTTGACTTCGGCAAAGATTCCCTAAATACAACACAAAGGCATGAACAGTTAAAAAAAAAAAAAGAAGAAGAAGAAGAAACCAATAAATCAGACTTTATCAAAACTTAAAGCTTTTATTTTTCAAAAGACATTGTTAAGAAATGAAAAGGTAAGCTGCGGACTGAGAGCCTATTCGCAAATACAGTTACCTGACTTACGTCCAGTGTATATTAAGAACTGTCAAAACCCAATAATACAAAAAATTTATGAAAATGAACATGTCTGAACAGACATTTGTCTAGAAATATATATATATACACACACACACACACACACACACGGCTAACATGTATTTTGTATATATATGGCTAATAAGCACATGAAAAGGTGATCAGTATGATGCACTTAGGAAACGGAAAGTAAAACCCTAATGGGCCACTACCGGACACACAGTTGTTTAGCAAGAAGTAAAAAGCCAGTGTTGGTGTGGGTGTGGAGTAACCAGCACTCTCACGTACTGCTGGCGTGGTGAAAAACGGCTCTGTAAAGTCTTACCCATTTAAACATATACCTATGACACAACCAGCACACACTTGGGTATTTACCCGAGCCAAATGAAAGCACATGTCCACACAAAGACTGGTACCAAATTCATGACAGCCAAAAACCAGATACAAATGTCCGTCGGGAGGTGTCAACAAAGTGGCCTTCATCCAGGCGGGAGCGGGGTGGCTACTCAACAATTAGGGGAGTGGCCTGTTGATCCGGCTGTAACATGGATGAATCTCAAAGCAACTGTGTAAGTGAAAGAGGCTAGATGGGGATTCTATACTACAGAATCCCATCTGTACAAAATTCTAGAAAATGCGAACAAGTCTACAGTGATAAAAAGCACCTTCATAGTCACTTACAGGCAGAGATGGAGGGTTTGCAAAGAGGCTAAGGGAACTTTTGGGGGTGATGGGTACGCTCACTATCTTGACGGTGGTGATGGTTTCACGAGTACACATTTGTGGAAAGGAGTCATACACTTTACAAATGCATGGTTTATCCATCAGTATACTGTAAGAAACAGTAGTATGCACCATGAACAGCAACACAGTAAGTTAGAGGACAGAATTTCAAGGGGAAATGATTTTTCACCTAGAATTCTATACTAGCTCAACGACCCTAGGGTTGCACAGCCTACTAGAGCATATAATGACCAAAACGAGGGAGTAAATCAGGCGGGAGGAGGAACATGGATCCGGAAAAGGGGAGATCCACACGGAGGAGAGGTAGAGTGAAGACGGGCGATGATACCTTTGTAGCAACACTCGAGAGCAGCCCACCCAGCTTGGAGCAGGAACGGCTCCACGGAGAAACTCATCCTAAATTCTCGATGTGTTTGATTTTGCAGAAGATAGTACCAAAGATGTTTACAATACTGAGATCGGGCATGGAAGGAATTTGCGATAAGAACAGAGAAAACTAAGTAAATGAACAACTTTCACAAACCAAGACCGTTACTAACTCTGGGAAAAACAAAGTTTCACAAGAAAGGAAATGCAATCATTGTTCACCGCTGGGCTCAGCCATGAACAGTACTTCCATTTCAGACTAAGGTGTACATTGAACATTGATGTGACCTAAAACAATGATATATCTACTTTGGGAAAGAGGAGAGTGGGGAAGAATGTAAGAGAACATGAAAGCTTTATAGTTTGTACAGAATGAGATCCAAATAGATGATGCCTAAAACAAATAAATTAAGAATAATCCTCTGGAGGGAGGATGAACAGTGCACAGGAGACTCCCAGGGCGATGCAAGTACTCGGGGTGGTACTATGATGGTGGACACAGGACGTTACATGTTTGTCCAAACCCATCGAATGTGCAACACCAAGACTGAACCCTAATGTGCACTGTGGACACAGGGTGATGATGGCACATGTCCCACTCTGCTGGGGGATGCTGTTAACGGAGGAGGCTGTGTGTGTAGGGGGCAGGGGTACACAGGAACGCTGTACTTTCCACTCAATATTGCTGTGAACCTGAAACTGCTCTAAGAATACAGTCTGTTAAAAATGTTCGTATGCAATACACTAATTACAAATCCTAGAATCTGTCCGTTCTAGATTTTAATCCGAGTTTCCTGTTCATGAATGATCTGTCCTTTGATATTACTTAACCTCTCAGTTTCTTCATCTATAAAAAGGGGGACAATTATAATTTGGAGGTGTGGTGAGGATTAAATGAGATTCTATGTGTGCATTGTAATAGTGATTAATCTTGCATTCTTCCCAAAGAGATAAAGGTGCCTCACAAAGATGCATTTAACAGCAAGAGAAATTCAATTAAAAATAACTAAGAAAAATAGGGCAAGTTTGGAAGCCGGGACTTGTTCCGTTCTCTTTCGCCTGTGATTGAAGCAACACCTTCGGGGTAAATTTAGTGAGTTCTCGTGCCCACTATGTGCTGCCTTAACACGGCTGCAGCGAGCCCCGGGCCGTCCTGCGGCTTCTGCTTTGCTGTTACGTAGATGACCACTTCGAGGAAGACCCCCAGCCAGTCTGAGGGTCCTGACCGGTTGTATTAAAAGGGTCCCGTTTACAAATAGATTTAGGGGATAACTGCACACCGAATATTCGAAAGCCCGCCAAAGCCTAAACTTCAGTCTTCTAGTAGAATGAGAGCCCTCGGAATGCGAAGCACTTCCCGGGCAAGAAAACGTCTTAGTGTCCCCATCAAGAGTGAACGTTACGGCTTGAACGGTGTCCCCACGAGGATGTGGTGGCCCCGAGCCCCTTCTGAGACCTGCTTCGGAAACAGGGTCTTTGCAGATGACGACGTTAAGATGAGGGCGTTAGGGCGGGCCCTGATTCAGGATGACTGCCGCCCTTACGAGAAATGGAAACCTGGACACAGAGGCACACGGGGAGATGCCGTGGGCAGACGAAGGCAGAGACGGGAGCTGTGTCTAAAGCCAAGGCGTCCTGACGAGCTCCAGCACACACCCAGAAGCTGGGGACAGACACAGCTTCCCCTCACGGTCCCCGAGGGAACCAGCCTACCCCCATCTTTGCCTCCGACTTCCAGCCTCCAGGCTTCGAGGCCACGAACCTCTGGGGTTGTCAGCCCCGCAGCCTGCGGCACTGTGCTCTGGCGGCCACGGGAGAGGACCACCGAGGGGACGACCGAGTGCACACAGGCGGGTGAACAGTCTCCTCACTTGAAAGAACGGCACAGAAGCTGGGGGAGAGGGTGCGGGGTCGGCTCCCAGTCCTTGACCTGGCCTCCGCCGCCGAGCAGCAGTGCCCGTTTCCAACCCTGAGGCGGGGTGGGCTCCTTGCCTTTCTGACGCATCGTGGCTCCAGGGTGGCCCAGCTGGCTCCCTCTGCGTGGCGCCCACTCGAGCTCGGGGTAACCCCTCGTTCCTGATCACGCTCTTAACGTTCCCTGTACTTTTTGGCCCGAAGGACGTCCTCTACCTGTTCCTGTGTTCCAGTCATCGTAGTGAATACGTCCGGCCAGAGTGTTTCAGTCACCCCGACTCCAAACATAATTCTTGTTGTAACGGAGTCCAGGCTCTGACGGGCGACAGCTTATTTGGGTGTTTTCACAGGGAGTATCAAAGCCGTCGCCTCTGCTCCCCGGAGCTGGGTGAGGACCCGCCGCGGAGCTACAGCCCTTCATTTCGTGCTCAGACTCGGGTCCTACAAACTGCTGATCCAAGAGCCAGGTGCCTTCCTGCCGACTTCCCTCCCTCACGGCGGTCCCCGATCTCCGCCGTCTTCCTCAACCTCACTCAACAAAACAAAAAAATAGGAAGTAAAATAAGTTTTAAAATCATAACAAACTTTTGAAGAAAGTAGTTGAATATACGGACAAAAGAAGCATTTTCTCCTACTTGTACATATTTCATGAGCTAATAAGATAACAGCAGTTATTCAAGAAAGTGAGAATGTTGAATGTTTGGGTTTCAGAGTCACGGTGATAAGCCACACTGACCCTCTACGCTTTGCGTGTCACCTTCACACAGCGAATGGACAGGTCGTCTCGCTCATGATCACATGGGATGAACCCCCAGCTGCAGCTCCTGCCCCACGCCTGCCCCTCGGACCCTGCCCACCACGTCCAGAACGGGACGCACGCTGTCACCACGTGGCTTACACAGAGAAGGGAGAACCCCGTTCTCAGAAAGAAAGCAGGCAGCTCAGGGACAGCATTGCTGCTGTTCGAGTCAATGAAATGAGACTGAGAGGCAGAAAAGATCCGGTGGAGTAAACACCCAGGGCGGCTCTGAAAGCGGCCTTGCCCCTGGTCAGACCCACCAGACTGAGCCTCTGTTCAGGAAGTGGCTGGGAATCCTGGGGCTCAGGGAGCATTTACAACCAAAAGGGACACAAACCTAATGACCCTATTTGAGCAAGTCCGTAGCCTCTGGGCTTATGTGCCAGCGTTTGATCACCTGTCATCCTCTCCCAGATGCAGGGATTTAAATTTGGTTATGGTAATCTGAGTAAGATACTGATGTAAAAAACTTCCTTGCTCATTGAAAAAAAATGTTTTAGTCTTTCAAACTGAGAATACTCCTAGAAATGCATTCTCAATTTTTAAAAATGTGAAATTTGGATAACAAGCTATGTTATCACTTATGAAGGCAAATTATAAAAAATTCTTAAAATAGTTAAACCAGTACTTTATCACCCAACGTGAATACGCCATCTGTAGTAAGTACTGGCAGAAAAATAAGATTTCTTTAAAGTTGCAGCTTCAATTAAATGATGCCATCGTACTGATAAAATAAAAGAAAAAATAGAGAATTTTATATCAATCCATAAGCTGCAAATTCCATATCAATTTGAATTGTATGCATTTTTACCACCCTCTTCGTATTCCAGTAATTACCGATCAGCCAAGAAGTATCTAACAGTTCTGTTTGTTAAGTAGTGAAGGCTAAACAACGCAATAAATATTTACGTCCTAATAACTCAGCAACAACTTTTAAAAATTACATTAATTGAATGAAAAAATACATACTTTCCCTTCCTTCCCCGACAGTCACAGTTCCTGATCCTGTCTTGCATGCACGGGCCGAGCAGCGCAAGCCTCTCCAGCCTGGGAGCCAGCTTGGACCCTAACACCTCGTTTCTGGGTGGGCTCCGATTCTCCCAAGCCAATTACTTTTGACACAGCAACTGCTGAAAACCCCGTTTCACAAAGATGTGCCGTCAGCGGACGGATTTCGCTGTAAGAGAATGTTCAGACGGTGGGCTACGTCGACGTAGGGCTCGCACAGCGTCGGATCAAACGCCAGCATTGCAGTGCTCTCTCCGAACGTAAACATCCTGAGCTGTGTGTCTGAGTTCTGTGGGCCCCTGGGCGCCTCAGCTCACGGTGCAGGGAAGCACGGGAGTAGGGACAAGGTTGGGACGGTCACTTGGCCGCAGCCTGTCACCCACGGCAGGTGCCACGTGCTTCCCTTGCACAGTCCTGACACCCCCGCTCTGACTATAAGAAATACCGTTGTGGTTTTGTAGCTTTCAAACACAGGAGCAAGTGATAACGGAGGAATCCATACCGCCACACGGACGGTTACAAAGGAGAGTAATAAGGTAAGCGCCTGGCGGCGGCACTGGCTGGGACCGACCGGCGGCCAGCCTGCTTCCCCGTCAAGGTCACCGCCTGAAGATCTATCCCCGTGAGCTCCTCCGAGATTTCTCGATGGGTCTGTGACTGGAGCGGGGAGAGGTGAACCCCCACTGGAAACTTCTGGCTTCCAGCCTAAGAGGAGGCTGCCTTTTCTCCCTGCCTGCCTCCTTTCTGCCAGGTGCCGGAGCCATCCCTGCACGCCAGATGTGACTTTACCCTAATGGTCGTGAGAGGACACTTTGCCTTAATAGAATATGAAACAGCACAGCATGCTACAACATGACAATGCCACACGACACAATGCAACGATCCTAACAGACATTCCGTGCACCCCACTACCTGCCAGATCACGTCACAGGTCTTGGGGAATTCAGAGTTGAAACAGAAGCTTCCCGGCCTCGGCGGACGCTCCGTCCAGCTTTACATGACACAAGGGCACCTCTGCTGTCTCGGCGCCATGCCACAGGAGGACGTGTCCTGCTCCCCAGACTGGACTTGGCTTTCTGTGTCTCCCGAAGAACCACAAGAACAGGGGCCACGAAAGCACTCCTGTCTCCCACCCGCCCCTGTGTTCCAGGAATTGCCGGGCACTGTGCTGAGCCCTGGAGGGGCCTTCTCTCCTTGGTACCACCACCTGCGGATGCTGGACCCTCACCTGCGAGCGCAGGGGGCCGGCTGGGCTCCGTCTGGCTCCTGGGTCGCCAGCTCCTTCCCAGCAGCCCACAGCCCTCCATCCGCCTGCTGCATGGACAGCAGTCAGTAAGCAGCTGCTGTCCCTCTGCTGATGTTTGGGGGAAAAATCAAGCCAGACAAGGTTTCTGTTCCCCAGGAGGCTTGGTGATGTTGGACGTGATCCCTCCCCTGTGGTCTCTGCCGGGGGCACACCTGTCCCTAGGCCTCGATTCTAGCCTGGGGAGGTCTCCACGGTGGGACCTGTGAGGGGCCTCAGCTTCCAGCAGGCGCTCAAGAGGAAGCGTGGCGGGCTGGCCCCGGGTCGGTTGTTAGGTTTATATAAACCCCTAATGTGGAGACTTCATCTCAAAGTGTTATCGTCAATGTTCTGGTTTTTGCAAACCTAATTTAACATAATCATAACTGTTTCGAATTCAGTTAAAATTTAATTTGTTCAAATTTATATTGAACTTGTATATTATAGATTGATTTTAAATGATCAATTTTAATGCAATTGTATGATTAAATTTGAGCTGTGACTTTATATTCAATTTTAGTTTGCTGTGAATAGTTACTACAGGTGATATACTTGTTTTTGAGAATAAAATATGGTTTAATTATTTCAAGACTTCTATATAATTTCTGTTAGTAAATGTATAATTTTGTTGGTTATCCAAATGTCATAGTTTAAAATTGAGAATGCATTTCTAGGAGTATTCTCAGTTTGAAAGACTAAAACATTTTTTTTCAATGAGCAAGGAAGTTTTTTACATCAGTATCTTACTCAGATTACCATAACCAAATTTAAATCCCTGCATCTGGGAGAGGATGACAGGTGATCAAACGCTGGCACATAAGCCCAGAGGCTACGGACTTGCTCAAATAGGGTCATTAGGTTTGTGTCCCTTTTGGTTGTAAATGCTCCCTGAGCCCCAGGATTCCCAGCCACTTCCTGAACAGAGGCTCAGTCTGGTGGGTCTGACCAGGGGCAAGGCCGCTTTCAGAGCCGCCCTGGGTGTTTACTCCACCGGATCTTTTCTGCCTCTCAGTCTCATTTCATTGACTCGAACAGCAGCAATGCTGTCCCTGAGCTGCCTGCTTTCTTTCTGAGAACGGGGTTCTCCCTTCTCTGTGTAAGCCACGTGGTGACAGCGTGCGTCCCGTTCTGGACGTGGTGGGCAGGGTCCGAGGGGCAGGCGTGGGGCAGGAGCTGCAGCTGGGGGTTCATCCCACGTGATCATATTCCAAAATGAGTCAGTTTAGGAAACTCACAGGGGCCTGATTATCTGGACTGACATCCTCATCCATTAAAATTATGAATGATTTAGTCAACAAAGGCAATGCCATTTTCTCCAAAAAGCTATAGTTAAAATGCATAGATTACCAGATTTCCTGAATGGTGCCTTGTGTCCTGAAATTACCTGAAAGCCATACTGGAGTTCTTCTTTTACGAACATAGTTTTGATTCTTTTTGTAGAGCATTTTCTCTCATTCTATCATATTTAACATTTATTTCCTCACGTGCTATTCAAATGGGTCGTGATTTCTTCCACGACCACACCTTCCTCTAGCTCTGTATCTGTAACTCTAAGGAATGCGGTCTTCACTGTGATCGGCGGGAAGCATGGCCTCCACGACGCGGAGCCGTGGGCTTTGTGGACGCCCCTCTGCCCGGGCGTGCCGGGCTTATTCTGCGTACAGGGCAGCCCCCCTGTTTGCACGACCTCTTCTTCTCAAAGACATGTGAAGAACTTAGTGCATCGAGGTGTTTTTTAAAACAAACTGGTCCCATTTTACAGATGACCATATGGAGAAACTAAGGATCCCATACTTCTTAATAATTAGGGTCCCTCCCACTAAACCGATTTACTCTCGAGTACCCGGCACGGATGTCTGGGCCCATGTGGCTTTCACAAGGGCTACACGGCCCCAGTGCACGTGAGTGCCGAGCAGCTCAGTAAACTCAGAACTTGGTCAACAACATATGACCCTGTTTACCCCTTTTACCGTCCATGCAGTGAAGCAGAAGGCGTGTGCGGGGCGGACGCTCTTGATGCCTGACCTCGACTGTGGCTCAGGCGAAGTGCGCCTCCAGGCCTCCAGGCCGCCAGAGCACTTCGTGGGGAAACGGAAAATAAACGCAATAAATCAGTCAGGCCTTCCTACTTATGAGATTCTAATAATCCAGCTTAAATTTTTTTCTTCTCCCACTAACTTAATTTTTTCAAAAGTCATCTAAATTGAACAATTAAGTGAGAGCACTTTATAAATAATAAATCGCTACTCAAATTGAAGTGATCTAGACACAGTGTCAGCAGCTCTTCACCGTCAGTTTTGGGCCTGTCTCCTGACACGTTCTCGCAGGTCCGGCCTCAGCTCACCACCTCCTCTGTGCCTACAACGGGCCAGACTCTTGACGGGGTCCCTCCCACTCAGCCTGGCAGGGGCACTGGGCCTGCGACGTGGGATGTGAAGCGAGCTTCTTCCGGTCCTCAGCACCCGAGGACGAGAGACGGCTGCCCCGGTGAACCTCCGGATCCCCACCTCTGACCGCTCAGAGCCAGTCTTCAGCGGCCACTGGTTGAAAAACAAAGCAGTTATCCTGTATCCGCTGCTCACCTCTCTGTTGCAGTCTTCCCTGGTGCATACGGCAATGCAGCAGGGACGCCTCGAGGACAGCCTGGCCCCAGGGGATGTCGAGGCCACACCAGGATGTCCAGCTTTCACTTCCTCTGAGAAGCCTTCCCTGATTGCCCCAAATAGGGCACGAATGATCAGGGGACATCTAGCGGATACCTCTGTCCCTCGATTGTAGCCCTTGAGAGCATACTGGCTGGTGTGACAGTGAGTCTCACCTGCTGGGCAGGGAGCCCCAGTTTCTGGCCACACACCTCCATGTGCTCTTATAATAACCTGGACATTTCATGTGCCATTATCGATCTCTGTTGAACAGATGAAGGGACGGATATGATGGCCGTCACGTAACTCCAAAGAGAGATGGTTATTCACACGAATATTTGGGCGCGTTGGTGCATATAAGTAACACTGTTCTCACTCAGGCCAAATTTGGCATTAATGCCAACAATTCTCCCCCGTACCCCTGTTGACACAGGCTTATATGTCGAGGGACCGTTTACTGAGGGTCTTTCCTAGACACAGCAGGCACCTTAGATCATTAATCCTGACCATATTCTTATGAAGTTGGTTGTATCATTTCTTTTTTGCATATGAGAAAATGGACTCAGAGGAAGGACTTTTGACCAAGGGCAGGGCTGTCTTACTCCAAATCTTGTACGTGTTCTTCCCCAGGTTCACCAGAGATCAGAAATACAATAAATAACATAGTGACTAACTTTTCTCCTCCATTCTTCCTTTTCTTTGGGCACACGTGGGTCATTTCTCTGTAGGGTGAAAATGCAAATAGCCAATTTTTACAAGAATAAACTGCGCTCTTCAGTTCAATTTTTAGCACAAAGAACGAAGCTCCTGCTTATCCATCTACGTGGATATTCACGGTACATTTACTGGTGAAGTCTGGGCTTTTCTGTGTCCTGAAATTTCCCCCTACAGTTTGGACTACTTAAAAGCATGAGGGTTCTAAATCTTTTCCCAGGTTAAAACACGCTCACCTGGATTCCCTCCTATTCTGTTGCTTAGAAATAAAAACGGTAAGTTGGCCTCTGCTTTGAATTTCTTCATGCTGATCTTGAGGCACCTGCTATGGTGCTTGTAGGTTTTACAAACCTGCACCGTACTTTGCCCTGTCTTCTGGTATTCATCGTAGCAAATCCTGGGTCAGTCCTCTAGTTGTCTAAGACTCTTGTTTTTGTATCTTTCAAGTGCATAGGATGAACAGGGAGTGCTATTGCTGCCTCTAGATATCATCTCTAGTTAGCATTTCCGGGGTGCTCAGAGAGAAAACAATGTCTGGGTGATAACTCTTGTCAGTTTCCCCATTGTCAAACCCAATCTTGCATTCCTGCACACTCACAATATTTCCCCATTGGGAACATGCCTGACATTGCAATTTCTCAAAACTGCAGCTCTGCAGTGAGTGCCTAATTCCTGAAACTGCAAAATCCAACAAAAGCTGATTTTTTCCACTGATTTGACTGGCTGACTATTTCGAGACTTTGCATGTGATGACCTGCTGTTCTTCATAAACAACATCTTTAATGCACCCACGTCGTTGTTCTGAAGTGGCTGCCAGCAATTAAATCCTTGGGAGCTGCCCTCGGGGCATATTCGGAATTGCTCACCGTGTCCGCAGTTTCTGCTACGGACAAAATTGCCCCCTCGGTTACACCTAGCACGTTACTGAGCAGCAGTGTGTCACTTGCTTTTGAACCCGGTGCCCGCTGGCCACCTCGGTGCACCAGCCTGACCCAGGGAAGGCTGAGCGCCCGCTCCCTCAGGGTTTTGTGCTGTTTTTACAACTGAGTTCTCTCTCTCATCGGTGTTGATGTGTTCATATTTAAAGATGAAAAGCCAGCTTAGAGTAAAATGTGGCAACCCTGCCTTATGTTTGTTTTTTCATTACCCAAATAGACGACCTTTTCCTGTCTTGGATAAATCAATCGTTTGGGGGTATTTTCTCTGTTTTTTCATATTTGTTAAAACTCTTGGTGTGATTTAAGCATAAATTCTGGACCTGGCGACTAGGGAAGACAAAGATTTGTCTACTTTCTTTTCTTCTCCCCGACCCCTCTCATCCTTCCCCCCAAACTCCAGTTTTTAAGTACTTTTCAGATCAGCGCCCCCCCCCCCCCGCCGGCCGCCCGGGGGTTTCACCGCCTAATGAAGTCGGCCTGGTCCATCACCCAGACAGGTGCCTCACTCCTCCACCCCGATGGGCGGTGGGGGCCGCAGCACATGTCGCCCCCACGCCCCAGTACTGCGACCCAGCAGGGTTTGCTGTGGCCTAAGGGAGGCGACGACTGCGGGGAGAGCCTGGGTAAGACCCGGAGAAGCACCGCGTCCCAGGACCTGCTCTTTCGGTTTTGGTTTCTTATGGAAACTAACCGCGTTAATGAGACGGAGCCTCCGGAGCAGGGAGCCCACCAGACGTTCTCCCGGCTCCCATCCGGAGGAGCGGCCGGAAGACGGCCCAGGAAACGGGGGACGCAGGCGTTCCGGAGGAGAAGGGATTCTCCTGGACGACTCGTCCCGCCGCGCAAAGCTCCAAACCCGCGGGCGGCTACTCGCGCCACCCGCACCCCCAGCGCTGGCCCTTCCAGGGCGGGCTCGGGGCCGGGAGCGCGGGTCCCCCGTCTCGGCCCCCTCCCCCTGCCCTGCACTCGGCAGCGCGGGGGTGCGGGCCCCTCTCTCCCCCCACGCCTTCCCCCTGCCCTCCACCCCGCACTCTGGGGGTGCGGTCTCCCATCTCTCCCCTCCCCCCACCGGGCAGCCCGGGGGTGCGGCCCCTCCATCGCCTCCTTCCTCCCACGTGTTGCGGCCCGGCCGGGAGACGTGCTTGTTCCGCTAGCTGATTGTAAAAGGGTTTGACTTGCAGCTGACCCCGGGTCAGGACTTTCTCTCTACTAATCCCGCTCTCTTTAAACACAAAAACACTCCGCTTCTTCCCTCGCATCAGTCACCTTAATCCCCCGCGGCTGACACCGCCGGCCCCGGAGCCCAGGCTGCACCGGTTGGGTCGGGGCGCTCGCCCGGGCCGCGGGCTCCAAGTCGGTGCCCGGGTTCCCGCCCCTCCGGCTCGAGCCAGGGGGGACGCGGCCGAGCGATCGTGGCGGGGGCGGGGGCGGGGGGGGGGACGGGCCAGGTCCGGGTACGGGCCGACCCCGACCCTACTCGGAGGCAGTGTCCCGGGCGGCAGCCGGGGCGACGAGGGGCCGGGGCGCGGGGCGGAGACGGACGCGCCGAGGACAAAGGGAGGCCGGGCGCACAGAGAAAGGAAGGGACTGTGCGGGAGGCGGGAGGGGACGGAGATAAACGAAGAGGGAGGCGAGGAGGAAACGCAGGAGAAGCGAGTGGCTAGCGGGACGGGAAGGGTTGCAAAGGGTGGAGAGGGGAGGACGTGAGCCGGGCGCAAAGGCCGGGAAGCCGCCGCGACTCCGGCTTCAGGGGAGCAGGGCCGGGGAAGGGCGGCGAAGGAAGCCGGGAGGCCGTCCGCCCCCGCCCGGAGGGGACCCGGGCCGCGCACCGTGCGCTCTGGGCGCTGACGCCCACGCCGCTGGGCTCCCGGGGGCGGGCGGAGCAGGGTCCCGGCGGCGCGCAGCTGGAGAGGAAGGGCCGGGCGGGGGGCGGAGGAGGGGCGGGGATGAGGGCTCTGCGCCCCCCGCCGGGCCTCGCCCTCGGGCTGGGGGGCTGGAGGGCAGAGGAGATGGTGGGGGGGCGCCGGGGGTGAGGGCGAGGGGTCCCTGCGTCCCTCGCCCGGCCCCCGCGCTGCCCCGACCCTGCAGGCTCGGGGGCGGGACCGGACCCACCTCCCTCGGCTGCTCGCCCCGGGGGCCTGCGCCCCTCTCCCCTCCCCTTCTGGCCCGGCCTTTCAATCCCGCCGAATAGTCCTGCTGGAAAAGGAGCTGCGCCAAGGCCAAGTCTGCTTTTCACTTGAAGTTTCCAAGGAATCAAACCTATTATTACATTCTGCCGCCGACGTTTCTGGAGCCTCTGCCCCAAGGGCCAGGCTGCGGAAGCGGGGAGGGGGATGAGGGGGACCAGGGAGGGGCGGGCGAGCGGAGCGGGCGCCGCGGGCGGTGGGTGCGAGAGCCTGGCCGCCCCGGAGCGCGCCTTCCGGGGCCCGGGATGGTTTCTCGAATTAACCGGAATTTACCGGAGACAGATCTCTGCGTGGCCCAGTCTTTGTCGGGAAAATGAGATGCGTGAATATGCGTGTTATTCTTCTCCCACATGCGTGATTTTAATAGACCTATCAGTCACGCTACCCGACACACATCTGCAGATCAGGCGCGCGCCGTACCCGAGACTGGTTTTAAAATTAATTCATTTCATCTAGCTACTGGTGGGTTTATTTGGCCGGGTGTGGGGGGTTGGTGTCAAAGTCTGAACAGCAACAACAAAAAGGGCCCGTTAGTTTAAAAAAGGGGGGGTGATGAACAAGAGAAAACCCCCTCCAGCACACCGTGCTACCCGCAGTCTGGACAGCCGGGCCCTGGCCAACGGCCGGATTATGAGCGATTCCCGCAGTCGCCGCCGCACGAAGTTATGCAAACTTTGTACAAGGCCCCCAAACGAGTCCTGTCCGAGTTCTCCACACGGTTTTCGAACAAAATTGGAATAAGTGATAGAAATACCGCCCTGTGATTTGGAAAGTGAGTGAAGCCATCACATAAAAATCACCATAGACTATCTCATTTCGTGAATGTGATGAGAGCCGAATTCACGGTTGAGTGAGAAGTCTGCAGGGCCTAGGGGAATGTTTTCTCCACCAATGTAAGTTGGAGAAACGCTGCTGGGGTGATAGGGTCTCAGTCCTGAGATGAATCCTAGCCTCGGTCTGCTCCTCCATCCCCGTTATTTCTAAATAGAGTCATTAACCAATTTATATTTGCTTTTCCGCCATGTTCCAATCAACAAAACAATTATGCTGCATTTCATGAATTCCTATTTTAAGGTCTTCCTGGGTTTTTAACAAAGTGGCTCCCAGCATCTGGCATTGAATTTCAGCGATGTATGAGACACATGAGGAAAAATGCCAAACTATAAGTCCACCTTCCAAGAAACCAAGGGACAGCTCTGCCTGGAACTCCTGCATAACTGCTAAACTTTTTAGAGTCTGAAACACTTCCAGTGTGACCCCCATTACTAAGAGTGTGATGAACTAAGACTTGGATGCCAACAGCTGGGCCCAGATACAAACCTGAGTGTACACACATGTGAGCATGACCACACATCTGTCTGCCACTTTAGTAAATGCAGGGAGACATTGAGATTAGGAGTTAGCAAAAGAACCCAGAGAGTCTATTTAACTGCACCTTTCAGAGTCAATGTGGCCTGCTCCTTAAGCTGGGTGTGGTGAATTAACCGAGCATTACAGAATTTCCCAGAGCATCTCCCAGAGGACACTGTGTGGCATTCATTCATTTATTCCCCGACTATCTCATGATGCTGAACCACTCAGCAATCCATATATATCCAAACACTTTCAGGAGCCACAGCTTCACAAAGGATCAGATTTCTAAAGCTTAAAAAAAGGGGGGGGGAAGGGAACTTTATTATCTTCTTAGAAAGAAGCAGTGGACATCATTCTTGAGATTTTTGCAGTTACTTTAAAAAATGCATGGTTTAAGCAAAATTATCAAAATGACTCCAAAAAATTACACATATCAATTGCCAGGTTAGCATTTTACTTAAAGCTATTCTCCAATGCAGGCCGACCGTGGCTCTCATTAACCTGCTAGCATAGGCCCATTTTTGGATAGTCAGTCTACGCTCATTCCAGGACAAGAAAAGAAAATGAAAGGGAGGCCTACAGCTGATGAAATCAACATGTTTTGATGTGGCCTAAAGGCTTTTTTTCCCCAAAAATATAATTTCATCTTTATGTTGTGACTAATTTCAAAACGTATTTGCTACAGTATAACTTTTAAATGCAATATTTAATGCTGTCAGATTACTTGAAGACAAAGTTTTACAGAAAACTTTAAATTCCAGGAAAAAACTGCAATGTACCCATAAACACCTAGAAAAAATATAATTAAAAAATTTAAAGCATCAAACACCCTCCGATCTCATCAGGAATAATAAACACCACATTTTGTGTATCCCAGTTCACACTGGGGATGGGGGTGGTCGAGTGAGTGAGTGGGGGGGGGGCAGAGAGAGAGAATTCAAGACCATTTTGCCCTTTCCCAAGGAGAAATAAACCAGAAGGAGGGGCTGGGGAGGGACGGAGTGGGCTCGTTTGCAGTGAATTTTGGTTCAAAGAGTTTTTCCTTGAGCCAAATTCAGATAAATTCCACTTGCAATCTTAATTGCAGGGGAATTGGGGGCATCCGTGACCCCGCGGTGGTCTTTGTCATCCATCCGTATCCTGGTCCCGCCATTAGGGTTTTCCTCCTCCAGACCAAACCGGGGTAGATCCCAGGCCAGCTGGACGACTCAGAGCCCGCCAGTGTCCCGCAGTTAGAAACAACACACCACAGGGCCAGACTATAAAATGAGGGTTTTTTTTTTTTATCCTGGTAATTTTTCTTGATCCGTATTAACACCGTAAATGCTACAAAATAATCTATCGATTTAAACTTTCTTCCCTTCCACTGAATGAAGTTCTGTCAAGACCATACCCTCCCCGCTGAGGATCCCTCACTTTTAGTTTATGCTGATAATTTCTTTCTCCTTCGTCAGATTTACCAATTGTATTTTGTGCTCACAAAACATGCATATAAAATTAGCACGTTCCAAATTATGGGGGAAAACTGGGCTTTTTTTTCTCTCTTAAATTTATTGACTCAAAACTCGATGCATTTTTTTTTAAGGAGAGGTCTTTTTTCGTTTTTAGAAGAAAGGCTTTTTAGGAAATTATGTACATAGTCTGAATCCCCCTCCCCACACCGCAACGCCTAAAATAAAAATTTCACAATAGCATTTACAAGAAATAATACAAAACAAAACCAAAAAATGGAAATGCTCGGATACAGAAAGTTTTACAAAACCCAGAATATGACGCTGCCATCCGAAAGGAGTGGGGAGATCTCTTCGTATAAATTAACAAACCAACCCAAAAAAGCTGCAACAACTACAAAAAACTCGTAAGTGTTTGGATCTGCCTTACTACATCGATAACAAATGAGAACAGCTTCCCGGCACCGGGTCTCGGCAACCAAACGCCGTCAGGAAGCGATGCAGGATGAGAGCGGGCGCGCTGGCCGGGCTGGGAAAGTTGGAGTCGCCTCTCACTTGGTTTGGTCTTTGTCCCCTCGAGCAAAGAAAACGCTTTCTGCCTCCTCCACGAATGATAAATACTGTACAAAAAGTCTCAAGAAAACACCGAAGTCAGTCTAAACCGCAGGCTGTGTTTGCGCCCGTTGGTCCCCAGGAGCTCCCGGAAAGGTGAGGTGGGGGCGTGTGTCACCCGCATTCGTCGCCAGTGTTTTCCTCTTTACAAGAACGTGGAAACGTCTGTACAAAAGCAAGGCCGCTCGGCGCCGGGCGGGCCACGCGCTCCTCTTCGCGCGTCCTGGGCGCGGGCCGCAGTGTCCCCGCGTCCCTAAATGTGCGTCAGGGGCACCGTGCCGTTGACGCCCGCGCCCGCGCCCTGGTAGTGCTGCGGCAGCGAGTGCAGCCGGCTCTGAGCCGCGGCGGCTGCAGCTGCCGCCGGGTCGCCGCTCTCGCCGGCGGGCAAGTACATGCTGATCATTTCGCGCAGGTCCCCGGGGCACGGCGCCCGCGAGTGCGCAGGGGCGGGCGGGCTGCCGCTCGGCTCAGACTTGACGAGCGAACCCAGCGCGCCCAGGGCGCCCGACGACGCGGCCGCCGCCGCCGCCGCCGCCGCCACGGCCGAGTTCTGGTGCGCGCCGCCCGCGGCGGCGGCGGCGGCGGCGGCGGCGCCGTAGGGGAGGCCGCCGTAGCCCGAGGGCGAGGCGCTCATGTAGCCCTGCGAGTTGGAGATGGGGCTGTACTGCAGCGCGCCCATGTCGTAGCGGTGCATGGGCTGCGGGTTGTGCGGGTGCGCGTGCGGGTGGTGCGGGTGCGGGTGCGCCGGGTGCGCGTGCGGGTGCGCGCCGCCCGCGCCCGGGTGCTGCCCGTAGGCCAGCTGCGCCTCCTGCATCATGGCCGCGGCGGCCGCCGCCGCCGCCACCGAGCCGGGGTAGGCGCCGTTGGCCCAGCCGTTGACGTGCGCGTAGCCGCCTCCCGCCGCGCCGCCCGGGCTCTCGAGGCGCTGGCCCACGGCCGCCGCGCCCACACCCACGCCCACGCCCATGGCCACGGCCGCGCCGCCGCCGCCCGCGCCGGCCGCCAGCAGCCCACCGGCCAGCGAGTACTTGTCCTTCTTGAGCAGCGTCTTGGTCTTGCGGCGCGGCCGGTACTTGTAATCCGGGTGCTCCTTCATGTGCAGCGCGCGCAGCCGCTTGGCCTCGTCGATGAACGGTCGCTTCTCGGCCTCGGACATGACCTTCCACTCGGCGCCCAGGCGCTTGCTGATCTCCGAGTTGTGCATCTTGGGGTTCTCCTGGGCCATCTTGCGCCGCTGCCCGCGGGACCACACCATGAAGGCGTTCATGGGCCGCTTGACCCGGTCCTGGTTGGCCTTGGCGACCCCGCCGCCGCCGCCGCCACCGCCGCCCGCCCCGGCCGGGCCCGACAGGTTCGTGGGGGCCTGGGCGCCGCCAGGCGAGTGCAGGTCGGTCTCCATCATCATGCTGTACATCGGGGCGGCCCGCGGGTTCAACGGCACCGCGCGGGGAGGGCCAGGAGCATAGACGGCCGGGGGGTGGAGGATGGAGAGGGGCTCAATGGAACGGACCGAGATGTGGGGAGGGGGAGAAGTCCTACCAGAGAGAAGAATGGGGGGAGGTGGAAGCAACGACAACAAAACAAGAGGCAAAAACACACGCACTCAGGGCAGGTCCGGCTCACAGGTGCAAAGTTTCTCCTGGTGCTCAAACCACTTGCCGAAGAGGGCGATGGCCGGGGTCGACGCCGCCGCCGCCGCAGCCCCGTCGCCTCGGCGGAGCGGTGCAAACAGGTGCAGTCGTGGCCAAGTTGCAGCTCCACTTTTCGGGACACGAGCGGCGCGCGGGGCCTGGCCCGGGGCTCTCTGCCTGCTCCTCGCCGGCCGCTGCCGCGGGCTGCCTCCTTCCTCCTGCACTGGGTCCTCAGCGGCCTCCAACTCCGGGGCTGCAACTTCTAGCAGCGCGGCGCGCCGCGTGCGCTGGGCATGTGCCGGTCCCAGGTGCCCGGGGGGAGCGAGGCGCCGAGGGGGGCGCGGAGGGGGGCCGTTGGGGAGGGGGGCAGGGGGCAGCGCTGGGAGCGCAGGCGCGCGGAGAGGGCCTGAGAGCGGGGCCGCCGAGCCCGGGACTGGCTGCCCACTGCCTGCCCGAGGCCGTGCGCTCGGAGCGGAGGCGCACGCGGGGCCGGCGGCGCGCGGGGCCCAGCAGCCATACGCCGGGCCCGGGCTGCCATTAAATGAGCGCGCCGCGGCCAATGGGAGCCGGCGGCGGCGGTGATTTGCATGGCGCGCTGGCGAGTGACGTGGGGAGGGAGTAGATGCTCGGGGCGCGGGCGGCGGGGCGGGAGGAGGGGAGGAAGGAGGGGGAGCAGGGGCAGGAAGGAGGGGGAAGGAGGCCTGGGAGGGGGCACAGCCACGCTGCTTCCTGAGCGCGCGCGGCGGCGGCGAACCCAGAGCTCGCCCTCCTCGCCTCTCCCGCCCGCGCGCTCCGAACGATTAAGGTTGGGTTTAAAAGCGGAGACGAAGAAAGAATCGTTCGGGGCGGGAGGAAGAGCGGGAGGAGGGGCGGGGGGTGGGGTGGGGATACAGCCTGGAGCCTTGTTTAAACGAGTGCAGTGGAGACCCAGCTCCTCTGCACCCCCGCCGGCCAACTCTGCGCTTGCTGGGAAGGGGAAAGTTGGGACCCGGGCGGGAACCTAACCCCCAGCTGGGCCCGAGGCCTGGGAGGGACGGGCGCGCCCTGGAGAGCCGGAGGTAGTGGGGGGCGTCTGAGATCCGCAGCTCGAAAGCCCCCCAGGGTTTCTCCTGTGAGACCCTCCCAGGGATACCTGCTCCGCCGCCGCTCGTGCGAAGTTCTCCAGTGCCCCCTCTCGTAGGAAGGCCTTCCCAGGCCAGGCCCCAAGAAGTCCCCTAAAGGGGGGAGCGTTTTGTCAGACTTGGCTCCGCGGCTGCTTTTAGCATCAGCCCTGAATTTTTTTCTTTTTGTTTTTGAGGGTCTTTTAATGAGCCTGGGGGTTATAGGCGCGTACTCCTCTCAATTTGGCTTCTTCCTCCTAAAAAGAAATTGGCAGGGAGCTCGGAAACAACATCTATCTGGAATCTAGTAGCAACTCAACAACAGTTGAAAAAGTTTGTTTAAATCGCAGGATGATGGAGCCCACGCTCTTCAGGAGCCAATCTTCCAGCATCTGTTTGCCTAAGAACTGTGACAACTGGGAACGGAGCGGGGCCCACTGGACACCGACCGGGAAGAGGGGGGCCTTGCGACTAAGCGGCGGATGCCGTTTTCCTACATTATGCGAACGAAAGGCCTGGTTCTTGGGAGGAGGAAGGCCCCACCTGCGCTTTAATTCCTGAACTTTAAAGTGTCTTCCATTCGGGGATGCACAAGAGATTACCAAACCCTCTCTCAAAGCCCCCACCATCGCGCTCACGCTACTGTTTCCGTCCGAAATGATAAGCAAGGGGCCCAAAGACAGGGAATCCGTTGAGCCCAGGCATCCCTCCTGCGCACTCCACGCGGGCGAATGTGTGCGCACCGGAGAGGGAGGTGCTTAGGGGACGGCGGGTGGGTCGAGCTGAGCTTAACCAGAGCGGCGGGACTGACCGTCCTGAAGTCGAAGTAAATGTGTAAGAATGAGGATGACCCTGACTGTACTCATACGTTTAAGTATGCTGGGCAGTGACTACGTGACACCGCACCCCCCACCCCCATTTAGAAAAAATTCTGAGGTTGTGAATATCCTGACCCTATTGCTCGTGCAAGGTGCAGGCATCGTCCTTTCTCTCCTCTCCATTGCTAGGATTGTTACCGTCGCCTTTCTCTTAGGATTTCAAGGTTGCTACGGAATGCAGTGCGACAGCAGACTGGTCTCTGCCTATTGAAGTGCTTCGGCTTCAGGCCACGCAGCGTTTCATAGTGAACTCATCAAATAATAGATAATTACATGAGAAAGGAAACGTCATTTGTATTGAGTTTTCCCTAAATATCTAGGTTATAAACTTGGTTTTCAACTACCTTCTCATTTCATCAATCGAGTTTGTTAAAGCTTTTGACTTGTTGTACGCACCACCTCCAAATATCAGTTACATTGTGAGTGAACAAAAAAAAAGAACAAGAATATTGTTTAAGAATGCTACAGACCCGTTTTTCTTTTGATAATTTAGGAGGCAGTGGGTGTGCAGTGAGATCCAGTGTGTTATGGAAAGTCAGCAAGACTGAAATGAAGGAAATGGTTTACAAATTATTAACTATATTATCCACTTAGCAATGGAAAGATTTCTTTTCCTCTGCTTTTCAATTTAGATTTTAAACTAAATAGCCTAAGACCCCCTGAAAATGCTTTGTGTGAGTCAGGCTTGGCACATTATTTTCCATATCAATGGAGCAATTTATTTTATAAACACCCTGCACTCCAGTTAGCATTGCAGGAATGCTTTATGCTTTTGGGAACTTGGATAGCCGACTTTGAAATGGTCTGGTTTCTTTCTACCATAGTCCTGAAAATTGTTTCCAAATACGATGTTACCCTTGTTTTCCAGAGCATCTAAATAGGAGGTAGACGTTTAGCCTTGTGTGAGATCACGCTAGTGCTTAGCGTTCAGGGCGCTCTCCACAAGCCCTTTCTAGTGCCGAGATGTTCCCTGGGCCCAAGCGGGTGCACACACTCTGGGTGCCTACGTGCATAAGCATTAATCTGGAGCCGCAGGTGTAACTTGTTGCCAAGCGATAGATGACTGGCAGCGGCCGCCTGTGCCGATGAGGCAGTGGCAAGGCCTTGAGTGCCAGACCTCTCAGTGCCTTCCATCCTGGCATGGAGACTGAGAGTGTCATATCAACTCCTGCTGGTAATGGCTTTTGGGAGCCTCAATTGCTTGCTCCTTCTGACCCCTCTCCCCAGTGACTCTTTAAAAGGAGAGGCAACAGTCCAAAAATCAGTTTGAAAAACACCCCCTCTCCCCAGTTTTGTTTCTCCCTCCACCGCTCACCAGGTTGGCAGCGGCCTCCTTCAAACGGAGGGCTTCTCAAAGGTTGGGCACTGGAGGATTTGAAGACAGTCTGCACTATTTCCCAGTAATGTCAGGGCCCAGACCCTGAGTGAAGGATTAGTTTGCTGTTGATTGACCAAATTTGCTCTTTTGGCTTTTCAGCGACTTCACTGTGTCTCTTTGCTCAAAATGCCAAAGTGAAGATCAACTTGAAAATATGGATAAGTAAAGACACTGTCTGTTCTTTTATTTAACTTGTGGGCATGATCCTGAAAGAAAATGCAGATCCAAGCCTCCTTAGAGGAAATGATATACACACATATGCTTATGTAGATACGTATGTGCACACAGAATACACACTACGTATATATGTGTGTATACACGCCCACAAAGAACATATGCGTGCATAAACATACGTGTGTTCAGGCAGTATATGTGCATACATGTACACAGGTGTGCAAACATACAGAATATACGCATATATATTATGTGATGTATTTAGGCAATTATACAAAAGCCCTTGACTTTAAAATACATTGATTTCTGGACATGTACCACCACTAGCATAAACTGTTTTTGTGGAGTAAAACTTTTGGCTCTGGCTCCCCCTGCCCCCCTGGTTGTGCTCAGGACAAATCCGGGGAGCAGAGAGGGTCACTGTGGATAGACTCCCCTGTAGAGTGCCCCTAGCACTCTTTAAAGGAAAGCTACCTTGCAGGTACCTAGAGGTGACTTTCTGTACTAGAGCCAGTCTAAAGCTCCAAGCAAGCGGAAGATGGACAGGTCTGGAGGACTGGGGGGTGGGGACGGAAGTCAGTGAAAGGTCACCGCAGGGATGCCGCAAAGCCGAAAAACGCCTGTCTTCCGCGGCCTTGGCGCAGTCGTCCGGTCCCGGGGACACGCGCCCGGGGGATGCGCGCAGACCGCCGGCCGCTGCCCTCCTCCCACAGTTGAGCTCTTGCGGCTTCCCGGACGCGTGGACAACCGAGGCCTGCGTAGGTGCCTCCGTGTACCGCCCAGGACGCAGCCTTGCAGGCTCTGGTGTCGCCCCGAAGGGCTCAGACCACAGTCTAGGGAGGCAAATCCCGAGGGAGGGAGCCGCCAATTCAAGGCCGGATTTGGGGAGAGAAAAAAGTGATCGGAGAAGAGCGAGCGGGGAGGAGAAGGCGGCGGAGCGAGCGGGCGGGGAGAAAAAGGAAGACCCGGAGGCAGCTCAGGCCTTCGAGGTCGTCTCCGCCGACAGGAGGCGCAGATGGAGGAGAGGCGGGAGGGACCGCGGCGCGGGGGGTGCCGCTGGTGGGGGACAGCGCCGGGAGGGCGGCGGTGGAGGCCGCGCTTCCCCCCTGCCCGGAGCCGCGGGAGCGCGGGCCGCGATCGCCGTCTGCTGGTCGCCGCCGCCCTCGCCGCCTCGCGGAGCAGCGGGCCTGCGGCCCCCGCTCTCCGCCGCCGCGCCCCGTTCCCGGCTCCTGCAGCCTCGCACCCGGCTCCAGGACTCGGCGCGCGCCTTCGGGGCTTCTCGAGCCGGGGTGCGCGGGGGACAAGCCTGGGGGTCATGGCGGGGCGCTTGTCTGTCCCGGGTCCCCGGGCGCCCTCGGTCCCCCCTCTGCGCCCTGACCCTGCTAACTTGACCCGTTGTTCCCAAACAAAGCCAACGGAGCCAAAGTAGCACAAAAGTTTCTTTGTTGATTTTTTTTTTCTTTTAAAGGGGAAAAACTAGTCATGGAAGAGAGGAAAGAGGACGGATCAGAAAAAGAACCTCTCGCCAGCATGGAACTTCCGGTGGCATCATTGCCATTTAGGGGTAGCAACAGAGCAGGGGACCTTGGCAGCTGCTGTGAGCGGGCAAGCCCACCGTCCACTCCTTCCACTGGGAGCGTCCGGGTGTGGAGGGCTGAGCCTGGAACGTCTGCAGGAAAGGGGGAATAAAGCCCTTCCCCTCGAAAGCAAGCACGGCTTTCTTTCCAGCCATCAGTGTGGAGATCCGTAAATTCACACTGAAGAGCAAACAACCCTGTGTGTGTGCGTGCGTGTGTGTTGTTTTGTGCCTCCCAGCTCTCTGGGTGAAAGCATTTGGAGAATCTCTGGGAGCTTTCGAGTAGGGGCTCACCCTGTGAGCAGTACTCACACATATAATTCAAATTTCACAGCTGACCTGCTCTGAAAACCTCAATCAGCTTCTAATTGAAGGGAAAACAAAATATTGCTTCCCTACAGCAGAGCTAACGATTTAATCATTATATCAGACATTATAGCTTTTAATTAGGCTAATGCTGATACTGTATGGAAAGAGATAATTCAACACAGTTCTTGATGAATTCTGTAATTGGGTTAACGGCAGAGCAGTTGGGGGAGAGACGTCAATATTCAAGCGGCGTCTCTAGCCACCAGGTTTATGAATGAAAGAGAGAAGACAAGGGGAGGGAGACACTGGGACCCGAGGGCAGCCTCGCGCCCTCGGCCCGGAGAGCTGCGGGCGCTCAGGAGGGAGGGCGGCGGACCGGGCGCGCGAAGCTGGGCGACCGCGGGGTGCCAGGCCGCCCGGGCCTCGCCGCCTGCGCGGGCTCCTCCTGCCGCTCAGCCTGCCCGGCCCTTCTGTGGGAAACTCTCCCACCAGAATCTCGGCGGGGCCACCTGCCGGTACACGTGGACGCCGGCGTCTCCTCGAGGGTGCCCCCACTCAGCCCAAACCAAACCAATCGAGGCGGAGAGCTGGGCCGCGCGCAGTTCCGCTGGGCGGCCTTTAAAGACACGAGCTCTGCCCGGGCTCCCACCCCTCGCCCGGCCCGGGGCGCCAGCCGGGCGGTCCCAGCGTCCCGGGCTAAGGGCGGCCGTCGCCCGAACCCGGCGCTGGGGGCGCGGTAGGCGCGCGGGACGCCAGGTGCCTGTGCGCGCGGCACGCCGCCCGCATTCTCGTGTCCGCACCGATGAACAGCCCGGCGAGAAAGCGGCTCGAGCGGGGACTCGGGCTAGTGCCCCGTGGCCCGGCCGCTGGGCCTCGGCCAGGCCGCTGCCTGACGCTGGGGCCGCCGGCGAAGCTTGACCAGTAAGCCAACGGGTCCCGCGCCCCGGCCTCCGCCTGTGCCTGGAAGCCCTGCGGGGACGCCGGGAAGGGGACAGCAGCCAGGCGCGCCTGCGGACAGCGAGCTGGGCCGGGGGGCGTCGGCGCCCCTCCCCTCCGCCTGCCCGCGGGGGCCCGCGGCGGCCGCTGCGCCGTCCCGCCTGTCCTCCCGGGGGCGCGTGTGGCCCGGAGCCCAGGCCGGCC
This sequence comes from Ursus americanus, assembly GCF_024610735.1. NCBI lineage: Eukaryota > Metazoa > Chordata > Mammalia > Carnivora > Ursidae > Ursus > Ursus americanus. Next base: position 1,582,502 of record NC_142136.1, read on the forward strand.
GCCTTGTAGGACCCGCGGAAGTCGCGCTCAAGGCGCTGGGGCCGCACAGCTGACCTGACGGTGCCAGAGCCTTGGGTTTGGAGGAGAAAATGCCGGAGCCTCTGGAATTGGGATGGGCTTTTTCGGGAGGCCACCGGACTCGAGTTTTCTGCTGTTTTAAACAGAACGATTCCATAGTGTGGTTTTTATGTACTTTTTCTATTTCTGCACACCCCCTGCCCCCCGGCAAATTTTGTCTTACTCCTTGGCTTCACTACCTCACTCAGCGCAGTAGTCTCCTTCAAGATAAATATACTGCATTGTGATTCATCCTTGTCTTATTTTGTCAGTAATTACCACAAAATTAAATGGGTCACTGGTAAAGTTTCATTTACACAAACCCCCATAATTAACAGTTTGAATACACCTTGTTACATTGTACAAAAGTTGTAATTTTCTAACACGTGTAGGTTTTTATTGGTAAAGAATGCTTGTGTCCCATGTGATAATAAGAACACAAAGCACCTCGTCTGACAGTAGGTGTGTTTGGTTTTCCAAGCTAGTGTAAAGACTCACCAAAGATCAAACTTTCCGGGATGGCGGGAGCTTCCTAACTATTCAAATTAAAACGTGCAGAATGTAAAGATCTGAGAATACGGGGCATCGGGGCATCGGCTTGAGCCAACTTCTAAAGCCAGAGTCCTTGGGAGAGATGACAGCGCCTGCAGGTAAGCGCACAAGGCCAGCAGGCCCTGGCTGCCCAGCTTCGTTTCTGCGGAGCTCAGAAGGGCTCTTTCAAGCCACGGCAGCCACCCACCGGGTCCAGGAGAGGCCAGGTGAGCTGGTGACCAGGGGCGTTAGCAGGAAGAGCCTCGTGGCGCGGGAGACAGCCCTGTCTCACATTCTCTCATTAGCCCCACATAGAAAACGCATCACTCACAAGAGGAGACAAGTCATAAGGAATTTCTATGTGAAAAGAAATAAAGTGAAATCAGAGATGCTTTTCCTTACAGGCCGTCCCTGTTATTGCAAATTAGATTAGCTAGACAGGCTTCCATATCAACATGACACGGGGTTCACAGGAGTGAAAGGACCATCCACTCCAATCTCTCCTTTCATCGAAGCGTCTCACATAAATTACATCTTGTCCTTTAATACACTTTTCAATGAGATTAAAACATCACTTTGACACAATTTCAAGCCTTTCAGTTGCGTGCGTTGCTTACTCCAGAAAACTGCAAACACAGAAGTATGTCCGCTGAGATCTTCCAGCAGCGGAGTTGGGCTCCAAAGCCGGCACCACTGCCTTGTGCTCTGAGCTAAGAGAGGGCCCACTGGCTGCACTGGGATGCTGGTATCTTACCTGGTAGGGACAGACGCCAGCTGTCCTAGACGGGAAATCAGATTTTCCTCCCATGGGGTGAAGGCCTGGAGCCGACCTGGGCATGTGGGCCTTTCTGGAGGGCACCCGTGGATTATTCATTTGTCATTGTTTGGGGTGACAACCTTTGCGCAGGTGGGATGGGAAGGACCTGCAGCCCCCCCAAAGCGTCCCCAGGGGTGCCCCTTCCACACAGGACGCTAACTAACTTGGGGAGCAGGCACCATGAAAATGAGACGTTAGGAGTTTGGCAGATCAGAGAGAGAAACAGCCTCGTTTTAGACCACCTTTGAACCTTAAATCTTGTGGGCAGTGAGGGAAAAGTGGGTGAACACAGTTTCCTGCAAACCTGGCTGAAGGAACATCCCACCTCTCCAGCCAGCTGCTGGTGCTGTGTCTCCCTTCAGGGACTGACTGCTCCTGGCCCGGCACCCGCAGCTCTGGGGAGTGGCCCCACCAGGCTGGGGGGGGGGCATTCACATTGCAGGGTATCAAGTCTATGCTTGCTTTCTATTTTGACTAAAATTGTGTTCAACCCTCAGAACACACAGCCACATTTGCTCCTGGAGGACAGGCTAGTTACTGCCCACCTTTCCAGGTAGACTGTATCGTCTGCCACTGAGCAGGTAGGCCGCCACCTGGAGCAGAGACCCAGCACCTCCTTCTACTGGTGGGCTGGGAGACCGTGGGCAGCCAGTCTAGCTTGGCCTCCCTCCTCGCCCCTTCAAACCCAATCCTGTCCTCCAGCCCCCAGCCCCCGCACCTGCCAACTCCCACGCCTGGCTCCATCTTTTGCCCCATCCTTTCCAGTAATAAAAAGGACCAGAACTCAAGGCCACCTGGATGTTTTCTGTCATTTTCGGGGAGCACGCTTGGTGTTCTCTGTGTTCACAGACGCTCAGGCCGAGCCAGCCGCCTGCGTCGCCCCTTCCTGGAGAGATGCTGCTCTGGGGAAGGAGCCCTGGGAGTTCCAAGGGGAGGTGGGGTGGGGCGGAATTCCTTGCCCTAGGGATCCCATCCTTAACCTTAATCGTGGGTTCTCGGCCACAGCAGGGTGTGTCTGGGACAGTGGCCGGCACAGGGCACTTCTACCTTTGCTGTAGGCATCATGGACCAGCTAGGCCCCAGCTGGGGAAGGGGCCTAGGGTAACAAGATCATGATCCTGGGGGCAGAACAGAGCAGGACCCCTCCCTCCCCAACTCCAGCACAAGGAAAGACCCCAACCTGGCCGCCTGGACAGCACCGCTCAGGTGGTCAGGGCTTTGGGGGTCCCCTGCGCCAACTGGGGGTGCCATCACTGCAGCCCCCTTCCCCCTCGTGCCCTCGCCCTTCACAAAGGGGCTTCCAGGACGCCAGCCCCTCCGCTCCAGGAAATCAATGCGGTTAAGCGGGCTTTTAATGGGTTAATTGACTGGCGGCCGCTATCGTGTTCAAACACCTGTTTCTTGCCGGCCGAGGCGGCCAGCCCCTTTCTGTTCCTGGTCGATGGCTGCCAGGCCGGCCCCGCCCGGTCCGTCCGTTCCAGCACCGGCCCCAGCCGAAAATCCATTTCACCTTTTAAACTTCGCGACCTTTCCTCTCCTTGGGCTGATCATACCTAGGAAATAGGGGCGGAAGCGGGCGGCGGGCCCGCGCGGGTGGGGAGACTCCGGGCTGTGCGCTTGGAGCACCGAGGCTTGCGCGGCGTTTTACCGACCGAGATGCCGAGCGGGAGCGATTTCGCAGGAGGAGGGAGGACGCGCCGAAGGGGACTGGGCGCCCGCGCCGGGGTAACCTCCACCGCTCATCAGGCGGGGCTTTGGGGCACCCCGGACCCCACCTTGGGGCGCCCTCCCCTAGCCGGCGGGACCAAGACTTCGGCCATGCCCGCAGGGTTCGCGGCCAGGCGCCGAGTGGGTCCGGGCTTTCGCTGCACGTCAAGGGCTCTCGGCTCATTGATGCGCGTATGTGTGTGGGTGGCAATGTTAACACAGTCAAGACCGTCGGCCAAAGTTAAATTGATTCTTTGCCCAAAATACCCCTCACTAAATGGCACACGCTCTCCATGTTCATTTTTAAAACGTAATTTCCACCGGCGGATTCGTTCTCAGCGCCGCCGGGTGCGCACAGCCAAGAGCGGGAGCCAGCAGCGCTACGGGCAAGGGCGCGGAGCCGGAGACGGGGAGCCGCCGCCGCCGCCAGCTCTCCCGCACATCGCTGGCCCCGCCGTCCTCCTCCCTCCCAAGAAAAGGGCGACCCAGAGAGAAACAAGTCTCGGTCCACTGGGCGGCGGCCAATCCCAAAAGCCGAGGAGGAAGGAGGGACCGTACAGAGTAGAAAATGAGAAATGGCCCCCCGGCTCGAGAATAGCCCGCCGCGGTCACCACGGCTGCCCACCTGTACTCTACCGGGGACGGAAGCCGCGGGGACACAGTACACGCCTTTTCGGGAAGTCGCCGTGGAGACACCGCGCCCCTCCCCGCGCCTTTCACGCCTCCTCCCCAGCTTCGTGCGGCCAGCGGCCCCGCGCAAGTTCAGGCACTTACAGTGAGTTCCTCCTCCGGCGCCCGCGGCTCCCCGCGCTCCGCCCGCCGCACCTGCCGGCCCGGCGCCTCGGACCCCGATGGCCCGACCGCTTCGCGCGCGAGGCGCCGCTGCCCGGGGACCCCCGCCGGCCGGCTCCCGGTGGCGCTCGCACCGCAGACGCGGCGCCACGCGCACGCACACTCACACGCGCACACACGCTCCCGGCTCGCACACTCGCTGCACACGCACACGCGGCTCGCCCGCCTCGCGCACACCCTCCCAGACACACACGCTGCGGGCGAGAGAGACAAGAAAATGAAATTTATTATTGATAGGGAAGACTTTAAAGACAATTTCAAGTTATTGTTTCTCTCTGGAAAAAGGGGGATCCCTGCACATAATGAAACGCCTTTTGTGT